>NC_134635.1:3964688-4627188 GCF_046129695.1 Lonchura striata | reverse complement strand
CTCAAACTTGTGCTGCCCTGATAGACCCAAGGGAGCCCTACAAACTGACATCAGGAACCTGGACTGCTGAGTTTTCTTTCCCAGGGAAAATGGAAAAAGGGTGTGCCCAGGGGCCCCTGGCCCTGACTGCAAAAAATCCTTATATCGAAGGATGGACCCCACACCGAAGTTGTCCCCACCTCAAACTTGTGCTGCCCTGTTAGACACAAGGGAACCCTACAAACTGACATCAGGAACCTGGACTGCTGAGTTTTCTTTCCCAGGGAAAATGGAAAAAGGATGTGACCAGGGGCCCCTGGCCCTGGGCTGGTGACTCACTACAAAAAATCCTTATATCGAAGGACGGACCCCACACTGAAGTTGTCTCCACCTCAAATTTGTGCTGCCCTGATAGACCCAAGGGAGCCCTACAAACTGACATCAGGAACCTGGACTGCTGAGTTTTCTTTCCCAGGGAAAATGGCCAAAGGTTGTGCCCAGGGGCCCCTGGCCCTGACTGCAAAATATCATTATATCGAAGAATGGACCCCACACCGAAGTTGTCCCCACCTCAAACTTGTGCTGCCCTTATAGACCCAAGGGAGCCCTACAAACTGACATCAGGAACCTGGACTGCTGAGTTTTCTTCCCCAGGGAAAATGGAAAAAGGATGTGCCCAGGGGCCCCTGGCCCTGGGCCCCTGGCCCTGACTGCAAAAAATCCTTATATCGAAGGATGGACCCCACACCGAAGTTGTCCCCACCTCAAAGTTGTGCTGCCCTGATAGACCTAAGGGAACCCTACAAACTGACATCAGGAACCTGGACTGCTGAGTTTTCTTTCCCAGGGAAAATGGAAAAAGGATGTGCCCAGGGGCCCCTGCCCCTGACTGCAGAATATCCTTATATCGAAGAATGGACCCCACACCGAAGTTGTCCCCACCTCAAACTTGTGCTGCCCTGATAGACCCAAGGGAACCCTACAAACTGATATCAGGAACCTGGACTGCTGAGTTTTCTTTCCCAGGGAAAATGGAAAAAGGATGTGCCCAGGGGCTCCTAGCCCTGACTGCAAAAAATCCTTATATCGAAGGATGGTCCCCACACCGAAGATGTCCCCACCTCAAACTTGTGCTGCCCTGATACACCAAAGGGAGCCCTACAAACTGACATCAGGAACCTGGACTGCTGAGTTTTCTTTCCCAGGGAAAATGGCCAAAGGTTGTGCCCAGGGGCCCCTGGCCCTGACTGCAAAAAATCCTTATATCGAAGGATGGACCTCACACCGAAGTTGTCTCCACCTCAAACTTGTGCTGCCCTGATAGACCTAAGGGAGCCCTACAAACTGACATCAGGAACCTGGACTGCTGAGTTTTCTTTCCCAGGGAAAATGGAAAAAGGATGTGCCCAGGGGCCCCTGGCCCTGGGCTGGGCCTCACTACAAAAAATCCTTATATCGAAGGATGGACCCCACACCGAAGTTGTCTCCACCTCAAACTTGTGCTGCCCTGTTAGACCCAAGGGAACCCTACAAACTGACATCAGGAACCTGGACTGCTGAGTTTTCTTTCCCAGGGAAAATGGAAAAAGGATGTGCCCAGGGGCCCCTGGCCCTGGGCTTGGGCCTCACTACAAAAAATCCTTATATCGAAGGATGGAGCCCACACCGAAGTTGTCCCCACCTCAAACTTGTGCTGCCCTGATAGACCCAAGGGAGCCCTACAAACTGACATCAGGAACCTGGACTGCTGAGTTTTCTTTCCCAGGGAAAATGGAAAAAGGATGTGCCCAGGGGCCCCTGGCCCCGAATGCAAAAAATCCTTATATCGAAGGATGGACCCCACACCGAATTTGTCCCCACCTCAAACTTGTGCTGCCTTGATAGACCCAAGGGAGCCCTACAAACTGACATCAGGAACCTGGACTGCTGAGTTTTCTTTCCCAGGGAAAATGGCCAAAGGTTGTGCCCAGGGGCCCCTAGCCGTGACTGCAAAAAATCCTTATATCGAAGGATGGAGCCCACACCGAAGTTGTCCCCACCTCAAACTTGTGCTGCCCTGATAGACCCAAGGGAGCCCTACAAACTGACATCAGGAACCTGGACTGCTGAGTTTTCTTTCCCAGGGAAAATGGAAAAAGGATGTGCCCAGTGTCCCCTGGCCCTGGGCTGGGCCTCTCTGCAAAGAATCCTTATATCGAAGGATGGACCCCACACCAAAGATGTCCCCACCTCAAACTTGTGCTGCCCTGATAGACCCAAGGGAGCCCTACGAACTGACATCAGGAACCTGGACTGCTGAGTTTTCTTTCCCAGGGAAAATGGAAAAAGGATGTGCCCAGGGGCCACTGGCCCTGACTGCAAAAAAACCTTATATCGAGGGATGGACCCCACAACGAAGTTGTCCCCACCTCAAACTTGTGCTGCCCTGATACACCCAAGGGAGCCCTACAAACTGACATCAGGAACCTGGACTGCTGAGTTTTCTTTCCCAGGGAAAATGGAAAAAGGATGTGCCCAGGGGCCCCTGGCCCTGGGCCCCTGGCCCTGACTGCAAAAAATCCTTATATCGAAGGATGGACCCCACACCGAAGTTGTCCCCACCTCAAACTTGTGCTGCCCTGATAGACCCAAGGGAGCCCTACAAACTGACATCAGGAACCTGGACTGCTGAGTTTTCTTTCCCAGGGAAAATGGAAAAAGGGTGTGCCCAGGGGCCCCTGGCCCTGACTGCAAAGAATCCTTATATCGAAGGATGGACCCCACACCGAAGTTGTCCCCACCTCAAACTTGTGCTGCCCTGATAGACCCAAGGGAGCCCTACAAACTGACATCAGGAACCTGGACTGCTGAGTTTTCTTTCCCAGGGAAAATGGAAAAAGGATGTGCCCAGGGGCTCCTAGCCCTGACTGCAAAAAATCCTTATATCGAAGGATGGTCCCCACACCGAAGATGTCCCCACCTCAAACTTGTGCTGCCCTGATACACCAAAGGGAGCCCTACAAACTGACATCAGGAACCTGGACTGCTGAGTTTTCTTTCCCAGGGAAAATGGCCAAAGGTTGTGCCCAGGGGCCCCTGGCCCTGACTGCAAAAAATCCTTATATCGAAGGATGGACCCCACACCGAAGTTGTCTCCACCTCAAACTTGTGCTGCCCTGATAGACCTAAGGGAGCCCTACAAACTGACATCAGGAACCTGGACTGCTGAGTTTTCTTTCCCAGGGAAAATGGAAAAAGGGTGTGCCTAGGGGCCCCTGGCCCTGACTGCAAAAAATCCTTATATCGAAGGATGGACCCCACACCGAAGTTGTCCCCACCTCAAACTTGTGCTGCCCTGTTAGACCCAAGGGAACCCTACAAACTGACATCAGGAACCTGGACTGCTGAGTTTTCTTTCCCAGGGAAAATGGAAAAAGGATGTGCCCAGGGGCCCCTGGCCCTGACTGCAAAGAATCCTTATATCGAAGGATGGACCCCACACCGAAGTTGTCCCCACCTCAAACTTGTGCTGCCCTGATAGACCCAAGGGAGCCCTACAAACTGACATCAGGAACCTGGACTGCTGAGTTTTCTTTCCCAGGGAAAATGGAAAAAGGATGTGCCCAGTGTCCCCTGGCCCTGGGCTGGGGCTCTCTGCAAAGAATCCTTATATCGAAGGATGGACCCCACACCAAAGATGTCCCCACCTCAAACTTGTGCTGCCCTGATAGACCCAAGGGAGCCCTACAAACTGACATCAGGAACCTGGACTGCTGAGTTTTCTTTCCCAGGGAAAATGGAAAAAGGGTGTGCCCAGGGGCCACTGGCCCTGACTGCAAAAAAAGCTTATATCGAAGGATGGACCCCACACCGAAGTTGTCCCCACCTCAAACTTGTGCTGCCCTGATACACCCAAGGGAGCCCTACAAACTGACATCAGGAACCTGGACTGCTGAGTTTTCTTTCCCAGGTAAAATGGCCAAAGATTGTGCCCAGGGGCCCCTGGCCCTGACTGCAAAAAATCCTTATATCGAAGGATGGACCCCACACTGAAGTTGTCCCCACCTCAAACTTGTGCTGCCCTGATAGACCCAAGGGAGCCCTACAAACTGACATCAGGAACCTGGACTGCTGAGTTTTCTTTCCCAGGGAAAATGGAAAAAGGATGTGCCCAGGGGCCCCTGGCTCTGGGCTGGGGCCTCACTTCAAAAAATCCTTATATCGAAGGATGGAGCCGACACCGAAGATGTCCCCACCTCAAACTTGTGCTACCCCGATAGACCCAAGGGAGCTCTACAAACTGACATCAGGAACCTGGACTGCTGAGTTTTCTTTCCCAGGGAAAATGGAAAAAGGATGTGCCCAGGGGCCCCTGGCCCTGACTGCAAAAAATCCTTATATCGAAGGATGGACCCCACACCGAAGTTGTCCCCACCTCAAACTTGTGCTGCCCTGATAGACCCAAGGGAGCCCTACCAACTGACATCAGGAACCTGGACTGCTGAGTTTTCTTTCCCAGGGAAAATGGAAAAAGGATGTGCCCAGGGGCCCCTGGCCCTGGGCTGGGGCCTCACTACAAAAAATCCTTATATCGAAGAATGGAGCCCACACCGAAGTTGTCCCCACCTCAAACTTGTGCTGCCCTGATAGACCCAAGGGAGCCCTACAAACTGACATCAGGAACCTGGACTGCTGAGTTTTCTTTCCCAGGGAAAATGGAAAAAGGATGTGCCCAGGGGCCCCTGGCCCCGACTGCAAAAAATCCTTCTATCGAAGGATGGACCCCACACCGAATTTGTCCCCACCTCAAACTTGTGCTGCCCTGATAGACCCAAGGGAGCCCTACAAACTGACATCAGGAACCTGGACTGCTGAGTTTTCTTTCCCAGGGAAAATGGCCAAAGGTTGTGCCCAGGGGCCTCTAGCCCTGACTGCAAAAAATCCTTATATCGAAGGATGGTCCCCACACCGAAGTTGTCCCCACCTCAAACCTCTGCTGCCCTGATACACCCAAGGGAGCCCTACAAACTGACATCAGGAACCTGGACTGCTGAGTTTTCTTTCCCAGGGAAAATGGAAAACGGATGTGCCCAGGGGCCCCTGGCCCTGGGCTGGGGACTCACTGCAAAAAATCCTTATATCGAAGGATGGACCCCACAGCGAAGTGTTCCGCTTCTAAAATTTGTGCTGCCCTGATAGACCCAAGGGAGCCCTACAAACTGACATCAGGAACCTGGACTGCTGAGTTTTCTTTCCCAGGGAAAATGGAAAACGGATGTGCCCAGGGGCCCCTGGCCCTGACTGCAAAAAATCCTTATATCGAAGGATGGACCTCACACCGAAGTTGTCTCCACCTCAAACTTGTGCTGCCCTGATAGACCTAAGGGAGCCCTACAAACTGACATCAGGAACCTGGACTGCTGAGTTTTCTTTCCCAGGGAAAATGGAAAAAGGATGTGCCCAGGGGCCCCTGGCCCTGACTGCAAAAAATCCTTATATCGAAGGATGGACCCCACACCGAAGTTGTCCCCACCTCAAACTTGTGCTGCCCTGTTAGACCCAAGGGAACCCTACAAACTGACATCAGGAACCTGGACTGCTGAGTTTTCTTTCCCAGGGAAAATGGAAAAAGGATGTGCCCAGGGGCCCCTGGCCCTGGGCTGGGCCTCACTACAAAAAATCCTTATATCGAAGGATGGACCCCACACCGAAGTTGTCTCCACCTCAAACTTGTGCTGCCCTGTTAGACCCAAGGGAACCCTACAAACTGACATCAGGAACCTGGACTGCTGAGTTTTCTTTCCCAGGGAAAATGGAAAAAGGATGTGCCCAGGGGCCCCTGGCCCTGGGCTTGGGCCTCACTACAAAAAATCCTTATATCGAAGGATGGAGCCCACACCGAAGTTGTCCCCACCTCAAACTTGTGCTGCCCTGATAGACCCAAGGGAGCCCTACAAACTGACATCAGGAACCTGGACTGCTGAGTTTTCTTTCCCAGGGAAAATGGAAAAAGGATGTGCCCAGGGGCCCCTGGCCCCGAATGCAAAAAATCCTTATATCGAAGGATGGACCCCACACCGAATTTGTCCCCACCTCAAACTTGTGCTGCCTTGATAGACCCAAGGGAGCCCTACAAACTGACATCAGGAACCTGGACTGCTGAGTTTTCTTTCCCAGGGAAAATGGCCAAAGGTTGTGCCCAGGGGCCCCTAGCCGTGACTGCAAAAAATCCTTATATCGAAGGATGGAGCCCACACCGAAGTTGTCCCCACCTCAAACTTGTGCTGCCCTGATAGACCCAAGGGAGCCCTACAAACTGACATCAGGAACCTGGACTGCTGAGTTTTCTTTCCCAGGGAAAATGGAAAAAGGATGTGCCCAGTGTCCCCTGGCCCTGGGCTGGGCCTCTCTGCAAAGAATCCTTATATCGAAGGATGGACCCCACACCAAAGATGTCCCCACCTCAAACTTGTGCTGCCCTGATAGACCCAAGGGAGCCCTACGAACTGACATCAGGAACCTGGACTGCTGAGTTTTCTTTCCCAGGGAAAATGGAAAAAGGATGTGCCCAGGGGCCACTGGCCCTGACTGCAAAAAAACCTTATATCGAGGGATGGACCCCACAACGAAGTTGTCCCCACCTCAAACTTGTGCTGCCCTGATACACCCAAGGGAGCCCTACAAACTGACATCAGGAACCTGGACTGCTGAGTTTTCTTTCCCAGGGAAAATGGAAAAAGGATGTGCCCAGGGGCCCCTGGCCCTGGGCCCCTGGCCCTGACTGCAAAAAATCCTTATATCGAAGGATGGACCCCACACCGAAGTTGTCCCCACCTCAAACTTGTGCTGCCCTGATAGACCCAAGGGAGCCCTACAAACTGACATCAGGAACCTGGACTGCTGAGTTTTCTTTCCCAGGGAAAATGGAAAAAGGGTGTGCCCAGGGGCCCCTGGCCCTGACTGCAAAGAATCCTTATATCGAAGGATGGACCCCACACCGAAGTTGTCCCCACCTCAAACTTGTGCTGCCCTGATAGACCCAAGGGAGCCCTACAAACTGACATCAGGAACCTGGACTGCTGAGTTTTCTTTCCCAGGGAAAATGGAAAAAGGATGTGCCCAGGGGCTCCTAGCCCTGACTGCAAAAAATCCTTATATCGAAGGATGGTCCCCACACCGAAGATGTCCCCACCTCAAACTTGTGCTGCCCTGATACACCAAAGGGAGCCCTACAAACTGACATCAGGAACCTGGACTGCTGAGTTTTCTTTCCCAGGGAAAATGGCCAAAGGTTGTGCCCAGGGGCCCCTGGCCCTGACTGCAAAAAATCCTTATATCGAAGGATGGACCCCACACCGAAGTTGTCTCCACCTCAAACTTGTGCTGCCCTGATAGACCTAAGGGAGCCCTACAAACTGACATCAGGAACCTGGACTGCTGAGTTTTCTTTCCCAGGGAAAATGGAAAAAGGGTGTGCCTAGGGGCCCCTGGCCCTGACTGCAAAAAATCCTTATATCGAAGGATGGACCCCACACCGAAGTTGTCCCCACCTCAAACTTGTGCTGCCCTGTTAGACCCAAGGGAACCCTACAAACTGACATCAGGAACCTGGACTGCTGAGTTTTCTTTCCCAGGGAAAATGGAAAAAGGATGTGCCCAGGGGCCCCTGGCCCTGACTGCAAAATATCCTTATATCGAAGGATGGACCCCACACCGAAGTTGTCCCCACCTCAAACTTGTGCTGCCCTGATAGACCCAAGGGAGCCCTACAAACTGACATCAGGAACCTGGACTGCTGAGTTTTCTTTCCCAGGGAAAATGGAAAAAGGATGTGCCCAGTGTCCCCTGGCCCTGGGCTGGGGCTCTCTGCAAAGAATCCTTATATCGAAGGATGGACCCCACACCAAAGATGTCCCCACCTCAAACTTGTGCTGCCCTGATAGACCCAAGGGAGCCCTACAAACTGACATCAGGAACCTGGACTGCTGAGTTTTCTTTCCCAGGGAAAATGGAAAAAGGGTGTGCCCAGGGGCCACTGGCCCTGACTGCAAAAAAAGCTTATATCGAAGGATGGACCCCACACCGAAGTTGTCCCCACCTCAAACTTGTGCTGCCCTGATACACCCAAGGGAGCCCTACAAACTGACATCAGGAACCTGGACTGCTGAGTTTTCTTTCCCAGGTAAAATGGCCAAAGATTGTGCCCAGGGGCCCCTGGCCCTGACTGCAAAAAATCCTTATATCGAAGGATGGACCCCACACTGAAGTTGTCCCCACCTCAAACTTGTGCTGCCCTGATAGACCCAAGGGAGCCCTACAAACTGACATCAGGAACCTGGACTGCTGAGTTTTCTTTCCCAGGGAAAATGGAAAAAGGATGTGCCCAGGGGCCCCTGGCTCTGGGCTGGGGCCTCACTTCAAAAAATCCTTATATCGAAGGATGGAGCCGACACCGAAGATGTCCCCACCTCAAACTTGTGCTACCCCGATAGACCCAAGGGAGCTCTACAAACTGACATCAGGAACCTGGACTGCTGAGTTTTCTTTCCCAGGGAAAATGGAAAAAGGATGTGCCCAGGGGCCCCTGGCCCTGACTGCAAAAAATCCTTATATCGAAGGATGGACCCCACACCGAAGTTGTCCCCACCTCAAACTTGTGCTGCCCTGATAGACCCAAGGGAGCCCTACAAACTGACATCAGGAACCTGGACTGCTGAGTTTTCTTTCCCAGGGAAAATGGAAAAAGGATGTGCCCAGGGGCCCCTGGCCCTGGGCTGGGGCCTCACTACAAAAAATCCTTATATCGAAGAATGGAGCCCACACCGAAGTTGTCCCCACCTCAAACTTGTGCTGCCCTGATAGACCCAAGGGAGCCCTACAAACTGACATCAGGAACCTGGACTGCTGAGTTTTCTTTCCCAGGGAAAATGGAAAAAGGATGTGCCCAGGGGCCCCTGGCCCCGACTGCAAAAAATCCTTCTATCGAAGGATGGACCCCACACCGAATTTGTCCCCACCTCAAACTTGTGCTGCCCTGATAGACCCAAGGGAGCCCTACAAACTGACATCAGGAACCTGGACTGCTGAGTTTTCTTTCCCAGGGAAAATGGCCAAAGGTTGTGCCCAGGGGCCTCTAGCCCTGACTGCAAAAAATCCTTATATCGAAGGATGGTCCCCACACCGAAGTTGTCCCCACCTCAAACCTCTGCTGCCCTGATACACCCAAGGGAGCCCTACAAACTGACATCAGGAACCTGGACTGCTGAGTTTTCTTTCCCAGGGAAAATGGAAAACGGATGTGCCCAGGGGCCCCTGGCCCTGGGCTGGGGACTCACTGCAAAAAATCCTTATATCGAAGGATGGACCCCACAGCGAAGTGTTCCGCTTCTAAAATTTGTGCTGCCCTGATAGACCCAAGGGAGCCCTACAAACTGACATCAGGAACCTGGACTGCTGAGTTTTCTTTCCCAGGGAAAATGGAAAAAGGATGTGCCCAGGGGCCCCTGGCCCTGACTGCAAAAAATTCCTTATATCGAAGGATGGACCCCACACTGAAGTTGTCCCCACCTCAAACTTGTGCTGCCCTAATAGACCTAAGGGAGCCCTACAAACTGACATCAGGAACCTGGACTGCTGAGTTTTCTTTCCCAGGGAAAATGGAAAAAGGATGTGCCCCTGGGCCCCTGGCCCTGACTGCAAAAAATCCTTATATCGAAGGATGGACCTCACACCGAAGTTGTCTCCACCTCAAACTTGTGCTGCCCTGATAGACCTAAGGGAGCCCTACAAACTGACATCAGGAACCTGGACTGCTGAGTTTTCTTTCCCAGGGAAAATGGAAAAAGGATGTGCCCAGGGGCCCCTGGCCCTGACTGCAAAAAATCCTTATATCGAAGGATGGACCCCACACCGAAGTTGTCCCCACCTCAAACTTGTGCTGCCCTGTTAGACCCAAGGGAACCCTACAAACTGACATCAGGAACCTGGACTGCTGAGTTTTCTTTCCCAGGGAAAATGGAAAAAGGATGTGCCCAGGGGCCCCTGGCCCTGGGCTGTGCCTCACTACAAAAAATCCTTATATCGAAGGATGGACCCCACACCGAAGTTGTCTCCACCTCAAACTTGTGCTGCCCTGTTAGACCCAAGGGAACCCTACAAACTGACATCAGGAACCTGGACTGCTGAGTTTTCTTTCCCAGGGTGTTGCCTTCAGGGGAAGGCAAGGCGACCTGGTTGCAAGGAACAGCACGGCAGCCCAGTCTCCCCTGGGCCACTCGGGCCAACGACACACGCAGGCACCAGTGTGGTGGACGGTCGAAAGCCTTTATTATCTTATCTCATGGGTTTAAATAGTCTTGGGGGACTCTGCTACGTCAGGGGGGGTTGGTAGGGTCTCTAGGGTTAGTCAGGAGTGGAAAACTACTGGGTTAGGTGTGGTTACATTCTCTGGGGTAATGGATAACATGTTGCAGGGTGAGAGGGGGAAGGGGTCTTTCTTTCCGTCACATCCCGAAATCTTCCGTTCGCCTGTCCCTATCTACTACATCTCCCCCCTCCTTTTCATAAGTAACATGAGGTAGTCGTAGATATAGGCACTGGAGTGAGGTACAAACTTGTAACTTGGTAAGGAAAAAAGGGTTTTTGGTAAACCTGAGTAAATCTCGCAAGGTGAGTTTCGAAGGTTTTTGCAGCTGACTGTGTTAGCAGTTTTTGGTTTACAGCATTTGTTGCTGGCCTACAAACAGAATGTTTGCCCGTTCTAGACGGGCCTGAACAAACGAGACTAGCTTGTTCAGCAGGCATGGTCCTATGGTAACAGCTAAAAGCAGTATTGCCAGTGGACCTACCAGGGCAGAAATTAAAGTGGTGAGCCAAGGTGATTGATTGAACCAGGATTCGAACCAGCTCTGCTGGGTTTCCTTGTCTCTCTTTCTTTGAGCCAGTCTATCTCGGAGTTCTGCCATAGAGTCTTTAACGACTCCTGTATGATCTGCATAAAAGCAGCATTCCTCTTTCAAAGCTGCACACAGTCCTCCTTGTTGCATGAACAAGAGGTCCAGTCCTCGCCTATTCTGTAAAACTACTTCTGAAAGCGAAGAGACTGATTTCTCTAGATAGGAGATGGATTTCTCGATCTTCTGCAGGTCTTCATCGATGGTCATTTGCAGCTGAGAGAGTCCGTGCTGTTGGGTTGTGATGGCTGAGACACCTGTGGCTGTACCAGCTGCTCCCAGGCCGAGCAGCATTGCGATAGTTATACCTGTGATTATTTCTCTTTTGTGCAGTCTGTCAGGTTCTTCGAAAAGGTGGTACACTTCTTCATCTGAGTGGTATAGGACCCTAGGAACAATCAGAACTTGGACACAGAAGTCAATAGAGTCATTAAATTTGGCAAGGAACACACAAGGACTCACTCCGGATCGCTGGCAAACCCACATCTCAGATGCGGATGGGACCACCCACTTACTGGTTTTTCTGTTGGGCTTGACAACTTTAGTGCAGAAGTTGCCTTTCTGCTTTGCTAAAGTTGCATTACCAAAACATTTGCCTTGTCCTGTGATTTGACTCAGGGTGATTCCTCTGCGGGGAGTGTCCCATCTGCACTGGTGGGGGGCACTGGCTGTGGAGTAACTGAAGGGGGTGTCTAAAGCAATGCCTTCGTAGAAAGGGGGTTTAACATCATAACATAGCCAACAGGAGTTAGTCAGGTTCGGTTTGGTTTCGTTTAGGGTTAGAAAGGTAGCTTCTAGCATACGAAAAATTGGGTTTGGATCGGACTCGGCTGTGCGGCTTATCTGGAATACATCTGCATGGCCAGCCAGGGTGTCGGTGACTTTTGGGGGCAAGGTTTTGGGGTGGGTTGTGTTTTTCCCTTTGAGCACATTCCTGATAACTTTATTGGGTCCTACTGGTCGAGGTGCTGGTGGTTGGAGTTTGATAATTCGTACATTCACCCACCTTCTCGGTCCTCTGAGGACCACTGTCCACGTTCTACCCGTGGTCCAACTAGGGTGGTCTGGCTGTAAAACGGTCATGTTATAACTTACACATCCCCGATATCTAGGCTGTGCATTGTGATCTCCGCAGCCAAAGGGTGCCCAGGTGAACTGTAAGAATTTGTCGGGCTCCTGTGGTTGCCACCCATCTCCCCATGGTCTGGCATCTGTAACAATGGTTTCGCAGCCCCAATATCCGCAATGTCCCCACCCCGGGTAGTCACAGTACCTTTTCCCTGGGTTGGACGCTGGGCACCAGTAGGCTGTGTACATGAGTACGATACGTGGGTTTATGGGCCGTTGTTTTGGTTGTCCTGGAAACAGATCGGCTATGTGGAACACGAAGGATGGGGTGTTTGCTGTGGTGACCTCTTTGAACACCTTGTCACTTGAGAGATGTTGCATCACCCACCTGAATGGCTGATGAGGGTAGTGGCCTGGGTTGGCTTGCCCCCCGGCCACAAGCCCCAACAGCAAAATCGCACAAAGACACTGTGCATGTCTGGGTCTCACCGGTGTGGGACTCTTGGGTTTTGTCTGGCAGCTTGTTGGTCCGTCATCTCCCTCTGGAACAGGGGTGTACACATCACGGGGACGGTCCACGAGCATGTCCTGCAAGTAGAAACTCACAGTTTTTCATTAGCTTCATTCTGAAAGGTCAGGTTTGATTGACCTGAGTGGACACCATTTGGTTTTGCCCTCTTTTTTGACTGCTGCGTACCCTCGTCCCGTAAGCACCAGTCTCCAGCCCCGTTCCCATTCACCTAGCTCGTTTCTGATCATGACCTGCGGGCCCTCCTCTAGTGTCTGGGTGGCCCAGTGCTTTCGTATGGGACTGTTTGTCTCATCTCCCCTAGGGAATTGGTTCAGTGCTAGCAATGCGGTTGCCAGCATACGCGTTTGGTCTTTTGAGGGAATGGAATTGGCAAAGCCCTCTGCCTTTGCCAATACTTCTAACTTGGCTTTTAGGGTTTGGTTTGCTCGCTCAACAATGGCCTGTCCGGTGCTGTTATATGGGATTCCCTGTACTAAGGTGATGCCCCACACCGAGGCGAATTCCTGCACTGATTTGGAGATAAAATTGGAAGCATTGTCAGTTTTAATTTGCTTGGGGATACCAAGCCATGCCATAACTGTCAGCCAGTGCTGGATTGTGGCCTTAGAGTTGGATTTGAGGTGCTGTGTTGCTATGATCACTCCACTGTAAGTGTCTACTGTCACTGCAAGCCATGCTCGGGGCTTCAGCAGTTCGCAGAGAGTGAAGTCTGACTGCCAGATTTCTGAGGCCTTGAGACCTCTCGGGTTGACCCCACCAGTCCATAGGGGTGATTTCTGGCAGTGAGGGCAAGTGGCCACTACGTGTCTCGCGTCTGCTGTCGAGATCCCACATCTCTTTGCCAGTGCTTTGGCTCCGATGTGGAGTGACTCGTGTAGTTGACGAGCTTCCTGCAATGTCCACACTCCCTTCGCCGCGGCATCTGCTTTGTCATTTCCAGTCTGGAAGAAGCCCTTGACTGGGTTATGGCTGTTGATGTGAATGACAGACACAGTGCCCTGTCGTGAGGAGAGTGCCTCTTCAAGCATCGAGGCCGCTGTAGATGTTGACACACCTGGTCTTGACATGGCTAGGCAAAGCTTTGCCACGAATATAGAGTCTGTTACGATGTTGAGGTGTTCATCTTGGAAGAGTCCGCATGCCAAGACCACTGCTGCTGCTTCTAGCTGTTGCACTGACAGCGTGGGGTCACAAGTTTTGACGCAATGCCATGTTTCTTCTGCCTGCCACACCGCTGCTGCAGTAGAAGTCGTGGAGGAGGCGTCTGTAAAAACCGTCGGTCCTGGCTGTGGTCTGTCTATGACCTTTGGTGGCACGTCTACGTCGACAATGGTCAGTAGCTGGGTCCAAGGTGGTCTGGTGGCGTAGGAGACTTCTCCTCCGAAGCCAGTGAGAGCGAGGGCCAGGTGCTCCGATATCGCAGTTGACTCTACAGTCGGTTGCTTGCGGAAGGGGAGATGGATCCTTGCCGGCTCGGTCCCCAGGTGTCTCAGGGCGAGCTTCCTGCCTTTCATGATGAGGTTAGCAACGCATTCGACTCCTGGGGAAAACGCTCGAGTTGGTCTTCCGAGGACCACCCATTGGATCGGCTGGGATTTTTCGGAAGGTCCTTGGGCCAGTGCTCCCACTCCTCCTTTCTGCGTGAAGTGGACGTATAAATCTAGCGGTACACTTGGGTTCCACCTGGCAAGCATGCCAGTGGACATCTGATGTTCTATGAAGTTGAGGGATTTCGTTGCTTGTGGTGTCAGCTCCTTGGGGTCCCAGGGGTGTTTTCCTTTCAGGAGGTCATATAAGGGGTCCATGACCTCTGGAGGAACTAGGATGATGTTGCGGAGCCACTGTAGAGATCCCACAAGGCGCTGCATGTCATGGAGGGTCTTGATGTCTCGGCGGACCTTCATCCTGGGTGGAGTCACGTAGGAACTTGTGACCCCCACTCCCAGGAAGGTCACGCACGGTCCTCTCTTGATCTTTGTGTTCGCGATCTCAAAGCCGTTGGCCTGGAGAGTTTCTGTGATCGTGGACACTAGGTGGTCCACTTGGCTTGCTGATGGTGCAGCGACGAGGATGTCGTCCATGTACTGAATGATGGTTGCAGCAGGGTGGGAGTGTCGGACTGGCATCAGTGCCCTGTCTACGGTGATTTGGCATATGGTTGGGCTGTCTACGAGACCTTGTGGTAGCACCTTCCATTGGAAGCGGAGGTTGGGTCGCTCGCCATTTGGGAACACGATGGAAAAGGCAAATCGTTCTTTGTCCTCAGCATGCAGGGGTATTGAAAAGAAACAGTCTTTGATGTCCAGCACTGCGCATGGCTGCCCTTCGGGGATGGCTGAGTTCGCGGGCAGCAGTGTTTGAACTGGACCCATGGGCTGGATTGTCTTGTTCACCTCCCTCAGGTCGTGGATGAGACGATAACCTTCTCCAGATCTCTTGGGGATTACAAACACGGGGGTGTTCCACGGGCTGGTGGAGGGCTCTATGTGACCCTTTTGCAGCTCGCGATCGACCAGTTCTAGCAAGGCTGCCATTCGAGGCTTTGACAGGGGCCACTGCTCGACCCATACGGGGTCTGGTGATTTCCAAGTCAGTTTGATTGGCAGCAGTGGGTGTACGGCAGTGGCCCTTATTATAAATTTGTAATCCTGACTCCTAACATAGCAAGGATGTCCCTTCCTATCAGGGGTGGGGAGTTTTGCAAAATGTAGGGGTGGATTGCTACTGTTTGTTCTGGTCCCTTTTTTGTATGAAGCGTTATGGCTACTAATTGGGTGCTTTTCCAAGCTCGGGACGGCCCTCCCACTCCGTTCACTGGGGGGACTTCTTTGCATTGCCAGTGTCGGGGCCACAGTGCTTGGGGAAAAATCGAGCAGTCTGCTCCTGTGTCTGCCCAAAACTGAAGCCCTATGACATGGGGGTCCTGACTGCCATAAAGGCGGCACGTCCCCCACACCTTCGGTGGCTCCTTCCCTATTTTCATGGCCAGGGCCACCCAGGGGTCCCGTTCTGGGGCGTCCCCTGCTGACCCTGCGGCACAGGCGCTGTTTGCGGCGGTAGTGGGTACGAAGGTACCGCAGGCTGTGTTGCGAAATTCGCTGGCGAGGGTACGAAGCTGGCTGCCTCCTGTGGGGGTATGGGGTATAAGGACGCCCCGTCCCACTGGGGGTTGGCATAGATGGGCTGCTTTGCATTTGCAGCGGGAGGAGGCTGGGTGCAGCCCGCACGCCCCCTCCCTCTCCCGTTTCCCTGGGTCCGGGACCTGCATTCCTTGGCCAGATGCCCCTTCCTCCCGCAGCCCCAAACAGGCTCTTCTCGGGCGTGCTTGGGGTGGAGGCGCCGCGGCGGGCTGTCATGTCAGCTGGGGACAGCTCAGCGCAGGCTATTTTTATTTCTCCCCAGTCGGTAAACTGGGCTGGTTTGTATTGTGGCTGCTTTTCGGTGCGGCTTAAAGCTTTACTTGGTTTTGTTTTAAATTGCATTGGCTCTATTCTCTTCGTCTCAGAGTCCCAGCCGGCTCCCGTCAGCTCTTCCGAGCTGCCAGAGCTGCTGCTGGACTCAGAGTCGGAAGTCGAATGCCAGCGCACTTCCGGGGCTCGGTGCCGTTTTGTGCGGCTCCGACCCCGCTCCTCCCCCCGGGGGTGGCGCCGCTGCCGCCCCCCGGGCTCGCCCTGCCTCCTGCAGGGGTGGGTTTCTCCCTTATATGGTGGCAGCGTCAGGCGCGGCTGCCGATCGGCTCCGAGCCCTCTGCCGCTCTCCTCCTCTTTCTCCCGCACACGCGCATTAGCGAAACTCCGCGCCTCTGGGCTCTTCGCGCCGAGACTGCCCGCGCCCCGCCCCTCCCCTTGGCTGCCGGCGCCATTTTCAAAGGGGTTTGGAGGCGGCGTGGGCAAGATCTCCTCCCGAGCCGCGGCTCCCGCGGCTCTGGCTTCCCCCGCCAGTCCCCGCCGACAGAGCTCTGCGCGCTGCTGCACCTCCGGTACCGGGTCACCGACCGGCGGTGGCGGGGCGGATGGGGAAGCCGCGGATTTTTGGGAGGTTTCCGCGGGGGGTCCCGGGCCCCGGCCCGGGGAGGGGGGCGACACGCCGGCCCCCCCCGGATCCCCGCTCCCGGGCGGGTCACCCTCAGGGGCGGTTTGCGTTGCCGCTCCTACCCCTAGCTTGGGTGTAACTAATAAACACGTACGCGCTGCGCTCCATGTCTCCTGCTCTTCTATTGCTCTGCGCAGGGCTTTCTCTACTTTTCCCCACGCCTTAAGGCATTTGCCGCTGCCTGAGGATTTCGTGTCCTCGGCCAGCGCGGCTGTGCATTTGTCCCATATCTCCGGATGCAAAACATCCACAGGGCGTTCAATTGCCCCAAGCTCAAGCAGCCTTGCTATAGCAAGATAAAAGTCTTTGAGCTTACACTCAATTCCCCATTGCTTATGAACCTCACTTACGACCCTGGCGATGGCATCCATGATGATCGCGGGTCCTGGGACGTCTCCCTTGCCGAGAACACGGTCTGACCGGTCTGGCCGCTGCTCTTGTCCAGGCGACACCCGCTACCCGAGCGAATTATTCCCGGGCTTCGGCACCAGTTATGTTGCCTTCAGGGGAAGGCAAGGCGACCTGGTTGCAAGGAACAGCACGGCAGCCCAGTCTCCCCTGGGCCACTCGGGCCAACGACACACGCAGGCACCAGTGTGGTGGACGGTCGAAAGCCTTTATTATCTTATCTCATGGGTTTAAATAGTCTTGGGGGACTCTGCTACGTCAGGGGGGGTTGGTAGGGTCTCTAGGGTTAGTCAGGAGTGGAAAACTACTGGGTTAGGTGTGGTTACATTCTCTGGGGTAATGGATAACATGTTGCAGGGTGAGAGGGGGAAGGGGTCTTTCTTTCCGTCACATCCCGAAATCTTCCGTTCGCCTGTCCCTATCTACTACACCAGGGAAAATGGAAAAAGGATGTGCCCAGGGGCCCCTGGCCCTGGGCTTGGGCCTCACTACAAAAAATCCTTATATCGAAGGATGGAGCCCACACCGAAGTTGTCCCCACCTCAAACTTGTGCTGCCCTGATAGACCCAAGGGAGCCCTACAAACTGACATCAGGAACCTGGACTGCTGAGTTTTCTTTCCCAGGGAAAATGGAAAAAGGATGTGCCCAGGGGCCCCTGGCCCCGAATGCAAAAAATCCTTATATCGAAGGATGGACCCCACACCGAATTTGTCCCCACCTCAAACTTGTGCTGCCTTGATAGACCCAAGGGAGCCCTACAAACTGACATCAGGAACCTGGACTGCTGAGTTTTCTTTCCCAGGGAAAATGGCCAAAGGTTGTGCCCAGGGGCCCCTAGCCCTGACTGCAAAAAATCCTTATATCGAAGGATGGAGCCCACACCGAAGTTGTCCCCACCTCAAACCTCTGCTGCCCTGATACACCCAAGGGAGCCCTACAAACTGACATCAGGAACCTGGACTGCTGCGTTTTCTTTCCCAGGGAAAATGGAAAAAGGATGTGCCCAGTGTCCCCTGGCCCTGACTGCAAAATATCATTATATCGAAGGATGGACCCCACACCGAAGTTGTCCCCACCTCAAACTTGTGCTGCCCTGATAGACCCAAGGGAACCCTACAAACTGACATCAGGAACCTGGACTGCTGAGTTTTCTTTCCCAGGGAAAATGGAAAAAGGATGTGCCCAGGGGCCCCTGGCCCTGGGCCCATGGCCCTGACTGCAAAAAATCCTTATATCGAAGGATGGACCCCACACCGAAGTTGTCCCCACCTCAAACTTGTGCTGCCCTGATAGACCCAAGGGAGCCCTACAAACTGACATCAGGAACCTGGACTGCTGAGTTTTCTTTCCCAGGGAAAATGGAAAAAGGATGTGCCCAGGGGCCCCTGGCCCTGACTGCAAAATATCCTTATATCGAAGGATGGACCCCACACCGAAGTTGTCCCCACCTCAAACTTGTGCTGCCCTGATAGACCCAAGGGAGCACTACAAACTGACATCAGGAACCTGGACTGCTGAGTTTTCTTTCCCAGGGAAAATGGAAAAAGGATGTGCCCAGTGTCCCCTGGCCCTGGGCTGGGCCTCTCTGCAAAGAATCCTTATATCGAAGGATGGACCCCACACCAAAGATGTCCCCACCTCAAACTTGTGCTGCCCTGATAGACCCAAGGGAGCCCTACGAACTGACATCAGGAACCTGGACTGCTGAGTTTTCTTTCCCAGGGAAAATGGAAAAAGGATGTGCCCAGGGGCCACTGGCCCTGACTGCAAAAAAACCTTATATCGAGGGATGGACCCCACAACGAAGTTGTCCCCACCTCAAACTTGTGCTGCCCTGATACACCCAAGGGAGCCCTACAAACTGACATCAGGAACCTGGACTGCTGAGTTTTCTTTCCCAGGGAAAATGGAAAAAGGATGTGCCCAGGGGCCCCTGGCCCTGGGCCCCTGGCCCTGACTGCAAAAAATCCTTATATCGGAGGATGGACCCCACACCGAAGTTGTCCCCACCTCAAACTTGTGCTGCCCTGATAGACCCAAGGGAGCCCTACAAACTGACATCAGGAACCTGGACTGCTGAGTTTTCTTTCCCAGGGAAAATGGAAAAAGGGTGTGCCCAGGGGCCCCTGGCCCTGACTGCAAAGAATCCTTATATCGAAGGATGGACCCCACACCGAAGTTGTCCCCACCTCAAACTTGTGCTGCCCTGATAGACCCAAGGGAGCCCTACAAACTGACATCAGGAACCTGGACTGCTGAGTTTTCTTTCCCAGGGAAAATGGAAAAAGGATGTGCCCAGGGGCTCCTAGCCCTGACTGCAAAAAATCCTTATATCGAAGGATGGTCCCCACACCGAAGATGTCCCCACCTCAAACTTGTGCTGCCCTGATACACCAAAGGGAGCCCTACAAACTGACATCAGGAACCTGGACTGCTGAGTTTTCTTTCCCAGGGAAAATGGCCAAAGGTTGTGCCCAGGGGCCCCTGGCCCTGACTGCAAAAAATCCTTATATCGAAGGATGGACCCCACACCGAAGTTGTCTCCACCTCAAACTTGTGCTGCCCTGATAGACCTAAGGGAGCCCTACAAACTGACATCAGGAACCTGGACTGCTGAGTTTTCTTTCCCAGGGAAAATGGAAAAAGGGTGTGCCTAGGGGCCCCTGGCCCTGACTGCAAAAAATCCTTATATCGAAGGATGGACCCCACACCGAAGTTGTCCCCACCTCAAACTTGTGCTGCCCTGTTAGACCCAAGGGAACCCTACAAACTGACATCAGGAACCTGGACTGCTGAGTTTTCTTTCCCAGGGAAAATGGAAAAAGGATGTGCCCAGGGGCCCCTGGCCCTGACTGCAAAATATCCTTATATCGAAGGATGGACCCCACACCGAAGTTGTCCCCACCTCAAACTTGTGCTGCCCTGATAGACCCAAGGGAGCACTACAAACTGACATCAGGAACCTGGACTGCTGAGTTTTCTTTCCCAGGGAAAATGGAAAAAGGATGTGCCCAGTGTCCCCTGGCCCTGGGCTGGGGCTCTCTGCAAAGAATCCTTATATCGAAGGATGGACCCCACACCAAAGATGTCCCCACCTCAAACTTGTGCTGCCCTGATAGACCCAAGGGAGCCCTACAAACTGACATCAGGAACCTGGACTGCTGAGTTTTCTTTCCCAGGGAAAATGGAAAAAGGATGTGCCCAGGGGCCAATGGCCCTGACTGCAAAAAAAGCTTATATCGAAGGATGGACCCCACACTGAAGTTGTCCCCACCTCAAACTTGTGCTGCCCTGATACACCCAAGGGAGCCCTACAAACTGACATCAGGAACCTGGACTGCTGAGTTTTCTTTCCCAGGTAAAATGGCCAAAGATTGTGCCCAGGGGCCCCTGGCCCTGACTGCAAAAAATCCTTATATCGAAGGATGGACCCCACACTGAAGTTGTCCCCACCTCAAACTTGTGCTGCCCTGATAGACCCAAGGGAGCCCTACAAACTGACATCAGGAACCTGGACTGCTGAGTTTTCTTTCCCAGGGAAAATGGAAAAAGGATGTGCCCAGGGGCCCCTGGCTCTGGGCTGGGGCCTCACTTCAAAAAATCCTTATATCGAAGGATGGAGCCGACACCGAAGATGTCCCCACCTCAAACTTGTGCTACCCCGATAGACCCAAGGGAGCTCTACAAACTGACATCAGGAACCTGGACTGCTGAGTTTTCTTTCCCAGGGAAAATGGAAAAAGGATGTGCCCAGGGGCCCCTGGCCCTGACTGCAAAAAATCCTTATATCGAAGGATGGACCCCACACCGAAGTTGTCCCCACCTCAAACTTGTGCTGCCCTGATAGACCCAAGGGAGCCCTACCAACTGACATCAGGAACCTGGACTGCTGAGTTTTCTTTCCCAGGGAAAATGGAAAAAGGATGTGCCCAGGGGCCCCTGGCCCTGGGCTGGGGCCTCACTACAAAAAATCCTTATATCGAAGAATGGAGCCCACACCGAAGTTGTCCCCACCTCAAACTTGTGCTGCCCTGATAGACCCAAGGGAGCCCTACAAACTGACATCAGGAACCTGGACTGCTGAGTTTTCTTTCCCAGGGAAAATGGAAAAAGGATGTGCCCAGGGGCCCCTGGCCCCGACTGCAAAAAATCCTTCTATCGAAGGATGGACCCCACAACGAAGTTGTCCCCACCTCAAACCTCTGCTGCCCTGATACACCCAAGGGAGCCCTACAAACTGACATCAGGAACCTGGACTGCTGAGTTTTCTTTCCCAGGGAAAATGGAAAACGGATGTGCCCAGGGGCCCCTGGCCCTGGGCTGGGGACTCACTGCAAAAAATCCTTATATCGAAGGATGGACCACACAGCGAAGTGTTCCGCTTCTAAAATTTGTGCTGCCCTGATAGACCCAAGGGAGCCCTACAAACTGACATCAGGAACCTGGACTGCTGAGTTTTCTTTCCCAGGGAAAATGGAAAAAGGATGTGCCCAGGGGCCCCTGGCCCTGACTGCAAAAAATCCTTATATCGAAGGATGGACCCCACACTGAAGTTGTCCCCACCTCAAACTTGTGCTGCCCTAATAGACCCAAGGGAGCCCTACAAACTGACATCAGGAACCTGGACTGCTGAGTTTTCTTTCCCAGGGAAAATGGAAAAAGGATGTGCCCCTGGGCCCCTGGCCCTGGGCTGGGGCCTCACTACAAAAAATCCTTATATCGAAGGATGGAGCCCACACCGAAGTTGTCCCCACCTCAAACTTGTGCTGCCCTGATAGACCCAAGGGAGCCCTACAAACTGACATCAGGAACCTGGACTGCTGAGTTTTCTTTCCCAGGGAAAATGGAAAAAGGATGTGCCCAGGGGCCCCTGGCCCCGAATGCAAAAAATCCTTATATCGAAGGATGGACCCCACACCGAATTTGTCCCCACCTCAAACTTGTGCTGCCTTGATAGACCCAAGGGAGCCCTACAAACTGACATCAGGAACCTGGACTGCTGAGTTTTCTTTCCCAGGGAAAATGGCCAAAGGTTGTGCCCAGGGGCCCCTAGCCCTGACTGCAAAAAATCCTTATATCGAAGGATGGAGCCCACACCGAAGTTGTCCCCACCTCAAACCTCTGCTGCCCTGATACACCCAAGGGAGCCCTACAAACTGACATCAGGAACCTGGACTGCTGCGTTTTCTTTCCCAGGGAAAATGGAAAAAGGATGTGCCCAGTGTCCCCTGGCCCTGACTGCAAAATATCATTATATCGAAGGATGGACCCCACACCGAAGTTGTCCCCACCTCAAACTTGTGCTGCCCTGATAGACCCAAGGGAACCCTACAAACTGACATCAGGAACCTGGACTGCTGAGTTTTCTTTCCCAGGGAAAATGGAAAAAGGATGTGCCCAGGGGCCCCTGGCCCTGGGCCCATGGCCCTGACTGCAAAAAATCCTTATATCGAAGGATGGACCCCACACCGAAGTTGTCCCCACCTCAAACTTGTGCTGCCCTGATAGACCCAAGGGAGCCCTACAAACTGACATCAGGAACCTGGACTGCTGAGTTTTCTTTCCCAGGGAAAATGGAAAAAGGATGTGCCCAGGGGCCCCTGGCCCTGACTGCAAAATATCCTTATATCGAAGGATGGACCCCACACCGAAGTTGTCCCCACCTCAAACTTGTGCTGCCCTGATAGACCCAAGGGAGCACTACAAACTGACATCAGGAACCTGGACTGCTGAGTTTTCTTTCCCAGGGAAAATGGAAAAAGGATGTGCCCAGTGTCCCCTGGCCCTGGGCTGGGCCTCTCTGCAAAGAATCCTTATATCGAAGGATGGACCCCACACCAAAGATGTCCCCACCTCAAACTTGTGCTGCCCTGATAGACCCAAGGGAGCCCTACGAACTGACATCAGGAACCTGGACTGCTGAGTTTTCTTTCCCAGGGAAAATGGAAAAAGGATGTGCCCAGGGGCCACTGGCCCTGACTGCAAAAAAACCTTATATCGAGGGATGGACCCCACAACGAAGTTGTCCCCACCTCAAACTTGTGCTGCCCTGATACACCCAAGGGAGCCCTACAAACTGACATCAGGAACCTGGACTGCTGAGTTTTCTTTCCCAGGGAAAATGGAAAAAGGATGTGCCCAGGGGCCCCTGGCCCTGGGCCCCTGGCCCTGACTGCAAAAAATCCTTATATCGGAGGATGGACCCCACACCGAAGTTGTCCCCACCTCAAACTTGTGCTGCCCTGATAGACCCAAGGGAGCCCTACAAACTGACATCAGGAACCTGGACTGCTGAGTTTTCTTTCCCAGGGAAAATGGAAAAAGGGTGTGCCCAGGGGCCCCTGGCCCTGACTGCAAAGAATCCTTATATCGAAGGATGGACCCCACACCGAAGTTGTCCCCACCTCAAACTTGTGCTGCCCTGATAGACCCAAGGGAGCCCTACAAACTGACATCAGGAACCTGGACTGCTGAGTTTTCTTTCCCAGGGAAAATGGAAAAAGGATGTGCCCAGGGGCTCCTAGCCCTGACTGCAAAAAATCCTTATATCGAAGGATGGTCCCCACACCGAAGATGTCCCCACCTCAAACTTGTGCTGCCCTGATACACCAAAGGGAGCCCTACAAACTGACATCAGGAACCTGGACTGCTGAGTTTTCTTTCCCAGGGAAAATGGCCAAAGGTTGTGCCCAGGGGCCCCTGGCCCTGACTGCAAAAAATCCTTATATCGAAGGATGGACCCCACACCGAAGTTGTCTCCACCTCAAACTTGTGCTGCCCTGATAGACCTAAGGGAGCCCTACAAACTGACATCAGGAACCTGGACTGCTGAGTTTTCTTTCCCAGGGAAAATGGAAAAAGGGTGTGCCTAGGGGCCCCTGGCCCTGACTGCAAAAAATCCTTATATCGAAGGATGGACCCCACACCGAAGTTGTCCCCACCTCAAACTTGTGCTGCCCTGTTAGACCCAAGGGAACCCTACAAACTGACATCAGGAACCTGGACTGCTGAGTTTTCTTTCCCAGGGAAAATGGAAAAAGGATGTGCCCAGGGGCCCCTGGCCCTGACTGCAAAATATCCTTATATCGAAGGATGGACCCCACACCGAAGTTGTCCCCACCTCAAACTTGTGCTGCCCTGATAGACCCAAGGGAGCACTACAAACTGACATCAGGAACCTGGACTGCTGAGTTTTCTTTCCCAGGGAAAATGGAAAAAGGATGTGCCCAGTGTCCCCTGGCCCTGGGCTGGGGCTCTCTGCAAAGAATCCTTATATCGAAGGATGGACCCCACACCAAAGATGTCCCCACCTCAAACTTGTGCTGCCCTGATAGACCCAAGGGAGCCCTACAAACTGACATCAGGAACCTGGACTGCTGAGTTTTCTTTCCCAGGGAAAATGGAAAAAGGATGTGCCCAGGGGCCAATGGCCCTGACTGCAAAAAAAGCTTATATCGAAGGATGGACCCCACACTGAAGTTGTCCCCACCTCAAACTTGTGCTGCCCTGATACACCCAAGGGAGCCCTACAAACTGACATCAGGAACCTGGACTGCTGAGTTTTCTTTCCCAGGTAAAATGGCCAAAGATTGTGCCCAGGGGCCCCTGGCCCTGACTGCAAAAAATCCTTATATCGAAGGATGGACCCCACACTGAAGTTGTCCCCACCTCAAACTTGTGCTGCCCTGATAGACCCAAGGGAGCCCTACAAACTGACATCAGGAACCTGGACTGCTGAGTTTTCTTTCCCAGGGAAAATGGAAAAAGGATGTGCCCAGGGGCCCCTGGCTCTGGGCTGGGGCCTCACTTCAAAAAATCCTTATATCGAAGGATGGAGCCGACACCGAAGATGTCCCCACCTCAAACTTGTGCTACCCCGATAGACCCAAGGGAGCTCTACAAACTGACATCAGGAACCTGGACTGCTGAGTTTTCTTTCCCAGGGAAAATGGAAAAAGGATGTGCCCAGGGGCCCCTGGCCCTGACTGCAAAAAATCCTTATATCGAAGGATGGACCCCACACCGAAGTTGTCCCCACCTCAAACTTGTGCTGCCCTGATAGACCCAAGGGAGCCCTACCAACTGACATCAGGAACCTGGACTGCTGAGTTTTCTTTCCCAGGGAAAATGGAAAAAGGATGTGCCCAGGGGCCCCTGGCCCTGGGCTGGGGCCTCACTACAAAAAATCCTTATATCGAAGAATGGAGCCCACACCGAAGTTGTCCCCACCTCAAACTTGTGCTGCCCTGATAGACCCAAGGGAGCCCTACAAACTGACATCAGGAACCTGGACTGCTGAGTTTTCTTTCCCAGGGAAAATGGCCAAAGGTTGTGCCCAGGGGCCCCTGGCCCCGACTGCAAAAAATCCTTCTATCGAAGGATGGACCCCACAACGAAGTTGTCCCCACCTCAAACCTCTGCTGCCCTGATACACCCAAGGGAGCCCTACAAACTGACATCAGGAACCTGGACTGCTGAGTTTTCTTTCCCAGGGAAAATGGAAAACGGATGTGCCCAGGGGCCCCTGGCCCTGGGCTGGGGACTCACTGCAAAAAATCCTTATATCGAAGGATGGACCACACAGCGAAGTGTTCCGCTTCTAAAATTTGTGCTGCCCTGATAGACCCAAGGGAGCCCTACAAACTGACATCAGGAACCTGGACTGCTGAGTTTTCTTTCCCAGGGAAAATGGAAAAAGGATGTGCCCAGGGGCCCCTGGCCCTGACTGCAAAAAATCCTTATATCGAAGGATGGACCCCACACTGAAGTTGTCCCCACCTCAAACTTGTGCTGCCCTAATAGACCCAAGGGAGCCCTACAAACTGACATCAGGAACCTGGACTGCTGAGTTTTCTTTCCCAGGGAAAATGGAAAAAGGATGTGCCCCTGGGCCCCTGGCCCTGGGCTGGGGCCTCACTACAAAAAATCCTTATATCGAAGGATGGACCCCACACCGAAATTGTCTCCACCTCAAACTTGTGCTGCCCTGATAGACCCAAGGGAGCCCTACAAACTGACATCAGGAACCTGGACTGCTGAGTTTTCTTTCCCAGGTAAAATGGCCAAAGGTTGTGCCCAGGGGCCCCTGGCCCTGACTGCAAAAAATCCTTATATCGAAGGATGGACCCCACACTGAAGTTGTCCCCACCTCAAACTTGTGCTGCCCTGATAGACCCAAGGGAGCCCTACAAACTGACATCAGGAACCTGGACTGCTGAGTTTTCTTTCCCAGGGAAAATGGAAAAAGGATGTGCCCAGGGGCCCCTGGCCCTGGGCCCCTGGCCCTGACTGCAAAAAATCCTTATATCGAAGGATGGACCCCACACCGAAGTTGTCCCCACCTCAAACTTGTGCTGCCCTGATAGACCCAAGGGAGCCCTACAAACTGACATCAGGAACCTGGACTGCTGAGTTTTCTTTCCCAGGGAAAATGGAAAAAGGATGTGCCCAGGGGGCCCTTGCCCTGACTGCAAAAAATCCTTATATCGAAGGATGGAGCCCACACCGAAGTTGTCCCCATTTCAAACTTGTGCTGCCCTGATAGACCTAAGGGAGCCCTACAAACTGACATCAGGAACCTGGACTGCTGAGTTTTCTTTCCCAGGGAAAATGGAAAAAGGATGTGCCCAGGGGCCCCTGGCCCTGACTGCAAAAAATCCTTATATCGAAGGATGGACCCCACACCGAAGTTGTCCCCACCTCAAACTTGTGCTGCCCTGTTAGACCCAAGGAAACCCTACAAACTGACATCAGGAACCTGGACTGCTGAGTTTTCTTTCCCAGGGAAAATGGAAAAAGGATGTGCCCAGGGGCCCCTGGCCCTGGGCTGTGCCTCACTACAAAAAATCCTTATATCGAAGGATGGACCCCACACCGAAGTTGTCTCCACCTCAAACTTGTGCTGCCCTGATAGACCCAAGGGAGCCCTACAAACTGACATCAGGAACCTGGACTGCTGAGTTTTCTTTCCCAGGGAAAATGGAAAAAGGATGTGCCCAGGGGCCCCTGGCTCTGGGCTGGGGCCTCACTTCAAAAAATCCTTATATCGAAGGATGGAGCCGACACCGAAGATGTCCCCACCTCAAACTTGTGCTACCCCGATAGACCCAAGGGAGCTCTACAAACTGACATCAGGAACCTGGACTGCTGAGTTTTCTTTCCCAGGGAAAATGGAAAAAGGATGTGCCCAGGGGCCCCTGGCCCTGACTGCAAAAAATCCTTATATCGAAGGATGGACCCCACACCGAAGTTGTCCCCACCTCAAACTTGTGCTGCCCTGATAGACCCAAGGGAGCCCTACCAACTGACATCAGGAACCTGGACTGCTGAGTTTTCTTTCCCAGGGAAAATGGAAAAAGGATGTGCCCAGGGGCCCCTGGCCCTGGGCTGGGGCCTCACTACAAAAAATCCTTATATCGAAGAATGGAGCCCACACCGAAGTTGTCCCCACCTCAAACTTGTGCTGCCCTGATAGACCCAAGGGAGCCCTACAAACTGACATCAGGAACCTGGACTGCTGAGTTTTCTTTCCCAGGGAAAATGGAAAAAGGATGTGCCCAGGGGCCCCTGGCCCCGACTGCAAAAAATCCTTCTATCGAAGGATGGACCCCACAACGAAGTTGTCCCCACCTCAAACCTCTGCTGCCCTGATACACCCAAGGGAGCCCTACAAACTGACATCAGGAACCTGGACTGCTGAGTTTTCTTTCCCAGGGAAAATGGAAAACGGATGTGCCCAGGGGCCCCTGGCCCTGGGCTGGGGACTCACTGCAAAAAATCCTTATATCGAAGGATGGACCACACAGCGAAGTGTTCCGCTTCTAAAATTTGTGCTGCCCTGATAGACCCAAGGGAGCCCTACAAACTGACATCAGGAACCTGGACTGCTGAGTTTTCTTTCCCAGGGAAAATGGAAAAAGGATGTGCCCAGGGGCCCCTGGCCCTGACTGCAAAAAATCCTTATATCGAAGGATGGACCCCACACTGAAGTTGTCCCCACCTCAAACTTGTGCTGCCCTAATAGACCCAAGGGAGCCCTACAAACTGACATCAGGAACCTGGACTGCTGAGTTTTCTTTCCCAGGGAAAATGGAAAAAGGATGTGCCCCTGGGCCCCTGGCCCTGGGCTGGGGCCTCACTACAAAAAATCCTTATATCGAAGGATGGACCCCACACCGAAATTGTCTCCACCTCAAACTTGTGCTGCCCTGATAGACCCAAGGGAGCCCTACAAACTGACATCAGGAACCTGGACTGCTGAGTTTTCTTTCCCAGGTAAAATGGCCAAAGGTTGTGCCCAGGGGCCCCTGGCCCTGACTGCAAAAAATCCTTATATCGAAGGATGGACCCCACACTGAAGTTGTCCCCACCTCAAACTTGTGCTGCCCTGATAGACCCAAGGGAGCCCTACAAACTGACATCAGGAACCTGGACTGCTGAGTTTTCTTTCCCAGGGAAAATGGAAAAAGGATGTGCCCAGGGGCCCCTGGCCCTGGGCCCCTGGCCCTGACTGCAAAAAATCCTTATATCGAAGGATGGACCCCACACCGAAGTTGTCCCCACCTCAAACTTGTGCTGCCCTGATAGACCCAAGGGAGCCCTACAAACTGACATCAGGAACCTGGACTGCTGAGTTTTCTTTCCCAGGGAAAATGGAAAAAGGATGTGCCCAGTGTCCCCTGGCCCTGGGCTGGGCCTCTCTGCAAAGAATCCTTATATCGAAGGATGGACCCCACACCAAAGATGTCCCCACCTCAAATTTGTGCTGCCCTGATAGACCCAAGGGAGCCCTACAAACTGACATCAGGAACCTGGACTGCTGAGTTTTCTTTCCCAGGGAAAATGGAAAAAGGATGTGCCCAGGGGGCCCTTGCCCTGACTGCAAAAAATCCTTATATCGAAGGATGGAGCCCACACCGAAGTTGTCCCCATTTCAAACTTGTGCTGCCCTGATAGACCTAAGGGAGCCCTACAAACTGACATCAGGAACCTGGACTGCTGAGTTTTCTTTCCCAGGGAAAATGGAAAAAGGATGTGCCCAGGGGCCCCTGGCCCTGACTGCAAAAAATCCTTATATCGAAGGATGGACCCCACACCGAAGTTGTCCCCACCTCAAACTTGTGCTGCCCTGTTAGACCCAAGGAAACCCTACAAACTGACATCAGGAACCTGGACTGCTGAGTTTTCTTTCCCAGGGAAAATGGAAAAAGGATGTGCCCAGGGGCCCCTGGCCCTGGGCTGTGCCTCACTACAAAAAATCCTTATATCGAAGGATGGACCCCACACCGAAGTTGTCTCCACCTCAAACTTGTGCTGCCCTGATAGACCCAAGGTAGCCCTACAAACTGACATCAGGAACCTGGACTGCTGAGTTTTCTTTCCCAGGGAAAATGGAAAAAGGATGTGCCCAGGGGCCCCTGGCCCTGACTGCAAAATATCCTTATATCGAAGGATGGACCCCACACCGAAGTTGTCCCCACCTCAAACTTGTGCTGCCCTGATAGACCCAAGGGAGCCCTACAAACTGACATCAGGAACCTGGACTGCTGAGTTTTCTTTCCCAGGGAAAATGGAAAAAGGATGTGCCCAGGGGCCCCTGGCCCTGGGCCCCTGGCCCTGACTGCAAAAAATCCTTATATCGAAGGATGGACCCCACACCGAAGTTGTCCCCACCTCAAACTTGTGCTGCCCTGATAGACCCAAGGGAGCCCTACAAACTGACATCAGGAACCTGGACTGCTGAGTTTTCTTTCCCAGGGAAAATGGAAAAAGGATGTGCCCAGGGGCCCCTGGCCCTGGGCTGGGGCCTCACTTCAAAAAATCCTTATATCGAAGGATGGACCCCACACCGAAATTGTCTCCACCTCAAACTTGTGCTGCCCTGATAGACCCAAGGGAGCCCTACAAACTGACATCAGGAACCTGGACTGCTTTGTTTTCTTTCCCAGGTAAAATGGCCAAAGGTTGTGCCCAGGGGCCCCTGGCCCTGACTGCAAAAAATCCTTATATCGAAGGATGGACCCCACACTGAAGTTGTCCCCACCTCAAACTTGTGCTGCCCTGATAGACCCAAGGGAGCCCTACAAACTGACATCAGGAACCTGGACTGCTGAGTTTTCTTTCCCAGGGAAAATGGAAAAAGGATGTGCCCAGGGGCCCCTGGCCCTGGGCCCCTGGCCCTGACTGCAAAAAATCCTTATATCGAAGGATGGACCCCACACCGAAGTTGTCCCCACCTCAAACTTGTGCTGCCCTGATAGACCCAAGGGAGCTCTACAAACTGACATCAGGAACCTGGACTGCTGAGTTTTCTTTCCCAGGGAAAATGGAAAAAGGGTGTGCCCAGGGGCCCCTGGCCCTGACTGCAAAAAATCCTTATATCGAAGGATGGACCCCACACCGAAGTTGTCCCCACCTCAAACTTGTGCTGCCCTGATAGACCCAAGGGAGCCCTACAAACTGACATCAGGAACCTGGACTGCTGAGTTTTCTTTCCCAGGGAAAATGGAAAAAGGATGTGCCCAGGGGCCTCTGGCCCTGGGCTGGGGCCTCACTACAAAAAATCCTTATATCGAAGGATGGACCCCACACCGAAGTTGTCCCCACCTCAAACTTGTGCTGCCCTGATAGACCCAAGGGAGCCCTACAAACTGACATCAGGAACCTGGACTGCTGAGTTTTCTTTCCCAGGGAAAATGGAAAAAGGATGTGCCCAGGGGCCCCTGGCCCCGACTGCAAAAAATCCTTATATCGAAGGATGGACCCCACACCAAATTTGTCCCCACCTCAAACTTGTGCTGCTCTGATAGACCCAAGGGAGCCCTACAAACTGACATCAGGAACCTGGACTGCTGAGTTTTCTTTCCCAGGGAAAATGGCCAAAGGTTGTGCCCAGGGGCCCCTAGCCCTGACTGCAAAAAATCCTTATATCGAAGGATGGTCCCCACACCGAAGTTGTCCCCACCTCAAACCTCTGCTGCCCTGATACACCCAAGGGAGCCCTACAAACTGACATCAGGAACCTGGACTGCTGAGTTTTCTTTCCCAGGTAAAATGGCCAAAGATTGTGCCCAGGGGCCCCTGGCCCTGACTGCAAAAAATCCTTATATCGAAGGATGGACCCCACACTGAAGTTGTCCCCACCTCAAACTTGTGCTGCCCTGATAGACCCAAGGGAGCCCTACAAACTGACATCAGGAACCTGGACTGCTGAGTTTTCTTTCCCAGGGAAAATGGAAAAAGGATGTGCCCAGGGGCCCCTGGCCCTGGGCTGGGGCCTCACTTCAAAAAATCCTTATATCGAAGGATGGAGCCCACACCGAAGATGTCCCCACCTCAAACTTGTGCTACCCTGATAGACCCAAGGGAGCTCTACAAACTGACATCAGGAACCTGGACTGCTGAGTTTTCTTTCCCAGGGAAAATGGAAAAAGAATGTGCCCAGGGGCCCCTGGCCCTGACTGCAAAAAATCCTTATATCGAAGGATGGACCCCACACCGAAGTTGTCCCCACCTCAAACTTGTGCTGCCCTGATAGACCCAAGGGAGCCCTACCAACTGACATCAGGAACCTGGACTGCTGAGTTTTCTTTCCCAGGGAAAATGGAAAAAGGATGTGCCCAGGGGCCCCTGGCCCTGGGCTGGGGCCTCACTACAAAAAATCCTTATATCGAAGAATGGAGCCCACACCGAAGTTGTCCCCACCTCAAACTTGTGCTGCCCTGATAGACCCAAGGGAGCCCTACAAACTGACATCAGGAACCTGGACTGCTGAGTTTTCTTTCCCAGGGAAAATGGAAAAAGGATGTGCCCAGGGGCCCCTGGCCCCGACTGCAAAAAATCCTTCTATCGAAGGATGGACCCCACACCGAATTTGTCCCCACCTCAAACTTGTGCTGCCCTGATAGACCCAAGGGAGCCCTACAAACTGACATCAGGAACCTGGACTGCTGAGTTTTCTTTCCCAGGGAAAATGGCCAAAGGTTGTGCCCAGGGGCCCCTAGCCCTGACTGCAAAAAATCCTTATATCGAAGGATGGTCCCCACACCGAAGTTGTCCCCACCTCAAACCTCTGCTGCCCTGATACACCCAAGGGAGCCCTACAAACTGACATCAGGAACCTGGACTGCTGAGTTTTCTTTCCCAGGGAAAATGGAAAACGGATGTGCCCAGGGGCCCCTGGCCCTGGGCTGGGGCCTCACTACAAAAAATCCTTATATCGAAGGATGGACCCCACAGCGAAGTGTTCCGCTTCTAAAATTTGTGCTGCCCTGATAGACCCAAGGGAGCCCTACAAACTGACATCAGGAACCTGGACTGCTGAGTTTTCTTTCCCAGGGAAAATGGAAAAAGGATGTGCCCAGGGGCCCCTGGCCCTGACTGCAAAAAATCCTTATATCGAAGGATGGACCCCACACTGAAGTTGTCCCCACCTCAAACTTGTGCTGCCCTAATAGACCTAAGGGAGCCCTACAAACTGACATCAGGAACCTGGACTGCTGAGTTTTCTTTCCCAGGGAAAATGGAAAAAGGATGTGCCCAGGGGCCCCTGGCCCTGGGCTGGGGCCTCACTACAAAAAATCCTTATATCGAAGGATGGACCCCACACCGAAATTGTCTCCACCTCAAACTTGTGCTGCCCTGATAGACCCAAGGGAGCCCTACAAACTGACATCAGGAACCTGGACTGCTGAGTTTTCTTTCCAGGTAAAATGGCCAAAGGTTGTGCCCAGGGGCCCCTGGCCCTGACTGCAAAAAATCCTTATATCGAAGGATGGACCCCACACTGAAGTTGTCCCCACCTCAAACTTGTGCTGCCCTGATAGACCCAAGGGAGCCCTACAAACTGACATCAGGAACCTGGACTGCTGAGTTTTCTTTCCCAGGGAAAATGGAAAAAGGATGTGCCCAGGGGCCCCTGGCCCTGACTGCAAAAAATCCTTATATCGAAGGATGGAGCCCACACTGAAGTTGTCCCCACCTCAAATTTGTGCTGCCCTAATAGACCTAAGGGAGCCCTACAAACTGACATCAGGAACCTGGACTGCTGAGTTTTCTTTCCCAGGGAAAATGGAAAAAGGATGTGCCCAGGGGCCCCTGGCCCTGACTGCAAAGAATCCTTATATCGAAGGATGGACCCCACACCGAAGTTGTCCCCACCTCAAACTTGTGCTGCCCTGATAGACCCAAGGGAGCCCTACAAACTGACATCAGGAACCTGGACTGCTGAGTTTTCTTTCCCAGGGAAAATGGCCAAAGGTTGTGCCCAGGGGCTCCTAGCCTTGACTGCAAAAAATCCTTATATCGAAGGATGGTCCCCACACCGAAGATGTCCCCACCTCAAACTTGTGCTGCCCTGATACACCCAAGGGAGCCCTACAAACTGACATCAGGAACCTGGACTGCTTAGTTTTCTTTCCCAGGGAAAATGGCCAAAGGTTGTGCCCAGGGGCCCCGGGCCCTGACTGCAAAAAATCCTTATATCGAAGGATGGACCCCACACTGAAGTTGTCCCCACCTCAAACTTGTGCTGCCCTGATAGACCCAAGGGAGCCCTACAAACTGACATCAGGAACCTGGACTGCTGAGTTTTCTTTCCCAGGGAAAATGGAAAAAGGGTGTGCCCAGGGGCCCCTGGCCCTGACTGCAAAAAATCCTTATATCGAAGGATGGACCCCACACCGAAGTTGTCCCCACCTCAAACTTGTGCTGCCCTGTTAGACACAAGGGAACCCTACAAACTGACATCAGGAACCTGGACTGCTGAGTTTTCTTTCCCAGGGAAAATGGAAAAAGGATGTGACCAGGGGCCCCTGGCCCTGGGCTGGTGACTCACTACAAAAAATCCTTATATCGAAGGACGGACCCCACACTGAAGTTGTCTCCACCTCAAATTTGTGCTGCCCTGATAGACCCAAGGGAGCCCTACAAACTGACATCAGGAACCTGGACTGCTGAGTTTTCTTTCCCAGGGAAAATGGCCAAAGGTTGTGCCCAGGGGCCCCTGGCCCTGACTGCAAAATATCATTATATCGAAGAATGGACCCCACACCGAAGTTGTCCCCACCTCAAACTTGTGCTGCCCTGATAGACCCAAGGGAGCCCTACAAACTGACATCAGGAACCTGGACTGCTGAGTTTTCTTCCCCAGGGAAAATGGAAAAAGGATGTGCCCAGGGGCCCCTGGCCCTGGGGCCCTGGCCCTGACTGCAAAAAATCCTTATATCGAAGGATGGACCCCACACCGAAGTTGTCCCCACCTCAAAGTTGTGCTGCCCTGATAGACCAGAGGGAACCCTACAAACTGACATCAGGAACCTGGACTGCTGAGTTTTCTTTCCCAGGGAAAATGGAAAAAGGATGTGCCCAGGGGCCCCTGCCCCTGACTGCAGAATATCCTTATATCGAAGAATGGACCCCACACCGAAGTTGTCCCCACCTCAAACTTGTGCTGCCCTGATAGACCCAAGGGAACCCTACAAACTGATATCAGGAACCTGGACTGCTGACTTTTCTTTCCCAGGGAAAATGGAAAAAGGATGTGCCCAGGGGCTCCTAGCCCTGACTGCAAAAAATCCTTATATCGAAGGATGGTCCCCACACCGAAGATGTCCCCACCTCAAACTTGTGCTGCCCTGATACACCAAAGGGAGCCCTACAAACTGACATCAGGAACCTGGACTGCTGAGTTTTCTTTCCCAGGGAAAATGGCCAAAGGTTGTGCCCAGGGGCCCCTGGCCCTGACTGCAAAAAATCCTTATATCGAAGGATGGACCTCACACCGAAGTTGTCTCCACCTCAAACTTGTGCTGCCCTGATAGACCTAAGGGAGCCCTACAAACTGACATCAGGAACCTGGACTGCTGAGTTTTCTTTCCCAGGGAAAATGGAAAAAGGATGTGCCCAGGGGCCCCTGGCCCTGACTGCAAAAAATCCTTATATCGAAGGATGGACCCCACACCGAAGTTGTCCCCACCTCAAACTTGTGCTGCCCTGTTAGACCCAAGGGAACCCTACAAACTGACATCAGGAACCTGGACTGCTGAGTTTTCTTTCCCAGGGAAAATGGAAAAAGGATGTGCCCAGGGGCCCCTGGCCCTGGGCTGGGCCTCACTACAAAAAATCCTTATATCGAAGGATGGACCCCACACCGAAGTTGTCTCCACCTCAAACTTGTGCTGCCCTGTTAGACCCAAGGGAACCCTACAAACTGACATCAGGAACCTGGACTGCTGAGTTTTCTTTCCCAGGGAAAATGGAAAAAGGATGTGCCCAGGGGCCCCTGGCCCTGGGCTTGGGCCTCACTACAAAAAATCCTTATATCGAAGGATGGAGCCCACACCGAAGTTGTCCCCACCTCAAACTTGTGCTGCCCTGATAGACCCAAGGGAGCCCTACAAACTGACATCAGGAACCTGGACTGCTGAGTTTTCTTTCCCAGGGAAAATGGAAAAAGGATGTGCCCAGGGGCCCCTGGCCCCGAATGCAAAAAATCCTTATATCGAAGGATGGACCCCACACCGAATTTGTCCCCACCTCAAACTTGTGCTGCCTTGATAGACCCAAGGGAGCCCTACAAACTGACATCAGGAACCTGGACTGCTGAGTTTTCTTTCCCAGGGAAAATGGCCAAAGGTTGTGCCCAGGGGCCCCTAGCCGTGACTGCAAAAAATCCTTATATCGAAGGATGGAGCCCACACCGAAGTTGTCCCCACCTCAAACCTCTGCTGCCCTGATACACCCAAGGGAGCCCTACAAACTGACATCAGGAACCTGGACTGCTGAGTTTTCTTTCCCAGAGAAAAATGGAAAAAGGATGTGCCCAGTGTCCCCTGGCCCTGACTGCAAAATATCATTATATCGAAGGATGGACCCCACACCGAAGTTGTCCCCACCTCAAACTTGTGCTGCCCTGATAGACCCAAGGGAACCCTACAAACTGACATCAGGAACCTGGACTGCTGAGTTTTCTTTCCCAGGGAAAATGGAAAAAGGATGTGCCCAGGGGCCCCTGGCCCTGGGCCCATGGCCCTGACTGCAAAAAATCCTTATATCGAAGGATGGACCCCACACCGAAGTTGTCCCCACCTCAAACTTGTGCTGCCCTGATAGACCCAAGGGAGCCCTACAAACTGACATCAGGAACCTGGACTGCTGAGTTTTCTTTCCCAGGGAAAATGGAAAAAGGATGTGCCCAGTGTCCCCTGGCCCTGGGCTGGGCCTCTCTGCAAAGAATCCTTATATCGAAGGATGGACCCCACACCAAAGATGTCCCCACCTCAAACTTGTGCTGCCCTGATAGACCCAAGGGAGCCCTACGAACTGACATCAGGAACCTGGACTGCTGAGTTTTCTTTCCCAGGGAAAATGGAAAAAGGATGTGCCCAGGGGCCACTGGCCCTGACTGCAAAAAAACCATATATCGAGGGATGGACCCCACAACGAAGTTGTCCCCACCTCAAACTTGTGCTGCCCTGATACACCCAAGGGAGCCCTACAAACTGACATCAGGAACCTGGACTGCTGAGTTTTCTTTCCCAGGGAAAATGGAAAAAGGATGTGCCCAGGGGCCCCTGGCCCTGGGCCCCTGGCCCTGACTGCAAAAAATCCTTATATCGAAGGATGGACCCCACACCGAAGTTGTCCCCACCTCAAACTTGTGCTGCCCTGATAGACCCAAGGGAGCCCTACAAACTGACATCAGGAACCTGGACTGCTGAGTTTTCTTTCCCAGGGAAAATGGAAAAAGGGTGTGCCCAGGGGCCCCTGGCCCTGACTGCAAAGAATCCTTATATCGAAGGATGGACCCCACACCGAAGTTGTCCCCATCTCAAACTTGTGCTGCCCTGATAGACCCAAGGGAGCCCTACAAACTGACATCAGGAACCTGGACTGCTGAGTTTTCTTTCCCAGGGAAAATGGAAAAAGGATGTGCCCAGGGGCTCCTAGCCCTGACTGCAAAAAATCCTTATATCGAAGGATGGTCCCCACACCGAAGATGTCCCCACCTCAAACTTGTGCTGCCCTGATACACCAAAGGGAGCCCTACAAACTGACATCAGGAACCTGGACTGCTGAGTTTTCTTTCCCAGGGAAAATGGCCAAAGGTTGTGCCCAGGGGCCCCTGGCCCTGACTGCAAAAAATCCTTATATCGAAGGATGGACCCCACACCGAAGTTGTCTCCACCTCAAACTTGTGCTGCCCTGATAGACCTAAGGGAGCCCTACAAACTGACATCAGGAACCTGGACTGCTGAGTTTTCTTTCCCAGGGAAAATGGAAAAAGGGTGTGCCTAGGGGCCCCTGGCCCTGACTGCAAAAAATCCTTATATCGAAGGATGGACCCCACACCGAAGTTGTCCCCACCTCAAACTTGTGCTGCCCTGATAGACCCAAGGGAACCCTACAAACTGACATCAGGAACCTGGACTGCTGAGTTTTCTTTCCCAGGGAAAATGGAAAAAGGATGTGCCCAGGGGCCCCTGGCCCTGACTGCAAAATATCCTTATATCGAAGGATGGACCCCACACCGAAGTTGTCCCCACCTCAAACTTGTGCTGCCCTGATAGACCCAAGGGAGCCCTACAAACTGACATCAGGAACCTGGACTGCTGAGTTTTCTTTCCCAGGGAAAATGGAAAAAGGATGTGCCCAGTGTCCCCTGGCCCTGGGCTGGGGCTCTCTGCAAAGGATCCTTATATCGAAGGATGGACCCCACACCAAAGATGTCCCCACCTCAAACTTGTGCTGCCCTGATAGACCCAAGGGAGCCCTACAAACTGACATCAGGAACCTGGACTGCTGAGTTTTCTTTCCCAGGGAAAATGGAAAAAGGGTGTGCCCAGGGGCCACTGGCCCTGACTGCAAAAAAAGCTTATATCGAAGGATGGACCCCACACCGAAGTTGTCCCCACCTCAAACTTGTGCTGCCCTGATACACCCAAGGGAGCCCTACAAACTGACATCAGGAACCTGGACTGCTGAGTTTTCTTTCCCAGGTAAAATGGCCAAAGATTGTGCCCAGGGGCCCCTGGCCCTGACTGCAAAAAATCCTTATATCGAAGGATGGACCCCACACTGAAGTTGTCCCCACCTCAAACTTGTGCTGCCCTGATAGACCCAAGGGAGCCCTACAAACTGACATCAGGAACCTGGACTGCTGAGTTTTCTTTCCCAGGGAAAATGGAAAAAGGATGTGCCCAGGGGCCCCTGGCTCTGGGCTGGGGCCTCACTTCAAAAAATCCTTATATCGAAGGATGGAGCCGACACCGAAGATGTCCCCACCTCAAACTTGTGCTACCCCGATAGACCCAAGGGTGCTCTACAAACTGACATCAGGAACCTGGACTGCTGAGTTTTCTTTCCCAGGGAAAATGGAAAAAGGATGTGCCCAGGGGCCCCTGGCCCTGACTGCAAAAAATCCTTATATCGAAGGATGGACCCCACACCGAAGTTGTCCCCACCTCAAACTTGTGCTGCCCTGATAGACCCAAGGGAGCCCTACCAACTGACATCAGGAACCTGGACTGCTGAGTTTTCTTTCCCAGGGAAAATGGAAAAAGGATGTGCCCAGGGGCCCCTGGCCCTGGGCTGGGGCCTCACTACAAAAAATCCTTATATCGAAGAATGGAGCCCACACCGAAGTTGTCCCCACCTCAAACTTGTGCTGCCCTGATAGACCCAAGGGAGCCCTACAAACTGACATCAGGAACCTGGACTGCTGAGTTTTCTTTCCCAGGGAAAATGGAAAAAGGATGTGCCCAGGGGCCCCTGGCCCCGACTGCAAAAAATCCTTCTATCGAAGGATGGACCCCACACCGAATTTGTCCCCACCTCAAACTTGTGCTGCCCTGATAGACCCAAGGGAGCCCTACAAACTGACATCAGGAACCTGGACTGCTGAGTTTTCTTTCCCAGGGAAAATGGCCAAAGGTTGTGCCCAGGGGCCCCTAGCCCTGACTGCAAAAAATCCTTATATCGAAGGATGGACCCCACACCGAAGTTGTCTCCACCTCAAACTTGTGCTGCCCTGATAGACCTAAGGGAGCCCTACAAACTGACATCAGGAACCTGGACTGCTGAGTTTTCTTTCCCAGGGAAAATGGAAAAAGGGTGTGCCTAGGGGCCCCTGGCCCTGACTGCAAAAAATCCTTATATCGAAGGATGGACCCCACACCGAAGTTGTCCCCACCTCAAACTTGTGCTGCCCTGTTAGACCCAAGGGAACCCTACAAACTGACATCAGGAACCTGGACTGCTGAGTTTTCTTTCCCAGGGAAAATGGAAAAAGGATGTGCCCAGGGGCCCCTGGCCCTGACTGCAAAATATCCTTATATCGAAGGATGGACCCCACACCGAAGTTGTCCCCACCTCAAACTTGTGCTGCCCTGATAGACCCAAGGGAGCCCTACAAACTGACATCAGGAACCTGGACTGCTGAGTTTTCTTTCCCAGGGAAAATGGAAAAAGGGTGTGCCCAGGGGCCACTGGCCCTGACTGCAAAAAAAGCTTATATCGAAGGATGGACCCCACACCGAAGTTGTCCCCACCTCAAACTTGTGCTGCCCTGATACACCCAAGGGAGCCCTACAAACTGACATCAGGAACCTGGACTGCTGAGTTTTCTTTCCCAGGTAAAATGGCCAAAGATTGTGCCCAGGGGCCCCTGGCCCTGACTGCAAAAAATCCTTATATCGAAGGATGGACCCCACACTGAAGTTGTCCCCACCTCAAACTTGTGCTGCCCTGATAGACCCAAGGGAGCCCTACAAACTGACATCAGGAACCTGGACTGCTGAGTTTTCTTTCCCAGGGAAAATGGAAAAAGGATGTGCCCAGGGGCCCCTGGCTCTGGGCTGGGGCCTCACTTCAAAAAATCCTTATATCGAAGGATGGAGCCGACACCGAAGATGTCCCCACCTCAAACTTGTGCTACCCCGATAGACCCAAGGGTGCTCTACAAACTGACATCAGGAACCTGGACTGCTGAGTTTTCTTTCCCAGGGAAAATGGAAAAAGGATGTGCCCAGGGGCCCCTGGCCCTGACTGCAAAAAATCCTTATATCGAAGGATGGACCCCACACCGAAGTTGTCCCCACCTCAAACTTGTGCTGCCCTGATAGACCCAAGGGAGCCCTACCAACTGACATCAGGAACCTGGACTGCTGAGTTTTCTTTCCCAGGGAAAATGGAAAAAGGATGTGCCCAGGGGCCCCTGGCCCTGGGCTGGGGCCTCACTACAAAAAATCCTTATATCGAAGAATGGAGCCCACACCGAAGTTGTCCCCACCTCAAACTTGTGCTGCCCTGATAGACCCAAGGGAGCCCTACAAACTGACATCAGGAACCTGGACTGCTGAGTTTTCTTTCCCAGGGAAAATGGAAAAAGGATGTGCCCAGGGGCCCCTGGCCCCGACTGCAAAAAATCCTTCTATCGAAGGATGGACCCCACACCGAATTTGTCCCCACCTCAAACTTGTGCTGCCCTGATAGACCCAAGGGAGCCCTACAAACTGACATCAGGAACCTGGACTGCTGAGTTTTCTTTCCCAGGGAAAATGGCCAAAGGTTGTGCCCAGGGGCCCCTAGCCCTGACTGCAAAAAATCCTTATATCGAAGGATGGTCCCCACACCGAAGTTGTCCCCACCTCAAACCTCTGCTGCCCTGATACACCCAAGGGAGCCCTACAAACTGACATCAGGAACCTGGACTGCTGAGTTTTCTTTCCCAGGGAAAATGGAAAACGGATGTGCCCAGGGGCCCCTGGCCCTGGGCTGGGGATCACTGCAAAAAATCCTTATATCGAAGGATGGACCCCACAGCGAAGTGTTCCGCTTCTAAAATTTGTGCTGCCCTGATAGACCCAAGGGAGCCCTACAAACTGACATCAGGAACCTGGACTGCTGAGTTTTCTTTCCCAGGGAAAATGGAAAAAGGATGTGCCCAGGGGCCCCTGGCCCTGACTGCAAAAAATCCTTATATCGAAGGATGGACCCCACACTGAAGTTGTCCCCACCTCAAACTTGTGCTGCCCTAATAGACCTAAGGGAGCCCTACAAACTGACATCAGGAACCTGGACTGCTGAGTTTTCTTTCCCAGGGAAAATGGAAAAAGGATGTGCCCCTGGGCCCCTGGCCCTGACTGCAAAAAATCCTTATATCGAAGGATGGACCTCACACCGAAGTTGTCTCCACCTCAAACTTGTGCTGCCCTGATAGACCTAAGGGAGCCCTACAAACTGACATCAGGAACCTGGACTGCTGAGTTTTCTTTCCCAGGGAAAATGGAAAAAGGATGTGCCCAGGGGCCCCTGGCCCTGACTGCAAAAAATCCTTATATCGAAGGATGGACCCCACACCGAAGTTGTCCCCACCTCAAACTTGTGCTGCCCTGTTAGACCCAAGGGAACCCTACAAACTGACATCAGGAACCTGGACTGCTGAGTTTTCTTTCCCAGGGAAAATGGAAAAAGGATGTGCCCAGGGGCCCCTGGCCCTGACTGCAAAATATCCTTATATCGAAGGATGGACCCCACACCAAAGTTGTCCCCACCTCCAACTTGTGCTGCCCTGATAGACCCAAGGGAGCCCTACAAACTGACATCAGGAACCTGGACTGCTGAGTTTTCTTTCCCAGGGAAAATGGAAAAAGGATGTGCCCAGGGGCCCCTGGCCCTGACTGCAAAAAATCCTTATATCGAAGGATGGACCCCACACCGAAGTTGTCCCCACCTCAAACTTGTGCTGCCCTGTTAGACCCAAGGGAACCCTACAAACTGACATCAGGAACCTGGACTGCTGAGTTTTCTTTCCCAGGGAAAATGGAAAAAGGATGTGCCCAGGGGCCCCTGGCCCTGGGCTGGGCCTCACTAAAAAAAATCCTTATATCGAAGGATGGACCCCACACCGAAGTTGTCTCCACCTCAAACTTGTGCTGCCCTGTTAGACCCAAGGGAACCCTACAAACTGACATCAGGAACCTGGACTGCTGAGTTTTCTTTCCCAGGGAAAATGGAAAAAGGATGTGCCCAGGGGCCCCTGGCCCTGGGCTTGGGCCTCACTACAAAAAATCCTTATATCGAAGGATGGAGCCCACACCGAAGTTGTCCCCACCTCAAACTTGTGCTGCCCTGATAGACCCAAGGGAGCCCTACAAACTGACATCAGGAACCTGGACTGCTGAGTTTTCTTTCCCAGGGAAAATGGCCAAAGGTTGTGCCCAGGGGCCCATAGCCCTGACTGCAAAAAATCCTTATATCGAAGGATGGAGCCCACACCGAAGTTGTCCCCACCTCAAACCTCTGCTGCCCTGATACACCCAAGGGAGCCCTACAAACTGACATCAGGAACCTGGACTGCTGAGTTTTCTTTCCCAGGGAAAATGGAAAAAGGATGTGCCCAGTGTCCCCTGGCCCTGACTGCAAAATATCATTATATCGAAGGATGGACCCCACACCGAAGTTGTCCCCACCTCAAACTTGTGCTGCCCTGATAGACCCAAGGGAACCCTACAAACTGACATCAGGAACCTGGACTGCTGAGTTTTCTTTCCCAGGGAAAATGGAAAAAGGATGTGCCCAGGGGCCCCTGGCCCTGGGCCCATGGCCCTGACTGCAAAAAATCCTTATATCGAAGGATGGAGCCCACACCGAAGTTGTCCCCACCTCAAACTTGTGCTGCCCTGATAGACCCAAGGGAGCCCTACAAACTGACATCAGGAACCTGGACTGCTGAGTTTTCTTTCCCAGGGAAAATGGAAAAAGGATGTGCCCAGTGTCCCCTGGCCCTGGGCTGGGCCTCTCTGCAAAGAATCCTTATATCGAAGGATGGACCCCACACCAAAGATGTCCCCACCTCAAACTTGTGCTGCCCTGATAGACCCAAGGGAGCCCTACGAACTGACATCAGGAACCTGGACTGCTGAGTTTTCTTTCCCAGGGAAAATGGAAAAAGGATGTGCCCAGGGGCCACTGGCCCTGACTGCAAAAAAACCTTATATCGAGGGATGGACCCCACAACGAAGTTGTCCCCACCTCAAACTTGTGCTGCCCTGATACACCCAAGGGAGCCCTACAAACTGACATCAGGAACCTGGACTGCTGAGTTTTCTTTCCCAGGGAAAATGGAAAAAGGATGTGCCCAGGGGCCCCTGGCCCTGGGCCCCTGGCCCTGACTGCAAAAAATCCTTATATCGAAGGATGGACCCCACACCGAAGTTGTCCCCAGCTCAAACTTGTGCTGCCCTGATAGACCCAAGGGAGCCCTACAAACTGACATCAGGAACCTGGACTGCTGAGTTTTCTTTCCCAGGGAAAATGGAAAAAGGGTGTGCCCAGGGGCCCCTGGCCCTGACTGCAAAGAATCCTTATATCGAAGGATGGACCCCACACCGAAGTTGTCCCCACCTCAAACTTGTGCTGCCCTGATAGACCCAAGGGAGCCCTACAAACTGACATCAGGAACCTGGACTGCTGAGTTTTCTTTCCCAGGGAAAATGGAAAAAGGATGTGCCCAGGGGCTCCTAGCCCTGACTGCAAAAAATCCTTATATCGAAGGATGGTCCCCACACCGAAGATGTCCCCACCTCAAACTTGTGCTGCCCTGATACACCAAAGGGAGCCCTACAAACTGACATCAGGAACCTGGACTGCTGAGTTTTCTTTCCCAGGGAAAATGGCCAAAGGTTGTGCCCAGGGGCCCCTGGCCCTGACTGCAAAAAATCCTTATATCGAAGGATGGACCCCACACCGAAGTTGTCTCCACCTCAAACTTGTGCTGCCCTGATAGACCTAAGGGAGCCCTACAAACTGACATCAGGAACCTGGACTGCTGAGTTTTCTTTCCCAGGGAAAATGGAAAAAGGGTGTGCCTAGGGGCCCCTGGCCCTGACTGCAAAAAATCCTTATATCGAAGGATGGACCCCACACCGAAGTTGTCCCCACCTCAAACTTGTGCTGCCCTGTTAGACCCAAGGGAACCCTACAAACTGACATCAGGAACCTGGACTGCTGAGTTTTCTTTCCCAGGGAAAATGGAAAAAGGATGTGCCCAGGGGCCCCTGGCCCTGACTGCAAAATATCCTTATATCGAAGGATGGACCCCACACCGAAGTTGTCCCCACCTCAAACTTGTGCTGCCCTGATAGACCCAAGGGAGCACTACAAACTGACATCAGGAACCTGGACTGCTGAGTTTTCTTTCCCAGGGAAAATGGAAAAAGGATGTGCCCAGTGTCCCCTGGCCCTGGGCTGGGGCTCTCTGCAAAGAATCCTTATATCGAAGGATGGACCCCACACCAAAGATGTCCCCACCTCAAACTTGTGCTGCCCTGATAGACCCAAGGGAGCCCTACAAACTGACATCAGGAACCTGGACTGCTGAGTTTTCTTTCCCAGGGAAAATGGAAAAAGGGTGTGCCCAGGGGCCACTGGCCCTGACTGCAAAAAAAGCTTATATCGAAGGATGGACCCCACACCGAAGTTGTCCCCACCTCAAACTTGTGCTGCCCTGATAGACCCAAGGGAGCCCTACAAACTGACATCAGGAACCTGGACTGCTGAGTTTTCTTTCCCAGGTAAAATGGCCAAAGATTGTGCCCAGGGGCCCCTGGCCCTGACTGCAAAAAATCCTTATATCGAAGGATGGACCCCACACTGAAGTTGTCCCCACCTCAAACTTGTGCTGCCCTGATAGACCCAAGGGAGCCCTACAAACTGACATCAGGAACCTGGACTGCTGAGTTTTCTTTCCCAGGGAAAATGGAAAAAGGATGTGCCCAGGGGCCCCTGGCTCTGGGCTGGGGCCTCACTTCAAAAAATCCTTATATCGAAGGATGGAGCCGACACCGAAGATGTCCCCACCTCAAACTTGTGCTACCCCGATAGACCCAAGGGAGCTCTACAAACTGACATCAGGAACCTGGACTGCTGAGTTTTCTTTCCCAGGGAAAATGGAAAAAGGATGTGCCCAGGGGCCCCTGGCCCTGACTGCAAAAAATCCTTATATCGAAGGATGGACCCCACACCGAAGTTGTCCCCACCTCAAACTTGTGCTGCCCTGATAGACCCAAGGGAGCCCTACCAACTGACATCAGGAACCTGGACTGCTGAGTTTTCTTTCCCAGGGAAAATGGAAAAAGGATGTGCCCCGGGGCCCCTGGCCCTGGGCTGGGGCCTCACTACAAAAAATCCTTATATCGAAGAATGGAGCCCACACCGAAGTTGTCCCCACCTCAAACTTGTGCTGCCCTGATAGACCCAAGGGAGCCCTACAAACTGACATCAGGAACCTGGACTGCTGAGTTTTCTTTCCCAGGGAAAATGGAAAAAGGATGTGCCCAGGGGCCCCTGGCCCCGACTGCAAAAAATCCTTCTATCGAAGGACGGACCCCACACCGAAGTTGTCCCCACCTCAAACCTCTGCTGCCCTGATACACCCAAGGGAGCCCTACAAACTGACATCAGGAACCTGGACTGCTGAGTTTTCTTTCCCAGGGAAAATGGAAAACGGATGTGCCCAGGGGCCCCTGGCCCTGGGCTGGGGACTCACTGCAAAAAATCCTTATATCGAAGGATGGACCCCACAGCGAAGTGTTCCGCTTCTAAAATTTGTGCTGCCCTGATAGACCCAAAGGAGCCCTACAAACTGACATCAGGAACCTGGACTGCTGAGTTTTCTTTCCCAGGGAAAATGGAAAAAGGATGTGCCCAGGGGCCCCTGGCCCTGACTGCAAAAAATCCTTATATCGAAGGATGGACCCCACACTGAAGTTGTCCCCACCTCAAACTTGTGCTGCCCTAATAGACCTAAAGGAGCCCTACAAACTGACATCAGGAACCTGGACTGCTGAGTTTTCTTTCCCAGGGAAAATGGAAAAAGGATGTGCCCCTGGGCCCCTGGCCCTGGGCTGGGGCCTCACTACAAAAAATCCTTATATCGAAGGATGGACCCCACACCGAAATTGTCTCCACCTCAAACTTGTGCTGCCCTGATAGACCCAAGGGAGCCCTACAAACTGACATCAGGAACCTGGACTGCTGAGTTTTCTTTCCCAGGTAAAATGGCCAAAGGTTGTGCCCAGGGGCCCCTGGCCCTGACTGCAAAAAATCCTTATATCGAAGGATGGACCCCACACTGAAGTTGTCCCCACCTCAAACTTGTGCTGCCCTGATAGACCCAAGGGAGCCCTACAAACTGACATCAGGAACCTGGACTGCTGAGTTTTCTTTCCCAGGGAAAATGGAAAAAGGATGTGCCCAGGGGCCCCTGGCCCTGGGCCCCTGGCCCTGACTGCAAAAAATCCTTATATCGAAGGATGGACCCCACACCGAAGTTGTCCCCACCTCAAACTTGTGCTGCCCTGATAGACCCAAGGGAGCCCTACAAACTGACATCAGGAACCTGGACTGCTGAGTTTTCTTTCCCAGGGAAAATGGAAAAAGGATGTGCCCAGTGTCCCCTGGCCCTGGGCTGGGCCTCTCTGCAAAGAATCCTTATATCGAAGGATGGACCCCACACCAAAGATGTCCCCACCTCAAATTTGTGCTGCCCTGATAGACCCAAGGGAGCCCTACAAACTGACATCAGGAACCTGGACTGCTGAGTTTTCTTTCCCAGGGAAAATGGAAAAAGGATGTGCCCAGGGGGCCCTTGCCCTGACTGCAAAAAATCCTTATATCGAAGGATGGAGCCCACACCGAAGTTGTCCCCATTTCAAACTTGTGCTGCCCTGATAGACCTAAGGGAGCCCTACAAACTGACATCAGGAACCTGGACTGGTGAGTTTTCTTTCCCAGGGAAAATGGAAAAAGGATGTGCCCAGGGGCCCCTGGCCCTGACTGCAAAAAATCCTTATATCGAAGGATGGACCCCACACCGAAGTTGTCCCCACCTCAAACTTGTGCTGCCCTGTTAGACCCAAGGAAACCCTACAAACTGACATCAGGAACCTGGACTGCTGAGTTTTCTTTCCCAGGGAAAATGGAAAAAGGATGTGCCCAGGGGCCCCTGGCCCTGGGCTGGGCCTCACTACAAAAAATCCTTATATCGAAGGATGGACCCCACACCGAAGTTGTCTCCACCTCAAACTTGTGCTGCCCTGATAGACCCAAGGTAGCCCTACAAACTGACATCAGGAACCTGGACTGCTGAGTTTTCTTTCCCAGGGAAAATGGAAAAAGGATGTGCCCAGGGGCCCCTGGCCCTGACTGCAAAATATCCTTATATCGAAGGATGGACCCCACACCGAAGTTGTCCCCACCTCAAACTTGTGCTGCCCTGATAGACCCAAGGGAGCCCTACAAACTGACATCAGGAACCTGGACTGCTGAGTTTTCTTTCCCAGGGAAAATGGAAAAAGGATGTGCCCAGGGGCCCCTGGCCCTGGGCCCCTGGCCCTGACTGCAAAAAATCCTTATATCGAAGGATGGACCCCACACCGAAGTTGTCCCCACCTCAAACTTGTGCTGCCCTGATAGACCCAAGGGAGCCCTACAAACTGACATCAGGAACCTGGACTGCTGAGTTTTCTTTCCCAGGGAAAATGGAAAAAGGATGTGCCCAGGGGCCCCTGGCCCTGGGCTGGGGCCTCACTTAAAAAAAATCCTTATATCGAAGGATGGACCCCACACCGAAATTGTCTCCACCTCAAACTTGTGCTGCCCTGATAGACCCAAGGGAGCCCTACAAACTGACATCAGGAACCTGGACTGCTTTGTTTTCTTTCCCAGGTAAAATGGCCAAAGGTTGTGCCCAGGGGCCCCTGGCCCTGACTGCAAAAAATCCTTATATCGAAGGATGGACCCCACACTGAAGTTGTCCCCACCTCAAACTTGTGCTGCCCTGATAGACCCAAGGGAGCCCTACAAACTGACATCAGGAACCTGGACTGCTGAGTTTTCTTTCCCAGGGAAAATGGAAAAAGGATGTGCCCAGGGGCCCCTGGCCCTGGGCCCCTGGTCCTGACTGCAAAAAATCCTTATATCGAAGGATGGACCCCACACCGAAGTTGTCCCCACCTCAAACTTGTGCTGCCCTGATAGACCCAAGGGAGCTCTACAAACTGACATCAGGAACCTGGACTGCTGAGTTTTCTTTCCCAGGGAAAATGGAAAAAGGATGTGCCCAGGGGCCCCTGGCCCTGACTGCAAAAAATCCTTATATCGAAGGATGGACCCCACACCGAAGTTGTCCCCACCTCAAACTTGTGCTGCCCTGATAGACCCAAGGGAGCCCTACAAACTGACATCAGGAACCTGGACTGCTGAGTTTTCTTTCCCAGGGAAAATGGAAAAAGGATGTGCCCAGGGGCCTCTGGCCCTGGGCTGGGGCCTCACTACAAAAAATCCTTATATCGAAGGATGGACCCCACACCGAAGTTGTCCCCACCTCAAACTTGTGCTGCCCTGATAGACCCAAGGGAGCCCTACAAACTGACATCAGGAACCTGGACTGCTGAGTTTTCTTTCCCAGGGAAAATGGAAAAAGGATGTGCCCAGGGGCCCCTGGCCCCGACTGCAAAAAATCCTTATATCGAAGGATGGACCCCACACCAAATTTGTCCCCACCTCAAACTTGTGCTGCTCTGATAGACCCAAGGGAGCCCTACAAACTGACATCAGGAACCTGGACTGCTGAGTTTTCTTTCCCAGGGAAAATGGCCAAAGGTTGTGCCCAGGGGCCCCTAGCCCTGACTGCAAAAAATCCTTATATCGAAGGATGGTCCCCACACCGAAGTTGTCCCCACCTCAAACCTCTGCTGCCCTGATAGACCCAAGGGAGCCCTACAAACTGACATCAGGAACCTGGACTGCTGAGTTTTCTTTCCCAGGGAAAATGGCCAAAGATTGTGCCCAGGGGCCCCTGGCCCTGACTGCAAAAAATCCTTATATCGAAGGATGGACCCCACACTGAAGTTGTCCCCACCTCAAACTTGTGCTGCCCTGATAGACCCAAGGGAGCCCTACAAACTGACATCAGGAACCTGGACTGCTGAGTTTTCTTTCCCAGGGAAAATGGAAAAAGGATGTGCCCAGGGGCCCCTGGCCCTGGGCTGGGGCCTCACTTCAAAAAATCCTTATATCGAAGGATGGAGCCCACACCGAAGATGTCCCCACCTCAAACTTGTGCTACCCTGATAGACCCAAGGGAGCTCTACAAACTGACATCAGGAACCTGGACTGCTGAGTTTTCTTTCCCAGGGAAAATGGAAAAAGGATGTGCCCAGGGGCCCCTGGCCCTGACTGCAAAAAATCCTTATATCGAAGGATGGACCCCACACCGAAGTTGTCCCCACCTCAAACTTGTGCTGCCCTGATAGACCCAAGGGAGCCCTACCAACTGACATCAGGAACCTGGACTGCTGAGTTTTCTTTCCCAGGGAAAATGGAAAAAGGATGTGCCCAGGGGCCCCTGGCCCTGGGCTGGGGCCTCACTACAAAAAATCCTTATATCGAAGAATGGAGCCCACACCGAAGTTGTCCCCACCTCAAACTTGTGCTGCCCTGATAGACCCAAGGGAGCCCTACAAACTGACATCAGGAACCTGGACTGCTGAGTTTTCTTTCCCAGGGAAAATGGAAAAAGGATGTGCCCAGGGGCCCCTGGCCCCGACTGCAAAAAATCCTTCTATCGAAGGATGGACCCCACACCGAATTTGTCCCCACCTCAAACTTGTGCTGCCCTGATAGACCCAAGGGAGCCCTACAAACTGACATCAGGAACCTGGACTGCTGAGTTTTCTTTCCCAGGGAAAATGGCCAAAGGTTGTGCCCAGGGGCCCCTAGCCCTGACTGCAAAAAATCCTTATATCGAAGGATGGTCCCCACACCGAAGTTGTCCCCACCTCAAACCTCTGCTGCCCTGATACACCCAAGGGAGCCCTACAAACTGACATCAGGAACCTGGACTGCTGAGTTTTCTTTCCCAGGGAAAATGGAAAACGGATGTGCCCAGGGGCCCCTGGCCCTGGGCTGGGGACTCACTGCAAAAAATCCTTATATCGAAGGATGGACCCCACAGCGAAGTGTTCCGCTTCTAAAATTTGTGCTGCCCTGATAGACCCAAGGGAGCCCTACAAACTGACATCAGGAACCTGGACTGCTGAGTTTTCTTTCCCAGGGAAAATGGAAAAAGGATGTGCCCAGGGGCCCCTGGCCCTGACTGCAAAAAATCCTTATATCGAAGGATGGACCCCACACTGAAGTTGTCCCCACCTCAAACTTGTGCTGCCCTAATAGACCTAAGGGAGCCCTACAAACTGACATCAGGAACCTGGACTGCTGAGTTTTCTTTCCCAGGGAAAATGGAAAAAGGATGTGCCCAGGGGCCCCTGGCCCTGGGCTGGGGCCTCACTACAAAAAATCCTTATATCGAAGGATGGACCCCACACCGAAATTGTCTCCACCTCAAACTTGTGCTGCCCTGATAGACCCAAGGGAGCCCTACAAACTGACATCAGGAACCTGGACTGCTGAGTTTTCTTTCCCAGGTAAAATGGCCAAAGGTTGTGCCCAGGGGCCCCTGGCCCTGACTGCAAAAAATCCTTATATCGAAGGATGGACCCCACACTGAAGTTGTCCCCACCTCAAACTTGTGCTGCCCTGATAGACCCAAGGGAGCCCTACAAACTGACATCAGGAACCTGGACTGCTGAGTTTTCTTTCCCAGGGAAAATGGAAAAAGGATGTGCCCAGGGGCCCCTGGCCCTGACTGCAAAAAATCCTTATATCGAAGGATGGAGCCCACACTGAAGTTGTCCCCACCTCAAATTTGTGCTGCCCTAATAGACCTAAGGGAGCCCTACAAACTGACATCAGGAACCTGGACTGCTGAGTTTTCTTTCCCAGGGAAAATGGAAAAAGGATGTGCCCAGGGGCCCCTGGCCCTGACTGCAAAGAATCCTTATATCGAAGGATGGACCCCACACCGAAGTTGTCCCCACCTCAAACTTGTGCTGCCCTGATAGACCCAAGGGAGCCCTACAAACTGACATCAGGAACCTGGACTGCTGAGTTTTCTTTCCCAGGGAAAATGGCCAAAGGTTGTGCCCAGGGGCTCCTAGCCCTGACTGCAAAAAATCCTTATATCGAAGGATGGTCCCCACACCGAAGATGTCCCCACCTCAAACTTGTGCTGCCCTGATACACCAAAGGGAGCCCTACAAACTGACATCAGGAACCTGGACTGCTGAGTTTTCTTTCACAGGGAAAATGGCCAAAAGTTGTGCCCAGGGGCCCCGGGCCCTGAGTGCAAAAAATCCTTATATCGAAGGATGGACCCCACACCAAAGATGTCCCCACCTCAAACTTGTGCTGCCCTGATAGACCCAAGGGAGCCCTACAAACTGACATCAGGAACCTGGACTGCTGAGTTTTCTTTCCCAGGGAAAATGGAAAAAGGATGTGCCCAGGGGCCCCTGGCCCTGACTGCAAAAAATCCTTATATCGAAGGATGGACCCCACACCGAAGTTGTCCCCACCTCAAACTTGTGCTGCCCTGTTAGACCAAAGGGAACCCTACAAACTGACATCAGGAACCTGGACTGCTGAGTTTTCTTTCCCAGGGAAAATGGAAAAAGGATGTGCCCAGGGGCCCCTGGCCCTGGGCTGGGCCTCACTACAAAAAATCCTTATATCGTAGGATGGACCCCACACCGAAGTTGTCTCCACCTCAAACTTGTGCTGCCCTGATAGACCCAAGGGAGCCCTACAAACTGACATCAGGAACCTGGACTGCTGAGTTTTCTTTCCCAGGGAAAATGGAAAAAGGATGTGCCCAGGGGGCCCTTGCCCTGACTGCAAAAAATCCTTATATCGAAGGATGGAGCCCACACCGAAGTTGTCCCCATTTCAAACTTGTGCTGCCCTGATAGACCTAAGGGAGCCCTACAAACTGACATCAGGAACCTGGACTGCTGAGTTTTCTTTCCCAGGGAAAATGGAAAAAGGATGTGCCCAGGGGCCCCTGGCCCTGACTGCAAAAAATCCTTATATCGAAGGATGGACCCCACACCGAAGTTGTCCCCACCTCAAACTTGTGCTGCCCTGTTAGACCCAAGGAAACCCTACAAACTGACATCAGGAACCTGGACTGCTGAGTTTTCTTTCCCAGGGAAAATGGAAAAAGGATGTGCCCAGGGGCCCCTGGCCCTGGGCTGGGCCTCACTACAAAAAATCCTTATATCGAAGGATGGACCCCACACCGAAGTTGTCTCCACCTCAAACTTGTGCTGCCCTGATAGACCCAAGGTAGCCCTACAAACTGACATCAGGAACCTGGACTGCTGAGTTTTCTTTCCCAGGGAAAATGGAAAAAGGATGTGCCCAGGGGCCCCTGGCCCTGACTGCAAAATATCCTTATATCGAAGGATGGACCCCACACCGAAGTTGTCCCCACCTCAAACTTGTGCTGCCCTGATAGACCCAAGGGAGCCCTACAAACTGACATCAGGAACCTGGACTGCTGAGTTTTCTTTCCCAGGGAAAATGGAAAAAGGATGTGCCCAGGGGCCCCTGGCCCTGGGCCCCTGGCCCTGACTGCAAAAAATCCTTATATCGAAGGATGGACCCCACACCGAAGTTGTCCCCACCTCAAACTTGTGCTGCCCTGATAGACCCAAGGGAGCCCTACAAACTGACATCAGGAACCTGGACTGCTGAGTTTTCTTTCCCAGGGAAAATGGAAAAAGGATGTGCCCAGGGGCCCCTGGCCCTGGGCTGGGGCCTCACTTCAAAAAATCCTTATATCGAAGGATGGACCCCACACCGAAATTGTCTCCACCTCAAACTTGTGCTGCCCTGATAGACCCAAGGGAGCCCTACAAACTGACATCAGGAACCTGGACTGCTTTGTTTTCTTTCCCAGGTAAAATGGCCAAAGGTTGTGCCCAGGGGCCCCTGGCCCTGACTGCAAAAAATCCTTATATCGAAGGATGGACCCCACACTGAAGTTGTCCCCACCTCAAACTTGTGCTGCCCTGATAGACCCAAGGGAGCCCTACAAACTGACATCAGGAACCTGGACTGCTGAGTTTTCTTTCCCAGGGAAAATGGAAAAAGGATGTGCCCAGGGGCCCCTGGCCCTGGGCCCCTGGCCCTGACTGCAAAAAATCCTTATATCGAAGGATGGACCCCACACCGAAGTTGTCCCCACCTCAAACTTGTGCTGCCCTGATAGACCCAAGGGAGCTCTACAAACTGACATCAGGAACCTGGACTGCTGAGTTTTCTTTCCCAGGGAAAATGGAAAAAGGATGTGCCCAGTGTCCCCTGGCCCTGGGCTGGGCCTCTCTGCAAAGAATCCTTATATCGAAGGATGGACCCCACACCAAAGATGTCCCCACCTCAAACTTGTGCTGCCCTGATAGACCCAAGGGAGCCCTACGAACTGACATCAGGAACCTGGACTGCTGAGTTTTCTTTCCCAGGGAAAATGGAAAAAGGATGTGCCCAGGGGCCACTGGCCCTGACTGCAAAAAAACCTTATATCGAGGGATGGACCCCACAACGAAGTTGTCCCCACCTCAAACTTGTGCTGCCCTGATACACCCAAGGGAGCCCTACAAACTGACATCAGGAACCTGGACTGCTGAGTTTTCTTTCCCAGGGAAAATGGAAAAAGGATGTGCCCAGGGGGCCCTGGCCCTGGGCCCCTGGCCCTGACTGCAAAAATCCTTATATCGAAGGATGGACCCCACACCGAAGTTGTCCCCACCTCAAACTTGTGCTGCCCTGATAGACCCAAGGGAGCCCTACAAACTGACATCAGGAACCTGGACTGCTGAGTTTTCTTTCCCAGGGAAAATGGAAAAAGGATGTGCCCAGGGTCCCCTGGCCCTGACTGCAAAGAATCCTTATATCGAAGGATGGACCCCACACCGAAGTTGTCCCCACCTCAAACTTGTGCTGCCCTGATAGACCCAAGGGAGCCCTACAAACTGACATCAGGAACCTGGACTGCTGAGTTTTCTTTCCCAGGGAAAATGGAAAAAGGATGTGCCCAGGGGCTCCTAGCCCTGACTGCAAAAAATCCTTATATCGAAGGATGGACCCCACACCGAAGATGTCCCCACCTCAAACTTGTGCTGCCCTGATACACCAAAGGGAGCCCTACAAACTGACATCAGGAACCTGGACTGCTGAGTTTTCTTTCCCAGGGAAAATGGCCAAAGGTTGTGCCCAGGGGCCCCTGGCCCTGACTGCAAAAAATCCTTATATCGAAGGATGGACCCCACACCGAAGTTGTCTCCACCTCAAACTTGTGCTGCCCTGATAGACCTAAGGGAGCCCTACAAACTGACATCAGGAACCTGGACTGCTGAGTTTTCTTTCCCAGGGAAAATGGAAAAAGGGTGTGCCTAGGGGCCCCTGGCCCTGACTGCAAAAAATCCTTATATCGAAGGATGGACCCCACACCGAAGTTGTCCCCACCTCAAACTTGTGCTGCCCTGTTAGACCCAAGGGAACCCTACAAACTGACATCAGGAACCTGGACTGCTGAGTTTTCTTTCCCAGGGAAAATGGAAAAAGGATGTGCCCCGGGGCCCCTGGCCCTGACTGCAAAATATCCTTATATCGAAGGATGGACCCCACACCGAAGTTGTCCCCACCTCAAACTTGTGCTGCCCTGATAGACCCAAGGGAGCGCTACAAACTGACATCAGGAACCTGGACTGCTGAGTTTTCTTTCCCAGGGAAAATGGAAAAAGGATGTGCCCAGTGTCCCCTGGCCCTGGGCTGGGGCTCTCTGCAAAGAATCCTTATATCGAAGGATGGACCCCACACCAAAGATGTCCCCACCTCAAACTTGTGCTGCCCTGATAGACCCAAGGGAGCCCTACAAACTGACATCAGGAACCTGGACTGCTGAGTTTTCTTTCCCAGGGAAAATGGAAAAAGGGTGTGCCCAGGGGCCACTGGCCCTGACTGCAAAAAAAGCTTATATCGAAGGATGGACCCCACACCGAATTTGTCCCCACCTCAAACTTGTGCTGCCCTGATAGACCCAAGGGAGCCCTACAAACTGACATCAGGAACCTGGACTGCTGAGTTTTCTTTCCCAGGGAAAATGGAAAAAGGATGTGCCCAGTGTCCCCTGGCCCTGGGCTGGGCCTCTCTGCAAAGAATCCTTATATCGAAAGGATGGACCCCACACCAAAGATGTCCCCACCTCAAACTTGTGCTGCCCTGATAGACCCAAGGGAGCCCTACGAACTGACATCAGGAACCTGGACTGCTGAGTTTTCTTTCCCAGGGAAAATGGAAAAAGGATGTGCCCAGGGGCCACTGGCCCTGACTGCAAAAAAACCTTATATCGAGGGATGGACCCCACAACGAAGTTGTCCCCACCTCAAACTTGTGCTGCCCTGATACACCCAAGGGAGCCCTACAAACTGACATCAGGAACCTGGACTGCTGAGTTTTCTTTCCCAGGGAAAATGGAAAAAGGATGTGCCCAGGGGGCCCTGGCCCTGGGCCCCTGGCCCTGACTGCAAAAATCCTTATATCGAAGGATGGACCCCACACCGAAGTTGTCCCCACCTCAAACTTGTGCTGCCCTGATAGACCCAAGGGAGCCCTACAAACTGACATCAGGAACCTGGACTGCTGAGTTTTCTTTCCCAGGGAAAATGGAAAAAGGATGTGCCCAGGGTCCCCTGGCCCTGACTGCAAAGAATCCTTATATCGAAGGATGGACCCCACACCGAAGTTGTCCCCACCTCAAACTTGTGCTGCCCTGATAGACCCAAGGGAGCCCTACAAACTGACATCAGGAACCTGGACTGCTGAGTTTTCTTTCCCAGGGAAAATGGAAAAAGGATGTGCCCAGGGGCTCCTAGCCCTGACTGCAAAAAATCCTTATATCGAAGTATGGACCCCACACCGAAGATGTCCCCACCTCAAACTTGTGCTGCCCTGATACACCAAAGGGAGCCCTACAAACTGACATCAGGAACCTGGACTGCTGAGTTTTCTTTCCCAGGGAAAATGGCCAAAGGTTGTGCCCAGGGGCCCCTGGCCCTGACTGCAAAAAATCCTTATATCGAAGGATGGACCCCACACCGAAGTTGTCTCCACCTCAAACTTGTGCTGCCCTGATAGACCTAAGGGAGCCCTACAAACTGACATCAGGAACCTGGACTGCTGAGTTTTCTTTCCCAGGGAAAATGGTAAAAGGGTGTGCCCAGGGGCCCCTGGCCCTGACTGCAAAAAATCCTTATATCGAAGGATGGACCCCACACCGAAGTTGTCCCCACCTCAAACTTGTGCTGCCCTGTTAGACCAAAGGGAACCCTACAAACTGACATCAGGAACCTGGACTGCTGAGTTTTCTTTCCCAGGGAAAATGGAAAAAGGATGTGCCCAGGGGCCCCTGGCCCTGGGCTGGGCCTCACTACAAAAAATCCTTATATCGTAGGATGGACCCCACACCGAAGTTGTCTCCACCTCAAACTTGTGCTGCCCTGATAGACCCAAGGGAGCCCTACAAACTGACATCAGGAACCTGGACTGCTGAGTTTTCTTTCCCAGGTAAAATGGCCAAAGGTTGTGCCCAGGGGCCCCTGGCCCTGACTGCAAAAAATCCTTATATTGAAGGATGGACCCCACACTGAAGTTGTCCCCACCTCAAACTTGTGCTGGCCTGATAGACCCAAGGGAGCTCTACCAACTGACATCAGGAACCAGGACTGCTGAGTTTCCTTTCCCAGGGAAAATGGAAAAAGGATGTGCCCAGGGGCCCCTGGCCCTGGGCCCCTGGCCCTGACTGCAAAAAATCCTTATATCGAAGGATGGACCCCACACCGAAGTTGTCCCCACCTCAAACTTGTGCTGCCCTGATAGACCCAAGGGAGCCCTACAAACTGACATCAGGAACCTGGACTGCTGAGTTTTCTTTCCCAGGGAAAATGGAAAAAGGGTGTGCCCAGGGGCCCCTGGCCCTGACTGCAAAAAATCCTTATATCGAAGGATGGAGCCCACACCGAAGTTGTCCCCACCTCAAACTTGTGCTGCCCTGATAGACCTAAGGGAGCCCTACAAACTGACATCAGGAACCTGGACTGCTGAGTTTTCTTTCCCAGGGAAAATGGAAAAAGGATGTGCCCAGGGGCCCCTGGCCGTGACTGCAAAGAATCCTTATATCGAAGGATGGACCCCACACCGAAGTTGTCCCCACCTCAAACTTGTGCTGCCCTGATAGACCCAAGGGAGCCCTACAAACTGACATCAGGAACCTGGACTGCTGAGTTTTCTTTCCCAGGGAAAATGGCCAAAGGTTGTGCCCAGGGGCTCCTAGCCCTGACTGCAAAAAATCCTTATATCGAAGGATGGTCCCCACACCGAAGATGTCCCCACCTCAAACTTGTGCTGCCCTGATACACCAAAGGGAGCCCTACAAACTGACATCAGGAACCTGGACTGCTGAGTTTTCTTTCCCAGGGAAAATGGACAAAGGTTGTGCCCAGGGGCCCCTGGCCCTGACTGCAAAAAATCCTTATATCGAAGGATGGACCTCACACCGAAGTTGTCTCCACCTCAAACTTGTGCTGCCCTGATAGACCTAAGGGAGCCCTACAAACTGACATCAGGAACCTGGACTGCTGAGTTTTCTTTCCCAGGGAAAATGGAAAAAGGATGTGCCCAGGGGCCCCTGGCCCTGACTGCAAAAAATCCTTATATCGAAGGATGGACCCCACACCGAAGTTGTCCCCACCTCAAACTTGTGCTGCCCTGTTAGACCCAAGGGAACCCTACAAACTGACATCAGGAACCTGGACTGCTGAGTTTTCTTTCCCAGGGAAAATGGAAAAAGGATGTGCCCAGGGGCCCCTGGCCCTGGGCTGGGCCTCTCTGCAAAGAATCCTTATATCGAAGGATGGACCCCACACCAAAGATGTCCCCACCTCAAACTTGTGCTGCCCTGATAGACCCAAGGGAGCCCTACGAACTGACATCAGGAACCTGGACTGCTGAGTTTTCTTTCCCAGGGAAAATGGAAAAAGGATGTGCCCAGGGGCCACTGGCCCTGACTGCAAAAAAACCTTATATCGAGGGATGGACCCCACAACGAAGTTGTCCCCACCTCAAACTTGTGCTGCCCTGATACACCCAAGGGAGCCCTACAAACTGACATCAGGAACCTGGACTGCTGAGTTTTCTTTCCCAGGGAAAATGGAAAAAGGATGTGCCCAGGGGGCCCTGGCCCTGGGCCCCTGGCCCTGACTGCAAAAAATCCTTATATCGAAGGATGGACCCCACACCGAAGTTGTCCCCACCTCAAACTTGTGCTGCCCTGATAGACCCAAGGGAGCCCTACAAACTGACATCAGGAACCTGGACTGCTGAGTTTTCTTTCCCAGGGAAAATGGAAAAAGGGTGTGCCCAGGGGCCCCTGGCCCTGACTGCAAAGAATCCTTATATCGAAGGATGGACCCCACACCGAAGTTGTCCCCACCTCAAACTTGTGCTGCCCTGATAGACCCAAGGGAGCCCTACAAACTGACATCAGGAACCTGGACTGCTGAGTTTTCTTTCCCAGGGAAAATGGAAAAAGGATGTGCCCAGGGGCTCCTAGCCCTGACTGCAAAAAATCCTTATATCGAAGGATGGACCCCACACCGAAGATGTCCCCACCTCAAACTTGTGCTGCCCTGATACACCAAAGGGAGCCCTACAAACTGATATCAGGAACCTGGACTGCTGAGTTTTCTTTCCCAGGGAAAATGGCCAAAGGTTGTGCCCAGGGGCCCCTGGCCCTGACTGCAAAAAATCCTTATATCGAAGGATGGAGCCCACACCGAAGTTGTCTCCACCTCAAACTTGTGCTGCCCTGATAGACCTAAGGGAGCCCTACAAACTGACATCAGGAACCTGGACTGCTGAGTTTTCTTTCCCAGGGAAAATGGAAAAAGGGTGTGCCTAGGGGCCCCTGGCCCTGACTGCAAAAAATCCTTATATCGAAGGATGGACCCCACACCGAAGTTGTCCCCACCTCAAACTTGTGCTGCCCTGTTAGACCCAAGGGAACCCTACAAACTGACATCAGGAACCTGGACTGCTGAGTTTTCTTTCCCAGGGAAAATGGAAAAAGGATGTGCCCAGGGGCCCCTGGCCCTGACTGCAAAATATCCTTATATCAAAGGATGGACCCCACACCGAAGTTGTCCCCACCTCAAACTTGTGCTGCCCTGATAGACCCAAGGGAGCGCTACAAACTGACATCAGGAACCTGGACTGCTGAGTTTTCTTTCCCAGGGAAAATGGAAAAAGGATGTGCCCAGTGTCCCCTGGCCCTGGGCTGGGGCTCTCTGCAAAGAATCCTTATATCGAAGGATGGACCCCACACCAAAGATGTCCCCACCTCAAACTTGTGCTGCCCTGATAGACCCAAGGGAGCCCTACAAACTGACATCAGGAACCTGGACTGCTGAGTTTTCTTTCCCAGGGAAAATGGAAAAAGGATGTGCTCAGGGGCCCCTGGCCCTGGGCCCCTGGCCCTGACTGCAAAAAATCCTTATATCGAAGGATGGACCCCACACCGAAGTTGTCCCCACCTCAAACTTGTGCTGCCCTGATAGACCCAAGGGAGCCCTACAAACTGACATCAGGAACCTGGACTGCTGAGTTTTCTTTCCCAGGGAAAATGGAAAAAGGATGTGCCCAGTGTCCCCTGGCCCTGGGCTGGGCCTCTCTGCAAAGAATCCTTATATCGAAGGATGGACCCCACACCAAAGATGTCCCCACCTCAAACTTGTGCTGCCCTGATAGACCCAAGGGAGCCCTACGAACTGACATCAGGAACCTGGACTGCTGAGTTTTCTTTCCCAGGGAAAATGGAAAAAGGATGTGCCCAGGGGCCACTGGCCCTGACTGCAAAAAAACCTTATATCGAGGGATGGACCCCACAACGAAGTTGTCCCCACCTCAAACTTGTGCTGCCCTGATACACCCAAGGGAGCCCTACAAACTGACATCAGGAACCTGGACTGCTGAGTTTTCTTTCCCAGGGAAAATGGAAAAAGGATGTGCCCAGGGGGCCCTGGCCCTGGGCCCCTGGCCCTGACTGCAAAAATCCTTATATCGAAGGATGGACCCCACACCGAAGTTGTCCCCACCTCAAACTTGTGCTGCCCTGATAGACCCAAGGGAGCCCTACAAACTGACATCAGGAACCTGGACTGCTGAGTTTTCTTTCCCAGGGAAAATGGAAAAAGGATGTGCCCAGGGTCCCCTGGCCCTGACTGCAAAGAATCCTTATATCGAAGGATGGACCCCACACCGAAGTTGTCCCCACCTCAAACTTGTGCTGCCCTGATAGACCCAAGGGAGCCCTACAAACTGACATCAGGAACCTGGACTGCTGAGTTTTCTTTCCCAGGGAAAATGGAAAAAGGATGTGCCCAGGGGCTCCTAGCCCTGACTGCAAAAAATCCTTATATCGAAGGATGGACCCCACACCGAAGATGTCCCCACCTCAAACTTGTGCTGCCCTGATACACCAAAGGGAGCCCTACAAACTGACATCAGGAACCTGGACTGCTGAGTTTTCTTTCCCAGGGAAAATGGCCAAAGGTTGTGCCCAGGGGCCCCTGGCCCTGACTGCAAAAAATCCTTATATCGAAGGATGGACCCCACACAGAAGTTGTCTCCACCTCAAACTTGTGCTGCCCTGATAGACCTAAGGGAGCCCTACAAACTGACATCAGGAACCTGGACTGCTGAGTTTTCTTTCCCAGGGAAAATGGAAAAAGGGTGTGCCTAGGGGCCCCTGGCCCTGACGGCAAAAAATCCTTATATCGAAGGATGGACCCCACACCGAAGTTGTCCCCACCTCAAACTTGTGCTGCCCTGTTAGACCCAAGGGAACCCTACAAACTGACATCAGGAACCTGGACTGCTGAGTTTTCTTTCCCAGGGAAAATGGAAAAAGGATGTGCCCCGGGGCCCCTGGCCCTGACTGCAAAATATCCTTATATCGAAGGATGGACCCCACACCGAAGTTGTCCCCACCTCAAACTTGTGCTGCCCTGATAGACCCAAGGGAGCGCTACAAACTGACATCAGGAACCTGGACTGCTGAGTTTTCTTTCCCAGGGAAAATGGAAAAAGGATGTGCCCAGTGTCCCCTGGCCCTGGGCTGGGGCTCTCTGCAAAGAATCCTTATATCGAAGGATGGACCCCACACCAAAGATGTCCCCACCTCAAACTTGTGCTGCCCTGATAGACCCAAGGGAGCCCTACAAACTGACATCAGGAACCTGGACTGCTGAGTTTTCTTTCCCAGGGAAAATGGAAAAAGGGTGTGCCCAGGGGCCACTGGCCCTGACTGCAAAAAAAGCTTATATCGAAGGATGGACCCCACACCGAAGTTGTCCCCACCTCAAACTTGTGCTGCCCTGATAGACCCAAGGGAGCCCTACAAACTGACATCAGGAACCTGGACTGCTGAGTTTTCTTTCCCAGGGAAAATGGAAAAAGGATGTGCCCAGTGTCCCCTGGCCCTGGGCTGGGCCTCTCTGCAAAGAATCCTTATATCGAAGGATGGACCCCACACCAAAGATGTCCCCACCTCAAACTTGTGCTGCCCTGATAGACCCAAGGGAGCCCTACGAACTGACATCAGGAACCTGGACTGCTGAGTTTTCTTTCCCAGGGAAAATGGAAAAAGGATGTGCCCAGGGGCCACTGGCCCTGACTGCAAAAAAACCTTATATCGAGGGATGGACCCCACAACGAAGTTGTCCCCACCTCAAACTTGTGCTGCCCTGATACACCCAAGGGAGCCCTACAAACTGACATCAGGAACCTGGACTGCTGAGTTTTCTTTCCCAGGGAAAATGGAAAAAGGATGTGCCCAGGGGGCCCTGGCCCTGGGCCCCTGGCCCTGACTGCAAAAATCCTTATATCGAAGGATGGACCCCACACCGAAGTTGTCCCCACCTCAAACTTGTGCTGCCCTGATAGACCCAAGGGAGCCCTACAAACTGACATCAGGAACCTGGACTGCTGAGTTTTCTTTCCCAGGGAAAATGGAAAAAGGATGTGCCCAGGGTCCCCTGGCCCTGACTGCAAAGAATCCTTATATCGAAGGATGGACCCCACACCGAAGTTGTCCCCACCTCAAACTTGTGCTGCCCTGATAGACCCAAGGGAGCCCTACAAACTGACATCAGGAACCTGGACTGCTGAGTTTTCTTTCCCAGGGAAAATGGAAAAAGGATGTGCCCAGGGGCTCCTAGCCCTGACTGCAAAAAATCCTTATATCGAAGTATGGACCCCACACCGAAGATGTCCCCACCTCAAACTTGTGCTGCCCTGATACACCAAAGGGAGCCCTACAAACTGACATCAGGAACCTGGACTGCTGAGTTTTCTTTCCCAGGGAAAATGGCCAAAGGTTGTGCCCAGGGGCCCCTGGCCCTGACTGCAAAAAATCCTTATATCGAAGGATGGACCCCACACCGAAGTTGTCTCCACCTCAAACTTGTGCTGCCCTGATAGACCTAAGGGAGCCCTACAAACTGACATCAGGAACCTGGACTGCTGAGTTTTCTTTCCCAGGGAAAATGGTAAAAGGGTGTGCCCAGGGGCCCCTGGCCCTGACTGCAAAGAATCCTTATATCGAAGGATGGACCCCACACCGAAGTTGTCCCCACCTCAAACTTGTGCTGCCCTGTTAGACCAAAGGGAACCCTACAAACTGACATCAGGAACCTGGACTGCTGAGTTTTCTTTCCCAGGGAAAATGGAAAAAGGATGTGCCCAGGGGCCCCTGGCCCTGGGCTGGGCCTCACTACAAAAAATCCTTATATCGTAGGATGGACCCCACACCGAAGTTGTCTCCACCTCAAACTTGTGCTGCCCTGATAGACCCAAGGGAGCCCTACAAACTGACATCAGGAACCTGGACTGCTGAGTTTTCTTTCCCAGGTAAAATGGCCAAAGGTTGTGCCCAGGGGCCCCTGGCCCTGACTGCAAAAAATCCTTATATTGAAGGATGGACCCCACACTGAAGTTGTCCCCACCTCAAACTTGTGCTGGCCTGATAGACCCAAGGGAGCTCTACCAACTGACATCAGGAACCAGGACTGCTGAGTTTCCTTTCCCAGGGAAAATGGAAAAAGGATGTGCCCAGGGGCCCCTGGCCCTGGGCCCCTGGCCCTGACTGCAAAAAATCCTTATATCGAAGGATGGAGCCCACACCGAAGTTGTCCCCACCTCAAACTTGTGCTGCCCTGATAGACCTAAGGGAGCCCTACAAACTGACATCAGGAACCTGGACTGCTGAGTTTTCTTTCCCAGGGAAAATGGAAAAAGGATGTGCCCAGGGGCCCCTGGCCGTGACTGCAAAGAATCCTTATATCGAAGGATGGACCCCACACCGAAGTTGTCCCCACCTCAAACTTGTGCTGCCCTGAGAGACCCAAGGGAGCCCTACAAACTGACATCAGGAACCTGGACTGCTGAGTTTTCTTTCCCAGGGAAAATGGCCAAAGGTTGTGCCCAGGGGCTCCTAGCCCTGACTGCAAAAAATCCTTATATCGAAGGATGGTCCCCACACCGAAGATGTCCCCACCTCAAACTTGTGCTGCCCTGATACACCAAAGGGAGCCCTACAAACTGACATCAGGAACCTGGACTGCTGAGTTTTCTTTCCCAGGGAAAATGGAAAAAGGATGTGCCCAGGGGGCCCTGGCCCTGGGCCCCTGGCCCTGACTGCAAAAATCCTTATATCGAAGGATGGACCCCACACCGAAGTTGTCCCCACCTCAAACTTGTGCTGCCCTGATAGACCCAAGGGAGCCCTACAAACTGACATCAGGAACCTGGACTGCTGAGTTTTCTTTCCCAGGGAAAATGGAAAAAGGATGTGCCCAGGGTCCCCTGGCCCTGACTGCAAAGAATCCTTATATCGAAGGATGGACCCCACACCGAAGTTGTCCCCACCTCAAACTTGTGCTGCCCTGATAGACCCAAGGGAGCCCTACAAACTGACATCAGGAACCTGGACTGCTGAGTTTTCTTTCCCAGGGAAAATGGAAAAAGGATGTGCCCAGGGGCTCCTAGCCCTGACTGCAAAAAATCCTTATATCGAAGTATGGACCCCACACCGAAGATGTCCCCACCTCAAACTTGTGCTGCCCTGATACACCAAAGGGAGCCCTACAAACTGACATCAGGAACCTGGACTGCTGAGTTTTCTTTCCCAGGGAAAATGGCCAAAGGTTGTGCCCAGGGGCCCCTGGCCCTGACTGCAAAAAATCCTTATATCGAAGGATGGACCCCACACCGAAGTTGTCTCCACCTCAAACTTGTGCTGCCCTGATAGACCTAAGGGAGCCCTACAAACTGACATCAGGAACCTGGACTGCTGAGTTTTCTTTCCCAGGGAAAATGGTAAAAGGGTGTGCCCAGGGGCCCCTGGCCCTGACTGCAAAAAATCCTTATATCGAAGGATGGACCCCACACCGAAGTTGTCCCCACCTCAAACTTGTGCTGCCCTGTTAGACCAAAGGGAACCCTACAAACTGACATCAGGAACCTGGACTGCTGAGTTTTCTTTCCCAGGGAAAATGGAAAAAGGATGTGCCCAGGGGCCCCTGGCCCTGGGCTGGGCCTCACTACAAAAAATCCTTATATCGTAGGATGGACCCCACACCGAAGTTGTCTCCACCTCAAACTTGTGCTGCCCTGATAGACCCAAGGGAGCCCTACAAACTGACATCAGGAACCTGGACTGCTGAGTTTTCTTTCCCAGGTAAAATGGCCAAAGGTTGTGCCCAGGGGCCCCTGGCCCTGACTGCAAAAAATCCTTATATTGAAGGATGGACCCCACACTGAAGTTGTCCCCACCTCAAACTTGTGCTGGCCTGATAGACCCAAGGGAGCTCTACCAACTGACATCAGGAACCAGGACTGCTGAGTTTCCTTTCCCAGGGAAAATGGAAAAAGGATGTGCCCAGGGGCCCCTGGCCCTGGGCCCCTGGCCCTGACTGCAAAAAATCCTTATATCGAAGGATGGAGCCCACACCGAAGTTGTCCCCACCTCAAACTTGTGCTGCCCTGATAGACCTAAGGGAGCCCTACAAACTGACATCAGGAACCTGGACTGCTGAGTTTTCTTTCCCAGGGAAAATGGAAAAAGGATGTGCCCAGGGGCCCCTGGCCGTGACTGCAAAGAATCCTTATATCGAAGGATGGACCCCACACCGAAGTTGTCCCCACCTCAAACTTGTGCTGCCCTGATAGACCCAAGGGAGCCCTACAAACTGACATCAGGAACCTGGACTGCTGAGTTTTCTTTCCCAGGGAAAATGGCCAAAGGTTGTGCCCAGGGGCTCCTAGCCCTGACTGCAAAAAATCCTTATATCGAAGGATGGTCCCCACACCGAAGATGTCCCCACCTCAAACTTGTGCTGCCCTGATACACCAAAGGGAGCCCTACAAACTGACATCAGGAACCTGGACTGCTGAGTTTTCTTTCCCAGGGAAAATGGCCAAAGGTTGTGCCCAGGGGCCCCTGGCCCTGACTGCAAAAAATCCTTATATCGAAGGATGGACCTCACACCGAAGTTGTCTCCACCTCAAACTTGTGCTGCCCTGATAGACCTAAGGGAGCCCTACAAACTGACATCAGGAACCTGGACTGCTGAGTTTTCTTTCCCAGGGAAAATGGAAAAAGGATGTGCCCAGGGGCCCCTGGCCCTGACTGCAAAAAATCCTTATATCGAAGGATGGACCCCACACCGAAGTTGTCCCCACCTCAAACTTGTGCTGCCCTGTTAGACCCAAGGGAACCCTACAAACTGACATCAGGAACCTGGACTGCTGAGTTTTCTTTCCCAGGGAAAATGGAAAAAGGATGTGCCCAGGGGCCCCTGGCCCTGGGCTGGGCCTCACTACAAAAAATCCTTATATCGAAGGATGGACCCCACACCGAAGTTGTCTCCACCTCAAACTTGTGCTGCCCTGTTAGACCCAAGGGAACCCTACAAACTGACATCAGGAACCTGGACTGCTGAGTTTTCTTTCCCAGGGAAAATGGAAAAAGGATGTGCCCAGGGGCCCCTGGCCCTGGGCTTGGGCCTCACTACAAAAAATCCTTATATCGAAGGATGGAGCCCACACCGAAGTTGTCCCCACCTCAAACTTGTGCTGCCCTGATAGACCCAAGGGAGCCCTACAAACTGACATCAGGAACCTGGACTGCTGAGTTTTCTTTCCCAGGGAAAATGGAAAAAGGATGTGCCCAGGGGCCCCTGGCCCCGAATGCAAAAAATCCTTATATCGAAGGATGGACCCCACACCGAATTTGTCCCCACCTCAAACTTGTGCTGCCTTGATAGACCCAAGGGAGCCCTACAAACTGACATCAGGAACCTGGACTGCTGAGTTTTCTTTCCCAGGGAAAATGGCCAAAGGTTGTGCCCAGGGGCCCCTAGCCCTGACTGCAAAAAATCCTTATATCGAAGGATGGAGCCCACACCGAAGTTGTCCCCACCTCAAACCTCTGCTGCCCTGATACACCCAAGGGAGCCCTACAAACTGACATCAGGAACCTGGACTGCTGAGTTTTCTTTCCCAGGGAAAATGGAAAAAGGATGTGCCCAGTGTCCCCTGGCCCTGACTGCAAAATATCATTATATCGAAGGATGGACCCCACACCGAAGTTGTCCCCACCTCAAACTTGTGCTGCCCTGATAGACCCAAGGGAACCCTACAAACTGACATCAGGAACCTGGACTGCTGAGTTTTCTTTCCCAGGGAAAATGGAAAAAGGATGTGCCCAGGGGCCCCTGGCCCTGGGCCCCTGGCCCTGACTGCAAAAAATCCTTATATCGAAGGATGGACCCCACACCGAAGTTGTCCCCACCTCAAACTTGTGCTGCCCTGATAGACCCAAGGGAGCCCTACAAACTGACATCAGGAACCTGGACTGCTGAGTTTTCTTTCCCAGGGAAAATGGAAAAAGGATGTGCCCAGTGTCCCCTGGCCCTGGGCTGGGCCTCTCTGCAAAGAATCCTTATATCGAAGGATGGACCCCACACCAAAGATGTCCCCACCTCAAACTTGTGCTGCCCTGATAGACCCAAGGGAGCCCTACGAACTGACATCAGGAACCTGGACTGCTGAGTTTTCTTTCCCAGGGAAAATGGAAAAAGGATGTGCCCAGGGGCCACTGGCCCTGACTGCAAAAAAACCTTATATCGAGGGATGGACCCCACAACGAAGTTGTCCCCACCTCAAACTTGTGCTGCCCTGATACACCCAAGGGAGCCCTACAAACTGACATCAGGAACCTGGACTGCTGAGTTTTCTTTCCCAGGGAAAATGGAAAAAGGATGTGCCCAGGGGGCCCTGGCCCTGGGCCCCTGGCCCTGACTGCAAAAAATCCTTATATCGAAGGATGGACCCCACACCGAAGTTGTCCCCACCTCAAACTTGTGCTGCCCTGATAGACCCAAGGGAGCCCTACAAACTGACATCAGGAACCTGGACTGCTGAGTTTTCTTTCCCAGGGAAAATGGAAAAAGGGTGTGCCCAGGGGCCCCTGGCCCTGACTGCAAAGAATCCTTATATCGAAGGATGGACCCCACACCGAAGTTGTCCCCACCTCAAACTTGTGCTGCCCTGATAGACCCAAGGGAGCCCTACAAACTGACATCAGGAACCTGGACTGCTGAGTTTTCTTTCCCAGGGAAAATGGAAAAAGGATGTGCCCAGGGGCTCCTAGCCCTGACTGCAAAAAATCCTTATATCGAAGGATGGACCCCACACCGAAGATGTCCCCACCTCAAACTTGTGCTGCCCTGATACACCAAAGGGAGCCCTACAAACTGACATCAGGAACCTGGACTGCTGAGTTTTCTTTCCCAGGGAAAATGGCCAAAGGTTGTGCCCAGGGGCCCCTGGCCCTGACTGCAAAAAATCCTTATATCGAAGGATGGAGCCCACACCGAAGTTGTCTCCACCTCAAACTTGTGCTGCCCTGATAGACCTAAGGGAGCCCTACAAACTGACATCAGGAACCTGGACTGCTGAGTTTTCTTTCCCAGGGAAAATGGAAAAAGGGTGTGCCTAGGGGCCCCTGGCCCTGACTGCAAAAAATCCTTATATCGAAGGATGGACCCCACACCGAAGTTGTCCCCACCTCAAACTTGTGCTGCCCTGTTAGACCCAAGGGAACCCTACAAACTGACATCAGGAACCTGGACTGCTGAGTTTTCTTTCCCAGGGAAAATGGAAAAAGGATGTGCCCAGGGGCCCCTGGCCCTGACTGCAAAATATCCTTATATCAAAGGATGGACCCCACACCGAAGTTGTCCCCACCTCAAACTTGTGCTGCCCTGATAGACCCAAGGGAGCGCTACAAACTGACATCAGGAACCTGGACTGCTGAGTTTTCTTTCCCAGGGAAAATGGAAAAAGGATGTGCCCAGTGTCCCCTGGCCCTGGGCTGGGGCTCTCTGCAAAGAATCCTTATATCGAAGGATGGACCCCACACCAAAGATGTCCCCACCTCAAACTTGTGCTGCCCTGATAGACCCAAGGGAGCCCTACAAACTGACATCAGGAACCTGGACTGCTGAGTTTTCTTTCCCAGGGAAAATGGAAAAAGGATGTGCTCAGGGGCCCCTGGCCCTGGGCCCCTGGCCCTGACTGCAAAAAATCCTTATATCGAAGGATGGACCCCACACCGAAGTTGTCCCCACCTCAAACTTGTGCTGCCCTGATAGACCCAAGGGAGCCCTACAAACTGACATCAGGAACCTGGACTGCTGAGTTTTCTTTCCCAGGGAAAATGGAAAAAGGATGTGCCCAGTGTCCCCTGGCCCTGGGCTGGGCCTCTCTGCAAAGAATCCTTATATCGAAGGATGGACCCCACACCAAAGATGTCCCCACCTCAAACTTGTGCTGCCCTGATAGACCCAAGGGAGCCCTACAAACTGACATCAGGAACCTGGACTGCTGAGTTTTCTTTCCCAGGGAAAATGGAAAAAGGATGTGCCCAGGGGCCACTGGCCCTGACTGCAAAAAAACCTTATATCGAGGGATGGACCCCACAACGAAGTTGTCCCCACCTCAAACTTGTGCTGCCCTGATACACCCAAGGGAGCCCTACAAACTGACATCAGGAACCTGGACTGCTGAGTTTTCTTTCCCAGGGAAAATGGAAAAAGGATGTGCCCAGGGGGCCCTGGCCCTGGGCCCCTGGCCCTGACTGCAAAAATCCTTATATCGAAGGATGGACCCCACACCGAAGTTGTCCCCACCTCAAACTTGTGCTGCCCTGATAGACCCAAGGGAGCCCTACAAACTGACATCAGGAACCTGGACTGCTGAGTTTTCTTTCCCAGGGAAAATGGAAAAAGGATGTGCCCAGGGTCCCCTGGCCCTGACTGCAAAGAATCCTTATATCGAAGGATGGACCCCACACCGAAGTTGTCCCCACCTCAAACTTGTGCTGCCCTGATAGACCCAAGGGAGCCCTACAAACTGACATCAGGAACCTGGACTGCTGAGTTTTCTTTCCCAGGGAAAATGGAAAAAGGATGTGCCCAGGGGCTCCTAGCCCTGACTGCAAAAAATCCTTATATCGAAGGATGGACCCCACACCGAAGATGTCCCCACCTCAAACTTGTGCTGCCCTGATACACCAAAGGGAGCCCTACAAACTGACATCAGGAACCTGGACTGCTGAGTTTTCTTTCCCAGGGAAAATGGCCAAAGGTTGTGCCCAGGGGCCCCTGGCCCTGACTGCAAAAAATCCTTATATCGAAGGATGGACCCCACACCGAAGTTGTCTCCACCTCAAACTTGTGCTGCCCTGATAGACCTAAGGGAGCCCTACAAACTGACATCAGGAACCTGGACTGCTGAGTTTTCTTTCCCAGGGAAAATGGAAAAAGGGTGTGCCTAGGGGCCCCTGGCCCTGACTGCAAAAAATCCTTATATCGAAGGATGGACCCCACACCGAAGTTGTCCCCACCTCAAACTTGTGCTGCCCTGTTAGACCCAAGGGAACCCTACAAACTGACATCAGGAACCTGGACTGCTGAGTTTTCTTTCCCAGGGAAAATGGAAAAAGGATGTGCCCCGGGGCCCCTGGCCCTGACTGCAAAATATCCTTATATCGAAGGATGGACCCCACACCGAAGTTGTCCCCACCTCAAACTTGTGCTGCCCTGATAGACCCAAGGGAGCGCTACAAACTGACATCAGGAACCTGGACTGCTGAGTTTTCTTTCCCAGGGAAAATGGAAAAAGGATGTGCCCAGTGTCCCCTGGCCCTGGGCTGGGGCTCTCTGCAAAGAATCCTTATATCGAAGGATGGACCCCACACCAAAGATGTCCCCACCTCAAACTTGTGCTGCCCTGATAGACCCAAGGGAGCCCTACAAACTGACATCAGGAACCTGGACTGCTGAGTTTTCTTTCCCAGGGAAAATGGAAAAAGGGTGTGCCCAGGGGCCACTGGCCCTGACTGCAAAAAAAGCTTATATCGAAGGATGGACCCCACACCGAATTTGTCCCCACCTCAAACTTGTGCTGCCCTGATAGACCCAAGGGAGCCCTACAAACTGACATCAGGAACCTGGACTGCTGAGTTTTCTTTCCCAGGGAAAATGGAAAAAGGATGTGCCCAGTGTCCCCTGGCCCTGGGCTGGGCCTCTCTGCAAAGAATCCTTATATCGAAGGATGGACCCCACACCAAAGATGTCCCCACCTCAAACTTGTGCTGCCCTGATAGACCCAAGGGAGCCCTACGAACTGACATCAGGAACCTGGACTGCTGAGTTTTCTTTCCCAGGGAAAATGGAAAAAGGATGTGCCCTGGGGCCACTGGCCCTGACTGCAAAAAAACCTTATATCGAGGGATGGACCCCACAACGAAGTTGTCCCCACCTCAAACTTGTGCTGCCCTGATACACCCAAGGGAGCCCTACAAACTGACATCAGGAACCTGGACTGCTGAGTTTTCTTTCCCAGGGAAAATGGAAAAAGGATGTGCCCAGGGGGCCCTGGCCCTGGGCCCCTGGCCCTGACTGCAAAAATCCTTATATCGAAGGATGGACCCCACACCGAAGTTGTCCCCACCTCAAACTTGTGCTGCCCTGATAGACCCAAGGGAGCCCTACAAACTGACATCAGGAACCTGGACTGCTGAGTTTTCTTTCCCAGGGAAAATGGAAAAAGGATGTGCCCAGGGTCCCCTGGCCCTGACTGCAAAGAATCCTTATATCGAAGGATGGACCCCACACCGAAGTTGTCCCCACCTCAAACTTGTGCTGCCCTGATAGACCCAAGGGAGCCCTACAAACTGACATCAGGAACCTGGACTGCTGAGTTTTCTTTCCCAGGGAAAATGGAAAAAGGATGTGCCCAGGGGCTCCTAGCCCTGACTGCAAAAAATCCTTATATCGAAGTATGGACCCCACACCGAAGATGTCCCCACCTCAAACTTGTGCTGCCCTGATACACCAAAGGGAGCCCTACAAACTGACATCAGGAACCTGGACTGCTGAGTTTTCTTTCCCAGGGAAAATGGCCAAAGGTTGTGCCCAGGGGCCCCTGGCCCTGACTGCAAAAAATCCTTATATCGAAGGATGGACCCCACACCAAAGTTGTCTCCACCTCAAACTTGTGCTGCCCTGATAGACCTAAGGGAGCCCTACAAACTGACATCAGGAACCTGGACTGCTGAGTTTTCTTTCCCAGGGAAAATGGAAAAAGGGTGTGCCTAGGGGCCCCTGGCCCTGACTGCAAAAAATCCTTATATCGAAGGATGGACCCCACACCGAAGTTGTCCCCACCTCAAACTTGTGCTGCCCTGTTAGACCCAAGGGAACCCTACAAACTGACATCAGGAACCTGGACTGCTGAGTTTTCTTTCCCAGGGAAAATGGAAAAAGGATGTGCCCCGGGGCCCCTGGCCCTGACTGCAAAATATCCTTATATCGAAGGATGGACCCCACACCGAAGTTGTCCCCACCTCAAACTTGTGCTGCCCTGATAGACCCAAGGGAGCGCTACAAACTGACATCAGGAACCTGGACTGCTGAGTTTTCTTTCCCAGGGAAAATGGAAAAAGGATGTGCCCAGTGTCCCCTGGCCCTGGGCTGGGGCTCTCTGCAAAGAATCCTTATATCGAAGGATGGACCCCACACCAAAGATGTCCCCACCTCAAACTTGTGCTGCCCTGATAGACCCAAGGGAGCCCTACAAACTGACAACAGGAACCTGGACTGCTGAGTTTTCTTTCCCAGGGAAAATGGAAAAAGGGTGTGCCCAGGGGCCACTGGCCCTGACTGCAAAAAAAGCTTATATCGAAGGATGGACCCCACACCGAATTTGTCCCCACCTCAAACTTGTGCTGCCCTGATACACCCAAGGGAGCCCTACAAACTGACATCAGGAACCTGGACTGCTGAGTTTTCTTTCCCAGGTAAAATGGCCAAAGATTGTGCCCAGGGGCCCCTGGCCCTGACTGCAAAAAATCCTTATATCGAAGGATGGACCCCACACTGAAGTTGTCCCCACCTCAAACTTGTGCTGCCCTGATAGACCCAAGGGAGCCCTACAAACTGACATCAGGAACCTGGACTGCTGAGTTTTCTTTCCCAGGGAAAATGGAAAAAGGATGTGCCCAGGGGCCCCTGGCTCTGGGCTGGGGCCTCACTTCAAAAAATCCTTATATCGAAGGATGGAGCCCACACCGAAGATGTCCCCACCTCAAACTTGTGCTACCCTGATAGACCCAAGGGAGCTCTACAAACTGACATCAGGAACCTGGACTGCTGAGTTTTCTTTCCCAGGGAAAATGGAAAAAGGATGTGCCCAGGGGCCCCTGGCCCTGACTGCAAAAAATCCTTATATCGAAGGATGGACCCCACACCGAAGTTGTCCCCACCTCAAACTTGTGCTGCCCTGATAGACCCAAGGGAGCCCTACAAACTGACATCAGGAACCTGGACTGCTGAGTTTTCTTTCCCAGGGAAAATGGAAAAAGGATGTGCCCAGGGGCCCCTGGCCCTGGGCTGGGGCCTCACTACAAAAAATCCTTATATCGAAGAATGGAGCCCACACCGAAGTTGTCCCCACCTCAAACTTGTGCTGCCCTGATAGACCCAAGGGAGCCCTACAAACTGACATCAGGAACCTGGACTGCTGAGTTTTCTTTCCCAGGGAAAATGGAAAAAGGATGTGCCCAGGGGCCCCTGGCCCCGACTGCAAAAAATCCTTCTATCGAAGGATGGACCCCACACCGAATTTGTCCCCACCTCAAACTTGTGCTGCCCTGATAGACCCAAGGGAGCCCTACAAACTGACATCAGGAACCTGGACTGCTGAGTTTTCTTTCCCAGGGAAAATGGCCAAAGGTTGTGCCCAGGGGCCCCTAGCCCTGACTGCAAAAAATCCTTATATCGAAGGATGGTCCCCACACCGAAGTTGTCCCCACCTCAAACCTCTGCTGCCCTGATACACCCAAGGGAGCCCTACAAACTGACATCAGGAACCTGGACTGCTGAGTTTTCTTTCCCAGGGAAAATGGAAAACGGATGTGCCCAGGGGCCCCTGGCCCTGGGCTGGGGACTCACTGCAAAAAATCCTTATATCGAAGGATGGACCCCACAGCGAAGTGTTCCGCTTCTAAAATTTGTGCTGCCCTGATAGACCCAAGGGAGCCCTACAAACTGACATCAGGAACCTGGACTGCTGAGTTTTCTTTCCCAGGGAAAATGGAAAAAGGATGTGCCCAGGGGCCCCTGGCCCTGACTGCAAAAAATCCTTATATCGAAGGATGGACCCCACACTGAAGTTGTCCCCACCTCAAACTTGTGCTGCCCTAATAGACCTAAGGGAGCCCTACAAACTGACATCAGGAACCTGGACTGCTGAGTTTTCTTTCCCAGGGAAAATGGAAAAAGGATGTGCCCAGGGGCCCCTGGCCCTGGGCTGGGGCCTCACTACAAAAAATCCTTATATCGAAGGATGGACCCCACACCGAAATTGTCTCCACCTCAAACTTGTGCTGCCCTGATAGACCCAAGGGAGCCCTACAAACTGACATCAGGAACCTGGACTGCTGAGTTTTCTTTCCCAGGGAAAATGGAAAAAGGATGTGCCCAGGGGCCCCTGGCCCTGACTGCAAAAAATCCTTATATTGAAGGATGGACCCCACACCGATGTTGTCCCCACCTCAAACTTGTGCTGCCCTGTTAGACCCAAGGGAACCCTACAAACTGACATCAGGAACCTGGACTGCTGAGTTTTCTTTCCCAGGGAAAATGGAAAAAGGATGTGCCCAGGGGCCCCTGGCCCTGGGCTGGGCCTCACTACAAAAAATCCTTATATCGAAGGATGGACCCCACACCGAAGTTGTCTCCACCTCAAACTTGTGCTGCCCTGATAGACCCAAGGTAGCCCTACAAAGTGACATCAGGAACCTGGACTGCTGAGTTTTCTTTCCCAGGGAAAATGGAAAAAGGATGTGCCCAGGGGCCCCTGGCCCTGACTGCAAAAAATCCTTATATCGAAGGATGGACTCCACACTGAAGTTTTCCCCACCTCAAATTTGTGCTGCCCTAATAGACCTAAGGTTGCCCTACAAACTGACATCAGGAACCTGGACTGCTGAGTTTTCTTTCCCAGGGAAAATGGAAAAAGGATGTGCCCAGGGGCCCCTGGCCCTGACTGCAAAAAATCCTTATATTGAAGGATGGACCCCACACCGATGTTGTCCCCACCTCAAACTTGTGCTGCCCTGTTAGACCCAAGGGAACCCTACAAACTGACATCAGGAACCTGGACTGCTGAGTTTTCTTTCCCAGGGAAAATGGAAAAAGGATGTGCCCAGGGGCCCCTGGCCCTGGGCTGGGCCTCACTACAAAAAATCCTTATATCGAAGGATGGACCCCACACCGAAGTTGTCTCCACCTCAAACTTGTGCTGCCCTGAGAGACCCAAGGTAGCCCTACAAAGTGACATCAGGAACCTGGACTGCTGAGTTTTCTTTCCCAGGGAAAATGGAAAAAGGATGTGCCCAGGGTCCCCTGGCCCTGACTGCAAAATATCCTTATATCGAAGGATGGACCCCACACCGAAGTTGTCCCCACCTCAAACTTGTGCTGCCCTGATAGACCCAAGGGAGCCCTACAAACTGACATCAGGAACCTGGACTGCTGAGTTTTCTTTCCCAGGGAAAATGGAAAAAGGATGTGCCCAGGGGCCCCTGGCCCTGGGCCCCTGGCCCTGACTGCAAAAAATCCTTATATCGAAGGATGGACCCCACACCAAAGTTGTCCCCACCTCAAACTTGTGCTGCCCTGATAGACCCAAGGGAGCCCTACAAACTGACATCAGGAACCTGGACTGCTGAGTTTTCTTTCCCAGGGAAAATGGAAAAAGGATGTGCCCAGTGTCCCCTGGCCCTGGGCTGGGCCTCTCTGCAAAGAATCCTTATATCGAAGGATGGACCCCACACCAAAGATGTCCCCACCTCAAACTTGTGCTGCCCTGATAGACCCAAGGGAGCCCTACAAACTGACATCAGGAACCTGGACTGCTGAGTTTTCTTTCCCAGGGAAAATGGAAAAAGGATGTGCCCAGGGGCCCCTGGCCCTGACTGCAAAATATCCTTATATCGAAGGATGGACCCCACACCGAAGTTGTCCCCACCTCAAACTTGTGCTGCCCTGATAGACCCAAGGGAGCCCTACAAACTGACATCAGGAACCTGGACTGCTGAGTTTTCTTTCCCAGGGAAAATGGAAAAAGGATGTGCCCAGGGGCCCCTGGCCCTGGGCCCCTGGCCCTGACTGCAAAAAATCCTTATATCGAAGGATGGACCCCACACCGAAGTTGTCCCCACCTCAAACTTGTGCTGCCCTGATAGACCCAAGGGAGCCCTACAAACTGACATCAGGAACCTGGACTGCTGAGTTTTCTTTCCCAGGGAAAATGGAAAAAGGATGTGCCCAGGGGCCCCTGGCCCTGGGCTGGGGCCTCACTTCAAAAAATCCTTATATCGAAGGATGGACCCCACACCGAAATTGTCTCCACCTCAAACTTGTGCTGCCCTGATAGACCCAAGGGAGCCCTACAAACTGACATCAGGAACCTGGACTGCTTTGTTTTCTTTCCCAGGTAAAATGGCCAAAGGTTGTGCCCAGGGGCCCCTGGCCCTGACTGCAAAAAATCCTTATATCGAAGGATGGACCCCACACCGAAGTTGTCCCCACCTCAAACTTGTGCTGCCCTGATAGACCCAAGGGAGCCCTACAAACTGACATCAGGAACCTGGACTGCTGAGTTTTCTTTCCCAGGGAAAATGGAAAAAGGATGTGCCCAGGGGCCCCTGGCCCCGACTGCAAAAAATCCTTATATCGAAGGATGGACCCCACACCAAATTTGTCCCCACCTCAAACTTGTGCTGCTCTGATAGACCCAAGGGAGCCCTACAAACTGACATCAGGAACCTGGACTGCTGAGTTTTCTTTCCCAGGGAAAATGGCCAAAGGTTGTGCCCAGGGGCCCCTAGCCCTGACTGCAAAAAATCCTTATATCGAAGGATGGTCCCCACACCGAAGTTGTCCCCACCTCAAACCTCTGCTGCCCTGATACACCCAAGGGAGCCCTACAAACTGACATCAGGAACCTGGACTGCTGAGTTTTCTTTCCCAGGGAAAATGGCCAAAGATTGTGCCCAGGGGCCCCTGGCCCTGACTGCAAAAAATCCTTATATCGAAGGATGGACCCCACACTGAAGTTGTCCCCACCTCAAACTTGTGCTGCCCTGATAGACCCAAGGGAGCCCTACAAACTGACATCAGGAACCTGGACTGCTGAGTTTTCTTTCCCAGGGAAAATGGAAAAAGGATGTGCCCAGGGGCCCCTGGCCCTGGGCTGGGGCCTCACTTCAAAAAATCCTTATATCGAAGGATGGAGCCCACACCGAAGATGTCCCCACCTCAAACTTGTGCTACCCTGATAGACCCAAGGGAGCTCTACAAACTGACATCAGGAACCTGGACTGCTGAGTTTTCTTTCCCAGGGAAAATGGAAAAAGGATGTGCCCAGGGGCCCCTGGCCCTGACTGCAAAAAATCCTTATATCGAAGGATGGACCCCACACCGAAGTTGTCCCCACCTCAAACTTGTGCTGCCCTGATAGACCCAAGGGAGCCCTACCAACTGACATCAGGAACCTGGACTGCTGAGTTTTCTTTCCCAGGGAAAATGGAAAAAGGATGTGCCCAGGGGCCCCTGGCCCTGGGCTGGGGCCTCACTACAAAAAATCCTTATATCGAAGAATGGAGCCCACACCGAAGTTGTCCCCACCTCAAACTTGTGCTGCCCTGATAGACCCAAGGGAGCCCTACAAACTGACATCAGGAACCTGGACTGCTGAGTTTTCTTTCCCAGGGAAAATGGAAAAAGGATGTGCCCAGGGGCCCCTGGCCCCGACTGCAAAAAATCCTTCTATCGAAGGATGGACCCCACACCGAATTTGTCCCCACCTCAAACTTGTGCTGCCCTGATAGACCCAAGGGAGCCCTACAAACTGACATCAGGAACCTGGACTGCTGAGTTTTCTTTCCCAGGGAAAATGGCCAAAGGTTGTGCCCAGGGGCCCCTAGCCCTGACTGCAAAAAATCCTTATATCGAAGGATGGTCCCCACACCGAAGTTGTCCCCACCTCAAACCTCTGCTGCCCTGATACACCCAAGGGAGCCCTACAAACTGACATCAGGAACCTGGACTGCTGAGTTTTCTTTCCCAGGGAATATGGAAAACGGATGTGCCCTGGGGCCCCTGGCCCTGGGCTGGGGACTCACTGCAAAAAATCCTTATATCGAAGGATGGACCCCACAGCGAAGTGTTCCGCTTCTAAAATTTGTGCTGCCCTGATAGACCCAAGGGAGCCCTACAAACTGACATCAGGAACCTGGACTGCTGAGTTTTCTTTCCCAGGGAAAATGGAAAAAGGATGTGCCCAGGGGCCCCTGGCCCTGACTGCAAAAAATCCTTATATCGAAGGATGGACCCCACACTGAAGTTGTCCCCACCTCAAACTTGTGCTGCCCTAATAGACCTAAGGGAGCCCTACAAACTGACATCAGGAACCTGGACTGCTGAGTTTTCTTTCCCAGGGAAAATGGAAAAAGGATGTGCCCAGGGGCCCCTGGCCCTGGGCTGGGGCCTCACTACAAAAAATCCTTATATCGAAGGATGGACCCCACACCGAAATTGTCTCCACCTCAAACTTGTGCTGCCCTGATAGACCCAAGGGAGCCCTACAAACTGACATCAGGAACCTGGACTGCTGAGTTTTCTTTCCCAGGTAAAATGGCCAAAGGTTGTGCCCAGGGGCCCCTGGCCCTGACTGCAAAAAATCCTTATATCGAAGGATGGACCCCACACTGAAGTTGTCCCCACCTCAAACTTGTGCTGCCCTGATAGACCCAAGGGAGCCCTACAAACTGACATCAGGAACCTGGACTGCTGAGTTTTCTTTCCCAGGGAAAATGGAAAAAGGATGTGCCCAGGGGCCCCTGGCCCTGACTGCAAAAAATCCTTATATCGAAGGATGGACTCCACACTGAAGTTTTCCCCACCTCAAATTTGTGCTGCCCTAATAGACCTAAGGGAGCCCTACAAACTGACATCAGGAACCTGGACTGCTGAGTTTTCTTTCCCAGGGAAAATGGAAAAAGGATGTGCCCAGGGGCCCCTGGCCCTGACTGCAAAAAATCCTTATATTGAAGGATGGACCCCACACCGATGTTGTCCCCACCTCAAACTTGTGCTGCCCTGTTAGACCCAAGGGAACCCTACAAACTGACATCAGGAACCTGGACTGCTGAGTTTTCTTTCCCAGGGAAAATGGAAAAAGGATGTGCCCAAGGGCCCCTGGCCCTGGGCTGGGCCTCACTACAAAAAATCCTTATATCGAAGGATGGACCCCACACCGAAGTTGTCTCCACCTCAAACTTGTGCTGCCCTGATAGACCCAAGGTAGCCCTACAAAGTGACATCAGGAACCTGGACTGCTGAGTTTTCTTTCCCAGGGAAAATGGAAAAAGGATGTGCCCAGGGGCCCCTGGCCCTGACTGCAAAATATCCTTATATCTAAGGATGGACCCCACACCGAAGTTGTCCCCACCTCAAACTTGTGCTGCCCTGATAGACCCAAGGGAGCCCTACAAACTGACATCAGGAACCTGGACTGCTGAGTTTTCTTTCCCAGGGAAAATGGAAAAAGGATGTGCCCAGGGGCCCCTGGCCCTGGGCCCCTGGCCCTGACTGCAAAAAATCCTTATATCGAAGGATGGACCCCACACCGAAGTTGTCCCCACCTCAAACTTGTGCTGCCCTGATAGACCCAAGGGAGCCCTACAAACTGACATCAGGAACCTGGACTGCTGAGTTTTCTTTCCCAGGGAAAATGGAAAAAGGATGTGCCCAGTGTCCCCTGGCCCTGGGCTGGGCCTCTCTGCAAAGAATCCTTATATCGAAGGATGGACCCCACACCAAAGATGTCCCCACCTCAAACTTGTGCTGCCCTGATAGACCCAAGGGAGCCCTACAAACTGACATCAGGAACCTGGACTGCTGAGTTTTCTTTCCCAGGGAAAATGGAAAAAGGATGTGCCCAGGGGGCCCTTGCCCTGACTGCAAAAAATCCTTATATCGAAGGATGGACCCCACACCGAAGTTGTCCCCACCTCAAAGTTGTGCTGCCCTGATAGACCTAAGGGAACCCTACAAACTGACATCAGGAACCTGGACTGCTGAGTTTTCTTTCCCAGGGAAAATGGAAAAAGGATGTGCCCAGGGGCCCCTGGCCCTGACTGCAAAAAATCCTTATATCGAAGGATGGACCCCACACCGAAGTTGTCCCCACCTCAAACTTGTGCTGCCCTGTTAGACCCAAGGGAACCCTACAAACTGACATCAGGAACCTGGACTGCTGAGTTTTCTTTCCCAGGGAAAATGGAAAAAGGATGTGCCCAGGGGCCCCTGGCCCTGGGCTGGGCCTCACTACAAAAAATCCTTATATCGAAGGATGGACCCCACACCGAAGTTGTCTCCACCTCAAACTTGTGCTGCCCTGATAGACCCAAGGTAGCCCTACAAACTGACATCAGGAACCTGGACTGCTGAGTTTTCTTTCCCAGGGAAAATGGAAAAAGGATGTGCCCAGGGGCCCCTGGCCCTGACTGCAAAATATCCTTATATCGAAGGATGGACCCCACACCGAAGTTGTCCCCACCTCAAACTTGTGCTGCCCTGATAGACCCAAGGGAGCCCTACAAACTGACATCAGGAACCTGGACTGCTGAGTTTTCTTTCCCAGGGAAAATGGAAAAAGGATGTGCCCAGGGGCCCCTGGCCCTGGGCCCCTGGCCCTGACTGCAAAAAATCCTTATATCGAAGGATGGACCCCACACCGAAGTTGTCCCCACCTCAAACTTGTGCTGCCCTGATAGACCCAAGGGAGCCCTACAAACTGACATCAGGAACCTGGACTGCTGAGTTTTCTTTCCCAGGGAAAATGGAAAAAGGATGTGCCCAGGGGCCCCTGGCCCTGGGCTGGGGCCTCACTTCAAAAAATCCTTATATCGAAGGATGGACCCCACACCGAAATTGTCTCCACCTCAAACTTGTGCTGCCCTGATAGACCCAAGGTAGCCCTACAAACTGACATCAGGAACCTGGACTGCTTTGTTTTCTTTCCCAGGTAAAATGGCCAAAGGTTGTGCCCAGGGGCCCCTGGCCCTGACTGCAAAAAATCCTTATATCGAAGGATGGACCCCACACTGAAGTTGTCCCCACCTCAAACTTGTGCTGCCCTGATAGACCCAAGGGAGCCCTACAAACTGACATCAGGAACCTGGACTGCTGAGTTTTCTTTCCCAGGGAAAATGGAAAAAGGATGTGCCCAGGGGCCCCTGGCCCTGGGCCCCTGGCCCTGACTGCAAAAAATCCTTATATCGAAGGATGGACCCCACACCGAAGTTGTCCCCACCTCAAACTTGTGCTGCCCTGATAGACCCAAGGGAGCTCTACAAACTGACATCAGGAACCTGGACTGCTGAGTTTTCTTTCCCAGGTAAAATGGCCAAAGATTGTGCCCAGGGGCCCCTGGCCCTGACTGCAAAAAATCCTTATATCGAAGGATGGACCCCACACCAAAGTTGTCCCCACCTCAAACTTGTGCTGCCCTGATAGACCCAAGGGAGCCCTACAAACTGACATCAGGAACCTGGACTGCTGAGTTTTCTTTCCCAGGGAAAATGGAAAAAGGATGTGCCCAGGGGCCTCTGGCCCTGGGCTGGGGCCTCACTACAAAAAATCCTTATATCGAAGGATGGACCCCACACCGAAGTTGTCCCCACCTCAAACTTGTGCTGCCCTGATAGACCCAAGGGAGCCCTACAAACTGACATCAGGAACCTGGACTGCTGAGTTTTCTTTCCCAGGGAAAATGGAAAAAGGATGTGCCCAGGGGCCCCTGGCCCCGACTGCAAAAAATCCTTATATCGAAGGATGGACCCCACACCAAATTTGTCCCCACCTCAAACTTGTGCTGCCCTGATAGACCCAAGGGAGCCCTACAAACTGACATCAGGAACCTGGACTGCTTTGTTTTCTTTCCCAGGTAAAATGGCCAAAGGTTGTGCCCAGGGGCCCCTGGCCCTGACTGCAAAAAATCCTTATATCGAAGGATGGACCCCACACTGAAGTTGTCCCCACCTCAAACTTGTGCTGCCCTGATAGACCCAAGGGAGCCCTACAAACTGACATCAGGAACCTGGACTGCTGAGTTTTCTTTCCCAGGGAAAATGGAAAAAGGATGTGCCCAGGGGCCCCTGGCCCTGGGCCCCTGGCCCTGACTGCAAAAAATCCTTATATCGAAGGATGGAGCCCACACCGAAGTTGTCCCCACCTCAAACTTGTGCTGCCCTGATAGACCCAAGGGAGCTCTACAAACTGACATCAGGAACCTGGACTGCTGAGTTTTCTTTCCCAGGGAAAATGGAAAAAGGATGTGCCCAGGGGCCCCTGGCCCTGACTGCAAAAAATCCTTATATCGAAGGATGGACCCCACACCGAAGTTGTCCCCACCTCAAACTTGTGCTGCCCTGATAGGCCCAAGGGAGCCCTACAAACTGACATCAGGAACCTGGACTGCTGAGTTTTCTTTCCCAGGGAAAATGGAAAAAGGATGTGCCCAGGGGCCTCTGGCCCTGGGCTGGGGCCTCACTACAAAAAATCCTTATATCGAAGGATGGACCCCACACCGAAGTTGTCCCCACCTCAAACTTGTGCTGCCCTGATAGACCCAAGGGAGCCCTACAAACTGACATCAGGAACCTGGACTGCTGAGTTTTCTTTCCCAGGGAAAATGGAAAAAGGATGTGCCCAGGGGCCCCTGGCCCTGACTGCAAAGAATCCTTATATCGAAGGATGGACCCCACACCGAAGTTGTCCCCACCTCAAACTTGTGCTGCCCTGATAGACCCAAGGGAGCCCTACAAACTGACATCAGGAACCTGGACTGCTGAGTTTTCTTTCCCAGGGAAAATGGAAAAAGGATGTGCCCAGGGGCTCCTAGCCCTGACTGCAAAAAATCCTTATATCGAAGTATGGACCCCACACCGAAGATGTCCCCACCTCAAACTTGTGCTGCCCTGATACACCAAAGGGAGCCCTACAAACTGACATCAGGAACCTGGACTGCTGAGTTTTCTTTCCCAGGGAAAATGGCCAAAGGTTGTGCCCAGGGGCCCCTGGCCCTGACTGCAAAAAATCCTTATATCGAAGGATGGACCCCACACCAAAGTTGTCTCCACCTCAAACTTGTGCTGCCCTGATAGACCTAAGGGAGCCCTACAAACTGACATCAGGAACCTGGACTGCTGAGTTTTCTTTCCCAGGTAAAATGGCCAAAGGTTGTGCCCAGGGGCCCCTGGCCCTGACTGCAAAAAATCCTTATATCGAAGGATGGACCCCACACCGAAGTTGTCCCCACCTCAAACTTGTGCTGCCCTGTTAGACCCAAGGGAACCCTACAAACTGACATCAGGAACCTGGACTGCTGAGTTTTCTTTCCCAGGGAAAATGGAAAAAGGATGTGCCCCGGGGCCCCTGGCCCTGACTGCAAAATATCCTTATATCGAAGGATGGACCCCACACCGAAGTTGTCCCCACCTCAAACTTGTGCTGCCCTGATAGACCCAAGGGAGCGCTACAAACTGACATCAGGAACCTGGACTGCTGAGTTTTCTTTCCCAGGGAAAATGGAAAAAGGATGTGCCCAGTGTCCCCTGGCCCTGGGCTGGGGCTCTCTGCAAAGAATCCTTATATCGAAGGATGGACCCCACACCAAAGATGTCCCCACCTCAAACTTGTGCTGCCCTGATAGACCCAAGGGAGCCCTACAAACTGACAACAGGAACCTGGACTGCTGAGTTTTCTTTCCCAGGGAAAATGGAAAAAGGGTGTGCCCAGGGGCCACTGGCCCTGACTGCAAAAAAAGCTTATATCGAAGGATGGACCCCACACCGAATTTGTCCCCACCTCAAACTTGTGCTGCCCTGATACACCCAAGGGAGCCCTACAAACTGACATCAGGAACCTGGACTGCTGAGTTTTCTTTCCCAGGTAAAATGGCCAAAGATTGTGCCCAGGGGCCCCTGGCCCTGACTGCAAAAAATCCTTATATCGAAGGATGGACCCCACACTGAAGTTGTCCCCACCTCAAACTTGTGCTGCCCTGATAGACCCAAGGGAGCCCTACAAACTGACATCAGGAACCTGGACTGCTGAGTTTTCTTTCCCAGGGAAAATGGAAAAAGGATGTGCCCAGGGGCCCCTGGCTCTGGGCTGGGGCCTCACTTCAAAAAATCCTTATATCGAAGGATGGAGCCCACACCGAAGATGTCCCCACCTCAAACTTGTGCTACCCTGATAGACCCAAGGGAGCTCTACAAACTGACATCAGGAACCTGGACTGCTGAGTTTTCTTTCCCAGGGAAAATGGAAAAAGGATGTGCCCAGGGGCCCCTGGCCCTGACTGCAAAAAATCCTTATATCGAAGGATGGACCCCACACCGAAGTTGTCCCCACCTCAAACTTGTGCTGCCCTGATAGACCCAAGGGAGCCCTACCAACTGACATCAGGAACCTGGACTGCTGAGTTTTCTTTCCCAGGGAAAATGGAAAAAGGATGTGCCCAGGGGCCCCTGGCCCTGGGCTGGGGCCTCACTACAAAAAATCCTTATATCGAAGAATGGAGCCCACACCGAAGTTGTCCCCACCTCAAACTTGTGCTGCCCTGATAGACCCAAGGGAGCCCTACAAACTGACATCAGGAACCTGGACTGCTGAGTTTTCTTTCCCAGGGAAAATGGAAAAAGGATGTGCCCAGGGGCCCCTGGCCCCGACTGCAAAAAATCCTTCTATCGAAGGATGGACCCCACACCGAATTTGTCCCCACCTCAAACTTGTGCTGCCCTGATAGACCCAAGGGAGCCCTACAAACTGACATCAGGAACCTGGACTGCTGAGTTTTCTTTCCCAGGGAAAATGGCCAAAGGTTGTGCCCAGGGGCCCCTAGCCCTGACTGCAAAAAATCCTTATATCGAAGGATGGTCCCCACACCGAAGTTGTCCCCACCTCAAACCTCTGCTGCCCTGATACACCCAAGGGAGCCCTACAAACTGACATCAGGAACCTGGACTGCTGAGTTTTCTTTCCCAGGGAAAATGGAAAACGGATGTGCCCAGGGGCCCCTGGCCCTGGGCTGGGGACTCACTGCAAAAAATCCTTATATCGAAGGATGGACCCCACAGCGAAGTGTTCCGCTTCTAAAATTTGTGCTGCCCTGATAGACCCAAGGGAGCCCTACAAACTGACATCAGGAACCTGGACTGCTGAGTTTTCTTTCCCAGGGAAAATGGAAAAAGGATGTGCCCAGGGGCCCCTGGCCCTGACTGCAAAAAATCCTTATATCGAAGGATGGACCCCACACTGAAGTTGTCCCCACCTCAAACTTGTGCTGCCCTAATAGACCTAAGGGAGCCCTACAAACTGACATCAGGAACCTGGACTGCTGAGTTTTCTTTCCCAGGGAAAATGGAAAAAGGATGTGCCCAGGGGCCCCTGGCCCTGGGCTGGGGCCTCACTACAAAAAATCCTTATATCGAAGGATGGACCCCACACCGAAATTGTCTCCACCTCAAACTTGTGCTGCCCTGATAGACCCAAGGGAGCCCTACAAACTGACATCAGGAACCTGGACTGCTGAGTTTTCTTTCCCAGGGAAAATGGAAAAAGGATGTGCCCAGGGGCCCCTGGCCCTGACTGCAAAAAATCCTTATATTGAAGGATGGACCCCACACCGATGTTGTCCCCACCTCAAACTTGTGCTGCCCTGTTAGACCCAAGGGAACCCTACAAACTGACATCAGGAACCTGGACTGCTGAGTTTTCTTTCCCAGGGAAAATGGAAAAAGGATGTGCCCAGGGGCCCCTGGCCCTGGGCTGGGCCTCACTACAAAAAATCCTTATATCGAAGGATGGACCCCACACCGAAGTTGTCTCCACCTCAAACTTGTGCTGCCCTGATAGACCCAAGGTAGCCCTACAAAGTGACATCAGGAACCTGGACTGCTGAGTTTTCTTTCCCAGGGAAAATGGAAAAAGGATGTGCCCAGGGGCCCCTGGCCCTGACTGCAAAAAATCCTTATATCGAAGGATGGACTCCACACTGAAGTTTTCCCCACCTCAAATTTGTGCTGCCCTAATAGACCTAAGGTTGCCCTACAAACTGACATCAGGAACCTGGACTGCTGAGTTTTCTTTCCCAGGGAAAATGGAAAAAGGATGTGCCCAGGGGCCCCTGGCCCTGACTGCAAAAAATCCTTATATCGAAGGATGGACCCCACACCGATGTTGTCCCCACCTCAAACTTGTGCTGCCCTGTTAGACCCAAGGGAACCCTACAAACTGACATCAGGAACCTGGACTGCTGAGTTTTCTTTCCCAGGGAAAATGGAAAAAGGATGTGCCCAGGGGCCCCTGGCCCTGGGCTGGGCCTCACTACAAAAAATCCTTATATCGAAGGATGGACCCCACACCGAAGTTGTCTCCACCTCAAACTTGTGCTGCCCTGAGAGACCCAAGGTAGCCCTACAAAGTGACATCAGGAACCTGGACTGCTGAGTTTTCTTTCCCAGGGAAAATGGAAAAAGGATGTGCCCAGGGTCCCCTGGCCCTGACTGCAAAATATCCTTATATCGAAGGATGGACCCCACACCGAAGTTGTCCCCACCTCAAACTTGTGCTGCCCTGATAGACCCAAGGGAGCCCTACAAACTGACATCAGGAACCTGGACTGCTGAGTTTTCTTTCCCAGGGAAAATGGAAAAAGGATGTGCCCAGGGGCCCCTGGCCCTGGGCCCCTGGCCCTGACTGCAAAAAATCCTTATATCGAAGGATGGACCCCACACCAAAGTTGTCCCCACCTCAAACTTGTGCTGCCCTGATAGACCCAAGGGAGCCCTACAAACTGACATCAGGAACCTGGACTGCTGAGTTTTCTTTCCCAGGGAAAATGGAAAAAGGATGTGCCCAGTGTCCCCTGGCCCTGGGCTGGGCCTCTCTGCAAAGAATCCTTATATCGAAGGATGGACCCCACACCAAAGATGTCCCCACCTCAAACTTGTGCTGCCCTGATAGACCCAAGGGAGCCCTACAAACTGACATCAGGAACCTGGACTGCTGAGTTTTCTTTCCCAGGGAAAATGGAAAAAGGATGTGCCCAGGGGCCCCTGGCCCTGACTGCAAAATATCCTTATATCGAAGGATGGACCCCACACCGAAGTTGTCCCCACCTCAAACTTGTGCTGCCCTGATAGACCCAAGGGAGCCCTACAAACTGACATCAGGAACCTGGACTGCTGAGTTTTCTTTCCCAGGGAAAATGGAAAAAGGATGTGCCCAGGGGCCCCTGGCCCTGGGCCCCTGGCCCTGACTGCAAAAAATCCTTATATCGAAGGATGGACCCCACACCGAAGTTGTCCCCACCTCAAACTTGTGCTGCCCTGATAGACCCAAGGGAGCCCTACAAACTGACATCAGGAACCTGGACTGCTGAGTTTTCTTTCCCAGGGAAAATGGAAAAAGGATGTGCCCAGGGGCCCCTGGCCCTGGGCTGGGGCCTCACTTCAAAAAATCCTTATATCGAAGGATGGACCCCACACCGAAATTGTCTCCACCTCAAACTTGTGCTGCCCTGATAGACCCAAGGGAGCCCTACAAACTGACATCAGGAACCTGGACTGCTTTGTTTTCTTTCCCAGGTAAAATGGCCAAAGGTTGTGCCCAGGGGCCCCTGGCCCTGACTGCAAAAAATCCTTATATCGAAGGATGGACCCCACACCGAAGTTGTCCCCACCTCAAACTTGTGCTGCCCTGATAGACCCAAGGGAGCCCTACAAACTGACATCAGGAACCTGGACTGCTGAGTTTTCTTTCCCAGGGAAAATGGAAAAAGGATGTGCCCAGGGGCCCCTGGCCCCGACTGCAAAAAATCCTTATATCGAAGGATGGACCCCACACCAAATTTGTCCCCACCTCAAACTTGTGCTGCTCTGATAGACCCAAGGGAGCCCTACAAACTGACATCAGGAACCTGGACTGCTGAGTTTTCTTTCCCAGGGAAAATGGCCAAAGGTTGTGCCCAGGGGCCCCTAGCCCTGACTGCAAAACATCCTTATATCGAAGGATGGAGCCCACACCGAAGTTGTCCCCACCTCAAACTTGTGCTGCCCTGATAGACCCAAGGGAGCCCTACAAACTGACATCAGGAACCTGGACTGCTGAGTTTTCTTTCCCAGGTAAAATGGCCAAAGATTGTGCCCAGGGGCCCCTGGCCCTGACTGCAAAAAATCCTTATATCGAAGGATGGACCCCACACTGAAGTTGTCCCCACCTCAAACTTGTGCTGCCCTGATAGACCCAAGGGAGCCCTACAAACTGACATCAGGAACCTGGACTGCTGAGTTTTCTTTCCCAGGGATAATGGAAAAAGGATGTGCCCAGGGGCCCCTGGCCCTGGGCTGGGGCCTCACTTCAAAAAATCCTTATATCGAAGGATGGAGCCCACACCGAAGTTGTCCCCACCTCAAACTTGTGCTGCCCTGATAGACCCAAGGGAGCCCTACCAACTGACATCAGGAACCTGGACTGCTGAGTTTTCTTTCCCAGGGAAAATGGAAAAAGGATGTGCCCAGGGGCCCCTGGCCCTGGGCTGGGGCCTCACTACAAAAAATCCTTATATCGAAGAATGGAGCCCACACCGAAGTTGTCCCCACCTCAAACTTGTGCTGCCCTGATAGACCCAAGGGAGCCCTACAAACTGACATCAGGAACCTGGACTGCTGAGTTTTCTTTCCCAGGGAAAATGGAAAAAGGATGTGCCCAGGGGCCCCTGGCCCCGACTGCAAAAAATCCTTCTATCGAAGGATGGACCCCACACCGAATTTGTCCCCACCTCAAACTTGTGCTGCCCTGATAGACCCAAGGGAGCCCTACAAACTGACATCAGGAACCTGGACTGCTGAGTTTTCTTTCCCAGGGAAAATGGCCAAAGGTTGTGCCCAGGGGCCCCTAGCCCTGACTGCAAAAAATCCTTATATCGAAGGATGGTCCCCACACCGAAGTTGTCCCCACCTCAAACCTCTGCTGCCCTGACACACCCAAGGGAGCCCTACAAACTGACATCAGGAACCTGGACTGCTGAGTTTTCTTTCCCAGGGAATATGGAAAACGGATGTGCCCTGGGGCCCCTGGCCCTGGGCTGGGGACTCACTGCAAAAAATCCTTATATCGAAGGATGGACCCCACAGCGAAGTGTTCCGCTTCTAAAATTTGTGCTGCCCTGATAGACCCAAGGGAGCCCTACAAACTGACATCAGGAACCTGGACTGCTGAGTTTTCTTTCCCAGGGAAAATGGAAAAAGGATGTGCCCAGGGGCCCCTGGCCCTGACTGCAAAAAATCCTTATATCGAAGGATGGACCCCACACTGAAGTTGTCCCCACCTCAAACTTGTGCTGCCCTAATAGACCTAAGGGAGCCCTACAAACTGACATCAGGAACCTGGACTGCTGAGTTTTCTTTCCCAGGGAAAATGGAAAAAGGATGTGCCCAGGGGCCCCTGGCCCTGGGCTGGGGCCTCACTACAAAAAATCCTTATATCGAAGGATGGACCCCACACCGAAATTGTCTCCACCTCAAACTTGTGCTGCCCTGATAGACCCAAGGGAGCCCTACAAACTGACATCAGGAACCTGGACTGCTGAGTTTTCTTTCCCAGGTAAAATGGCCAAAGGTTGTGCCCAGGGGCCCCTGGCCCTGACTGCAAAAAATCCTTATATCGAAGGATGGACCCCACACTGAAGTTGTCCCCACCTCAAACTTGTGCTGCCCTGATAGACCCAAGGGAGCCCTACAAACTGACATCAGGAACCTGGACTGCTGAGTTTTCTTTCCCAGGGAAAATGGAAAAAGGATGTGCCCAGGGGCCCCTGGCCCTGACTGCAAAAAATCCTTATATCGAAGGATGGACTCCACACTGAAGTTTTCCCCACCTCAAATTTGTGCTGCCCTAATAGACCTAAGGGAGCCCTACAAACTGACATCAGGAACCTGGACTGCTGAGTTTTCTTTCCCAGGGAAAATGGAAAAAGGATGTGCCCAGGGGCCCCTGGCCCTGACTGCAAAAAATCCTTATATTGAAGGATGGACCCCACACCGATGTTGTCCCCACCTCAAACTTGTGCTGCCCTGTTAGACCCAAGGGAACCCTACAAACTGACATCAGGAACCTGGACTGCTGAGTTTTCTTTCCCAGGGAAAATGGAAAAAGGATGTGCCCAAGGGCCCCTGGCCCTGGGCTGGGCCTCACTACAAAAAATCCTTATATCGAAGGATGGACCCCACACCGAAGTTGTCTCCACCTCAAACTTGTGCTGCCCTGATAGACCCAAGGTAGCCCTACAAAGTGACATCAGGAACCTGGACTGCTGAGTTTTCTTTCCCAGGGAAAATGGAAAAAGGATGTGCCCAGGGGCCCCTGGCCCTGACTGCAAAATATCCTTATATCTAAGGATGGACCCCACACCGAAGTTGTCCCCACCTCAAACTTGTGCTGCCCTGATAGACCCAAGGGAGCCCTACAAACTGACATCAGGAACCTGGACTGCTGAGTTTTCTTTCCCAGGGAAAATGGAAAAAGGATGTGCCCAGGGGCCCCTGGCCCTGGGCCCCTGGCCCTGACTGCAAAAAATCCTTATATCGAAGGATGGACCCCACACCGAAGTTGTCCCCACCTCAAACTTGTGCTGCCCTGATAGACCCAAGGGAGCCCTACAAACTGACATCAGGAACCTGGACTGCTGAGTTTTCTTTCCCAGGGAAAATGGAAAAAGGATGTGCCCAGGGGCCCCTGGCCCTGGGCCCCTGGCCCTGACTGCAAAAAATCCTTATATCGAAGGATGGACCCCACACCGAAGTTGTCCCCACCTCAAACTTGTGCTGCCCTGATAGACCCAAGGGAGCCCTACAAACTGACATCAGGAACCTGGACTGCTGAGTTTTCTTTCCCAGGGAAAATGGAAAAAGGATGTGCCCAGTGTCCCCTGGCCCTGGGCTGGGCCTCTCTGCAAAGAATCCTTATATCGAAGGATGGACCCCACACCAAAGATGTCCCCACCTCAAACTTGTGCTGCCCTGATAGACCCAAGGGAGCCCTACAAACTGACATCAGGAACCTGGACTGCTGAGTTTTCTTTCCCAGGGAAAATGGAAAAAGGATGTGCCCAGGGGGCCCTTGCCCTGACTGCAAAAAATCCTTATATCGAAGGATGGACCCCACACCGAAGTTGTCCCCACCTCAAAGTTGTGCTGCCCTGATAGACCTAAGGGAACCCTACAAACTGACATCAGGAACCTGGACTGCTGAGTTTTCTTTCCCAGGGAAAATGGAAAAAGGATGTGCCCAGGGGCCCCTGGCCCTGACTGCAAAAAATCCTTATATCGAAGGATGGACCCCACACCGAAGTTGTCCCCACCTCAAACTTGTGCTGCCCTGTTAGACCCAAGGGAACCCTACAAACTGACATCAGGAACCTGGACTGCTGAGTTTTCTTTCCCAGGGAAAATGGAAAAAGGATGTGCCCAGGGGCCCCTGGCCCTGGGCTGGGCCTCACTACAAAAAATCCTTATATCGAAGGATGGACCCCACACCGAAGTTGTCTCCACCTCAAACTTGTGCTGCCCTGATAGACCCAAGGTAGCCCTACAAACTGACATCAGGAACCTGGACTGCTGAGTTTTCTTTCCCAGGGAAAATGGAAAAAGGATGTGCCCAGGGGCCCCTGGCCCTGACTGCAAAATATCCTTATATCGAAGGATGGACCCCACACCGAAGTTGTCCCCACCTCAAACTTGTGCTGCCCTGATAGACCCAAGGGAGCCCTACAAACTGACATCAGGAACCTGGACTGCTGAGTTTTCTTTCCCAGGGAAAATGGAAAAAGGATGTGCCCAGGGGCCCCTGGCCCTGGGCCCCTGGCCCTGACTGCAAAAAATCCTTATATCGAAGGATGGACCCCACACCGAAGTTGTCCCCACCTCAAACTTGTGCTGCCCTGATAGACCCAAGGGAGCCCTACAAACTGACATCAGGAACCTGGACTGCTGAGTTTTCTTTCCCAGGGAAAATGGAAAAAGGATGTGCCCAGGGGCCCCTGGCCCTGGGCTGGGGCCTCACTTCAAAAAATCCTTATATCGAAGGATGGACCCCACACCGAAATTGTCTCCACCTCAAACTTGTGCTGCCCTGATAGACCCAAGGTAGCCCTACAAACTGACATCAGGAACCTGGACTGCTTTGTTTTCTTTCCCAGGTAAAATGGCCAAAGGTTGTGCCCAGGGGCCCCTGGCCCTGACTGCAAAAAATCCTTATATCGAAGGATGGACCCCACACTGAAGTTGTCCCCACCTCAAACTTGTGCTGCCCTGATAGACCCAAGGGAGCCCTAAAAACTGACATCAGGAACCTGGACTGCTGAGTTTTCTTTCCCAGGGAAAATGGAAAAAGGATGTGCCCAGGGGCCCCTGGCCCTGGGCCCCTGGCCCTGACTGCAAAAAATCCTTATATCGAAGGATGGACCCCACACCGAAGTTGTCCCCACCTCAAACTTGTGCTGCCCTGATAGACCCAAGGGAGCTCTACAAACTGACATCAGGAACCTGGACTGCTGAGTTTTCTTTCCCAGGTAAAATGGCCAAAGATTGTGCCCAGGGGCCCCTGGCCCTGACTGCAAAAAATCCTTATATCGAAGGATGGACCCCACACCAAAGTTGTCCCCACCTCAAACTTGTGCTGCCCTGATAGACCCAAGGGAGCCCTACAAACTGACATCAGGAACCTGGACTGCTGAGTTTTCTTTCCCAGGGAAAATGGAAAAAGGATGTGCCCAGTGTCCCCTGGCCCTGGGCTGGGCCTCTCTGCAAAGAATCCTTATATCGAAGGATGGACCCCACACCAAAGATGTCCCCACCTCAAACTTGTGCTGCCCTGATAGACCCAAGGGAGCCCTACAAACTGACATCAGGAACCTGGACTGCTGAGTTTTCTTTCCCAGGGAAAATGGAAAAAGGATGTGCCCAGGGGGCCCTTGCCCTGACTGCAAAAAATCCTTATATCGAAGGATGGACCCCACACCGAAGTTGTCCCCACCTCAAAGTTGTGCTGCCCTGATAGACCTAAGGGAACCCTACAAACTGACATCAGGAACCTGGACTGCTGAGTTTTCTTTCCCAGGGAAAATGGAAAAAGGATGTGCCCAGGGGCCCCTGGCCCTGACTGCAAAAAATCCTTATATCGAAGGATGGACCCCACACCGAAGTTGTCCCCACCTCAAACTTGTGCTGCCCTGTTAGACCCAAGGGAACCCTACAAACTGACATCAGGAACCTGGACTGCTGAGTTTTCTTTCCCAGGGAAAATGGAAAAAGGATGTGCCCAGGGGCCCCTGGCCCTGGGCTGGGCCTCACTACAAAAAATCCTTATATCGAAGGATGGACCCCACACCGAAGTTGTCTCCACCTCAAACTTGTGCTGCCCTGATAGACCCAAGGTAGCCCTACAAACTGACATCAGGAACCTGGACTGCTGAGTTTTCTTTCCCAGGGAAAATGGAAAAAGGATGTGCCCAGGGGCCCCTGGCCCTGACTGCAAAATATCCTTATATCGAAGGATGGACCCCACACCGAAGTTGTCCCCACCTCAAACTTGTGCTGCCCTGATAGACCCAAGGGAGCCCTACAAACTGACATCAGGAACCTGGACTGCTGAGTTTTCTTTCCCAGGGAAAATGGAAAAAGGATGTGCCCAGGGGCCCCTGGCCCTGGGCCCCTGGCCCTGACTGCAAAAAATCCTTATATCGAAGGATGGACCCCACACCGAAGTTGTCCCCACCTCAAACTTGTGCTGCCCTGATAGACCCAAGGGAGCCCTACAAACTGACATCAGGAACCTGGACTGCTGAGTTTTCTTTCCCAGGGAAAATGGAAAAAGGATGTGCCCAGGGGCCCCTGGCCCTGGGCTGGGGCCTCACTTCAAAAAATCCTTATATCGAAGGATGGACCCCACACCGAAATTGTCTCCACCTCAAACTTGTGCTGCCCTGATAGACCCAAGGTAGCCCTACAAACTGACATCAGGAACCTGGACTGCTTTGTTTTCTTTCCCAGGTAAAATGGCCAAAGGTTGTGCCCAGGGGCCCCTGGCCCTGACTGCAAAAAATCCTTATATCGAAGGATGGACCCCACACTGAAGTTGTCCCCACCTCAAACTTGTGCTGCCCTGATAGACCCAAGGGAGCCCTACAAACTGACATCAGGAACCTGGACTGCTGAGTTTTCTTTCCCAGGGAAAATGGAAAAAGGATGTGCCCAGGGGCCCCTGGCCCTGGGCCCCTGGCCCTGACTGCAAAAAATCCTTATATCGAAGGATGGACCCCACACCGAAGTTGTCCCCACCTCAAACTTGTGCTGCCCTGATAGACCCAAGGGAGCTCTACAAACTGACATCAGGAACCTGGACTGCTGAGTTTTCTTTCCCAGGTAAAATGGCCAAAGATTGTGCCCAGGGGCCCCTGGCCCTGACTGCAAAAAATCCTTATATCGAAGGATGGACCCCACACCAAAGTTGTCCCCACCTCAAACTTGTGCTGCCCTGATAGACCCAAGGGAGCCCTACAAACTGACATCAGGAACCTGGACTGCTGAGTTTTCTTTCCCAGGGAAAATGGAAAAAGGATGTGCCCAGGGGCCTCTGGCCCTGGGCTGGGGCCTCACTACAAAAAATCCTTATATCGAAGGATGGACCCCACACCGAAGTTGTCCCCACCTCAAACTTGTGCTGCCCTGATAGACCCAAGGGAGCCCTACAAACTGACATCAGGAACCTGGACTGCTGAGTTTTCTTTCCCAGGGAAAATGGAAAAAGGATGTGCCCAGGGGCCCCTGGCCCTGACTGCAAAAAATCCTTATATCGAAGGATGGAGCCCACACCGAAGTTGTCCCCACCTCAAACTTGTGCTGCCCTGATAGACCCAAGGGAGCTCTACAAACTGACATCAGGAACCTGGACTGCTTTGTTTTCTTTCCCAGGTAAAATGGCCAAAGGTTGTGCCCAGGGGCCCCTGGCCCTGACTGCAAAAAATCCTTATATCGAAGGATGGACCCCACACTGAAGTTGTCCCCACCTCAAACTTGTGCTGCCCTGATAGACCCAAGGGAGCCCTACAAACTGACATCAGGAACCTGGACTGCTGAGTTTTCTTTCCCAGGGAAAATGGAAAAAGGATGTGCCCAGGGGCCCCTGGCCCTGGGCCCCTGGCCCTGACTGCAAAAAATCCTTATATCGAAGGATGGAGCCCACACCGAAGTTGTCCCCACCTCAAACTTGTGCTGCCCTGATAGACCCAAGGGAGCTCTACAAACTGACATCAGGAACCTGGACTGCTGAGTTTTCTTTCCCAGGGAAAATGGAAAAAGGATGTGCCCAGGGGCCCCTGGCCCTGACTGCAAAAAATCCTTATATCGAAGGATGGACCCCACACCGAAGTTGTCCCCACCTCAAACTTGTGCTGCCCTGATAGGCCCAAGGGAGCCCTACAAACTGACATCAGGAACCTGGACTGCTGAGTTTTCTTTCCCAGGGAAAATGGAAAAAGGATGTGCCCAGGGGCCTCTGGCCCTGGGCTGGGGCCTCACTACAAAAAATCCTTATATCGAAGGATGGACCCCACACCGAAGTTGTCCCCACCTCAAACTTGTGCTGCCCTGATAGACCCAAGGGAGCCCTACAAACTGACATCAGGAACCTGGACTGCTGAGTTTTCTTTCCCAGGGAAAATGGAAAAAGGATGTGCCCAGGGGCCCCTGGCCCTGACTGCAAAGAATCCTTATATCGAAGGATGGACCCCACACCGAAGTTGTCCCCACCTCAAACTTGTGCTGCCCTGATAGACCCAAGGGAGCCCTACAAACTGACATCAGGAACCTGGACTGCTGAGTTTTCTTTCCCAGGGAAAATGGAAAAAGGATGTGCCCAGGGGCTCCTAGCCCTGACTGCAAAAAATCCTTATATCGAAGTATGGACCCCACACCGAAGATGTCCCCACCTCAAACTTGTGCTGCCCTGATACACCAAAGGGAGCCCTACAAACTGACATCAGGAACCTGGACTGCTGAGTTTTCTTTCCCAGGGAAAATGGCCAAAGGTTGTGCCCAGGGGCCCCTGGCCCTGACTGCAAAAAATCCTTATATCGAAGGATGGACCCCACACCAAAGTTGTCTCCACCTCAAACTTGTGCTGCCCTGATAGACCTAAGGGAGCCCTACAAACTGACATCAGGAACCTGGACTGCTGAGTTTTCTTTCCCAGGGAAAATGGAAAAAGGATGTGCCTAGGGGCCCCTGGCCCTGACTGCAAAAAATCCTTATATCGAAGGATGGACCCCACACCGAAGTTGTCCCCACCTCAAACTTGTGCTGCCCTGTTAGACCCAAGGGAACCCTACAAACTGACATCAGGAACCTGGACTGCTGAGTTTTCTTTCCCAGGGAAAATGGAAAAAGGATGTGCCCCGGGGCCCCTGGCCCTGACTGCAAAATATCCTTATATCGAAGGATGGACCCCACACCGAAGTTGTCCCCACCTCAAACTTGTGCTGCCCTGATAGACCCAAGGGAGCGCTACAAACTGACATCAGGAACCTGGACTGCTGAGTTTTCTTTCCCAGGGAAAATGGAAAAAGGATGTGCCCAGTGTCCCCTGGCCCTGGGCTGGGGCTCTCTGCAAAGAATCCTTATATCGAAGGATGGACCCCACACCAAAGATGTCCCCACCTCAAACTTGTGCTGCCCTGATAGACCCAAGGGAGCCCTACAAACTGACAACAGGAACCTGGACTGCTGAGTTTTCTTTCCCAGGGAAAATGGAAAAAGGGTGTGCCCAGGGGCCACTGGCCCTGACTGCAAAAAAAGCTTATATCGAAGGATGGACCCCACACCGAATTTGTCCCCACCTCAAACTTGTGCTGCCCTGATACACCCAAGGGAGCCCTACAAACTGACATCAGGAACCTGGACTGCTGAGTTTTCTTTCCCAGGTAAAATGGCCAAAGATTGTGCCCAGGGGCCCCTGGCCCTGACTGCAAAAAATCCTTATATCGAAGGATGGACCCCACACTGAAGTTGTCCCCACCTCAAACTTGTGCTGCCCTGATAGACCCAAGGGAGCCCTACAAACTGACATCAGGAACCTGGACTGCTGAGTTTTCTTTCCCAGGGAAAATGGAAAAAGGATGTGCCCAGGGGCCCCTGGCTCTGGGCTGGGGCCTCACTTCAAAAAATCCTTATATCGAAGGATGGAGCCCACACCGAAGATGTCCCCACCTCAAACTTGTGCTACCCTGATAGACCCAAGGGAGCTCTACAAACTGACATCAGGAACCTGGACTGCTGAGTTTTCTTTCCCAGGGAAAATGGAAAAAGGATGTGCCCAGGGGCCCCTGGCCCTGACTGCAAAAAATCCTTATATCGAAGGATGGACCCCACACCGAAGTTGTCCCCACCTCAAACTTGTGCTGCCCTGATAGACCCAAGGGAGCCCTACCAACTGACATCAGGAACCTGGACTGCTGAGTTTTCTTTCCCAGGGAAAATGGAAAAAGGATGTGCCCAGGGGCCCCTGGCCCTGGGCTGGGGCCTCACTACAAAAAATCCTTATATCGAAGAATGGAGCCCACACCGAAGTTGTCCCCACCTCAAACTTGTGCTGCCCTGATAGACCCAAGGGAGCCCTACAAACTGACATCAGGAACCTGGACTGCTGAGTTTTCTTTCCCAGGGAAAATGGAAAAAGGATGTGCCCAGGGGCCCCTGGCCCCGACTGCAAAAAATCCTTCTATCGAAGGATGGACCCCACACCGAATTTGTCCCCACCTCAAACTTGTGCTGCCCTGATAGACCCAAGGGAGCCCTACAAACTGACATCAGGAACCTGGACTGCTGAGTTTTCTTTCCCAGGGAAAATGGCCAAAGGTTGTGCCCAGGGGCCCCTAGCCCTGACTGCAAAAAATCCTTATATCGAAGGATGGTCCCCACACCGAAGTTGTCCCCACCTCAAACCTCTGCTGCCCTGATACACCCAAGGGAGCCCTACAAACTGACATCAGGAACCTGGACTGCTGAGTTTTCTTTCCCAGGGAAAATGGAAAACGGATGTGCCCAGGGGCCCCTGGCCCTGGGCTGGGGACTCACTGCAAAAAATCCTTATATCGAAGGATGGACCCCACAGCGAAGTGTTCCGCTTCTAAAATTTGTGCTGCCCTGATAGACCCAAGGGAGCCCTACAAACTGACATCAGGAACCTGGACTGCTGAGTTTTCTTTCCCAGGGAAAATGGAAAAAGGATGTGCCCAGGGGCCCCTGGCCCTGACTGCAAAAAATCCTTATATCGAAGGATGGACCCCACACTGAAGTTGTCCCCACCTCAAACTTGTGCTGCCCTAATAGACCTAAGGGAGCCCTACAAACTGACATCAGGAACCTGGACTGCTGAGTTTTCTTTCCCAGGGAAAATGGAAAAAGGATGTGCCCAGGGGCCCCTGGCCCTGGGCTGGGGCCTCACTACAAAAAATCCTTATATCGAAGGATGGAGCCCACACCGAAGTTGTCTCCACCTCAAACTTGTGCTGCCCTGATAGACCCAAGGTAGCCCTACAAAGTGACATCAGGAACCTGGACTGCTGAGTTTTCTTTCCCAGGGAAAATGGAAAAAGGATGTGCCCAGGGGCCCCTGGCCCTGACTGCAAAAAATCCTTATATCGAAGGATGGACTCCACACTGAAGTTTTCCCCACCTCAAATTTGTGCTGCCCTAATAGACCTAAGGTTGCCCTACAAACTGACATCAGGAACCTGGACTGCTGAGTTTTCTTTCCCAGGGAAAATGGAAAAAGGATGTGCCCAGGGGCCCCTGGCCCTGACTGCAAAAAATCCTTATATTGAAGGATGGACCCCACACCGATGTTGTCCCCACCTCAAACTTGTGCTGCCCTGTTAGACCCAAGGGAACCCTACAAACTGACATCAGGAACCTGGACTGCTGAGTTTTCTTTCCCAGGGAAAATGGAAAAAGGATGTGCCCAGGGGCCCCTGGCCCTGGGCTGGGCCTCACTACAAAAAATCCTTATATCGAAGGATGGACCCCACACCGAAGTTGTCTCCACCTCAAACTTGTGCTGCCCTGAGAGACCCAAGGTAGCCCTACAAAGTGACATCAGGAACCTGGACTGCTGAGTTTTCTTTCCCAGGGAAAATGGAAAAAGGATGTGCCCAGGGTCCCCTGGCCCTGACTGCAAAATATCCTTATATCGAAGGATGGACCCCACACCGAAGTTGTCCCCACCTCAAACTTGTGCTGCCCTGATAGACCCAAGGGAGCCCTACAAACTGACATCAGGAACCTGGACTGCTGAGTTTTCTTTCCCAGGGAAAATGGAAAAAGGATGTGCCCAGGGGCCCCTGGCCCTGGGCCCCTGGCCCTGACTGCAAAAAATCCTTATATCGAAGGATGGACCCCACACCAAAGTTGTCCCCACCTCAAACTTGTGCTGCCCTGATAGACCCAAGGGAGCCCTACAAACTGACATCAGGAACCTGGACTGCTGAGTTTTCTTTCCCAGGGAAAATGGAAAAAGGATGTGCCCAGTGTCCCCTGGCCCTGGGCTGGGCCTCTCTGCAAAGAATCCTTATATCGAAGGATGGACCCCACACCAAAGATGTCCCCACCTCAAACTTGTGCTGCCCTGATAGACCCAAGGGAGCCCTACAAACTGACATCAGGAACCTGGACTGCTGAGTTTTCTTTCCCAGGGAAAATGGAAAAAGGATGTGCCCAGGGGCCCCTGGCCCTGACTGCAAAATATCCTTATATCGAAGGATGGACCCCACACCGAAGTTGTCCCCACCTCAAACTTGTGCTGCCCTGATAGACCCAAGGGAGCCCTACAAACTGACATCAGGAACCTGGACTGCTGAGTTTTCTTTCCCAGGGAAAATGGAAAAAGGATGTGCCCAGGGGCCCCTGGCCCTGGGCCCCTGGCCCTGACTGCAAAAAATCCTTATATCGAAGGATGGACCCCACACCGAAGTTGTCCCCACCTCAAACTTGTGCTGCCCTGATAGACCCAAGGGAGCCCTACAAACTGACATCAGGAACCTGGACTGCTGAGTTTTCTTTCCCAGGGAAAATGGAAAAAGGATGTGCCCAGGGGCCCCTGGCCCTGGGCTGGGGCCTCACTTCAAAAAATCCTTATATCGAAGGATGGACCCCACACCGAAATTGTCTCCACCTCAAACTTGTGCTGCCCTGATAGACCCAAGGGAGCCCTACAAACTGACATCAGGAACCTGGACTGCTTTGTTTTCTTTCCCAGGTAAAATGGCCAAAGGTTGTGCCCAGGGGCCCCTGGCCCTGACTGCAAAAAATCCTTATATCGAAGGATGGACCCCACACCGAAGTTGTCCCCACCTCAAACTTGTGCTGCCCTGATAGACCCAAGGGAGCCCTACAAACTGACATCAGGAACCTGGACTGCTGAGTTTTCTTTCCCAGGGAAAATGGAAAAAGGATGTGCCCAGGGGCCCCTGGCCCCGACTGCAAAAAATCCTTATATCGAAGGATGGACCCCACACCAAATTTGTCCCCACCTCAAACTTGTGCTGCTCTGATAGACCCAAGGGAGCCCTACAAACTGACATCAGGAACCTGGACTGCTGAGTTTTCTTTCCCAGGGAAAATGGCCAAAGGTTGTGCCCAGGGGCCCCTAGCCCTGACTGCAAAAAATCCTTATATCGAAGGATGGTCCCCACACCGAAGTTGTCCCCACCTCAAACCTCTGCTGCCCTGATACACCCAAGGGAGCCCTACAAACTGACATCAGGAACCTGGACTGCTGAGTTTTCTTTCCCAGGTAAAATGGCCAAAGATTGTGCCCAGGGGCCCCTGGCCCTGACTGCAAAAAATCCTTATATCGAAGGATGGACCCCACACTGAAGTTGTCCCCACCTCAAACTTGTGCTGCCCTGATAGACCCAAGGGAGCCCTACAAACTGACATCAGGAACCTGGACTGCTGAGTTTTCTTTCCCAGGGATAATGGAAAAAGGATGTGCCCAGGGGCCCCTGGCCCTGGGCTGGGGCCTCACTTCAAAAAATCCTTATATCGAAGGATGGAGCCCACACCGAAGTTGTCCCCACCTCAAACTTGTGCTGCCCTGATAGACCCAAGGGAGCCCTACCAACTGACATCAGGAACCTGGACTGCTGAGTTTTCTTTCCCAGGGAAAATGGAAAAAGGATGTGCCCAGGGGCCCCTGGCCCTGGGCTGGGGCCTCACTACAAAAAATCCTTATATCGAAGAATGGAGCCCACACCGAAGTTGTCCCCACCTCAAACTTGTGCTGCCCTGATAGACCCAAGGGAGCCCTACAAACTGACATCAGGAACCTGGACTGCTGAGTTTTCTTTCCCAGGGAAAATGGAAAAAGGATGTGCCCAGGGGCCCCTGGCCCCGACTGCAAAAAATCCTTCTATCGAAGGATGGACCCCACACCGAATTTGTCCCCACCTCAAACTTGTGCTGCCCTGATAGACCCAAGGGAGCCCTACAAACTGACATCAGGAACCTGGACTGCTGAGTTTTCTTTCCCAGGGAAAATGGCCAAAGGTTGTGCCCAGGGGCCCCTAGCCCTGACTGCAAAAAATCCTTATATCGAAGGATGGTCCCCACACCGAAGTTGTCCCCACCTCAAACCTCTGCTGCCCTGATACACCCAAGGGAGCCCTACAAACTGACATCAGGAACCTGGACTGCTGAGTTTTCTTTCCCAGGGAATATGGAAAACGGATGTGCCCTGGGGCCCCTGGCCCTGGGCTGGGGACTCACTGCAAAAAATCCTTATATCGAAGGATGGACCCCACAGCGAAGTGTTCCGCTTCTAAAATTTGTGCTGCCCTGATAGACCCAAGGGAGCCCTACAAACTGACATCAGGAACCTGGACTGCTGAGTTTTCTTTCCCAGGGAAAATGGAAAAAGGATGTGCCCAGGGGCCCCTGGCCCTGACTGCAAAAAATCCTTATATCGAAGGATGGACCCCACACTGAAGTTGTCCCCACCTCAAACTTGTGCTGCCCTAATAGACCTAAGGGAGCCCTACAAACTGACATCAGGAACCTGGACTGCTGAGTTTTCTTTCCCAGGGAAAATGGAAAAAGGATGTGCCCAGGGGCCCCTGGCCCTGGGCTGGGGCCTCACTACAAAAAATCCTTATATCGAAGGATGGACCCCACACCGAAATTGTCTCCACCTCAAACTTGTGCTGCCCTGATAGACCCAAGGGAGCCCTACAAACTGACATCAGGAACCTGGACTGCTGAGTTTTCTTTCCCAGGGAAAATGGAAAAAGGATGTGCCCAGGGGCCCCTGGCCCTGACTGCAAAAAATCCTTATATCGAAGGATGGAGCCCACACCGAAGTTGTCCCCACCTCAAACTTGTGCTGCCCTGATAGACCCAAGGGAGCTCTACAAACTGACATCAGGAACCTGGACTGCTTTGTTTTCTTTCCCAGGTAAAATGGCCAAAGGTTGTGCCCAGGGGCCCCTGGCCCTGACTGCAAAAAATCCTTATATCGAAGGATGGACCCCACACTGAAGTTGTCCCCACCTCAAACTTGTGCTGCCCTGATAGACCCAAGGGAGCCCTACAAACTGACATCAGGAACCTGGACTGCTGAGTTTTCTTTCCCAGGGAAAATGGAAAAAGGATGTGCCCAGGGGCCCCTGGCCCTGGGCCCCTGGCCCTGACTGCAAAAAATCCTTATATCGAAGGATGGAGCCCACACCGAAGTTGTCCCCACCTCAAACTTGTGCTGCCCTGATAGACCCAAGGGAGCTCTACAAACTGACATCAGGAACCTGGACTGCTGAGTTTTCTTTCCCAGGGAAAATGGAAAAAGGATGTGCCCAGGGGCCCCTGGCCCTGACTGCAAAAAATCCTTATATCGAAGGATGGACCCCACACCGAAGTTGTCCCCACCTCAAACTTGTGCTGCCCTGATAGGCCCAAGGGAGCCCTACAAACTGACATCAGGAACCTGGACTGCTGAGTTTTCTTTCCCAGGGAAAATGGAAAAAGGATGTGCCCAGGGGCCTCTGGCCCTGGGCTGGGGCCTCACTACAAAAAATCCTTATATCGAAGGATGGACCCCACACCGAAGTTGTCCCCACCTCAAACTTGTGCTGCCCTGATAGACCCAAGGGAGCCCTACAAACTGACATCAGGAACCTGGACTGCTGAGTTTTCTTTCCCAGGGAAAATGGAAAAAGGATGTGCCCAGGGGCCCCTGGCCCTGACTGCAAAGAATCCTTATATCGAAGGATGGACCCCACACCGAAGTTGTCCCCACCTCAAACTTGTGCTGCCCTGATAGACCCAAGGGAGCCCTACAAACTGACATCAGGAACCTGGACTGCTGAGTTTTCTTTCCCAGGGAAAATGGAAAAAGGATGTGCCCAGGGGCTCCTAGCCCTGACTGCAAAAAATCCTTATATCGAAGTATGGACCCCACACCGAAGATGTCCCCACCTCAAACTTGTGCTGCCCTGATACACCAAAGGGAGCCCTACAAACTGACATCAGGAACCTGGACTGCTGAGTTTTCTTTCCCAGGGAAAATGGCCAAAGGTTGTGCCCAGGGGCCCCTGGCCCTGACTGCAAAAAATCCTTATATCGAAGGATGGACCCCACACCAAAGTTGTCTCCACCTCAAACTTGTGCTGCCCTGATAGACCTAAGGGAGCCCTACAAACTGACATCAGGAACCTGGACTGCTGAGTTTTCTTTCCCAGGGAAAATGGAAAAAGGATGTGCCTAGGGGCCCCTGGCCCTGACTGCAAAAAATCCTTATATCGAAGGATGGACCCCACACCGAAGTTGTCCCCACCTCAAACTTGTGCTGCCCTGTTAGACCCAAGGGAACCCTACAAACTGACATCAGGAACCTGGACTGCTGAGTTTTCTTTCCCAGGGAAAATGGAAAAAGGATGTGCCCCGGGGCCCCTGGCCCTGACTGCAAAATATCCTTATATCGAAGGATGGACCCCACACCGAAGTTGTCCCCACCTCAAACTTGTGCTGCCCTGATAGACCCAAGGGAGCGCTACAAACTGACATCAGGAACCTGGACTGCTGAGTTTTCTTTCCCAGGGAAAATGGAAAAAGGATGTGCCCAGTGTCCCCTGGCCCTGGGCTGGGGCTCTCTGCAAAGAATCCTTATATCGAAGGATGGACCCCACACCAAAGATGTCCCCACCTCAAACTTGTGCTGCCCTGATAGACCCAAGGGAGCCCTACAAACTGACAACAGGAACCTGGACTGCTGAGTTTTCTTTCCCAGGGAAAATGGAAAAAGGGTGTGCCCAGGGGCCACTGGCCCTGACTGCAAAAAAAGCTTATATCGAAGGATGGACCCCACACCGAATTTGTCCCCACCTCAAACTTGTGCTGCCCTGATACACCCAAGGGAGCCCTACAAACTGACATCAGGAACCTGGACTGCTGAGTTTTCTTTCCCAGGTAAAATGGCCAAAGATTGTGCCCAGGGGCCCCTGGCCCTGACTGCAAAAAATCCTTATATCGAAGGATGGACCCCACACTGAAGTTGTCCCCACCTCAAACTTGTGCTGCCCTGATAGACCCAAGGGAGCCCTACAAACTGACATCAGGAACCTGGACTGCTGAGTTTTCTTTCCCAGGGAAAATGGAAAAAGGATGTGCCCAGGGGCCCCTGGCTCTGGGCTGGGGCCTCACTTCAAAAAATCCTTATATCGAAGGATGGAGCCCACACCGAAGATGTCCCCACCTCAAACTTGTGCTACCCTGATAGACCCAAGGGAGCTCTACAAACTGACATCAGGAACCTGGACTGCTGAGTTTTCTTTCCCAGGGAAAATGGAAAAAGGATGTGCCCAGGGGCCCCTGGCCCTGACTGCAAAAAATCCTTATATCGAAGGATGGACCCCACACCGAAGTTGTCCCCACCTCAAACTTGTGCTGCCCTGATAGACCCAAGGGAGCCCTACCAACTGACATCAGGAACCTGGACTGCTGAGTTTTCTTTCCCAGGGAAAATGGAAAAAGGATGTGCCCAGGGGCCCCTGGCCCTGGGCTGGGGCCTCACTACAAAAAATCCTTATATCGAAGAATGGAGCCCACACCGAAGTTGTCCCCACCTCAAACTTGTGCTGCCCTGATAGACCCAAGGGAGCCCTACAAACTGACATCAGGAACCTGGACTGCTGAGTTTTCTTTCCCAGGGAAAATGGAAAAAGGATGTGCCCAGGGGCCCCTGGCCCCGACTGCAAAAAATCCTTCTATCGAAGGATGGACCCCACACCGAATTTGTCCCCACCTCAAACTTGTGCTGCCCTGATAGACCCAAGGGAGCCCTACAAACTGACATCAGGAACCTGGACTGCTGAGTTTTCTTTCCCAGGGAAAATGGCCAAAGGTTGTGCCCAGGGGCCCCTAGCCCTGACTGCAAAAAATCCTTATATCGAAGGATGGTCCCCACACCGAAGTTGTCCCCACCTCAAACCTCTGCTGCCCTGATACACCCAAGGGAGCCCTACAAACTGACATCAGGAACCTGGACTGCTGAGTTTTCTTTCCCAGGGAAAATGGAAAACGGATGTGCCCAGGGGCCCCTGGCCCTGGGCTGGGGACTCACTGCAAAAAATCCTTATATCGAAGGATGGACCCCACAGCGAAGTGTTCCGCTTCTAAAATTTGTGCTGCCCTGATAGACCCAAGGGAGCCCTACAAACTGACATCAGGAACCTGGACTGCTGAGTTTTCTTTCCCAGGGAAAATGGAAAAAGGATGTGCCCAGGGGCCCCTGGCCCTGACTGCAAAAAATCCTTATATCGAAGGATGGACCCCACACTGAAGTTGTCCCCACCTCAAACTTGTGCTGCCCTAATAGACCTAAGGGAGCCCTACAAACTGACATCAGGAACCTGGACTGCTGAGTTTTCTTTCCCAGGGAAAATGGAAAAAGGATGTGCCCAGGGGCCCCTGGCCCTGGGCTGGGGCCTCACTACAAAAAATCCTTATATCGAAGGATGGAGCCCACACCGAAGTTGTCTCCACCTCAAACTTGTGCTGCCCTGATAGACCCAAGGTAGCCCTACAAAGTGACATCAGGAACCTGGACTGCTGAGTTTTCTTTCCCAGGGAAAATGGAAAAAGGATGTGCCCAGGGGCCCCTGGCCCTGACTGCAAAAAATCCTTATATCGAAGGATGGACTCCACACTGAAGTTTTCCCCACCTCAAATTTGTGCTGCCCTAATAGACCTAAGGTTGCCCTACAAACTGACATCAGGAACCTGGACTGCTGAGTTTTCTTTCCCAGGGAAAATGGAAAAAGGATGTGCCCAGGGGCCCCTGGCCCTGACTGCAAAAAATCCTTATATTGAAGGATGGACCCCACACCGATGTTGTCCCCACCTCAAACTTGTGCTGCCCTGTTAGACCCAAGGGAACCCTACAAACTGACATCAGGAACCTGGACTGCTGAGTTTTCTTTCCCAGGGAAAATGGAAAAAGGATGTGCCCAGGGGCCCCTGGCCCTGGGCTGGGCCTCACTACAAAAAATCCTTATATCGAAGGATGGACCCCACACCGAAGTTGTCTCCACCTCAAACTTGTGCTGCCCTGAGAGACCCAAGGTAGCCCTACAAAGTGACATCAGGAACCTGGACTGCTGAGTTTTCTTTCCCAGGGAAAATGGAAAAAGGATGTGCCCAGGGTCCCCTGGCCCTGACTGCAAAATATCCTTATATCGAAGGATGGACCCCACACCGAAGTTGTCCCCACCTCAAACTTGTGCTGCCCTGATAGACCCAAGGGAGCCCTACAAACTGACATCAGGAACCTGGACTGCTGAGTTTTCTTTCCCAGGGAAAATGGAAAAAGGATGTGCCCAGGGGCCCCTGGCCCTGGGCCCCTGGCCCTGACTGCAAAAAATCCTTATATCGAAGGATGGACCCCACACCAAAGTTGTCCCCACCTCAAACTTGTGCTGCCCTGATAGACCCAAGGGAGCCCTACAAACTGACATCAGGAACCTGGACTGCTGAGTTTTCTTTCCCAGGGAAAATGGAAAAAGGATGTGCCCAGTGTCCCCTGGCCCTGGGCTGGGCCTCTCTGCAAAGAATCCTTATATCGAAGGATGGACCCCACACCAAAGATGTCCCCACCTCAAACTTGTGCTGCCCTGATAGACCCAAGGGAGCCCTACAAACTGACATCAGGAACCTGGACTGCTGAGTTTTCTTTCCCAGGGAAAATGGAAAAAGGATGTGCCCAGGGGCCCCTGGCCCTGACTGCAAAATATCCTTATATCGAAGGATGGACCCCACACCGAAGTTGTCCCCACCTCAAACTTGTGCTGCCCTGATAGACCCAAGGGAGCCCTACAAACTGACATCAGGAACCTGGACTGCTGAGTTTTCTTTCCCAGGGAAAATGGAAAAAGGATGTGCCCAGGGGCCCCTGGCCCTGGGCCCCTGGCCCTGACTGCAAAAAATCCTTATATCGAAGGATGGACCCCACACCGAAGTTGTCCCCACCTCAAACTTGTGCTGCCCTGATAGACCCAAGGGAGCCCTACAAACTGACATCAGGAACCTGGACTGCTGAGTTTTCTTTCCCAGGGAAAATGGAAAAAGGATGTGCCCAGGGGCCCCTGGCCCTGGGCTGGGGCCTCACTTCAAAAAATCCTTATATCGAAGGATGGACCCCACACCGAAATTGTCTCCACCTCAAACTTGTGCTGCCCTGATAGACCCAAGGGAGCCCTACAAACTGACATCAGGAACCTGGACTGCTTTGTTTTCTTTCCCAGGTAAAATGGCCAAAGGTTGTGCCCAGGGGCCCCTGGCCCTGACTGCAAAAAATCCTTATATCGAAGGATGGACCCCACACCGAAGTTGTCCCCACCTCAAACTTGTGCTGCCCTGATAGACCCAAGGGAGCCCTACAAACTGACATCAGGAACCTGGACTGCTGAGTTTTCTTTCCCAGGGAAAATGGAAAAAGGATGTGCCCAGGGGCCCCTGGCCCCGACTGCAAAAAATCCTTATATCGAAGGATGGACCCCACACCAAATTTGTCCCCACCTCAAACTTGTGCTGCTCTGATAGACCCAAGGGAGCCCTACAAACTGACATCAGGAACCTGGACTGCTGAGTTTTCTTTCCCAGGGAAAATGGCCAAAGGTTGTGCCCAGGGGCCCCTAGCCCTGACTGCAAAAAATCCTTATATCGAAGGATGGTCCCCACACCGAAGTTGTCCCCACCTCAAACCTCTGCTGCCCTGATACACCCAAGGGAGCCCTACAAACTGACATCAGGAACCTGGACTGCTGAGTTTTCTTTCCCAGGTAAAATGGCCAAAGATTGTGCCCAGGGGCCCCTGGCCCTGACTGCAAAAAATCCTTATATCGAAGGATGGACCCCACACTGAAGTTGTCCCCACCTCAAACTTGTGCTGCCCTGATAGACCCAAGGGAGCCCTACAAACTGACATCAGGAACCTGGACTGCTGAGTTTTCTTTCCCAGGGATAATGGAAAAAGGATGTGCCCAGGGGCCCCTGGCCCTGGGCTGGGGCCTCACTTCAAAAAATCCTTATATCGAAGGATGGAGCCCACACCGAAGTTGTCCCCACCTCAAACTTGTGCTGCCCTGATAGACCCAAGGGAGCCCTACCAACTGACATCAGGAACCTGGACTGCTGAGTTTTCTTTCCCAGGGAAAATGGAAAAAGGATGTGCCCAGGGGCCCCTGGCCCTGGGCTGGGGCCTCACTACAAAAAATCCTTATATCGAAGAATGGAGCCCACACCGAAGTTGTCCCCACCTCAAACTTGTGCTGCCCTGATAGACCCAAGGGAGCCCTACAAACTGACATCAGGAACCTGGACTGCTGAGTTTTCTTTCCCAGGGAAAATGGAAAAAGGATGTGCCCAGGGGCCCCTGGCCCCGACTGCAAAAAATCCTTCTATCGAAGGATGGACCCCACACCGAATTTGTCCCCACCTCAAACTTGTGCTGCCCTGATAGACCCAAGGGAGCCCTACAAACTGACATCAGGAACCTGGACTGCTGAGTTTTCTTTCCCAGGGAAAATGGCCAAAGGTTGTGCCCAGGGGCCCCTAGCCCTGACTGCAAAAAATCCTTATATCGAAGGATGGTCCCCACACCGAAGTTGTCCCCACCTCAAACCTCTGCTGCCCTGATACACCCAAGGGAGCCCTACAAACTGACATCAGGAACCTGGACTGCTGAGTTTTCTTTCCCAGGGAATATGGAAAACGGATGTGCCCTGGGGCCCCTGGCCCTGGGCTGGGGACTCACTGCAAAAAATCCTTATATCGAAGGATGGACCCCACAGCGAAGTGTTCCGCTTCTAAAATTTGTGCTGCCCTGATAGACCCAAGGGAGCCCTACAAACTGACATCAGGAACCTGGACTGCTGAGTTTTCTTTCCCAGGGAAAATGGAAAAAGGATGTGCCCAGGGGCCCCTGGCCCTGACTGCAAAAAATCCTTATATCGAAGGATGGACCCCACACTGAAGTTGTCCCCACCTCAAACTTGTGCTGCCCTAATAGACCTAAGGGAGCCCTACAAACTGACATCAGGAACCTGGACTGCTGAGTTTTCTTTCCCAGGGAAAATGGAAAAAGGATGTGCCCAGGGGCCCCTGGCCCTGGGCTGGGGCCTCACTACAAAAAATCCTTATATCGAAGGATGGACCCCACACCGAAATTGTCTCCACCTCAAACTTGTGCTGCCCTGATAGACCCAAGGGAGCCCTACAAACTGACATCAGGAACCTGGACTGCTGAGTTTTCTTTCCCAGGTAAAATGGCCAAAGGTTGTGCCCAGGGGCCCCTGGCCCTGACTGCAAAAAATCCTTATATCGAAGGATGGACCCCACACTGAAGTTGTCCCCACCTCAAACTTGTGCTGCCCTGATAGACCCAAGGGAGCCCTACAAACTGACATCAGGAACCTGGACTGCTGAGTTTTCTTTCCCAGGGAAAATGGAAAAAGGATGTGCCCAGGGGCCCCTGGCCCTGACTGCAAAAAATCCTTATATCGAAGGATGGACTCCACACTGAAGTTTTCCCCACCTCAAATTTGTGCTGCCCTAATAGACCTAAGGGAGCCCTACAAACTGACATCAGGAACCTGGACTGCTGAGTTTTCTTTCCCAGGGAAAATGGAAAAAGGATGTGCCCAGGGGCCCCTGGCCCTGACTGCAAAAAATCCTTATATTGAAGGATGGACCCCACACCGATGTTGTCCCCACCTCAAACTTGTGCTGCCCTGTTAGACCCAAGGGAACCCTACAAACTGACATCAGGAACCTGGACTGCTGAGTTTTCTTTCCCAGGGAAAATGGAAAAAGGATGTGCCCAAGGGCCCCTGGCCCTGGGCTGGGCCTCACTACAAAAAATCCTTATATCGAAGGATGGACCCCACACCGAAGTTGTCTCCACCTCAAACTTGTGCTGCCCTGATAGACCCAAGGTAGCCCTACAAAGTGACATCAGGAACCTGGACTGCTGAGTTTTCTTTCCCAGGGAAAATGGAAAAAGGATGTGCCCAGGGGCCCCTGGCCCTGACTGCAAAATATCCTTATATCTAAGGATGGACCCCACACCGAAGTTGTCCCCACCTCAAACTTGTGCTGCCCTGATAGACCCAAGGGAGCCCTACAAACTGACATCAGGAACCTGGACTGCTGAGTTTTCTTTCCCAGGGAAAATGGAAAAAGGATGTGCCCAGGGGCCCCTGGCCCTGGGCCCCTGGCCCTGACTGCAAAAAATCCTTATATCGAAGGATGGACCCCACACCGAAGTTGTCCCCACCTCAAACTTGTGCTGCCCTGATAGACCCAAGGGAGCCCTACAAACTGACATCAGGAACCTGGACTGCTGAGTTTTCTTTCCCAGGGAAAATGGAAAAAGGATGTGCCCAGGGGCCCCTGGCCCTGGGCCCCTGGCCCTGACTGCAAAAAATCCTTATATCGAAGGATGGACCCCACACCGAAGTTGTCCCCACCTCAAACTTGTGCTGCCCTGATAGACCCAAGGGAGCCCTACAAACTGACATCAGGAACCTGGACTGCTGAGTTTTCTTTCCCAGGGAAAATGGAAAAAGGATGTGCCCAGTGTCCCCTGGCCCTGGGCTGGGCCTCTCTGCAAAGAATCCTTATATCGAAGGATGGACCCCACACCAAAGATGTCCCCACCTCAAACTTGTGCTGCCCTGATAGACCCAAGGGAGCCCTACAAACTGACATCAGGAACCTGGACTGCTGAGTTTTCTTTCCCAGGGAAAATGGAAAAAGGATGTGCCCAGGGGGCCCTTGCCCTGACTGCAAAAAATCCTTATATCGAAGGATGGACCCCACACCGAAGTTGTCCCCACCTCAAAGTTGTGCTGCCCTGATAGACCTAAGGGAACCCTACAAACTGACATCAGGAACCTGGACTGCTGAGTTTTCTTTCCCAGGGAAAATGGAAAAAGGATGTGCCCAGGGGCCCCTGGCCCTGACTGCAAAAAATCCTTATATCGAAGGATGGACCCCACACCGAAGTTGTCCCCACCTCAAACTTGTGCTGCCCTGTTAGACCCAAGGGAACCCTACAAACTGACATCAGGAACCTGGACTGCTGAGTTTTCTTTCCCAGGGAAAATGGAAAAAGGATGTGCCCAGGGGCCCCTGGCCCTGGGCTGGGCCTCACTACAAAAAATCCTTATATCGAAGGATGGACCCCACACCGAAGTTGTCTCCACCTCAAACTTGTGCTGCCCTGATAGACCCAAGGTAGCCCTACAAACTGACATCAGGAACCTGGACTGCTGAGTTTTCTTTCCCAGGGAAAATGGAAAAAGGATGTGCCCAGGGGCCCCTGGCCCTGACTGCAAAATATCCTTATATCGAAGGATGGACCCCACACCGAAGTTGTCCCCACCTCAAACTTGTGCTGCCCTGATAGACCCAAGGGAGCCCTACAAACTGACATCAGGAACCTGGACTGCTGAGTTTTCTTTCCCAGGGAAAATGGAAAAAGGATGTGCCCAGGGGCCCCTGGCCCTGGGCCCCTGGCCCTGACTGCAAAAAATCCTTATATCGAAGGATGGACCCCACACCGAAGTTGTCCCCACCTCAAACTTGTGCTGCCCTGATAGACCCAAGGGAGCCCTACAAACTGACATCAGGAACCTGGACTGCTGAGTTTTCTTTCCCAGGGAAAATGGAAAAAGGATGTGCCCAGGGGCCCCTGGCCCTGGGCTGGGGCCTCACTTCAAAAAATCCTTATATCGAAGGATGGACCCCACACCGAAATTGTCTCCACCTCAAACTTGTGCTGCCCTGATAGACCCAAGGTAGCCCTACAAACTGACATCAGGAACCTGGACTGCTTTGTTTTCTTTCCCAGGTAAAATGGCCAAAGGTTGTGCCCAGGGGCCCCTGGCCCTGACTGCAAAAAATCCTTATATCGAAGGATGGACCCCACACTGAAGTTGTCCCCACCTCAAACTTGTGCTGCCCTGATAGACCCAAGGGAGCCCTACAAACTGACATCAGGAACCTGGACTGCTGAGTTTTCTTTCCCAGGGAAAATGGAAAAAGGATGTGCCCAGGGGCCCCTGGCCCTGGGCCCCTGGCCCTGACTGCAAAAAATCCTTATATCGAAGGATGGACCCCACACCGAAGTTGTCCCCACCTCAAACTTGTGCTGCCCTGATAGACCCAAGGGAGCTCTACAAACTGACATCAGGAACCTGGACTGCTGAGTTTTCTTTCCCAGGTAAAATGGCCAAAGATTGTGCCCAGGGGCCCCTGGCCCTGACTGCAAAAAATCCTTATATCGAAGGATGGACCCCACACCAAAGTTGTCCCCACCTCAAACTTGTGCTGCCCTGATAGACCCAAGGGAGCCCTACAAACTGACATCAGGAACCTGGACTGCTGAGTTTTCTTTCCCAGGGAAAATGGAAAAAGGATGTGCCCAGGGGCCTCTGGCCCTGGGCTGGGGCCTCACTACAAAAAATCCTTATATCGAAGGATGGACCCCACACCGAAGTTGTCCCCACCTCAAACTTGTGCTGCCCTGATAGACCCAAGGGAGCCCTACAAACTGACATCAGGAACCTGGACTGCTGAGTTTTCTTTCCCAGGGAAAATGGAAAAAGGATGTGCCCAGGGGCCCCTGGCCCCGACTGCAAAAAATCCTTATATCGAAGGATGGACCCCACACCAAATTTGTCCCCACCTCAAACTTGTGCTGCCCTGATAGACCCAAGGGAGCCCTACAAACTGACATCAGGAACCTGGACTGCTTTGTTTTCTTTCCCAGGTAAAATGGCCAAAGGTTGTGCCCAGGGGCCCCTGGCCCTGACTGCAAAAAATCCTTATATCGAAGGATGGACCCCACACTGAAGTTGTCCCCACCTCAAACTTGTGCTGCCCTGATAGACCCAAGGGAGCCCTACAAACTGACATCAGGAACCTGGACTGCTGAGTTTTCTTTCCCAGGGAAAATGGAAAAAGGATGTGCCCAGGGGCCCCTGGCCCTGGGCCCCTGGCCCTGACTGCAAAAAATCCTTATATCGAAGGATGGAGCCCACACCCAAGTTGTCCCCACCTCAAACTTGTGCTGCCCTGATAGACCCAAGGGAGCTCTACAAACTGACATCAGGAACCTGGACTGCTGAGTTTTCTTTCCCAGGGAAAATGGAAAAAGGATGTGCCCAGGGGCCCCTGGCCCTGACTGCAAAAAATCCTTATATCGAAGGATGGACCCCACACCGAAGTTGTCCCCACCTCAAACTTGTGCTGCCCTGATAGGCCCAAGGGAGCCCTACAAACTGACATCAGGAACCTGGACTGCTGAGTTTTCTTTCCCAGGGAAAATGGAAAAAGGATGTGCCCAGGGGCCTCTGGCCCTGGGCTGGGGCCTCACTACAAAAAATCCTTATATCGAAGGATGGACCCCACACCGAAGTTGTCCCCACCTCAAACTTGTGCTGCCCTGATAGACCCAAGGGAGCCCTACAAACTGACATCAGGAACCTGGACTGCTGAGTTTTCTTTCCCAGGGAAAATGGAAAAAGGATGTGCCCAGGGGCCCCTGGCCCCGACTGCAAAAAATCCTTATATCGAAGGATGGACCCCACACCAAATTTGTCCCCACCTCAAACTTGTGCTGCTCTGATAGACCCAAGGGAGCCCTACAAACTGACATCAGGAACCTGGACTGCTGAGTTTTCTTTCCCAGGGAAAATGGCCAAAGGTTGTGCCCAGGGGCCCCTAGCCCTGACTGCAAAAAATCCTTATATCGAAGGATGGTCCCCACACCGAAGTTGTCCCCACCTCAAACCTCTGCTGCCCTGATACACCCAAGGGAGCCCTACAAACTGACATCAGGAACCTGGACTGCTGAGTTTTCTTTCCCAGGTAAAATGGCCAAAGATTGTGCCCAGGGGCCCCTGGCCCTGACTGCAAAAAATCCTTATATCGAAGGATGGACCCCACACTGAAGTTGTCCCCACCTCAAACTTGTGCTGCCCTGATAGACCCAAGGGAGCCCTACAAACTGACATCAGGAACCTGGACTGCTGAGTTTTCTTTCCCAGGGAAAATGGAAAAAGGATGTGCCCAGGGGCCCCTGGCCCTGGGCTGGGGCCTCACTACAAAAAATCCTTACATCGAAGAATGGAGCCCACACCGAAGTTGTCCCCACCTCAAACTTGTGCTGCCCTGATAGACCCAAGGGAGCCCTACAAACTGACATCAGGAACCTGGACTGCTGAGTTTTCTTTCCCAGGGAAAATGGAAAAAGGATGTGCCCAGGGGCCCCTGGCCCCGACTGCAAAAAATCCTTCTATCGAAGGATGGACCCCACACCGAATTTGTCCCCACCTCAAACTTGTGCTGCCCTGATAGACCCAAGGGAGCCCTACAAACTGACATCAGGAACCTGGACTGCTGAGTTTTCTTTCCCAGGGAAAATGGCCAAAGGTTGTGCCCAGGGGCCCCTAGCCCTGACTGCAAAATATCCTTATATCGAAGGATGGTCCCCACACCGAAGTTGTCCCCACCTCAAACCTCTGCTGCCCTGATACACCCAAGGGAGCCCTACAAACTGACATCAGGAACCTGGACTGCTGAGTTTTCTTTCCCAGGTAAAATGGCCAAAGATTGTGCCCAGGGGCCCCTGGCCCTGACTGCAAAAAATCCTTATATCGAAGGATGGACCCCACACTGAAGTTGTCCCCACCTCAAACTTGTGCTGCCCTGATAGACCCAAGGGAGCCCTACAAACTGACATCAGGAACCGGGACTGCTGAGTTTTCTTTCCCAGGGAAAATGGAAAAAGGATGTGCCCAGGGGCCCCTGGCCCTGGGCTGGGGCCTCACTTCAAAAAATCCTTATATCGAAGGATGGAGCCCACACCGAAGATGTCCCCACCTCAAACTTGTGCTACCCTGATAGACCCAAGGGAGCTCTACAAACTGACATCAGGAACCTGGACTGCTGAGTTTTCTTTCCCAGGGAAAATGGAAAAAGGATGTGCCCAGGGGCCCCTGGCCCTGACTGCAAAAAATCCTTATATCGAAGGATGGACCCCACACCGAAGTTGTCCCCACCTCAAACTTGTGCTGCCCTGATAGACCCAAGGGAGCCCTACAAACTGACATCAGGAACCTGGACTGCTGAGTTTTCTTTCCCAGGGAAAATGGAAAAAGGATGTGCCCAGGGGCCCCTGGCCCTGGGCTGGGCCTCACTACAAAAAATCCTTATATCGAAGGATGGACCCCACACCGAAGTTGTCTCCACCTCAAACTTGTGCTGCCCTGAGAGACCCAAGGTAGCCCTACAAAGTGACATCAGGAACCTGGACTGCTGAGTTTTCTTTCCCAGGGAAAATGGAAAAAGGATGTGCCCAGGGTCCCCTGGCCCTGACTGCAAAATATCCTTATATCGAAGGATGGACCCCACACCGAAGTTGTCCCCACCTCAAACTTGTGCTGCCCTGATAGACCCAAGGGAGCCCTACAAACTGACATCAGGAACCTGGACTGCTGAGTTTTCTTTCCCAGGGAAAATGGAAAAAGGATGTGCCCAGGGGCCCCTGGCCCTGGGCCCCTGGCCCTGACTGCAAAAAATCCTTATATCGAAGGATGGACCCCACACCGAAGTTGTCCCCACCTCAAACTTGTGCTGCCCTGATAGACCCAAGGGAGCCCTACAAACTGACATCAGGAACCTGGACTGCTGAGTTTTCTTTCCCAGGGAAAATGGAAAAAGGATGTGCCCAGTGTCCCCTGGCCCTGGGCTGGGCCTCTCTGCAAAGAATCCTTATATCGAAGGATGGACCCCACACCAAAGATGTCCCCACCTCAAACTTGTGCTGCCCTGATAGACCCAAGGGAGCCCTACAAACTGACATCAGGAACCTGGACTGCTGAGTTTTCTTTCCCAGGGAAAATGGAAAAAGGATGTGCCCAGGGGCCCCTGGCCCTGACTGCAAAATATCCTTATATCGAAGGATGGACCCCACACCGAAGTTGTCCCCACCTCAAACTTGTGCTGCCCTGATAGACCCAAGGGAGCCCTACAAACTGACATCAGGAACCTGGACTGCTGAGTTTTCTTTCCCAGGGAAAATGGAAAAAGGATGTGCCCAGGGGCCCCTGGCCCTGGGCCCCTGGCCCTGACTGCAAAAAATCCTTATATCGAAGGATGGACCCCACACCGAAGTTGTCCCCACCTCAAACTTGTGCTGCCCTGATAGACCCAAGGGAGCCCTACAAACTGACATCAGGAACCTGGACTGCTGAGTTTTCTTTCCCAGGGAAAATGGAAAAAGGATGTGCCCAGGGGCCCCTGGCCCTGGGCTGGGGCCTCACTTCAAAAAATCCTTATATCGAAGGATGGACCCCACACCGAAATTGTCTCCACCTCAAACTTGTGCTGCCCTGATAGACCCAAGGGAGCCCTACAAACTGACATCAGGAACCTGGACTGCTTTGTTTTCTTTCCCAGGTAAAATGGCCAAAGGTTGTGCCCAGGGGCCCCTGGCCCTGACTGCAAAAAATCCTTATATCGAAGGATGGACCCCACACTGAAGTTGTCCCCACCTCAAACTTGTGCTGCCCTGATAGACCCAAGGGAGCCCTACAAACTGACATCAGGAACCTGGACTGCTGAGTTTTCTTTCCCAGGGAAAATGGAAAAAGGATGTGCCCAGGGGCCCCTGGCCCTGGGCCCCTGGCCCTGACTGGAAAAAATCCTTATATCGAAGGATGGACCCCACACCGAAGTTGTCCCCACCTCAAACTTGTGCTGCCCTGATAGACCCAAGGGAGCTCTACAAACTGACATCAGGAACCTGGACTGCTGAGTTTTCTTTCCCAGGGAAAATGGAAAAAGGATGTGCCCAGGGGCCCCTGGCCCTGACTGCAAAAAATCCTTATATCGAAGGATGGACCCCACACCGAAGTTGTCCCCACCTCAAACTTGTGCTGCCCTGATAGACCCAAGGGAGCCCTACAAACTGACATCAGGAACCTGGACTGCTGAGTTTTCTTTCCCAGGGAAAATGGAAAAAGGATGTGCCCAGGGGCCTCTGGCCCTGGGCTGGGGCCTCACTACAAAAAATCCTTATATCGAAGGATGGACCCCACACCGAAGTTGTCCCCACCTCAAACTTGTGCTGCCCTGATAGACCCAAGGGAGCCCTACAAACTGACATCAGGAACCTGGACTGCTGAGTTTTCTTTCCCAGGGAAAATGGAAAAAGGATGTGCCCAGGGGCCCCTGGCCCTGACTGCAAAAAATCCTTATATCGAAGGATGGACCCCACACCGAAGTTGTCCCCACCTCAAACTTGTGCTGCCCTGATAGACCCAAGGGAGCCCTACCAACTGACATCAGGAACCTGGACTGCTGAGTTTTCTTTCCCAGGGAAAATGGAAAAAGGATGTGCCCAGGGGCCCCTGGCCCTGGGCTGGGGCCTCACTACAAAAAATCCTTATATCGAAGAATGGAGCCCACACCGAAGTTGTCCCCACCTCAAACTTGTGCTGCCCTGATAGACCCAAGGGAGCCCTACAAACTGACATCAGGAACCTGGACTGCTGAGTTTTCTTTCCCAGGGAAAATGGAAAAAGGATGTGCCCAGGGGCCCCTGGCCCCGACTGCAAAAAATCCTTCTATCGAAGGATGGACCCCACACCGAATTTGTCCCCACCTCAAACTTGTGCTGCCCTGATAGACCCAAGGGAGCCCTACAAACTGACATCAGGAACCTGGACTGCTGAGTTTTCTTTCCCAGGGAAAATGGCCAAAGGTTGTGCCCAGGGGCCCCTAGCCCTGACTGCAAAAAATCCTTATATCGAAGGATGGTCCCCACACCGAAGTTGTCCCCACCTCAAACCTCTGCTGCCCTGATACACCCAAGGGAGCCCTACAAACTGACATCAGGAACCTGGACTGCTGAGTTTTCTTTCCCAGGGAAAATGGAAAACGGATGTGCCCTGGGGCCCCTGGCCCTGGGCTGGGGACTCACTGCAAAAAATCCTTATATCGAAGGATGGACCCCACAGCGAAGTGTTCCGCTTCTAAAATTTGTGCTGCCCTGATAGACCCAAGGGAGCCCTACAAACTGACATCAGGAACCTGGACTGCTGAGTTTTCTTTCCCAGGGAAAATGGAAAAAGGATGTGCCCAGGGGCCCCTGGCCCTGACTGCAAAAAATCCTTATATCGAAGGATGGACCCCACACTGAAGTTGTCCCCACCTCAAACTTGTGCTGCCCTAATAGACCTAAGGGAGCCCTACAAACTGACATCAGGAACCTGGACTGCTGAGTTTTCTTTCCCAGGGAAAATGGAAAAAGGATGTGCCCAGGGGCCCCTGGCCCTGGGCTGGGGCCTCACTACAAAAAATCCTTATATCGAAGGATGGACCCCACACCGAAATTGTCTCCACCTCAAACTTGTGCTGCCCTGATAGACCCAAGGGAGCCCTACAAACTGACATCAGGAACCTGGACTGCTGAGTTTTCTTTCCCAGGTAAAATGGCCAAAGGTTGTGCCCAGGGGCCCCTGGCCCTGACTGCAAAAAATCCTTATATCGAAGGATGGACCCCACACTGAAGTTGTCCCCACCTCAAACTTGTGCTGCCCTGATAGACCCAAGGGAGCCCTACAAACTGACATCAGGAACCTGGACTGCTGAGTTTTCTTTCCCAGGGAAAATGGAAAAAGGATGTGCCCAGGGGCCCCTGGCCCTGACTGCAAAAAATCCTTATATCGAAGGATGGACTCCACACTGAAGTTTTCCCCACCTCAAATTTGTGCTGCCCTAATAGACCTAAGGGAGCCCTACAAACTGACATCAGGAACCTGGACTGCTGAGTTTTCTTTCCCAGGGAAAATGGAAAAAGGATGTGCCCAGGGGCCCCTGGCCCTGACTGCAAAAAATCCTTATATTGAAGGATGGACCCCACACCGATGTTGTCCCCACCTCAAACTTGTGCTGCCCTGTTAGACCCAAGGGAACCCTACAAACTGACATCAGGAACCTGGACTGCTGAGTTTTCTTTCCCAGGGAAAATGGAAAAAGGATGTGCCCAGGGGCCCCTGGCCCTGGGCTGGGCCTCACTACAAAAAATCCTTATATCGAAGGATGGACCCCACACTGAAGTTGTCTCCACCTCAAACTTGTGCTGCCCTGATAGACCCAAGGTAGCCCTACAAAGTGACATCAGGAACCTGGACTGCTGAGTTTTCTTTCCCAGGGAAAATGGAAAAAGGATGTGCCCAGGGGCCCCTGGCCCTGACTGCAAAATATCCTTATATCGAAGGATGGACCCCACACCGAAGTTGTCCCCACCTCAAACTTGTGCTGCCCTGATAGACCCAAGGGAGCCCTACAAACTGACATCAGGAACCTGGACTGCTGAGTTTTCTTTCCCAGGGAAAATGGAAAAAGGATGTGCCCAGGGGCCCCTGGCCCTGGGCCCCTGGCCCTGACTGCAAAAAATCCTTATATCGAAGGATGGACCCCACACCGAAGTTGTCCCCACCTCAAACTTGTGCTGCCCTGATAGACCCAAGGGAGCCCTACAAACTGACATCAGGAACCTGGACTGCTGAGTTTTCTTTCCCAGGGAAAATGGAAAAAGGATGTGCCCAGGGGCCCCTGGCCCTGGGCCCCTGGCCCTGACTGCAAAAAATCCTTATATCGAAGGATGGACCCCACACCGAAGTTGTCCCCACCTCAAACTTGTGCTGCCCTGATAGACCCAAGGGAGCCCTACAAACTGACATCAGGAACCTGGACTGCTGAGTTTTCTTTCCCAGGGAAAATGGAAAAAGGATGTGCCCAGTGTCCCCTGGCCCTGGGCTGGGCCTCTCTGCAAAGAATCCTTATATCGAAGGATGGACCCCACACCAAAGATGTCCCCACCTCAAACTTGTGCTGCCCTGATAGACCCAAGGGAGCCCTACAAACTGACATCAGGAACCTGGACTGCTGAGTTTTCTTTCCCAGGGAAAATGGAAAAAGGATGTGCCCAGGGGGCCCTTGCCCTGACTGCAAAAAATCCTTATATCGAAGGATGGACCCCACACCGAAGTTGTCCCCATTTCAAACTTGTGCTGCCCTGATAGACCTAAGGGAGCCCTACAAACTGACATCAGGAACCTGGACTGCTGAGTTTTCTTTCCCAGGGAAAATGGAAAAAGGATGTGCCCAGGGGCCCCTGGCCCTGACTGCAAAAAATCCTTATATCGAAGGATGGACCCCACACCGAAGTTGTCCCCACCTCAAACTTGTGCTGCCCTGTTAGACCCAAGGGAACCCTACAAACTGACATCAGGAACCTGGACTGCTGAGTTTTCTTTCCCAGGGAAAATGGAAAAAGGATGTGCCCAGGGGCCCCTGGCCCTGGGCTGGGCCTCACTACAAAAAATCCTTATATCGAAGGATGGACCCCACACCGAAGTTGTCTCCACCTCAAACTTGTGCTGCCCTGATAGACCCAAGGTAGCCCTACAAACTGACATCAGGAACCTGGACTGCTGAGTTTTCTTTCCCAGGGAAAATGGAAAAAGGATGTGCCCAGGGGCCCCTGGCCCTGACTGCAAAATATCCTTATATCGAAGGATGGACCCCACACCGAAGTTGTCCCCACCTCAAACTTGTGCTGCCCTGATAGACCCAAGGGAGCCCTACAAACTGACATCAGGAACCTGGACTGCTGAGTTTTCTTTCCCAGGGAAAATGGAAAAAGGATGTGCCCAGGGGCCCCTGGCCCTGGGCCCCTGGCCCTGACTGCAAAAAATCCTTATATCGAAGGATGGACCCCACACCGAAGTTGTCCCCACCTCAAACTTGTGCTGCCCTGATAGACCCAAGGGAGCCCTACAAACTGACATCAGGAACCTGGACTGCTGAGTTTTCTTTCCCAGGGAAAATGGAAAAAGGATGTGCCCAAGGGCCCCTGGCCCTGGGCTGGGGCCTCACTTCAAAAAATCCTTATATCGAAGGATGGACCCCACACCGAAATTGTCTCCACCTCAAACTTGTGCTGCCCTGATAGACCCAAGGTAGCCCTACAAACTGACATCAGGAACCTGGACTGCTTTGTTTTCTTTCCCAGGTAAAATGGCCAAAGGTTGTGCCCAGGGGCCCCTGGCCCTGACTGCAAAAAATCCTTATATCGAAGGATGGACCCCACACTGAAGTTGTCCCCACCTCAAACTTGTGCTGCCCTGATAGACCCAAGGGAGCCCTACAAACTGACATCAGGAACCTGGACTGCTGAGTTTTCTTTCCCAGGGAAAATGGAAAAAGGATGTGCCCAGGGGCCCCTGGCCCTGGGCCCCTGGCCCTGACTGCAAAAAATCCTTATATCGAAGGATGGACCCCACACCGAAGTTGTCCCCACCTCAAACTTGTGCTGCCCTGATAGACCCAAGGGAGCTCTACAAACTGACATCAGGAACCTGGACTGCTGAGTTTTCTTTCCCAGGGAAAATGGAAAAAGGATGTGCCCAGGGGCCCCTGGCCCTGACTGCAAAAAATCCTTATATCGAAGGATGGACCCCACACCGAAGTTGTCCCCACCTCAAACTTGTGCTGCCCTGATAGACCCAAGGGAGCCCTACAAACTGACATCAGGAACCTGGACTGCTGAGTTTTCTTTCCCAGGGAAAATGGAAAAAGGATGTCCCCAGGGGCCTCTGGCCCTGGGCTGGGGCCTCACTACAAAAAATCCTTATATCGAAGGATGGGCCCCACACCGAAGTTGTCCCCACCTCAAACTTGTGCTGCCCTGATAGACCCAAGGGAGCCCTACAAACTGACATCAGGAACCTGGACTGCTGAGTTTTCTTTCCCAGGGAAAATGGAAAAAGGATGTGCCCAGGGGCCCCTGGCCCTGACTGCAAAAAATCCTTATATCGAAGGATGGACCCCACACTGAAGTTGTCCCCACCTCAAACTTGTGCTGCCCTAATAGACCTAAGGGAGCCCTACAAACTGACATCAGGAACCTGGACTGCTGAGTTTTCTTTCCCAGGGAAAATGGAAAAAGGATGTGCCCAGGGGCCCCTGGCCCTGGGCTGGGGCCTCACTACAAAAAATCCTTATATCGAAGGATGGACCCCACACCGAAATTGTCTCCACCTCAAACTTGTGCTGCCCTGATAGACCCAAGGGAGCCCTACAAACTGACATCAGGAACCTGGACTGCTGAGTTTTCTTTCCCAGGTAAAATGGCCAAAGGTTGTGCCCAGGGGCCCCTGGCCCTGACTGCAAAAAATCCTTATATCGAAGGATGGACCCCACACTGAAGTTGTCCCCACCTCAAACTTGTGCTGCCCTGATAGACCCAAGGGAGCCCTACAAACTGACATCAGGAACCTGGACTGCTGAGTTTTCTTTCCCAGGGAAAATGGAAAAAGGATGTGCCCAGGGTCCCCTGGCCCTGACTGAAAAAATCCTTATATCGAAGGATGGACTCCACACTGAAGTTTTCCCCACCTCAAATTTGTGCTGCCCTAATAGACCTAAGGGAGCCCTACAAACTGACATCAGGAACCTGGACTGCTGAGTTTTCTTTCCCAGGGAAAATGGAAAAAGGATGTGCCCAGGGGCCCCTGGCCCTGACTGCAAAAAATCCTTATATTGAAGGATGGACCCCACACCGATGTTGTCCCCACCTCAAACTTGTGCTGCCCTGTTAGACCCAAGGGAACCCTACAAACTGACATCAGGAACCTGGACTGCTGAGTTTTCTTTCCCAGGGAAAATGGAAAAAGGATGTGCCCAGGGGCCCCTGGCCCTGGGCTGGGCCTCACTACAAAAAATCCTTATATCGAAGGATGGACCCCACACCGAAGTTGTCTCCACCTCAAACTTGTGCTGCCCTGATAGACCCAAGGTAGCCCTACAAAGTGACATCAGGAACCTGGACTGCTGAGTTTTCTTTCCCAGGAAAATGGAAAAAGGATGTGCCCAGGGGCCCCTGGCCCTGACTGCAAAATATCCTTATATCGAAGGATGGACCCCACACCGAAGTTGTCCCCACCTCAAACTTGTGCTGCCCTGATAGACCCAAGGGAGCCCTACAAACTGACATCAGGAACCTGGACTGCTGAGTTTTCTTTCCCAGGGAAAATGGAAAAAGGTTGTGCCCAGGGGCCCCTGGCCCTGGGCCCCTGGCCCTGACTGCAAAAAATCCTTATATCGAAGGATGGACCCCACACCGAAGTTGTCCCCACCTCAAACTTGTGCTGCCCTGATAGACCCAAGGGAGCCCTACAAACTGACATCAGGAACCTGGACTGCTGAGTTTTCTTTCCCAGGGAAAATGGAAAAAGGATGTGCCCAGGGGCCCCTGGCCCTGGGCCCCTGGCCCTGACTGCAAAAAATCCTTATATCGAAGGATGGACCCCACACCGAAGTTGTCCCCACCTCAAACTTGTGCTGCCCTGATAGACCCAAGGGAGCCCTACAAACTGACATCAGGAACCTGGACTGCTGAGTTTTCTTTCCCAGGGAAAATGGAAAAAGGATGTGCCCAGTGTCCCCTGGCCCTGGGCTGGGCCTCTCTGCAAAGAATCCTTATATCGAAGGATGGACCCCACACCAAAGATGTCCCCACCTCAAACTTGTGCTGCCCTGATAGACCCAAGGGAGCCCTACAAACTGACATCAGGAACCTGGACTGCTGAGTTTTCTTTCCCAGGGAAAATGGAAAAAGGATGTGCCCAGGGGGCCCTTGCCCTGACTGCAAAAAATCCTTATATCGAAGGATGGAGCCCACACCGAAGTTGTCCCCATTTCAAACTTGTGCTGCCCTGATAGACCTAAGGGAGCCCTACAAACTGACATCAGGAACCTGGACTGCTGAGTTTTCTTTCCCAGGGAAAATGGAAAAAGGATGTGCCCAGGGGCCCCTGGCCCTGACTGCAAAAAATCCTTATATCGAAGGATGGACCCCACACCAAAGTTGTCCCCACCTCAAACTTGTGCTGCCCTGTTAGACCCAAGGGAACCCTACAAACTGACATCAGGAACCTGGACTGCTGAGTTTTCTTTCCCAGGGAAAATGGAAAAAGGATGTGCCCAGGGGCCCCTGGCCCTGGGCTGGGACTCACTACAAAAAATCCTTATATCGAAGGATGGACCCCACACCGAAGTTGTCTCCACCTCAAACTTGTGCTGCCCTGATAGACCCAAGGTAGCCCTACAAACTGACATCAGGAACCTGGACTGCTGAGTTTTCTTTCCCAGGGAAAATGGAAAAAGGATGTGCCCAGGGGCCCCTGGCCCTGACTGCAAAATATCCTTATATCGAAGGATGGACCCCACACCGAAGTTGTCCCCACCTCAAACTTGTGCTGCCCTGATAGACCCAAGGGAGCCCTACAAACTGACATCAGGAACCTGGACTGCTGAGTTTTCTTTCCCAGGGAAAATGGAAAAAGGATGTGCCCAGGGGCCCCTGGCCCTGGGCCCCTGGCCCTGACTGCAAAAAATCCTTATATCGAAGGATGGACCCCACACCGAAGTTGTCCCCACCTCAAACTTGTGCTGCCCTGATAGACCCAAGGGAGCCCTACAAACTGACATCAGGAACCTGGACTGCTGAGTTTTCTTTCCCAGGGAAAATGGAAAAAGGATGTGCCCAGGGGCCCCTGGCCCTGGGCTGGGGCCTCACTTCAAAAAATCCTTATATCGAAGGATGGACCCCACACCGAAATTGTCTCCACCTCAAACTTGTGCTGCCCTGATAGACCCAAGGTAGCCCTACAAACTGACATCAGGAACCTGGACTGCTTTGTTTTCTTTCCCAGGTAAAATGGCCAAAGGTTGTGCCCAGGGGCCCCTGGCCCTGACTGCAAAAAATCCTTATATCGAAGGATGGACCCCACACTGAAGTTGTCCCCACCTCAAACTTGTGCTGCCCTGATAGACCCAAGGGAGCCCTACAAACTGACATCAGGAACCTGGACTGCTGAGTTTTCTTTCCCAGGGAAAATGGAAAAAGGATGTGCCCAGGGGCCCCTGGCCCTGGGCCCCTGGCCCTGACTGCAAAAAATCCTTATATCGAAGGATGGACCCCACACCGAAGTTGTCCCCACCTCAAACTTGTGCTGCCCTGATAGACCCAAGGGAGCTCTACAAACTGACATCAGGAACCTGGACTGCTGAGTTTTCTTTCCCAGGGAAAATGGAAAAAGGATGTGCCCAGGGGCCCCTGGCCCTGACTGCAAAAAATCCTTATATCGAAGGATGGACCCCACACCGAAGTTGTCCCCACCTCAAACTTGTGCTGCCCTGATAGACCCAAGGGAGCCCTACAAACTGACATCAGGAACCTGGACTGCTGAGTTTTCTTTCCCAGGGAAAATGGAAAAAGGATGTGCCCAGGGGCCTCTGGCCCTGGGCTGGGGCCTCACTACAAAAAATCCTTATATCGAAGGATGGACCCCACACCGAAGTTGTCCCCACCTCAAACTTGTGCTGCCCTGATAGACCCAAGGGAGCCCTACAAACTGACATCAGGAACCTGGACTGCTGAGTTTTCTTTCCCAGGGAAAATGGAAAAAGGATGTGCCCAGGGGCCCCTGGCCCCGACTGCAAAAAATCCTTATATCGAAGGATGGACCCCACACCAAATTTGTCCCCACCTCAAACTTGTGCTGCCCTGATAGACCCAAGGGAGCCCTACAAACTGACATCAGGAACCTGGACTGCTGAGTTTTCTTTCCCAGGTAAAATGGCCAAAGGTTGTGCCCAGGGGCCCCTGGCCCTGACTGCAAAAAATCCTTATATCGAAGGATGGACCCCACACTGAAGTTGTCCCCACCTCAAACTTGTGCTGCCCTGATAGACCCAAGGGAGCCCTACAAACTGACATCAGGAACCTGGACTGCTGAGTTTTCTTTCCCAGGGAAAATGGAAAAAGGATGTGCCCAGGGGCCCCTGGCCCTGGGCCCCTGGCCCTGACTGCAAAAAATCCTTATATCGAAGGATGGAGCCCACACCGAAGTTGTCCCCACCTCAAACTTGTGCTGCCCTGATAGACCCAAGGGAGCTCTACAAACTGACATCAGGAACCTGGACTGCTGAGTTTTCTTTCCCAGGGAAAATGGAAAAAGGATGTGCCCAGGGGCCCCTGGCCCTGACTGCAAAAAATCCTTATATCGAAGGATGGACCCCACACCGAAGTTGTCCCCACCTCAAACTTGTGCTGCCCTGATAGACCCAAGGGAGCCCTACAAACTGACATCAGGAACCTGGACTGCTGAGTTTTCTTTCCCAGGGAAAATGGAAAAAGGATGTGCCCAGGGGCCTCTGGCCCTGGGCTGGGGCCTCACTACAAAAAATCCTTATATCGAAGGATGGACCCCACACCGAAGTTGTCCCCACCTCAAACTTGTGCTGCCCTGATAGACCCAAGGGAGCCCTACAAACTGACATCAGGAACCTGGACTGCTGAGTTTTCTTTCCCAGGGAAAATGGAAAAAGGATGTGCCCAGGGGCCCCTGGCCCCGACTGCAAAAAATCCTTATATCGAAGGATGGACCCCACACCAAATTTGTCCCCACCTCAAACTTGTGCTGCTCTGATAGACCCAAGGGAGCCCTACAAACTGACATCAGGAACCTGGACTGCTGAGTTTTCTTTCCCAGGGAAAATGGCCAAAGGTTGTGCCCAGGGGCCCCTAGCCCTGACTGCAAAAAATCCTTATATCGAAGGATGGTCCCCACACCGAAGTTGTCCCCACCTCAAACCTCTGCTGCCCTGATACACCCAAGGGAGCCCTACAAACTGACATCAGGAACCGGGACTGCTGAGTTTTCTTTCCCAGGGAAAATGGAAAAAGGATGTGCCCAGGGGCCCCTGGCCCTGGGCTGGGGCCTCACTTCAAAAAATCCTTATATCGAAGGATGGAGCCCACACCGAAGATGTCCCCACCTCAAACTTGTGCTACCCTGATAGACCCAAGGGAGCTCTACAAACTGACATCAGGAACCTGGACTGCTGAGTTTTCTTTCCCAGGGAAAATGGAAAAAGGATGTGCCCAGGGGCCCCTGGCCCTGACTGCAAAAAATCCTTATATCGAAGGATGGACCCCACACCGAAGTTGTCCCCACCTCAAACTTGTGCTGCCCTGATAGACCCAAGGGAGCCCTACAAACTGACATCAGGAACCTGGACTGCTGAGTTTTCTTTCCCAGGGAAAATGGAAAAAGGATGTGCCCAGGGGCCCCTGGCCCTGGGCTGGGGCCTCACTACAAAAAATCCTTACATCGAAGAATGGAGCCCACACCGAAGTTGTCCCCACCTCAAACTTGTGCTGCCCTGATAGACCCAAGGGAGCCCTACAAACTGACATCAGGAACCTGGACTGCTGAGTTTTCTTTCCCAGGGAAAATGGAAAAAGGATGTGCCCAGGGGCCCCTGGCCCCGACTGCAAAAAATCCTTCTATCGAAGGATGGACCCCACACCGAATTTGTCCCCACCTCAAACTTGTGCTGCCCTGATAGACCCAAGGGAGCCCTACAAACTGACATCAGGAACCTGGACTGCTGAGTTTTCTTTCCCAGGGAAAATGGCCAAAGGTTGTGCCCAGGGGCCCCTAGCCCTGACTGCAAAATATCCTTATATCGAAGGATGGTCCCCACACCGAAGTTGTCCCCACCTCAAACCTCTGCTGCCCTGATAGACCCAAGGGAGCCCTACAAACTGACATCAGGAACCTGGACTGCTGAGTTTTCTTTCCCAGGGAAAATGGAAAACGGATGTGCCCAGGGGCCCCTGGCCCTGGGCTGGGGACTCACTGCAAAAAATCCTTATATCGAAGAATGGACCCCACAGCGAAGTGTTCCGCTTCTAAAATTTGTGCTGCCCTGATAGACCCAAGGGAGCCCTACAAACTGACATCAGGAACCTGGACTGCTGAGTTTTCTTTCCCAGGGAAAATGGCCAAAGGTTGTGCCCAGGGGCCCCTAGCCCTGACTGAAAAATATCCTTATATCGAAGGATGGTCCCCACACCGAAGTTGTCCCCACCTCAAACCTCTGCTGCCCTGATACACCCAAGGGAGCCCTACAAACTGACATCAGGAACCTGGACTGCTGAGTTTTCTTTCCCAGGGAAAATGGAAAACGGATGTGCCCAGGGGCCCCTGGCCCTGGGCTGGGGCCTCACTGCAAAAAATCCTTATATCGAAGGATGGACCCCACAGCGAAGTGTTCCGCTTCTAAAATTTGTGCTGCCCTGATAGACCCAAGGGAGCCCTACAAACTGACATCAGGAACCTGGACTGCTGAGTTTTCTTTCCCAGGGAAAATGGAAAAAGGATGTGCCCAGGGGCCCCTGGCCCTGACTGCAAAAAATCCTTATATCGAAGGATGGACCCCACACTGAAGTTGTCCCCACCTCAAACTTGTGCTGCCCTAATAGACCTAAGGGTGCCCTACAAACTGACATCAGGAACCTGGACTGCTGAGTTTTCTTTCCCAGGGAAAATGGAAAAAGGATGTGCCCAGGGGCCCCTGGCCCTGGGCTGGGGCCTCACTACAAAAAATCCTTATATCGAAGGATGGACCCCACACCGAAATTGTCTCCACCTCAAACTTGTGCTGCCCTGATAGACCCAAGGGAGCCCTACAAACTGACATCAGGAACCTGGACTGCTGAGTTTTCTTTCCCAGGTAAAATGGCCAAAGGATGTGCCCAGGGGCCCCTGGCCCTGACTGCAAAAAATCCTTATATCGAAGGATGGACCCCACACTGAAGTTGTCCCCACCTCAAACTTGTGCTGCCCTGATAGACCCAAGGGAGCCCTACAAACTGACATCAGGAACCTGGACTGCTGAGTTTTCTTTCCCAGGGAAAATGGAAAAAGGATGTGCCCAGGGGCCCCTGGCCCTGGGCTGGGGCCTCACTACAAAAAATCCTTATATCGAAGGATGGACCCCACACCGAAATTGTCTCCACCTCAAACTTGTGCTGCCCTGATAGACCCAAGGGAGCCCTACAAACTGACATCAGGAACCTGGACTGCTGAGTTTTCTTTCCCAGGTAAAATGGCCAAAGGATGTGCCCAGGGGCCCCTGGCCCTGACTGCAAAAAATCCTTATATCGAAGGATGGACCCCACACTGAAGTTGTCCCCACCTCAAACTTGTGCTGCCCTGATAGACCCAAGGGAGCCCTACAAACTGACATCAGGAACCTGGACTGCTGAGTTTTCTTTCCCAGGGAAAATGGAAAAAGGATGTGCCCAGGGGCCCCTGGCCCTGACTGCAAAAAATCCTTATATCGAAGGATGGACTCCACACTGAAGTTTTCCCCACCTCAAATTTGTGCTGCCCTAATAGACCTAAGGGAGCCCTACAAACTGACATCAGGAACCTGGACTGCTGAGTTTTCTTTCCCAGGGAAAATGGAAAAAGGATGTGCCCAGGGTCCCCTGGCCCTGACTGCAAAAAATCCTTATATTGAAGGATGGACCCCACACCGATGTTGTCCCCACCTCAAACTTGTGCTGCCCTGTTAGACCCAAGGGAACCCTACAAACTGACATCAGGAACCTGGACTGCTGAGTTTTCTTTCCCAGGGAAAATGGAAAAAGGATGTGCCCAGGGCCCCCTGGCCCTGGGCTGGGGCCTCACTACAAAAAATCCTTATATCGAAGGATGGACCCCACACCGAAGTTGTCTCCACCTCAAACTTGTGCTGCCCTGATAGACCCAAGGTAGCCCTACAAAGTGACATCAGGAACCTGGACTGCTGAGTTTTCTTTCCCAGGGAAAATGGAAAAAGGATGTGCCCAGGGGCCCCTGGCCCTGACTGCAAAATATCCTTATATCGAAGGATGGACCCCACACCGAAGTTGTCCCCACCTCAAACTTGTGCTGCCCTGATAGACCCAAGGGAGCCCTACAAACTGACATCAGGAACCTGGACTGCTGAGTTTTCTTTCCCAGGGAAAATGGAAAAAGGATGTGCCCAGGGGCCCCTGGCCCTGGGCCCCTGGCCCTGACTGCAAAAAATCCTTATATCGAAGGATGGACCCCACACCGAAGTTGTCCCCACCTCAAACTTGTGCTGCCCTGATAGACCCAAGGGAGCCCTACAAACTGACATCAGGAACCTGGACTGCTGAGTTTTCTTTCCCAGGGAAAATGGAAAAAGGATGTGCCCAGTGTCCCCTGGCCCTGGGCTGGGCCACTCTGCAAAGAATCCTTATATCGAAGGATGGACCCCACACCAAAGATGTCCCCACCTCAAACTTGTGCTGCCCTGATAGACCCAAGGGAGCCCTACAAACTGACATCAGGAACCTGGACTGCTGAGTTTTCTTTCCCAGGGAAAATGGAAAAAGGATGTGCCCAGGGGGCCCTTGCCCTGACTGCAAAAAATCCTTATATCGAAGGATGGAGCCCACACCGAAGTTGTCCCCATTTCAAACTTGTGCTGCCCTGATAGACCTAAGGGAGCCCTACAAACTGACATCAGGAACCTGGACTGCTGAGTTTTCTTTCCCAGGGAAAATGGAAAAAGGATGTGCCCAGGGGCCCCTGGCCCTGACTGCAAAAAATCCTTATATCGAAGGATGGACCCCACACCGAAGTTGTCCCCACCTCAAACTTGTGCTGCCCTGTTAGACCCAAGGGAACCCTACAAACTGACATCAGGAACCTGGACTGCTGAGTTTTCTTTCCCAGGGAAAATGGAAAAAGGATGTGCCCAGGGGCCCCTGGCCCTGGGCTGGGCCTCACTACAAAAAATCCTTATATCGAAGGATGGACCCCACACCGAAGTTGTCTCCACCTCAAACTTGTGCTGCCCTGATAGACCCAAGGTAGCCCTACAAACTGACATCAGGAACCTGGACTGCTGAGTTTTCTTTCCCAGGGAAAATGGAAAAAGGATGTGCCCAGGGGCCCCTGGCCCTGACTGCAAAAAATCCTTATATCGAAGGATGGACCCCACACCGAAGTTGTCCCCACCTCAAACTTGTGCTGCCCTGTTAGACCCAAGGGAACCCTACAAACTGACATCAGGAACCTGGACTGCTGAGTTTTCTTTCCCAGGGAAAATGGAAAAAGGATGTGCCCAGGGGCCCCTGGCCCTGGGCTGGGCCTCACTACAAAAAATCCTTATATCGAAGGATGGACCCCACACCGAAGTTGTCTCCACCTCAAACTTGTGCTGCCCTGATAGACCCAAGGTAGCCCTACAAACTGACATCAGGAACCTGGACTGCTGAGTTTTCTTTCCCAGGGAAAATGGAAAAAGGATGTGCCCAGGGGCCCCTGGCCCTGACTGCAAAATATCCTTATATCGAAGGATGGACCCCACACCGAAGTTGTCCCCACCTCAAACTTGTGCTGCCCTGATAGACCCAAGGGAGCCCTACAAACTGACATCAGGAACCTGGACTGCTGAGTTTTCTTTCCCAGGGAAAATGGAAAAAGGATGTGCCCAGGGGCCCCTGGCCCTGGGCCCCTGGCCCTGACTGCAAAAAATCCTTATATCGAAGGATGGACCCCACACCGAAGTTGTCCCCACCTCAAACTTGTGCTGCCCTGATAGACCCAAGGGAGCCCTACAAACTGACATCAGGAACCTGGACTGCTGAGTTTTCTTTCCCAGGGAAAATGGAAAAAGGATGTGCCCAGGGGCCCCTGGCCCTGGGCTGGGGCCTCACTTCAAAAAATCCTTATATCGAAGGATGGACCCCACACCGAAATTGTCTCCACCTCAAACTTGTGCTGCCCTGATAGACCCAAGGGAGCCCTACAAACTGACATCAGGAACCTGGACTGCTTTGTTTTCTTTCCCAGGTAAAATGGCCAAAGGTTGTGCCCAGGGGCCCCTGGCCCTGACTGCAAAAAATCCTTATATCGAAGGATGGACCCCACACTGAAGTTGTCCCCACCTCAAACTTGTGCTGCCCTGATAGACCCAAGGGAGCCCTACAAACTGACATCAGGAACCTGGACTGCTGAGTTTTCTTTCCCAGGGAAAATGGAAAAAGGATGTGCCCAGGGGCCCCTGGCCCTGGGCCCCTGGCCCTGACTGCAAAAAATCCTTATATCGAAGGATGGAGCCCACACCGAAGTTGTCCCCACCTCAAACTTGTGCTGCCCTGATAGACCCAAGGGAGCTCTACAAACTGACATCAGGAACCTGGACTGCTGAGTTTTCTTTCCCAGGGAAAATGGAAAAAGGATGTGCCCAGGGGCCCCTGGCCCTGACTGCAAAAAATCCTTATATCGAAGGATGGACCCCACACCGAAGTTGTCCCCACCTCAAACTTGTGCTGCCCTGATAGACCCAAGGGAGCCCTACAAACTGACATCAGGAACCTGGACTGCTGAGTTTTCTTTCCCAGGGAAAATGGAAAAAGGATGTGCCCAGGGGCCTCTGGCCCTGGGCTGGGGCCTCACTACAAAAAATCCTTATATCGAAGGATGGACCCCACACCGAAGTTGTCCCCACCTCAAACTTGTGCTGCCCTGATAGACCCAAGGGAGCCCTACAAACTGATATCAGGAACCTGGAGTGCTGAGTTTTCTTTCCCAGGGAAAATGGAAAAAGGATGTGCCCAGGGGCCCCTGGCCCCGACTGCAAAAAATCCTTATATCGAAGGATGGACCCCACAGCGAAGTGTTCCGCTTCTAAAATTTGTGCTGCCCTGATAGACCCAAGGGAGCCCTACAAACTGACATCAGGAACCTGGACTGCTGAGTTTTCTTTCCCAGGGAAAATGGAAAAAGGATGTGCCCAGGGGCCCCTGGCCCTGACTGCAAAAAATCCTTATATCGAAGGATGGACCCCACACTGAAGTTGTCCCCACCTCAAACTTGTGCTGCCCTAATAGACCTAAGGGAGCCCTACAAACTGACATCAGGAACCTGGACTGCTGAGTTTTCTTTCCCAGGGAAAATGGAAAAAGGATGTGCCCAGGGGCCCCTGGCCCTGGGCTGGGGCCTCACTACAAAAAATCCTTATATCGAAGGATGGACCCCACACCGAAATTGTCTCCACCTCAAACTTGTGCTGCCCTGATAGACCCAAGGGAGCCCTACAAACTGACATCAGGAACCTGGACTGCTGAGTTTTCTTTCCCAGGTAAAATGGCCAAAGGTTGTGCCCAGGGGCCCCTGGCCCTGACTGCAAAAAATCCTTATATCGAAGGATGGACCCCACACTGAAGTTGTCCCCACCTCAAACTTGTGCTGCCCTGATAGACCCAAGGGAGCCCTACAAACTGACATCAGGAACCTGGACTGCTGAGTTTTCTTTCCCAGGGAAAATGGAAAAAGGATGTGCCCAGGGGCCCCTGGCCCTGACTGCAAAAAATCCTTATATCGAAGGATGGACTCCACACTGAAGTTTTCCCCACCTCAAATTTGTGCTGCCCTAATAGACCTAAGGGAGCCCTACAAACTGACATCAGGAACCTGGACTGCTGAGTTTTCTTTCCCAGGGAAAATGGCCAAAGGTTGTGCCCAGGGGCCCCTGGCCCTGACTGCAAAAAATCCTTATATTGAAGGATGGACCCCACACCGATGTTGTCCCAACCTCAAACTTGTGCTGCCCTGTTAGACCCAAGGGAACCCTACAAACTGACATCAGGAACCTGGACTGCTGAGTTTTCTTTCCCAGGGAAAATGGCAAAAGGATGTGCCCAGGGGCCCCTGGCCCTGGGCTGGGCCTCACTACAAAAAATCCTTATATCGAAGGATGGACCCCACACCGAAGTTGTCTCCACCTCAAACTTGTGCTGCCCTGATAGACCCAAGGTAGCCCTACAAAGTGACATCAGGAACCTGGACTGCTGAGTTTTCTTTCCCAGGGAAAATGGAAAAAGGATGTGCCCAGGGGCCCCTGGCCCTGACTGCAAAATATCCTTTATATCGAAGGATGGACCCCACACCGAAGTTGTCCCCACCTCAAACTTGTGCTGCCCTGATAGACCCAAGGGAGCCCTACAAACTGACATCAGGAACCTGGACTGCTGAGTTTTCTTTCCCAGGGAAAATGGAAAAAGGATGTGCCCAGGGGCCCCTGGCCCTGGGCCCCTAGCCCTGACTGCAAAAAATCCTTATATCGAAGGATGGACCCCACACCGAAGTTGTCCCCACCTCAAAACTCTGCTGCCCTGATACACCCAAGGGAGCCCTACAAACTGACATCAGGAACCTGGACTGCTGAGTTTTCTTTCCCAGGTAAAATGGCCAAAGATTGTGCCCAGGGGCCCCTGGCCCTGACTGCAAAAAATCCTTATATCGAAGGATGGACCCCACACTGAAGTTGTCCCCACCTCAAACTTGTGCTGCCCTGATAGACCCAAGGGAGCCCTACAAACTGACATCAGGAACCGGGACTGCTGAGTTTTCTTTCCCAGGGAAAATGGAAAAAGGATGTGCCCAGGGGCCCCTGGCCCTGGGCTGGGGCCTCACTTCAAAAAATCCTTATATCGAAGGATGGAGCCCACACCGAAGATGTCCCCACCTCAAACTTGTGCTACCCTGATAGACCCAAGGGAGCTCTACAAACTGACATCAGGAACCTGGACTGCTGAGTTTTCTTTCCCAGGGAAAATGGAAAAAGGATGTGCCCAGGGGCCCCTGGCCCTGACTGCAAAATATCCTTATATCGAAGGATGGACTCCACACTGAAGTTTTCCCCACCTCAAATTTGTGCTGCCCTAATAGACCTAAGGGAGCCCTACAAACTGACATCAGGAACCTGGACTGCTGAGTTTTCTTTCCCAGGGAAAATGGAAAAAGGATGTGCCCAGGGGCCCCTGGCCCTGACTGCAAAAAATCCTTATATTGAAGGATGGACCCCACACCGATGTTGTCCCCACCTCAAACTTGTGCTGCCCTGTTAGACCCAAGGGAACCCTACAAACTGACATCAGGAACCTGGACTGCTGAGTTTTCTTTCCCAGGGAAAATGGAAAAAGGATGTGCCCAGGGGCCCCTGGCCCTGGGCCCCTGGCCCTGACTGCAAAAAATCCTTATATCGAAGGATGGAGCCCACACCGAAGTTGTCCCCACCTCAAACTTGTGCTGCCCTGATAGACCCAAGGGAGCTCTACAAACTGACATCAGGAACCTGGACTGCTGAGTTTTCTTTCCCAGGGAAAATGGAAAAAGGATGTGCCCAGGGGCCCCTGGCCCTGACTGCAAAAAATCCTTATATCGAAGGATGGACCCCACACCGAAGTTGTCCCCACCTCAAACTTGTGCTGCCCTGATAGACCCAAGGGAGCCCTACAAACTGACATCAGGAACCTGGACTGCTGAGTTTTCTTTCCCAGGGAAAATGGAAAAAGGATGTGCCCAGGGGCCTCTGGCCCTGGGCTGGGGCCTCACTACAAAAAATCCTTATATCGAAGGATGGACCCCACACCGAAGTTGTCCCCACCTCAAACTTGTGCTGCCCTGATAGACCCAAGGGAGCCCTACAAACTGACATCAGGAACCTGGACTGCTGAGTTTTCTTTCCCAGGGAAAATGGAAAAAGGATGTGCCCAGGGGCCCCTGGCCCCGACTGCAAAAAATCCTTATATCGAAGGATGGACCCCACACCAAATTTGTCCCCACCTCAAACTTGTGCTGCTCTGATAGACCCAAGGGAGCCCTACAAACTGACATCAGGAACCTGGACTGCTGAGTTTTCTTTCCCAGGGAAAATGGCCAAAGGTTGTGCCCAGGGGCCCCTAGCCCTGACTGCAAAAAATCCTTATATCGAAGGATGGACCCCACACCGAAGTTGTCCCCACCTCAAAACTCTGCTGCCCTGATACACCCAAGGGAGCCCTACAAACTGACATCAGGAACCTGGACTGCTGAGTTTTCTTTCCCAGGTAAAATGGCCAAAGATTGTGCCCAGGGGCCCCTGGCCCTGACTGCAAAAAATCCTTATATCGAAGGATGGACCCCACACTGAAGTTGTCCCCACCTCAAACTTGTGCTGCCCTGATAGACCCAAGGGAGCCCTACAAACTGACATCAGGAACCGGGACTGCTGAGTTTTCTTTCCCAGGGAAAATGGAAAAAGGATGTGCCCAGGGGCCCCTGGCCCTGGGCTGGGGCCTCACTTCAAAAAATCCTTATATCGAAGGATGGAGCCCACACCGAAGATGTCCCCACCTCAAACTTGTGCTACCCTGATAGACCCAAGGGAGCTCTACAAACTGACATCAGGAACCTGGACTGCTGAGTTTTCTTTCCCAGGGAAAATGGAAAAAGGATGTGCCCAGGGGCCCCTGGCCCTGACTGCAAAATATCCTTATATCGAAGGATGGACTCCACACTGAAGTTTTCCCCACCTCAAATTTGTGCTGCCCTAATAGACCTAAGGGAGCCCTACAAACTGACATCAGGAACCTGGACTGCTGAGTTTTCTTTCCCAGGGAAAATGGAAAAAGGATGTGCCCAGGGGCCCCTGGCCCTGACTGCAAAAAATCCTTATATTGAAGGATGGACCCCACACCGATGTTGTCCCCACCTCAAACTTGTGCTGCCCTGTTAGACCCAAGGGAACCCTACAAACTGACATCAGGAACCTGGACTGCTGAGTTTTCTTTCCCAGGGAAAATGGAAAAAGGATGTGCCCAGGGGCCCCTGGCCCTGGGCTGGGCCTCACTACAAAAAATCCTTATATCGAAGGATGGACCCCACACCGAAGTTGTCTCCACCTCAAACTTGTGCTGCCCTGATAGACCCAAGGTAGCCCTACAAAGTGACATCAGGAACCTGGACTGCTGAGTTTTCTTTCCCAGGGAAAATGGAAAAAGGATGTGCCCAGGGGCCCCTGGCCCTGACTGCAAAATATCCTTATATCGAAGGATGGACCCCACACCGAAGTTGTCCCCACCTCAAACTTGTGCTGCCCTGATAGACCCAAGGGAGCCCTACAAACTGACATCAGGAACCTGGACTGCTGAGTTTTCTTTCCCAGGGAAAATGGAAAAAGGATGTGCCCAGGGGCCCCTGGCCCTGACTGCAAAAAATCCTTATATCGAAGGATGGACCCCACACCGAAGTTGTCCCCACCTCAAACTTGTGCTGCCCTGATAGACCCAAGGGAGCCCTACAAACTGACATCAGGAACCTGGACTGCTGAGTTTTCTTTCCCAGGGAAAATGGAAAAAGGATGTGCCCAGTGTCCCCTGGCCCTGGGCTGGGCCTCTCTGCAAAGAATCCTTATATCGAAGGATGGACCCCACACCAAAGATGTCCCCACCTCAAACTTGTGCTGCCCTGATAGACCCAAGGGAGCCCTACAAACTGACATCAGGAACCTGGACTGCTGAGTTTTCTTTCCCAGGGAAAATGGAAAAAGGATGTGCCCAGGGGGCCCTTGCCCTGACTGCAAAAAATCCTTATATCGAAGGATGGAGCCCACACCGAAGTTGTCCCCATTTCAAACTTGTGCTGCCCTGATAGACCTAAGGGAGCCCTACAAACTGACATCAGGAACCTGGACTGCTGAGTTTTCTTTCCCAGGGAAAATGGAAAAAGGATGTGCCCAGGGGCCCCTGGCCCTGACTGCAAAATATCCTTATATCGAAGGATGGACCCCACACCGAAGTTGTCCCCACCTCAAACTTGTGCTGCCCTGATAGACCCAAGGGAGCCCTACAAACTGACATCAGGAACCTGGACTGCTGAGTTTTCTTTCCCAGGGAAAATGGAAAAAGGATGTGCCCAGGGGCCCCTGGCCCTGGGCCCCTGGCCCTGACTGCAAAAAATCCTTATATCGAAGGATGGACCCCACACCGAAGTTGTCCCCACCTCAAACTTGTGCTGCCCTGATAGACCCAAGGGAGCCCTACAAACTGACATCAGGAACCTGGACTGCTGAGTTTTCTTTCCCAGGGAAAATGGAAAAAGGATGTGCCCAGGGGCCCCTGGCCCTGGGCTGGGGCCTCACTTCAAAAAATCCTTATATCGAAGGATGGACCCCACACCGAAATTGTCTCCACCTCAAACTTGTGCTGCCCTGATAGACCCAAGGGAGCCCTACAAACTGACATCAGGAACCTGGACTGCTTTGTTTTCTTTCCCAGGTAAAATGGCCAAAGGTTGTGCCCAGGGGCCCCTGGCCCTGACTGCAAAAAATCCTTATATCGAAGGATGGACCCCACACTGAAGTTGTCCCCACCTCAAACTTGTGCTGCCCTGATAGACCCAAGGGAGCCCTACAAACTGACATCAGGAACCTGGACTGCTGAGTTTTCTTTCCCAGGGAAAATGGAAAAAGGATGTGCCCAGGGGCCCCTGGCCCTGGGCCCCTGGCCCTGACTGCAAAAAATCCTTATATCGAAGGATGGACCCCACACCGAAGTTGTCCCCACCTCAAACTTGTGCTGCCCTGATACACCCAAGGGAGCTCTACAAACTGACATCAGGAACCTGGACTGCTGAGTTTTCTTTCCCAGGGAAAATGGAAAAAGGATGTGCCCAGGGGCCCCTGGCCCTGACTGCAAAAAATCCTTATATCGAAGGATGGACCCCACACCGAAGTTGTCCCCACCTCAAACTTGTGCTGCCCTGATAGACCCAAGGGAGCCCTACAAACTGACATCAGGAACCTGGACTGCTGAGTTTTCTTTCCCAGGGAAAATGGAAAAAGGATGTGCCCAGGGGCCTCTGGCCCTGGGCTGGGGCCTCACTACAAAAAATCCTTATATCGAAGGATGGACCCCACACCGAAGTTGTCCCCACCTCAAACTTGTGCTGCCCTGATAGACCCAAGGGAGCCCTACAAACTGACATCAGGAACCTGGACTGCTGAGTTTTCTTTCCCAGGGAAAATGGAAAAAGGATGTGCCCAGGGGCCCCTGGCCCCGACTGCAAAAAATCCTTATATCGAAGGATGGACCCCACACCAAATTTGTCCCCACCTCAAACTTGTGCTGCTCTGATAGACCCAAGGGAGCCCTACAAACTGACATCAGGAACCTGGACTGCTGAGTTTTCTTTCCCAGGGAAAATGGAAAAAGGATGTGCCCAGGGGCCCCTAGCCCTGACTGCAAAAAATCCTTATATCGAAGGATGGTCCCCACACCGAAGTTGTCCCCACCTCAAACCTCTGCTGCCCTGATACACCCAAGGGAGCCCTACAAACTGACATCAGGAACCTGGACTGCTGAGTTTTCTTTCCCAGGGAAAATGGAAAAAGGGTGTGCCCAGGGGCCCCTGGCCCTGGGCTGGGGACTAACTGCAAAAAATCCTTATATCAAAGGATGGACCCCACAGCGAAGTGTTCCGCTTCTAAAATTTGTGCTGCCCTGATAGACCCAAGGGAGCCCTACAAACTGACATCAGGAACCTGGACTGCTGAGTTTTCTTTCCCAGGGAAAATGGAAAAAGGATGTGCCCAGGGGCCCCTGGCCCTGGGCCCCTGGCCCTGACTGCAAAAAATCCTTATATCGAAGGATGGACCCCACACCGAAGTTGTCCCCACCTCAAACTTGTGCTGCCCTGATAGACCCAAGGGAGCCCTACAAACTGACATCAGGAACCTGGACTGCTGAGTTTTCTTTCCCAGGGAAAATGGAAAAAGGATGTGCCCAGGGGCCCCTGGCCCCGAATGCAAAAAATCCTTATATCGAAGGATGGATCCCACACCGAATTTGTCCCCACCTCAAACTTGTGCTGCCTTGATACACCCAAGGGAGCCCTACAAACTGACATCAGGAACCTGGACTGCTGAGTTTTCTTTCCCAGGGAAAATGGCCAAAGGTTGTGCCCAGGGGCCCCTAGCCCTGACTGCAAAAAATCCTTATATCGAAGGATGGTCCCCACACCGAAGTTGTCCCCACCTCAAAACTCTGCTGCCCTGATACACCCAAGGGAGCCCTACAAACTGACATCAGGAACCTGGACTGCTGAGTTTTCTTTCCCAGGGAAAATGGAAAAAGGATGTGCCCAGGGGCCCCTGGCCCTGGGCTGGGGACTCACTGCAAAAAATCCTTATATCGAAGGATGGACCCCACAGCGAAGTGTTCCGCTTCTAAAATTTGTGCTGCCCTGATAGACCCAAGGGAGCCCTACAAACTGACATCAGGAACCTGGACTGCTGAGTTTTCTTTCCCAGGGAAAATGGAAAAAGGATGTGCCCAGGGGCCCCTGGCCCTGACTGCAAAATATCCTTATATCGAACGATGGACCCCACACCGAAGTTGTCCCCACCTCAAACTTGTGCTGCCCTGATAGACCCAAGGGAGCCCTACAAACTGACATCAGGAACCTGGACTGCTGAGTTTTCTTTCCCAGGGAAAATGGAAAAAGGATGTGCCCAGGGGCCCCTGGCCCTGGGCTGGGGCCTCATTACAAATAATCCTTATATCGAAGGATGGACCCCACACCGAAATTGTCTCCACCTCAAAATTGTGCTGCCCTGATAGACCCAAGGGAGCCCTACAAACTGACATCAGGAACCTGGACTGCTGAGTTTTCTTTCCCAGGTAAAATGGCCAAAGGTTGTGCCCAGGGGCCCCGGGCCCTGACTGCAAAAAATTCTTATATCGAAGGATGGAGCCCACACTGAAGTTGTCCCCACCTCAAACTTGTGCTGCCCTGATAGACCCAAGGGAGCCCTACAAACTGACATCAGGAACCTGGACTGCTGAGTTTTCTTTCCCAGGGAAAATGGAAAAAGGATGTGCCCAGGGGCCCCTGGCCCTGGGCTGGGGCCTCACTACAAAAAATCCTTATATCGAAGGATGGAGCCCACACCGAAGTTGTCCCCACCTCAAACTTGTGCTGCCTTGATAGACCCAAGGGAGCCCTACAAACTGACATCAGGAACCTGGACTGCTGAGTTTTCTTTCCCAGGGAAAATGGCCAAAGGTTGTGCCCAGGGGCCCCTGGCCCTGACTGCAAAAAATCCTTATATCGAAGGATGGTCCCCACACCGAAGTTGTCCCCACCTCAAACTTGTGCTGCCCTGATACACCCAAGGGAGCCCTACAAACTGACATCAGGAACCTGGACTGCTGAGTTTTCTTTCCAAGGGAAAATGGAAAACGGATGTGCCCAGGGGCCCCTGGCCCTGACTGCAAAATATCCTTATATCGAACGATGGACCCCACACCGAAGTTGTCCCCACCTCAAACTTGTGCTGCCCTGATAGACCCAAGGGAGCCCTACAAACTGACATCAGGAACCTGGACTGCTGAGTTTTCTTTCCCAGGGAAAATGGAAAAAGGATGTGCCCAGGGGCCCCTGGCCCTGGGCCCCTGGCCCTGACTGCAAAAAATCCTTATATCGAAGGATGGACCCCACACCGAAGTTGTCCCCACCTCAAACTTGTGCTGCCCTGATAGACCCAAGGGAGCCCTACAAACTGACATCAGGAACCTGGACTGCTGAGTTTTCTTTCCCAGGGAAAATGGAAAAAGGATGTGCCCAGGGGCCCCTGGCCCTGGGCTGGGGCCTCACTTCAAAAAATCCTTATATCGAAGGATGGACCCCACACCGAAATTGTCTCCACCTCAAACTTGTGCTGCCCTGATAGACCCAAGGGAGCCCTACAAACTGACATCAGGAACCTGGACTGCTTTGTTTTCTTTCCCAGGTAAAATGGCCAAAGGTTGTGCCCAGGGGCCCCTGGCCCTGACTGCAAAAAATCCTTATATCGAAGGATGGACCCCACACTGAAGTTGTCCCCACCTCAAACTTGTGCTGCCCTGATAGACCCAAGGGAGCCCTACAAACTGACATCAGGAACCTGGACTGCTGAGTTTTCTTTCCCAGGGAAAATGGAAAAAGGATGTGCCCAGGGGCCCCTGGCCCTGGGCCCCTGGCCCTGACTGCAAAAAATCCTTATATCGAAGGATGGAGCCCACACCGAAGTTGTCCCCACCTCAAACTTGTGCTGCCCTGATAGACCCAAGGGAGCTCTACAAACTGACATCAGGAACCTGGACTGCTGAGTTTTCTTTCCCAGGGAAAATGGAAAAAGGATGTGCCCAGGGGCCCCTGGCCCTGACTGCAAAAAATCCTTATATCGAAGGATGGACCCCACACCGAAGTTGTCCCCACCTCAAACTTGTGCTGCCCTGATAGACCCAAGGGAGCCCTACAAACTGACATCAGGAACCTGGACTGCTGAGTTTTCTTTCCCAGGGAAAATGGAAAAAGGATGTGCCCAGGGGCCTCTGGCCCTGGGCTGGGGCCTCACTACAAAAAATCCTTATATCGAAGGATGGACCCCACACCGAAGTTGTCCCCACCTCAAACTTGTGCTGCCCTGATAGACCCAAGGGAGCCCTACAAACTGATATCAGGAACCTGGACTGCTGAGTTTTCTTTCCCAGGGAAAATGGAAAAAGGATGTGCCCAGGGGCCCCTGGCCCCGACTGCAAAAAATCCTTATATCGAAGGATGGACCCCACAGCGAAGTGTTCCGCTTCTAAAATTTGTGCTGCCCTGATAGACCCAAGGGAGCCCTACAAACTGACATCAGGAACCTGGACTGCTGAGTTTTCTTTCCCAGGGAAAATGGAAAAAGGATGTGCCCAGGGGCCCCTGGCCCTGACTGCAAAAAATCCTTATATCGAAGGATGGACCCCACACTGAAGTTGTCCCCACCTCAAACTTGTGCTGCCCTAATAGACCTAAGGGAGCCCTACAAACTGACATCAGGAACCTGGACTGCTGAGTTTTCTTTCCCAGGGAAAATGGAAAAAGGATGTGCCCAGGGGCCCCTGGCCCTGGGCTGGGGCCTCACTACAAAAAATCCTTATATCGAAGGATGGACCCCACACCGAAATTGTCTCCACCTCAAACTTGTGCTGCCCTGATAGACCCAAGGGAGCCCTACAAACTGACATCAGGAACCTGGACTGCTGAGTTTTCTTTCCCAGGTAAAATGGCCAAAGGTTGTGCCCAGGGGCCCCTGGCCCTGACTGCAAAAAATCCTTATATCGAAGGATGGACCCCACACTGAAGTTGTCCCCACCTCAAACTTGTGCTGCCCTGATAGACCCAAGGGAGCCCTACAAACTGACATCAGGAACCTGGACTGCTGAGTTTTCTTTCCCAGGGAAAATGGAAAAAGGATGTGCCCAGGGGCCCCTGGCCCTGACTGCAAAAAATCCTTATATCGAAGGATGGACTCCACACTGAAGTTTTCCCCACCTCAAATTTGTGCTGCCCTAATAGACCTAAGGGAGCCCTACAAACTGACATCAGGAACCTGGACTGCTGAGTTTTCTTTCCCAGGGAAAATGGCCAAAGGTTGTGCCCAGGGGCCCCTGGCCCTGACTGCAAAAAATCCTTATATTGAAGGATGGACCCCACACCGATGTTGTCCCAACCTCAAACTTGTGCTGCCCTGTTAGACCCAAGGGAACCCTACAAACTGACATCAGGAACCTGGACTGCTGAGTTTTCTTTCCCAGGGAAAATGGCAAAAGGATGTGCCCAGGGGCCCCTGGCCCTGGGCTGGGCCTCACTACAAAAAATCCTTATATCGAAGGATGGACCCCACACCGAAGTTGTCTCCACCTCAAACTTGTGCTGCCCTGATAGACCCAAGGTAGCCCTACAAAGTGACATCAGGAACCTGGACTGCTGAGTTTTCTTTCCCAGGGAAAATGGAAAAAGGATGTGCCCAGGGGCCCCTGGCCCTGACTGCAAAATATCCTTTATATCGAAGGATGGACCCCACACCGAAGTTGTCCCCACCTCAAACTTGTGCTGCCCTGATAGACCCAAGGGAGCCCTACAAACTGACATCAGGAACCTGGACTGCTGAGTTTTCTTTCCCAGGGAAAATGGAAAAAGGATGTGCCCAGGGGCCCCTGGCCCTGGGCCCCTAGCCCTGACTGCAAAAAATCCTTATATCGAAGGATGGACCCCACACCGAAGTTGTCCCCACCTCAAAACTCTGCTGCCCTGATACACCCAAGGGAGCCCTACAAACTGACATCAGGAACCTGGACTGCTGAGTTTTCTTTCCCAGGTAAAATGGCCAAAGATTGTGCCCAGGGGCCCCTGGCCCTGACTGCAAAAAATCCTTATATCGAAGGATGGACCCCACACTGAAGTTGTCCCCACCTCAAACTTGTGCTGCCCTGATAGACCCAAGGGAGCCCTACAAACTGACATCAGGAACCGGGACTGCTGAGTTTTCTTTCCCAGGGAAAATGGAAAAAGGATGTGCCCAGGGGCCCCTGGCCCTGGGCTGGGGCCTCACTTCAAAAAATCCTTATATCGAAGGATGGAGCCCACACCGAAGATGTCCCCACCTCAAACTTGTGCTACCCTGATAGACCCAAGGGAGCTCTACAAACTGACATCAGGAACCTGGACTGCTGAGTTTTCTTTCCCAGGGAAAATGGAAAAAGGATGTGCCCAGGGGCCCCTGGCCCTGACTGCAAAATATCCTTATATCGAAGGATGGACTCCACACTGAAGTTTTCCCCACCTCAAATTTGTGCTGCCCTAATAGACCTAAGGGAGCCCTACAAACTGACATCAGGAACCTGGACTGCTGAGTTTTCTTTCCCAGGGAAAATGGAAAAAGGATGTGCCCAGGGGCCCCTGGCCCTGACTGCAAAAAATCCTTATATTGAAGGATGGACCCCACACCGATGTTGTCCCCACCTCAAACTTGTGCTGCCCTGTTAGACCCAAGGGAACCCTACAAACTGACATCAGGAACCTGGACTGCTGAGTTTTCTTTCCCAGGGAAAATGGAAAAAGGATGTGCCCAGGGGCCCCTGGCCCTGGGCCCCTGGCCCTGACTGCAAAAAATCCTTATATCGAAGGATGGAGCCCACACCGAAGTTGTCCCCACCTCAAACTTGTGCTGCCCTGATAGACCCAAGGGAGCTCTACAAACTGACATCAGGAACCTGGACTGCTGAGTTTTCTTTCCCAGGGAAAATGGAAAAAGGATGTGCCCAGGGGCCCCTGGCCCTGACTGCAAAAAATCCTTATATCGAAGGATGGACCCCACACCGAAGTTGTCCCCACCTCAAACTTGTGCTGCCCTGATAGACCCAAGGGAGCCCTACAAACTGACATCAGGAACCTGGACTGCTGAGTTTTCTTTCCCAGGGAAAATGGAAAAAGGATGTGCCCAGGGGCCTCTGGCCCTGGGCTGGGGCCTCACTACAAAAAATCCTTATATCGAAGGATGGACCCCACACCGAAGTTGTCCCCACCTCAAACTTGTGCTGCCCTGATAGACCCAAGGGAGCCCTACAAACTGACATCAGGAACCTGGACTGCTGAGTTTTCTTTCCCAGGGAAAATGGAAAAAGGATGTGCCCAGGGGCCCCTGGCCCCGACTGCAAAAAATCCTTATATCGAAGGATGGACCCCACACCAAATTTGTCCCCACCTCAAACTTGTGCTGCTCTGATAGACCCAAGGGAGCCCTACAAACTGACATCAGGAACCTGGACTGCTGAGTTTTCTTTCCCAGGGAAAATGGCCAAAGGTTGTGCCCAGGGGCCCCTAGCCCTGACTGCAAAAAATCCTTATATCGAAGGATGGACCCCACACCGAAGTTGTCCCCACCTCAAAACTCTGCTGCCCTGATACACCCAAGGGAGCCCTACAAACTGACATCAGGAACCTGGACTGCTGAGTTTTCTTTCCCAGGTAAAATGGCCAAAGATTGTGCCCAGGGGCCCCTGGCCCTGACTGCAAAAAATCCTTATATCGAAGGATGGACCCCACACTGAAGTTGTCCCCACCTCAAACTTGTGCTGCCCTGATAGACCCAAGGGAGCCCTACAAACTGACATCAGGAACCGGGACTGCTGAGTTTTCTTTCCCAGGGAAAATGGAAAAAGGATGTGCCCAGGGGCCCCTGGCCCTGGGCTGGGGCCTCACTTCAAAAAATCCTTATATCGAAGGATGGAGCCCACACCGAAGATGTCCCCACCTCAAACTTGTGCTACCCTGATAGACCCAAGGGAGCTCTACAAACTGACATCAGGAACCTGGACTGCTGAGTTTTCTTTCCCAGGGAAAATGGAAAAAGGATGTGCCCAGGGGCCCCTGGCCCTGACTGCAAAATATCCTTATATCGAAGGATGGACTCCACACTGAAGTTTTCCCCACCTCAAATTTGTGCTGCCCTAATAGACCTAAGGGAGCCCTACAAACTGACATCAGGAACCTGGACTGCTGAGTTTTCTTTCCCAGGGAAAATGGAAAAAGGATGTGCCCAGGGGCCCCTGGCCCTGACTGCAAAAAATCCTTATATTGAAGGATGGACCCCACACCGATGTTGTCCCCACCTCAAACTTGTGCTGCCCTGTTAGACCCAAGGGAACCCTACAAACTGACATCAGGAACCTGGACTGCTGAGTTTTCTTTCCCAGGGAAAATGGAAAAAGGATGTGCCCAGGGGCCCCTGGCCCTGGGCTGGGCCTCACTACAAAAAATCCTTATATCGAAGGATGGACCCCACACCGAAGTTGTCTCCACCTCAAACTTGTGCTGCCCTGATAGACCCAAGGTAGCCCTACAAAGTGACATCAGGAACCTGGACTGCTGAGTTTTCTTTCCCAGGGAAAATGGAAAAAGGATGTGCCCAGGGGCCCCTGGCCCTGACTGCAAAATATCCTTATATCGAAGGATGGACCCCACACCGAAGTTGTCCCCACCTCAAACTTGTGCTGCCCTGATAGACCCAAGGGAGCCCTACAAACTGACATCAGGAACCTGGACTGCTGAGTTTTCTTTCCCAGGGAAAATGGAAAAAGGATGTGCCCAGGGGCCCCTGGCCCTGACTGCAAAAAATCCTTATATCGAAGGATGGACCCCACACCGAAGTTGTCCCCACCTCAAACTTGTGCTGCCCTGATAGACCCAAGGGAGCCCTACAAACTGACATCAGGAACCTGGACTGCTGAGTTTTCTTTCCCAGGGAAAATGGAAAAAGGATGTGCCCAGTGTCCCCTGGCCCTGGGCTGGGCCTCTCTGCAAAGAATCCTTATATCGAAGGATGGACCCCACACCAAAGATGTCCCCACCTCAAACTTGTGCTGCCCTGATAGACCCAAGGGAGCCCTACAAACTGACATCAGGAACCTGGACTGCTGAGTTTTCTTTCCCAGGGAAAATGGAAAAAGGATGTGCCCAGGGGGCCCTTGCCCTGACTGCAAAAAATCCTTATATCGAAGGATGGAGCCCACACCGAAGTTGTCCCCATTTCAAACTTGTGCTGCCCTGATAGACCTAAGGGAGCCCTACAAACTGACATCAGGAACCTGGACTGCTGAGTTTTCTTTCCCAGGGAAAATGGAAAAAGGATGTGCCCAGGGGCCCCTGGCCCTGACTGCAAAATATCCTTATATCGAAGGATGGACCCCACACCGAAGTTGTCCCCACCTCAAACTTGTGCTGCCCTGATAGACCCAAGGGAGCCCTACAAACTGACATCAGGAACCTGGACTGCTGAGTTTTCTTTCCCAGGGAAAATGGAAAAAGGATGTGCCCAGGGGCCCCTGGCCCTGGGCCCCTGGCCCTGACTGCAAAAAATCCTTATATCGAAGGATGGACCCCACACCGAAGTTGTCCCCACCTCAAACTTGTGCTGCCCTGATAGACCCAAGGGAGCCCTACAAACTGACATCAGGAACCTGGACTGCTGAGTTTTCTTTCCCAGGGAAAATGGAAAAAGGATGTGCCCAGGGGCCCCTGGCCCTGGGCTGGGGCCTCACTTCAAAAAATCCTTATATCGAAGGATGGACCCCACACCGAAATTGTCTCCACCTCAAACTTGTGCTGCCCTGATAGACCCAAGGGAGCCCTACAAACTGACATCAGGAACCTGGACTGCTTTGTTTTCTTTCCCAGGTAAAATGGCCAAAGGTTGTGCCCAGGGGCCCCTGGCCCTGACTGCAAAAAATCCTTATATCGAAGGATGGACCCCACACTGAAGTTGTCCCCACCTCAAACTTGTGCTGCCCTGATAGACCCAAGGGAGCCCTACAAACTGACATCAGGAACCTGGACTGCTGAGTTTTCTTTCCCAGGGAAAATGGAAAAAGGATGTGCCCAGGGGCCCCTGGCCCTGGGCCCCTGGCCCTGACTGCAAAAAATCCTTATATCGAAGGATGGACCCCACACCGAAGTTGTCCCCACCTCAAACTTGTGCTGCCCTGATACACCCAAGGGAGCTCTACAAACTGACATCAGGAACCTGGACTGCTGAGTTTTCTTTCCCAGGGAAAATGGAAAAAGGATGTGCCCAGGGGCCCCTGGCCCTGACTGCAAAAAATCCTTATATCGAAGGATGGACCCCACACCGAAGTTGTCCCCACCTCAAACTTGTGCTGCCCTGATAGACCCAAGGGAGCCCTACAAACTGACATCAGGAACCTGGACTGCTGAGTTTTCTTTCCCAGGGAAAATGGAAAAAGGATGTGCCCAGGGGCCTCTGGCCCTGGGCTGGGGCCTCACTACAAAAAATCCTTATATCGAAGGATGGACCCCACACCGAAGTTGTCCCCACCTCAAACTTGTGCTGCCCTGATAGACCCAAGGGAGCCCTACAAACTGACATCAGGAACCTGGACTGCTGAGTTTTCTTTCCCAGGGAAAATGGAAAAAGGATGTGCCCAGGGGCCCCTGGCCCCGACTGCAAAAAATCCTTATATCGAAGGATGGACCCCACACCAAATTTGTCCCCACCTCAAACTTGTGCTGCTCTGATAGACCCAAGGGAGCCCTACAAACTGACATCAGGAACCTGGACTGCTGAGTTTTCTTTCCCAGGGAAAATGGCCAAAGGTTGTGCCCAGGGGCCCCTAGCCCTGACTGCAAAAAATCCTTATATCGAAGGATGGTCCCCACACCGAAGTTGTCCCCACCTCAAACCTCTGCTGCCCTGATACACCCAAGGGAGCCCTACAAACTGACATCAGGAACCTGGACTGCTGAGTTTTCTTTCCCAGGGAAAATGGAAAAAGGGTGTGCCCAGGGGCCCCTGGCCCTGGGCTGGGGACTAACTGCAAAAAATCCTTATATCAAAGGATGGACCCCACAGCGAAGTGTTCCGCTTCTAAAATTTGTGCTGCCCTGATAGACCCAAGGGAGCCCTACAAACTGACATCAGGAACCTGGACTGCTGAGTTTTCTTTCCCAGGGAAAATGGAAAAAGGATGTGCCCAGGGGCCCCTGGCCCTGGGCCCCTGGCCCTGACTGCAAAAAATCCTTATATCGAAGGATGGACCCCACACCGAAGTTGTCCCCACCTCAAACTTGTGCTGCCCTGATAGACCCAAGGGAGCCCTACAAACTGACATCAGGAACCTGGACTGCTGAGTTTTCTTTCCCAGGGAAAATGGAAAAAGGATGTGCCCAGGGGCCCCTGGCCCCGAATGCAAAAAATCCTTATATCGAAGGATGGATCCCACACCGAATTTGTCCCCACCTCAAACTTGTGCTGCCTTGATACACCCAAGGGAGCCCTACAAACTGACATCAGGAACCTGGACTGCTGAGTTTTCTTTCCCAGGGAAAATGGCCAAAGGTTGTGCCCAGGGGCCCCTAGCCCTGACTGCAAAAAATCCTTATATCGAAGGATGGTCCCCACACCGAAGTTGTCCCCACCTCAAAACTCTGCTGCCCTGATACACCCAAGGGAGCCCTACAAACTGACATCAGGAACCTGGACTGCTGAGTTTTCTTTCCCAGGGAAAATGGAAAAAGGATGTGCCCAGGGGCCCCTGGCCCTGGGCTGGGGACTCACTGCAAAAAATCCTTATATCGAAGGATGGACCCCACAGCGAAGTGTTCCGCTTCTAAAATTTGTGCTGCCCTGATAGACCCAAGGGAGCCCTACAAACTGACATCAGGAACCTGGACTGCTGAGTTTTCTTTCCCAGGGAAAATGGAAAAAGGATGTGCCCAGGGGCCCCTGGCCCTGACTGCAAAATATCCTTATATCGAACGATGGACCCCACACCGAAGTTGTCCCCACCTCAAACTTGTGCTGCCCTGATAGACCCAAGGGAGCCCTACAAACTGACATCAGGAACCTGGACTGCTGAGTTTTCTTTCCCAGGGAAAATGGAAAAAGGATGTGCCCAGGGGCCCCTGGCCCTGGGCTGGGGCCTCATTACAAATAATCCTTATATCGAAGGATGGACCCCACACCGAAATTGTCTCCACCTCAAAATTGTGCTGCCCTGATAGACCCAAGGGAGCCCTACAAACTGACATCAGGAACCTGGACTGCTGAGTTTTCTTTCCCAGGTAAAATGGCCAAAGGTTGTGCCCAGGGGCCCCGGGCCCTGACTGCAAAAAATTCTTATATCGAAGGATGGAGCCCACACTGAAGTTGTCCCCACCTCAAACTTGTGCTGCCCTGATAGACCCAAGGGAGCCCTACAAACTGACATCAGGAACCTGGACTGCTGAGTTTTCTTTCCCAGGGAAAATGGAAAAAGGATGTGCCCAGGGGCCCCTGGCCCTGGGCTGGGGCCTCACTACAAAAAATCCTTATATCGAAGGATGGAGCCCACACCGAAGTTGTCCCCACCTCAAACTTGTGCTGCCTTGATAGACCCAAGGGAGCCCTACAAACTGACATCAGGAACCTGGACTGCTGAGTTTTCTTTCCCAGGGAAAATGGCCAAAGGTTGTGCCCAGGGGCCCCTGGCCCTGACTGCAAAAAATCCTTATATCGAAGGATGGTCCCCACACCGAAGTTGTCCCCACCTCAAACTTGTGCTGCCCTGATACACCCAAGGGAGCCCTACAAACTGACATCAGGAACCTGGACTGCTGAGTTTTCTTTCCAAGGGAAAATGGAAAACGGATGTGCCCAGGGGCCCCTGGCCCTGACTGCAAAATATCCTTATATCGAACGATGGACCCCACACCGAAGTTGTCCCCACCTCAAACTTGTGCTGCCCTGATAGACCCAAGGGAGCCCTACAAACTGACATCAGGAACCTGGACTGCTGAGTTTTCTTTCCCAGGGAAAATGGAAAAAGGATGTGCCCAGGGGCCCCTGGCCCTGGGCCCCTGGCCCTGACTGCAAAAAATCCTTATATCGAAGGATGGACCCCACACCGAAGTTGTCCCCACCTCAAACTTGTGCTGCCCTGATAGACCCAAGGGAGCCCTACAAACTGACATCAGGAACCTGGACTGCTGAGTTTTCTTTCCCAGGGAAAAAGGAAAAAGGATGTGCCCAGTGTCCCCTGGCCCTGGGCTGGGCCTCTCTGCAAAGAATCCTTATATCGAAGGATGGACCCCACACCAAAGATGTCCCCACCTCAAACTTGTGCTGCCCTGATACACCCAAGGGAGCCCTACAAACTGACATCAGGAACCTGGACTGCTGAGTTTTCTTTCCCAGGGAAAATGGAAAAAGGATGTGCCCAGGGGCCCCTGGCCCTGGGCTGGGGCCTCACTTCAAAAAATCCTTATATCGAAGGATGGAGCCCACACCGAAGTTGTCCCCACCTCAAACTTGTGCTACCCTGATAGACCCAAGGGAGCTCTACAAACTGACATCAGGAACCTGGACTGCTGAGTTTTCTTTCCCAGGGAAAATGGAAAAAGGATGTGCCCAGGGGCCCCTGGCCCTGGGCCCCTGGCCCTGACTGCAAAAAATCCTTATATCGAAGGATGGAGCCCACACTGAAGTTGTCCCCACCTCAAACTTGTGCTGCCCTGATAGACCCAAGGGAGCCCTACAAACTGACATCAGGAACCTGGACTGCTGAGTTTTCTTTCCCAGGGAAAATGGAAAAAGGATGTGCCCAGGGGCCCCTGGCCCTGACTGCAAAATATCCTTATATCGAAGGATGGACCCCACACCGAAGTTGTCCCCACCTCAAACTTGTGCTGCCCTGATAGACCCAAGGGAGCCCTACAAACTGACATCAGGAACCTGGACTGCTGAGTTTTCTTTCCCAGGGAAAATGGCCAAAGGTTGTGCCCAGGGGCTCCTAGCCCTGACTGCAAAAAATCCTTATATCGAAGGATGGTCCCCACACCGAAGATGTCCCCACCTCAATCTTGTGCTGCCCTGATGGACCCAAGGGAGCCCTACAAACTGACATCAGGAACCTGGACTGCTGAGTTTTCTTTCCCAGGGAAAATGGCCAAAGGTTGTGCCCAGGGGCTCCTAGCCCTGACTGCAAAAAATCCTTATATCGAAGGATGGTCCCCACACCGAAGATGTCCCTACCTCAAACTTGTGCTGCCCTGATAGACCTAAGGGAGCCCTACAAACTGACATCAGGAACCTGGACTGCTGAGTTTTCTTTCCCAGGGAAAATGGAAAAAGGATGTGCCCAGGGGCCCCTGGCCCTGACTGCAAAATATCCTTATATCGAACGATGGACCCCACACCGAAGTTGTCCCCACCTCAAACTTGTGCTGCCCTGATAGACCCAAGGGAGCCCTACAAACTGACATCAGGAACCTGGACTGCTGAGTTTTCTTTCCCAGGGAAAATGGAAAAAGGATGTGCCCAGGGGCCCCTGGCCCTGGGCTGGGGCCTCATTACAAATAATCCTTATATCGAAGGATGGACCCCACACCGAAATTGTCTCCACCTCAAAATTGTGCTGCCCTGATAGACCCAAGGGAGCCCTACAAACTGACATCAGGAACCTGGACTGCTGAGTTTTCTTTCCCAGGTAAAATGGCCAAAGGTTGTGCCCAGGGGCCCCGGGCCCTGACTGCAAAAAATTCTTATATCGAAGGATGGAGCCCACACTGAAGTTGTCCCCACCTCAAACTTGTGCTGCCCTGATAGACCCAAGGGAGCCCTACAAACTGACATCAGGAACCTGGACTGCTGAGTTTTCTTTCCCAGGGAAAATGGAAAAAGGATGTGCCCAGGGGCCCCTGGCCCTGGGCTGGGGCCTCACTACAAAAAATCCTTATATCGAAGGATGGAGCCCACACCGAAGTTGTCCCCACCTCAAACTTGTGCTGCCCTGATAGACCCAAGGGAGCCCTACAAACTGACATCAGGAACCTGGACTGCTGAGTTTTCTTTCCAAGGGAAAATGGAAAACGGATGTGCCCAGGGGCCCCTGGCCCTGGGCTGGGGACTCACTGCAAAAAATCCTTATATCGAAGGATGGACCCCACAGCGAAGTGTTCCGCTTCTAATATTTGTGCTGCCCTGATAGACCCAAGGGAGCCCTACAAACTGACATCAGGAACCTGGACTGCTGAGTTTTCTTTCCCAGGGAAAATGGAAAAAGGATGTGCCCAGGGGCCCCTGGCCCTGACTGCAAAATATCCTTATATCGAAGGATGGACCCCACACCGAAGTTGTCCCCACCTCAAACTTGTGCTGCCCTGATAGACCCAATGGAGCCCTACAAACTGACATCAGGAACCTGGACTGCTGAGTTTTCTTTCCCAGGGAAAATGGAAAAAGGATGTGCCCCGTGTCCCCTGGCCCTGGGCTGGGCCTCTCTGCAAAGAATCCTTATATCGAAGGATGGACCCCACACCAAAGATGTCCCCACCTCAAACTTGTGCTGCCCTGATAGACCCAAGGGAGCCCTACAAACTGACATCAGGAACCTGGACTGCTGAGTTTTCTTTCCCAGGGAAAATGGAAAAAGGATGTGCCCAGGGGCCACTGGCCCTGACTGCAAAAAAACCTTATATCGAATGATGGACCCCACAACGAAGTTGTCCCCACCTCAAACTTGTGCTGCCCTGATACACCCAAGGGAGCCCTACAAACTGACATCAGGAACCTGGACTGCTGAGTTTTCTTTCGCAGGGAAAATGGAAAAAGGATGTGCCCAGGGGCCCCTGGCCCTGGGCTGGGGCCTCACTTCAAAAAATCCTTATATCGAAGGATGGAGCCCACACCGAAGTTGTCCCCACCTCAAACTTGTGCTACCCTGATAGACCCAAGGGAGCTCTACAAACTGACATCAGGAACCTGGACTGCTGAGTTTTCTTTCCCAGGGAAAATGGAAAAAGGGTGTGCCCAGGGGCCCCTGGCCCTGACTGCAAAATATCCTTATATCGAAGGATGGACCCCACACCGAAGTTGTCCCCACCTCAAACTTGTGCTGCCCTGATAGACCCAAGGGAGCCCTACAAACTGACATCAGGAACCTGGACTGCTGAGTTTTCTTTCCCAGGGAAAATGGCCAAAGGTTGTGCCCAGGGGCTCCTAGCCCTGACTGCAAAAAATCCTTATATCGAAGGATGGTCCCCACACCGAAGATGTCCCCACCTCAAACTTGTGCTGCCCTGATGGACCGAAGGGAGCCCTACAAACTGACATCAGGAACCTGGACTGCTGAGTTTTCTTTCCCAGGGAAAATGGCCAAAGGTTGTGCCCAGGGGCTCCTAGCCCTGACTGCAAAAAATCCTTATATCGAAGGATGGTCCCCACACCGAAGATGTCCCCACCTCAAACTTGTGCTGCCCTGATAGACCTAAGGGAGCCCTACAAACTGACATCAGGAACCTGGACTGCTGAGTTTTCTTTCCCAGGGAAAATGGAAAAAGGATGTGCCCAGGGGCCCCTGGCCCTCGGCTGGGGCCTCACTACAAAAAATCCTTATATCGAAGGATGGACCCCACACCGAAGTTGTCTCCACCTCAAACTTGTGCTGCCCTGATAGACCCAAGGTAGCTCTACAAACTGACATCAGGAACCTGGACTGCTGAGTTTTCTTTCCCAGGGAAAATGGAAAAAGGATGTGCCCAGGGGCCCCTGGCCCTGACTGCAAAATATCCTTATATCGAAGGATGGACCCCACACCGAAGTTGTCCCCACCTCAAACTTGTGCTGCCCTGATAGACCCAAGGGAGCCCTACAAACTGACATCAGGAACCTGGACTGCTGAGTTTTCTTTCCCAGGGAAAATGGAAAAAGGATGTGCCCAGTGTCCCCTGGCCCTGGGCTGGGCCTCTCTGCAAAGAATCCTTATATCGAAGGATGGACCCCACACCAAAGATGTCCCCACCTCAAACTTGTGCTGCCCTGATAGACCCAAGGGAGCCCTACAAACTGACATCAGGAACCTGGACTGCTGAGTTTTCTTTCCCAGGGAAAATGGAAAAAGGATGTGCCCGGGGCCCCTGGCCCTGACTGCAAAAAAAGCTTATATCGAAGGATGGACCCCACACCGAAGTTGTCCCCACCTCAAACTTGTGCTGCCCTGATACACCCAAGGGAGCCCTACAAACTGACATCAGGAACCTGGACTGCTGAGTTTTCTTTCCCAGGGAAAATGGAAAAAGGATGTGCCCAGGGGCCCCTGGCCCTGGGCTGGGCCTCACTACAAAAAATCCTTATATCGAAGGATGGACCCCACACCGAAATTGTCTCCACCTCAAACTTGTGCTGCCCTGATAGACCCAAGGGAGCCCTACAAACTGACATCAGGAACCTGGACTGCTTTGTTTTCTTTCCCAGGTAAAATGGCCAAAGGTTGTGCCCAGGGGCCCCTGGCCCTGACTGCAAAAAATCCTTATATCGAAGGATGGAGCCCACACCGAAGTGTTCCGCTTCTAAAATTTGTGCTGCCCTGATAGACCCAAGGGAGCCCTACAAACTGACATCAGGAACCTGGACTGCTGAGTTTTCTTTCCCAGGGAAAATGGAAAAAGGATGTGCCCAGGGGCCCCTGGCCCTGACTGCAAAATATCCTTATATCGAAGGATGGACCCCACACCGAAGTTGTCCCCACCTCAAACTTGTGCTGCCCTGATAGACCCAAGGGAGCCCTACAAACTGACATCAGGAACCTGGACTGCTGAGTTTTCTTTCCCAGGGAAAATGGAAAAAGGATGTGCCCAGGGGCCCCTGGCCCTGGGCCCCTGGCCCTGACTGCAAAAAATCCTTATATCGAAGGATGGACCCCACACCGAAGTTGTCCCCACCTCAAACTTGTGCTGCCCTGATAGACCCAAGGGAGCCCTACAAACTGACATCAGGAACCTGGACTGCTGAGTTTTCTTTCCCAGGGAAAATGGAAAAAGGATGTGCCCAGGGGCCCCTGGCCCTGAACTGGGCCTCACTACAAAAAATCCTTATATCGAAGGATGGACCCCACACCGAAGTTGTCTCCACCTCAAACTTGTGCTGCCCTGATAGACCCAAGGTAGCCCTACAAACTGACATCAGGAACCTGGACTGCTGAGTTTTCTTTCCCAGGGAAAATGGAAAAAGGATGTGCCCAGGGGCCCCTGGCCCTGACTGCAAAATATCCTTATATCGAAGGATGGACCCCACACCGAAGTTGTCCCCACCTCAAACTTGTGCTGCCCTGATAGACCCAAGGGAGCCCTACAAACTGACATCAGGAACCTGGACTGCTGAGTTTTCTTTCCCAGGGAAAATGGAAAAAGGATGTGCCCAGGGGCCCCTGGCCCTGGGCCCCTGGCCCTGACTGCAAAAAATCCTTATATCGAAGGATGGACCCCACACCGAAGTTGTCCCCACCTCAAACTTGTGCTGCCCTGATAGACCCAAGGGAGCCCTACAAACTGACATCAGGAACCTGGACTGCTGAGTTTTCTTTCCCAGGGAAAATGGAAAAAGGATGTGCCCAGGGGCCCCTGACCCTGGGCTGGGCCTCTCTGCAAAGAATCCTTATATCGAAGGATGGTCCCCACACCGAAGATGTCCCCACCTCAAACTTGTGCTGCCCTGATAGACCCAAGGGAGCCCTACAAACTGACATCAGGAACCTGGACTGCTGAGTTTTCTTTCCCAGGGAAAATGGAAAAAGGATGTGCCCAGGGGCCCCTGGCCCTGACTGCAAAGAATCCTTATATCGAAGGATGGACCCCACACCGAAGTTGTCCCCACCTCAAACTTGTGCTGCCCTGATAGACCCAAGGGAGCCCTACAAACTGACATCAGGAACCTGGACTGCTGAGTTTTCTTTCCCAGGGAAAATGGAAAAAGGATGTGCCCAGGGGCCCCTGGCCCTGACTGCAAAGAATCCTTATATCGAAGGATGGACCCCACACCGAAGTTGTCCCCACCTCAAACTTGTGCTGCCCTGATAGACCCAAGGGAGCCCTACAAACTGACATCAGGAACCTGGACTGCTGAGTTTTCTTTCCCAGGGAAAATGGAAAAAGGATGTGCCCAGGGGCCCCTGGCCCTGAACTGGGCCTCACTACAAAAAATCCTTATATCGAAGGATGGACCCCACACCGAAGTTGTCTCCACCTCAAACTTGTGCTGCCCTGATAGACCCAAGGTAGCCCTACAAACTGACATCAGGAACCTGGACTGCTGAGTTTTCTTTCCCAGGGAAAATGGAAAAAGGATGTGCCCAGGGGGCCCTTGCCCTGACTGCAAAAAATCCTTATATCGAAGGATGGACCCCACACCGAAGTTGTCCCCACCTCAAATTTGTGCTGCCCTGATAGACCTAAGGGAGCCCTAAACACTGACATCAGGAACCTGGACTGCTGAGTTTTCTTTCCCAGGGAAAATGGAAAAAGGATGTGCCCAGGGGCCCCTGGCCCTGACTGCAAAAAATCCTTATATCGAAGGATGGACCCCACACCGAAGTTGTCCCCACCTCAAACTTGTGCTGCCCTGTTAGACCCAAGGGAACCCTACAAACTGACATCAGGAACCTGGACTGCTGAGTTTTCTTTCCCAGGGAAAATGGAAAAAGGATGTGCCCAGGGGCCCCTGGCCCTGGGCTGGGCCTCACTACAAAAAATCCTTATATCGAAGGATGGACCCCACACCGAAGTTGTCTCCACCTCAAACTTGTGCTGCCCTGATAGACCCAAGGTAGCCCTACAAACTGACATCAGGAACCTGGACTGCTGAGTTTTCTTTCCCAGGGAAAATGGAAAAAGGATGTGCCCAGGGGCCCCTGGCCCTGACTGCAAAATATCCTTATATCGAAGGATGGACCCCACACCGAAGTTGTCCCCACCTCAAACTTGTGCTGCCCTGATAGACCCAAGGGAGCCCTACAAACTGACATCAGGAACCTGGACTGCTGAGTTTTCTTTCCCAGGGAAAATGGAAAAAGGATGTGCCCAGGGGCCCCTCGCCCTTGGCCCCTGGCCCTGACTGCAAAAAATCCTTATATCGAAGGATGGACCCCACACCGAAGTTGTCCCCACCTCAAACTTGTGCTGCCCTGATAGACCCAAGGGAGCCCTACAAACTGACATCAGGAACCTGGACTGCTGAGTTTTCTTTCCCAGGGAAAATGGAAAAAGGATGTGCCCAGGGGCCCCTGGCCCTGGGCTGGGGCCTCACTTCAAAAAATCCTTATATCGAAGGATGGAGCCCACACCGAAGTTGTCCCCACCTCAAACTTGTGCTACCCTGATAGACCGAAGGGAGCTCTACAAACTGACATCAGGAACCTGGACTGCTGAGTTTTCTTTCCCAGGGAAAATGGAAAAAGGATGTGCCCAGGGGCCCCTGGCCCTGACTGCAAAAAATCCTTATATCGAAGGATGGACCCCACACCGAAGTTGTCCCCACCTCAAACTTGTGCTGCCCTGATAGACCCAAGGGAGCCCTACAAACTGACATCAGGAACCTGGACTGCTGAGTTTTCTTTCCCAGGGAAAATGGAAAAAGGATTGTGCCCAGGGGCCCCTGGCCCTGGGCTGGGGCCTCACTACAAAAAATCCTTATATCGAAGGATGGACCCCACACCGATGTTGTCCCCACCTCAAACTTGTGCTGCCCTGATAGACCCAAGGGAGCCCTACAAACTGACATCAGGAACCTGGACTGCTGAGTTTTCTTTCCCAGGGAAAATGGAAAAAGGATGTGCCCAGGGGCCCCTGGCCCCGACTGCAAAAAATCCTTATATCGAAGGATGGACCCCACACCAAATTTGTCCCCACCTCAAACTTGTGCTGCTCTGATAGACCCAAGGGAGCCCTACAAACTGACATCAGGAACCTGGACTGCTGAGTTTTCTTTCCCAGGGAAAATGGCCAAAGGTTGTGCCCAGGGGCCCCTAGCCCTGACTGCAAAAAATCCTTATATCGAAGGATGGTCCCCACACCGAAGTTGTCCCCACCTCAAACCTCTGCTGCCCTGATACACCCAAGGGAGCCCTACAAACTGACATCAGGAACCTGGACTGCTGAGTTTTCTTTCCCAGGGAAAATGGAAAAAGGATGTGCCCAGGGGCCCCTGGCCCTGGGCTGTGGACTCACTGCAAAAAATCCTTATATCAAAGGATGGACCCCACAGCGAAGTGTTCCGCTTCTAAAATTTGTGCTGCCTTGATAGACCCAAGGGAGCCCTACAAACTGACATCAGGAACCTGGACTGCTGAGTTTTCTTTCCCAGGGAAAATGGAAAAAGGATGTGCCCAGGGGCCCCTGGCCCTGACTGCAAAATATCCTTATATCGAAGGATGGACCCCACACCGAAGTTGTCCCCACCTCAAACTTGTGCTGCCCTGATAGACCCAAGGGAGCCCTACAAACTGACATCAGGAACCTGGACTGCTGAGTTTTCTTTCCCAGGGAAAATGGAAAAAGGATGTGCCCAGGGGCCCCTGGCCCTAGGCCCCTGGCCCTGACTGCAAAAAATCCTTATATCGAAGGATGGACCCCACACCGAAGTTGTCCCCACCTCAAACTTGTGCTGCCCTGATAGACCCAAGGGAGCCCTACAAACTGACATCAGGAACCTGGACTGCTGAGTTTTCTTTCCCAGGGAAAATGGAAAAAGGATGTGCCCAGGGGCCCCTGGCCCTGGGCCCTTGGCCCTGACTGCAAAAAATCCTTATATCGAAGGATGGACCCCACACCGAAGTTGTCCCCACCTCAAACTTGTGCTGCCCTGATAGACCCAAGGGAGCCCTACAAACTGACATCAGGAACCTGGACTGCTGAGTTTTCTTTCCCAGGGAAAATGGAAAAAGGATGTGCCCAGGGGCCCCTGACCCTGGGCTGGGCCTCTCTGCAAAGAATCCTTATATCGAAGGATGGACCCCACACCGAAGATGTCCCCACCTCAAACTTGTGCTGCCCTGATAGACCCAAGGGAGCCCTACAAACTGACATCAGGAACCTGGACTGCTGAGTTTTCTTTCCCAGGGAAAATGGAAAAAGGATGTGCCCAGGGGCCCCTGGCCCTGACTGCAAAAAATCCTTATATCGAAGGATGGACCCCACACCGAAGTTGTCCCCACCTCAAACTTGTGCTGCCCTGATAGACCCAAGGGAGCCCTACAAACTGACATCAGGAACCTGGACTGCTGAGTTTTCTTTCCCAGGGAAAATGGAAAAAGGATGTGCCCAGGGGCCCCTGGCCCTTGGCCCCTGGCCCTGACTGCAAAAAATCCTTATATCGAAGGATGGACCCCACACCGAAGTTGTCCCCACCTCAAACTTGTGCTGCCCTGATAGACCCAAGGGAGCCCTACAAACTGACATCAGGAACCTGGACTGCTGAGTTTTCTTTCCCAGGGAAAATGGAAAAAGGATGTGCCCAGGGGCCCCTGGCCCTGGGCTGGGGCCTCACTTCAAAAAATCCTTATATCGAAGGATGGAGCCCACACCGAAGTTGTCCCCACCTCAAACTTGTGCTACCCTGATAGACCGAAGGGAGCTCTACAAACTGACATCAGGAACCTGGACTGCTGAGTTTTCTTTCCCAGGGAAAATGGAAAAAGGATGTGCCCAGGGGCCCCTGGCCCTGACTGCAAAAAATCCTTATATCGAAGGATGGACCCCACACCGAAGTTGTCCCCACCTCAAACTTGTGCTGCCCTGATAGACCCAAGGGAGCCCTACAAACTGACATCAGGAACCTGGACTGCTGAGTTTTCTTTCCCAGGGAAAATGGAAAAAGGATTGTGCCCAGGGGCCCCTGGCCCTGGGCTGGGGCCTCACTACAAAAAATCCTTATATCGAAGGATGGACCCCACACCGATGTTGTCCCCACCTCAAACTTGTGCTGCCCTGATAGACCCAAGGGAGCCCTACAAACTGACATCAGGAACCTGGACTGCTGAGTTTTCTTTCCCAGGGAAAATGGAAAAAGGATGTGCCCAGGGGCCCCTGGCCCCGACTGCAAAAAATCCTTATATCGAAGGATGGACCCCACACCAAATTTGTCCCCACCTCAAACTTGTGCTGCTCTGATAGACCCAAGGGAGCCCTACAAACTGACATCAGGAACCTGGACTGCTGAGTTTTCTTTCCCAGGGAAAATGGCCAAAGGTTGTGCCCAGGGGCCCCTAGCCCTGACTGCAAAAAATCCTTATATCGAAGGATGGTCCCCACACCGAAGTTGTCCCCACCTCAAACCTCTGCTGCCCTGATACACCCAAGGGAGCCCTACAAACTGACATCAGGAACCTGGACTGCTGAGTTTTCTTTCCCAGGGAAAATGGAAAAAGGGTGTGCCCAGGGGCCCCTGGCCCTGGGCTGTGGACTCACTGCAAAAAATCCTTATATCAAAGGATGGACCCCACAGCGAAGTGTTCCGCTTCTAAAATTTGTGCTGCCTTGATAGACCCAAGGGAGCCCTACAAACTGACATCAGGAACCTGGACTGCTGAGTTTTCTTTCCCAGGGAAAATGGAAAAAGGATGTGCCCAGGGGCCCCTGGCCCTGACTGCAAAATATCCTTATATCGAAGGATGGACCCCACACCGAAGTTGTCCCCACCTCAAACTTGTGCTGCCCTGATAGACCCAAGGGAGCCCTACAAACTGACATCAGGAACCTGGACTGCTGAGTTTTCTTTCCCAGGGAAAATGGAAAAAGGATGTGCCCAGGGGCCCCTGGCCCTAGGCCCCTGGCCCTGACTGCAAAAAATCCTTATATCGAAGGATGGACCCCACACCGAAGTTGTCCCCACCTCAAACTTGTGCTGCCCTGATAGACCCAAGGGAGCCCTACAAACTGACATCAGGAACCTGGACTGCTGAGTTTTCTTTCCCAGGGAAAATGGAAAAAGGATGTGCCCAGGGGCCCCTGGCCCTGGGCCCTTGGCCCTGACTGCAAAAAATCCTTATATCGAAGGATGGACCCCACACCGAAGTTGTCCCCACCTCAAACTTGTGCTGCCCTGATAGACCCAAGGGAGCCCTACAAACTGACATCAGGAACCTGGACTGCTGAGTTTTCTTTCCCAGGGAAAATGGAAAAAGGATGTGCCCAGGGGCCCCTGACCCTGGGCTGGGCCTCTCTGCAAAGAATCCTTATATCGAAGGATGGACCCCACACCGAAGATGTCCCCACCTCAAACTTGTGCTGCCCTGATAGACCCAAGGGAGCCCTACAAACTGACATCAGGAACCTGGACTGCTGAGTTTTCTTTCCCAGGGAAAATGGAAAAAGGATGTGCCCAGGGGCCCCTGGCCCTGACTGCAAAAAATCCTTATATCGAAGGATGGACCCCACACCGAAGTTGTCCCCACCTCAAACTTGTGCTGCCCTGATAGACCCAAGGGAGCCCTACAAACTGACATCAGGAACCTGGACTGCTGAGTTTTCTTTCCCAGGGAAAATGGAAAAAGGATTGTGCCCAGGGGCCCCTGGCCCTGGGCTGGGGCCTCACTACAAAAAATCCTTATATCGAAGGATGGACCCCACACCGATGTTGTCCCCACCTCAAACTTGTGCTGCCCTGATAGACCCAAGGGAGCCCTACAAACTGACATCAGGAACCTGGACTGCTGAGTTTTCTTTCCCAGGGAAAATGGAAAAAGGATGTGCCCAGGGGCCCCTGGCCCCGACTGCAAAAAATCCTTATATCGAAGGATGGACCCCACACCAAATTTGTCCCCACCTCAAACTTGTGCTGCTCTGATAGACCCAAGGGAGCCCTACAAACTGACATCAGGAACCTGGACTGCTGAGTTTTCTTTCCCAGGGAAAATGGCCAAAGGTTGTGCCCAGGGGCCCCTAGCCCTGACTGCAAAAAATCCTTATATCGAAGGATGGTCCCCACACCGAAGTTGTCCCCACCTCAAACCTCTGCTGCCCTGATACACCCAAGGGAGCCCTACAAACTGACATCAGGAACCTGGACTGCTGAGTTTTCTTTCCCAGGGAAAATGGAAAAAGGGTGTGCCCAGGGGCCCCTGGCCCTGGGCTGTGGACTCACTGCAAAAAATCCTTATATCAAAGGATGGACCCCACAGCGAAGTGTTCCGCTTCTAAAATTTGTGCTGCCTTGATAGACCCAAGGGAGCCCTACAAACTGACATCAGGAACCTGGACTGCTGAGTTTTCTTTCCCAGGGAAAATGGAAAAAGGATGTGCCCAGGGGCCCCTGGCCCTGACTGCAAAATATCCTTATATCGAAGGATGGACCCCACACCGAAGTTGTCCCCACCTCAAACTTGTGCTGCCCTGATAGACCCAAGGGAGCCCTACAAACTGACATCAGGAACCTGGACTGCTGAGTTTTCTTTCCCAGGGAAAATGGAAAAAGGATGTGCCCAGGGGCCCCTGGCCCTGGGCCCCTGGCCCTGACTGCAAAAAATCCTTATATCGAAGGATGGACCCCACACCGAAGTTGTCCCCACCTCAAACTTGTGCTGCCCTGATACACCCAAGGGAGCCCTACAAACTGACATCAGGAACCTGGACTGCTGAGTTTTCTTTCCCAGGGAAAATGGAAAAAGGATGTGCCCAGGGGCCCCTGGCCCCGAATGTAAAAATCCTTATATCGAAGGATGGACCCCACACCGAATTTGTCCCCACCTCAAACTTGTGCTGCCTTGATAGACCCAAGGGAGCCCTACAAACTGACATCAGGAACCTGGACTGCTGAGTTTTCTTTCCCAGGGAAAATGGCCAAAGGTTGTGCCCAGGGGCCCCTAGCCCTGACTGCAAAAAATCCTTATATCGAAGGATGGTCCCCACACCGAAGTTGTCCCCACCTCAAACCTCTGCTGCCCTGATACACCCAAGGGAGCCCTACAAACTGACATCAGGAACCTGGACTGCTGAGTTTTCTTTCCAAGGGAAAATGGAAAACGGATGTGCCCAGGGGCCCCTGGCCCTGGGCTGGGGACTCACTGCAAAAAATCCTTATATCAAAGGATGGACCCCACAGCGAAGTGTTCCGCTTCTAAAATTTGTGCTGCCCTGATAGACCCAAGGGAGCCCTACAAACTGACATCAGGAACCTGGACTGCTGAGTTTTCTTTCCCAGGGAAAATGGAAAAAGGATGTGCCCAGGGGCCCCTGGCCCTGGGCTGGGGCCTCACTTCAAAAAATCCTTATATCGAAGGATGGAGCCCACACCGAAGTTGTCCCCACCTCAAACTTGTGCTACCCTGATAGACCCAAGGGAGCTCTACAAACTGACATCAGGAACCTGGACTGCTGAGTTTTCTTTCCCAGGGAAAATGGAAAAAGGATGTGCCCAGGGGCCCCTGGCCCTGGGCCCCTGGCCCTGACTGCAAAAAATCCTTATATCGAAGGATGGAGCCCACACTGAAGTTGTCCCCACCTCAAACTTGTGCTGCCCTGATAGACCCAAGGGAGCCCTACAAACTGACATCAGGAACCTGGACTGCTGAGTTTTCTTTCCCAGGGAAAATGGAAAAAGGGTGTGCCCAGGGGCCCCTGGCCCTGACTGCAAAATATCCTTATATCGAAGGATGGACCCCACACCGAAGTTGTCCCCACCTCAAACTTGTGCTGCCCTGATAGACCCAAGGGAGCCCTACAAACTGACATCAGGAACCTGGACTGCTGAGTTTTCTTTCCCAGGGAAAATGGCCAAAGGTTGTGCCCAGGTGCTCCTAGCCCTGACTGCAAAAAATCCTTATATCGAAGGATGGTCCCCACACCGAAGATGTCCCCACCTCAATCTTGTGCTGCCCTGATGGACCCAAGGGAGCCCTACAAACTGACATCAGGAACCTGGACTGCTGAGTTTTCTTTCCCAGGGAAAATGGCCAAAGGTTGTGCCCAGGGGCTCCTAGCCCTGACTGCAAAAAATCCTTATATCGAAGGATGGTCCCCACACCGAAGATGTCCCCACCTCAAACTTGTGCTGCCCTGATAGACCCAAGGGAGCCCTACAAACTGACATCAGGAACCTGGACTGCTGAGTTTTCTTTCCCAGGGAAAATGGAAAAAGGGTGTGCCCAGGGGCCCCTGGCCCTGGGCTGGGCCCTGACTGCAAAAAATCCTTATATCGAAGGATGGACCCCACACCGAAGTTGTCTCCACCTCAAACTTGTGCTGCCCTGATAGACCCAAGGTAGCCCTACAAACTGACATCAGGAACCTGGACTGCTGAGTTTTCTTTCCCAGGGAAAATGGAAAAAGGATGTGCCCAGGGGCCCCTGGCCCTGACTGCAAAATATCCTTATATCGAAGGATGGACCCCACACCGAAGTTGTCCCCACCTCAAACTTGTGCTGCCCTGATAGACCCAAGGGAGCCCTACAAACTGACATCAGGAACCTGGACTGCTGAGTTTTCTTTCCCAGGGAAAATGGAAAAAGGATGTGCCCAGGGGCCCCTGGCCCTGGGCCCCTGGCCCTGACTGCAAAAAATCCTTATATCGAAGGATGGACCCCACACCGAAGTTGTCCCCACCTCAAACTTGTGCTGCCCTGATAGACCCAAGGGAGCCCTACAAACTGACATCAGGAACCTGGACTGCTGAGTTTTCTGTCCCAGGGAAAATGGAAAAAGGATGTGCCCAGTGTCCCCTGGCCCTGGGCTGGGCCTCTCTGCAAAGAATCCTTATATCGAAGGATGGACCCCACACCAAAGATGTCCCCACCTCAAACTTGTGCTGCCCTGATAGACCCAAGGGAGCCCTACAAACTGACATCAGGAACCTGGACTGCTGAGTTTTCTTTCCCAGGGAAAATGGAAAAAGGATGTGCCCAGGGGCCCCTGGCCCTGACTGCAAAATATCCTTATATCGAAGGATGGACCCCACACCGAAGTTGTCCCCACCTCAAACTTGTGCTGCCCTGATAGACCCAAGGGAGCCCTACAAACTGACATCAGGAACCTGGACTGCTGAGTTTTCTTTCCCAGGGAAAATGGAAAAAGGATGTGCCCAGGGGCCCCTGGCCCTGGGCCCCTGGCCCTGACTGCAAAAAATCCTTATATCGAAGGATGGACCCCACACCGAAGTTGTCCCCACCTCAAACTTGTGCTGCCCTGATAGACCCAAGGGAGCCCTACAAACTGACATCAGGAACCTGGACTGCTGAGTTTTCTTTCCCAGGGAAAATGGAAAAAGGATGTGCCCAGGGGCCCCTGGCCCCGAATGTAAAAATCCTTATATCGAAGGATGGACCCCACACCGAATTTGTCCCCACCTCAAACTTGTGCTGCCTTGATAGACCCAAGGGAGCCCTACAAACTGACATCAGGAACCTGGACTGCTGAGTTTTCTTTCCCAGGGAAAATGGCCAAAGGTTGTGCCCAGGGGCCCCTAGCCCTGACTGCAAAAAATCCTTATATCGAAGGATGGTCCCCACACCGAAGTTGTCCCCACCTCAAACCTCTGCTGCCCTGATACACCCAAGGGAGCCCTACAAACTGACATCAGGAACCTGGACTGCTGAGTTTTCTTTCCAAGGGAAAATGGAAAACGGATGTGCCCAGGGGCCCCTGGCCCTGGGCTGGGGACTCACTGCAAAAAATCCTTATATCAAAGGATGGACCCCACAGCGAAGTGTTCCGCTTCTAAAATTTGTGCTGCCCTGATAGACCCAAGGGAGCCCTACAAACTGACATCAGGAACCTGGACTGCTGAGTTTTCTTTCCCAGGGAAAATGGAAAAAGGATGTGCCCAGGGGCCCCTGGCCCTGACTGCAAAATATCCTTATATCGAACGATGGACCCCACACCGAAGTTGTCCCCACCTCAAACTTGTGCTGCCCTGATAGACCCAAGGGAGCCCTACAAACTGACATCAGGAACCTGGACTGCTGAGTTTTCTTTCCCAGGGAAAATGGAAAAAGGATGTGCCCAGGGGCCCCTGGCCCTGGGCCCCTGGCCCAGACTGCAAAAAATCCTTATATCGAAGGATGGAGCCCACACCGAAGTTGTCCCCACCTCAAACTTGTGCTGCCCTGATAGACCCAAGGGAGCCCTACAAACTGACATCAGGAACCTGGACTGCTGAGTTTTCTTTCCCAGGGAAAATGGAAAAAGGGTGTGCCCAGGGGCCAATGGCCCTGACTGCAAAAAAACCTTATATCGAAGGATGGACCCCACACCGAAATTGTCTCCACCTCAAACTTGTGCTGCCCTGATAGACCCAAGGGAGCCCTACAAACTGACATCAGGAACCTGGACTGCTGAGTTTTCTTTCCCAGGTAAAATGGCCAAAGGTTGTGCCCAGGGGCCCCTGGCCCTGACTGCAAAAAATCCTTATATCGAAGGATGGACCCCACACCGAAGTTGTCCCCACCTCAAACTTGTGCTACCCTGATAGACCGAAGGGAGCTCTACAAACTGACATCAGGAACCTGGACTGCTGAGTTTTCTTTCCCAGGGAAAATGGAAAAAGGATGTGCCCAGGGGCCCCTGGCCCTGACTGCAAAAAATCCTTATATCGAAGGATGGACCCCACACCGAAGTTGTCCCCACCTCAAACTTGTGCTGCCCTGATAGACCCAAGGGAGCCCTACAAACTGACATCAGGAACCTGGACTGCTGAGTTTTCTTTCCCAGGGAAAATGGAAAAAGGATTGTGCCCAGGGGCCCCTGTCCCTGGGCTGGGGCCTCACTACAAAAAATCCTTATATCGAAGGATGGACCCCACACCGAAGTTGTCCCCACCTCAAACTTGTGCTGCCCTGATAGACCCAAGGGAGCCCTACAAACTGACATCAGGAACCTGGACTGCTGAGTTTTCTTTCCCAGGGAAAATGTAAAAAGGGTGTGCCCAGGGGCCCCTGGCCCCGACTGCAAAAAATCCTTATATCGAAGGATGGACCCCACACCAAATTTGTCCCCACCTCAAACTTGTGCTGCTCTGATAGACCCAAGGGAGCCCTACAAACTGACATCAGGAACCTGGACTGCTGAGTTTTCTTTCCCAGGGAAAATGGCCAAAGGTTGTGCCCAGGGGCCCCTAGCCCTGACTGCAAAAAATCCTTATATCGAAGGATGGTCCCCACACCGAAGTTGTCCCCACCTCAAACCTCTGCTGCCCTGATAGACCCAAGGGAGCCCTACAAACTGACATCAGGAACCTGGACTGCTGAGTTTTCTTTCCCAGGGAAAATGGAAAAAGGGTGTGCCCAGGGGCCCCTGGCCCTGGGCTGGGGACTCACTGCAAAAAATCCTTATATCAAAGGATGGACCCCACAGCGAAGTGTTCCGCTTCTAAAATTTGTGCTGCCCTGATAGACCCAAGGGAGCCCTACAAACTGACATCAGGAACCTGGACTGCTGAGTTTTCTTTCCCAGGGAAAATGGAAAAAGGATGTGCCCAGGGGCCCCTGGCCCCGAATGTAAAAATCCTTATATCGAAGGATGGACCCCACACCGAATTTGTCCCCACCTCAAACTTGTGCTGCCTTGATAGACCCAAGGGAGCCCTACAAACTGACATCAGGAACCTGGACTGCTGAGTTTTCTTTCCCAGGGAAAATGGCCAAAGGTTGTGCCCAGGGGCCCCTAGCCCTGACTGCAAAAAATCCTTATATCGAAGGATGGTCCCCACACCAAAGTTGTCCCCACCTCAAACCTCTGCTGCCCTGATACACCCAAGGGAGCCCTACAAACTGACATCAGGAACCTGGACTGCTGAGTTTTCTTTCCAAGGGAAAATGGAAAACGGATGTGCCCAGGGGCCCCTGGCCTTGGGCTGGGGACTCACTGCAAAAAATCCTTATATCGAAGGATGGACCCCACAGCGAAGTGTTCCGCTTCTAAAATTTGTGCTGCCCTGATAGACCCAAGGGAGCCCTACAAACTGACATCAGAAACCTGGACTGCTGAGTTTTCTTTCCCAGGGAAAATGGAAAAAGGATGTGCCCAGGGGCCCCTGGCCCTGGGCTGGGGCCTCACTTCAAAAAATCCTTATATCGAAGGATGGAGCCCACACCGAAGTTGTCCCCACCTCAAACTTGTGCTACCCTGATAGACCCAAGGGAGCTCTACAAACTGACATCAGGAACCTGGACTGCTGAGTTTTCTTTCCCAGGGAAAATGGAAAAAGGATGTGCCCAGGGGCCCCTGGCCCTGGGCCCCTGGCCCTGACTGCAAAAAATCCTTATATCGAAGGATGGAGCCCACACTGAAGTTGTCCCCACCTCAAACTTGTGCTGCCCTGATAGACCCAAGGGAGCCCTACAAACTGACATCAGGAACCTGGACTGCTGAGTTTTCTTTCCCAGGGAAAATGGAAAAAGGGTGTGCCCAGGGGCCCCTGGCCCTGACTGCAAAATATCCTTATATCGAAGGATGGACCCCACACCGAAGTTGTCCCCACCTCAAACTTGTGCTGCCCTGATAGACCCAAGGGAGCCCTACAAACTGACATCAGGAACCTGGACTGCTGAGTTTTCTTTCCCAGGGAAAATGGCCAAAGGTTGTGCCCAGGGGCTCCTAGCCCTGACTGCAAAAAATCCTTATATCGAAGGATGGTCCCCACACCGAAGATGTCCCCACCTCAATCTTGTGCTGCCCTGATGGACCCAAGGGAGCCCTACAAACTGACATCAGGAACCTGGACTGCTGAGTTTTCTTTCCCAGGGAAAATGGCCAAAGGTTGTGCCCAGGGGCTCCTAGCCCTGACTGCAAAAAATCCTTATATCGAAGGATGGTCCCCACACCGAAGTTGTCCCCACCTCAAACTTGTGCTGCCCTGATAGACCCAAGGGAGCCCTACAAACTGACATCAGGAACCTGGACTGCTGAGTTTTCTGTCCCAGGGAAAATGGAAAAAGGATGTGCCCAGTGTCCCCTGGCCCTGGGCTGGGCCTCTCTGCAAAGAATCCTTATATCGAAGGATGGACCCCACACCAAAGATGTCCCCACCTCAAACTTGTGCTGCCCTGATAGACCCAAGGGAGCCCTACAAACTGACATCAGGAACCTGGACTGCTGAGTTTTCTTTCCCAGGGAAAATGGAAAAAGGATGTGCCCAGGGGCCCCTGGCCCTGACTGCAAAATATCCTTATATCGAAGGATGGACCCCACACCGAAGTTGTCCCCACCTCAAACTTGTGCTGCCCTGATAGACCCAAGGGAGCCCTACAAACTGACATCAGGAACCTGGACTGCTGAGTTTTCTTTCCCAGGGAAAATGGAAAAAGGATGTGCCCAGGGGCCCCTGGCCCTGGGCCCCTGGCCCTGACTGCAAAAAATCCTTATATCGAAGGATGGACCCCACACCGAAGTTGTCCCCACCTCAAACTTGTGCTGCCCTGATAGACCCAAGGGAGCCCTACAAACTGACATCAGGAACCTGGACTGCTGAGTTTTCTTTCCCAGGGAAAATGGAAAAAGGATGTGCCCAGGGGCCCCTGGCCCCGAATGTAAAAATCCTTATATCGAAGGATGGACCCCACACCGAATTTGTCCCCACCTCAAACTTGTGCTGCCTTGATAGACCCAAGGGAGCCCTACAAACTGACATCAGGAACCTGGACTGCTGAGTTTTCTTTCCCAGGGAAAATGGCCAAAGGTTGTGCCCAGGGGCCCCTAGCCCTGACTGCAAAAAATCCTTATATCGAAGGATGGTCCCCACACCGAAGTTGTCCCCACCTCAAACCTCTGCTGCCCTGATACACCCAAGGGAGCCCTACAAACTGACATCAGGAACCTGGACTGCTGAGTTTTCTTTCCAAGGGAAAATGGAAAACGGATGTGCCCAGGGGCCCCTGGCCCTGGGCTGGGGACTCACTGCAAAAAATCCTTATATCAAAGGATGGACCCCACAGCGAAGTGTTCCGCTTCTAAAATTTGTGCTGCCCTGATAGACCCAAGGGAGCCCTACAAACTGACATCAGGAACCTGGACTGCTGAGTTTTCTTTCCCAGGGAAAATGGAAAAAGGATGTGCCCAGGGGCCCCTGGCCCTGACTGCAAAATATCCTTATATCGAACGATGGACCCCACACCGAAGTTGTCCCCACCTCAAACTTGTGCTGCCCTGATAGACCCAAGGGAGCCCTACAAACTGACATCAGGAACCTGGACTGCTGAGTTTTCTTTCCCAGGGAAAATGGAAAAAGGATGTGCCCAGGGGCCCCTGGCCCTGGGCCCCTGGCCCAGACTGCAAAAAATCCTTATATCGAAGGATGGAGCCCACACCGAAGTTGTCCCCACCTCAAACTTGTGCTGCCCTGATAGACCCAAGGGAGCCCTACAAACTGACATCAGGAACCTGGACTGCTGAGTTTTCTTTCCCAGGGAAAATGGAAAAAGGGTGTGCCCAGGGGCCAATGGCCCTGACTGCAAAAAAACCTTATATCGAAGGATGGACCCCACACCGAAATTGTCTCCACCTCAAACTTGTGCTGCCCTGATAGACCCAAGGGAGCCCTACAAACTGACATCAGGAACCTGGACTGCTGAGTTTTCTTTCCCAGGTAAAATGGCCAAAGGTTGTGCCCAGGGGCCCCTGGCCCTGACTGCAAAAAATCCTTATATCGAAGGATGGACCCCACACCGAAGTTGTCCCCACCTCAAACTTGTGCTACCCTGATAGACCGAAGGGAGCTCTACAAACTGACATCAGGAACCTGGACTGCTGAGTTTTCTTTCCCAGGGAAAATGGAAAAAGGATGTGCCCAGGGGCCCCTGGCCCTGACTGCAAAAAATCCTTATATCGAAGGATGGACCCCACACCGAAGTTGTCCCCACCTCAAACTTGTGCTGCCCTGATAGACCCAAGGGAGCCCTACAAACTGACATCAGGAACCTGGACTGCTGAGTTTTCTTTCCCAGGGAAAATGGAAAAAGGATTGTGCCCAGGGGCCCCTGTCCCTGGGCTGGGGCCTCACTACAAAAAATCCTTATATCGAAGGATGGACCCCACACCGAAGTTGTCCCCACCTCAAACTTGTGCTGCCCTGATAGACCCAAGGGAGCCCTACAAACTGACATCAGGAACCTGGACTGCTGAGTTTTCTTTCCCAGGGAAAATGTAAAAAGGGTGTGCCCAGGGGCCCCTGGCCCCGACTGCAAAAAATCCTTATATCGAAGGATGGACCCCACACCAAATTTGTCCCCACCTCAAACTTGTGCTGCTCTGATAGACCCAAGGGAGCCCTACAAACTGACATCAGGAACCTGGACTGCTGAGTTTTCTTTCCCAGGGAAAATGGCCAAAGGTTGTGCCCAGGGGCCCCTAGCCCTGACTGCAAAAAATCCTTATATCGAAGGATGGTCCCCACACCGAAGTTGTCCCCACCTCAAACCTCTGCTGCCCTGATAGACCCAAGGGAGCCCTACAAACTGACATCAGGAACCTGGACTGCTGAGTTTTCTTTCCCAGGGAAAATGGAAAAAGGGTGTGCCCAGGGGCCCCTGGCCCTGGGCTGGGGACTCACTGCAAAAAATCCTTATATCAAAGGATGGACCCCACAGCGAAGTGTTCCGCTTCTAAAATTTGTGCTGCCCTGATAGACCCAAGGGAGCCCTACAAACTGACATCAGGAACCTGGACTGCTGAGTTTTCTTTCCCAGGGAAAATGGAAAAAGGATGTGCCCAGGGGCCCCTGGCCCCGAATGTAAAAATCCTTATATCGAAGGATGGACCCCACACCGAATTTGTCCCCACCTCAAACTTGTGCTGCCTTGATAGACCCAAGGGAGCCCTACAAACTGACATCAGGAACCTGGACTGCTGAGTTTTCTTTCCCAGGGAAAATGGCCAAAGGTTGTGCCCAGGGGCCCCTAGCCCTGACTGCAAAAAATCCTTATATCGAAGGATGGTCCCCACACCAAAGTTGTCCCCACCTCAAACCTCTGCTGCCCTGATACACCCAAGGGAGCCCTACAAACTGACATCAGGAACCTGGACTGCTGAGTTTTCTTTCCAAGGGAAAATGGAAAACGGATGTGCCCAGGGGCCCCTGGCCTTGGGCTGGGGACTCACTGCAAAAAATCCTTATATCGAAGGATGGACCCCACAGCGAAGTGTTCCGCTTCTAAAATTTGTGCTGCCCTGATAGACCCAAGGGAGCCCTACAAACTGACATCAGAAACCTGGACTGCTGAGTTTTCTTTCCCAGGGAAAATGGAAAAAGGATGTGCCCAGGGGCCCCTGGCCCTGACTGCAAAATATCCTTATATCGAACGATGGACCCCACACCGAAGTTGTCCCCACCTCAAACTTGTGCTGCCCTGATAGACCCAAGGGAGCCCTACAAACTGACATCAGGAACCTGGACTGCTGAGTTTTCTTTCCCAGGGAAAATGGAAAAAGGATGTGCCCAGGGGCCCCTGGCCCTGGGCCCCTGGCCCTGACTGCAAAAAATCCTTCTATCGAAGGATGGAGCCCACACCGAAGTTGTCCCCACCTCAAACTTGTGCTGCCCTGATAGACCCAAGGGAGCCCTACAAACTGACATCAGGAACCTGGACTGCTGAGTTTTCTTTCCCAGGGAAAATGGAAAAACGATGTGCCCAGTGTCCCCTGGCCCTGGGCTGGGCCTCTCTGCAAAGAATCCTTATATCGAAGGATGGACCCCACACCAAAGATGTCCCCACCTCAAACTTGTGCTGCCCTGATAGACCCAAGGGAGCCCTACAAACTGACATCAGGAACCTGGACTGCTGAGTTTTCTTTCCCAGGGAAAATGGAAAAAGGGTGTGCCCAGGGGCCAATGGCCCTGACTGCAAAAAAACCTTATATCGAAGGATGGACCCCACACCGAAATTGTCTCCACCTCAAACTTGTGCTGCCCTGATAGACCCAAGGGAGCCCTACAAACTGACATCAGGAACCTGGACTGCTGAGTTTTCTTTCCCAGGTAAAATGGCCAAAGGTTGTGCCCAGGGGCCCCTGGCCCTGACTGCAAAAAATCCTTATATCGAAGGATGGACCCCACACCGAAGTTGTCCCCACCTCAAACTTGTGCTACCCTGATAGACCGAAGGGAGCTCTACAAACTGACATCAGGAACCTGGACTGCTGAGTTTTCTTTCCCAGGGAAAATGGAAAAAGGATGTGCCCAGGGGCCCCTGGCCCTGACTGCAAAAAATCCTTATATCGAAGGATGGACCCCACACCGAAGTTGTCCCCACCTCAAACTTGTGCTGCCCTGATAGACCCAAGGGAGCCCTACAAACTGACATCAGGAACCTGGACTGCTGAGTTTTCTTTCCCAGGGAAAATGGAAAAAGGATTGTGCCCAGGGGCCCCTGTCCCTGGGCTGGGGCCTCACTACAAAAAATCCTTATATCGAAGGATGGACCCCACACCGAAGTTGTCCCCACCTCAAACTTGTGCTGCCCTGATAGACCCAAGGGAGCCCTACAAACTGACATCAGGAACCTGGACTGCTGAGTTTTCTTTCCCAGGGAAAATGGAAAAAGGATGTGCCCAGGGGCCCCTGGCCCTGGGCCCCTGGCCCTGACTGCAAAAAATCCTTATATCGAAGGATGGACCCCACACCGAAGTTGTCCCCACCTCAAACTTGTGCTGCCCTGATAGACCCAAGGGAGCCCTACAAACTGACATCAGGAACCTGGACTGCTGAGTTTTCTGTCCCAGGGAAAATGGAAAAAGGATGTGCCCAGTGTCCCCTGGCCCTGGGCTGGGCCTCTCTGCAAAGAATCCTTATATCGAAGGATGGACCCCACACCAAAGATGTCCCCACCTCAAACTTGTGCTGCCCTGATAGACCCAAGGGAGCCCTACAAACTGACATCAGGAACCTGGACTGCTGAGTTTTCTTTCCCAGGGAAAATGGAAAAAGGATGTGCCCAGGGGCCCCTGGCCCTGACTGCAAAATATCCTTATATCGAAGGATGGACCCCACACCGAAGTTGTCCCCACCTCAAACTTGTGCTGCCCTGATAGACCCAAGGGAGCCCTACAAACTGACATCAGGAACCTGGACTGCTGAGTTTTCTTTCCCAGGGAAAATGGAAAAAGGATGTGCCCAGGGGCCCCTGGCCCTGGGCCCCTGGCCCTGACTGCAAAAAATCCTTATATCGAAGGATGGACCCCACACCGAAGTTGTCCCCACCTCAAACTTGTGCTGCCCTGATACACCCAAGGGAGCCCTACAAACTGACATCAGGAACCTGGACTGCTGAGTTTTCTTTCCCAGGGAAAATGGAAAAAGGATGTGCCCAGGGGCCCCTGGCCCCGAATGTAAAAATCCTTATATCGAAGGATGGACCCCACACCGAATTTGTCCCCACCTCAAACTTGTGCTGCCTTGATAGACCCAAGGGAGCCCTACAAACTGACATCAGGAACCTGGACTGCTGAGTTTTCTTTCCCAGGGAAAATGGCCAAAGGTTGTGCCCAGGGGCCCCTAGCCCTGACTGCAAAAAATCCTTATATCGAAGGATGGTCCCCACACCGAAGTTGTCCCCACCTCAAACCTCTGCTGCCCTGATACACCCAAGGGAGCCCTACAAACTGACATCAGGAACCTGGACTGCTGAGTTTTCTTTCCAAGGGAAAATGGAAAACGGATGTGCCCAGGGGCCCCTGGCCCTGGGCTGGGGACTCACTGCAAAAAATCCTTATATCAAAGGATGGACCCCACAGCGAAGTGTTCCGCTTCTAAAATTTGTGCTGCCCTGATAGACCCAAGGGAGCCCTACAAACTGACATCAGGAACCTGGACTGCTGAGTTTTCTTTCCCAGGGAAAATGGAAAAAGGATGTGCCCAGGGGCCCCTGGCCCTGACTGCAAAATATCCTTATATCGAACGATGGACCCCACACCGAAGTTGTCCCCACCTCAAACTTGTGCTGCCCTGATAGACCCAAGGGAGCCCTACAAACTGACATCAGGAACCTGGACTGCTGAGTTTTCTTTCCCAGGGAAAATGGAAAAAGGATGTGCCCAGGGGCCCCTGGCCCTGGGCCCCTGGCCCAGACTGCAAAAAATCCTTATATCGAAGGATGGAGCCCACACCGAAGTTGTCCCCACCTCAAACTTGTGCTGCCCTGATAGACCCAAGGGAGCCCTACAAACTGACATCAGGAACCTGGACTGCTGAGTTTTCTTTCCCAGGGAAAATGGAAAAAGGGTGTGCCCAGGGGCCAATGGCCCTGACTGCAAAAAAACCTTATATCGAAGGATGGACCCCACACCGAAATTGTCTCCACCTCAAACTTGTGCTGCCCTGATAGACCCAAGGGAGCCCTACAAACTGACATCAGGAACCTGGACTGCTGAGTTTTCTTTCCCAGGTAAAATGGCCAAAGGTTGTGCCCAGGGGCCCCTGGCCCTGACTGCAAAAAATCCTTATATCGAAGGATGGACCCCACACCGAAGTTGTCCCCACCTCAAACTTGTGCTACCCTGATAGACCGAAGGGAGCTCTACAAACTGACATCAGGAACCTGGACTGCTGAGTTTTCTTTCCCAGGGAAAATGGAAAAAGGATGTGCCCAGGGGCCCCTGGCCCTGACTGCAAAAAATCCTTATATCGAAGGATGGACCCCACACCGAAGTTGTCCCCACCTCAAACTTGTGCTGCCCTGATAGACCCAAGGGAGCCCTACAAACTGACATCAGGAACCTGGACTGCTGAGTTTTCTTTCCCAGGGAAAATGGAAAAAGGATTGTGCCCAGGGGCCCCTGTCCCTGGGCTGGGGCCTCACTACAAAAAATCCTTATATCGAAGGATGGACCCCACACCGAAGTTGTCCCCACCTCAAACTTGTGCTGCCCTGATAGACCCAAGGGAGCCCTACAAACTGACATCAGGAACCTGGACTGCTGAGTTTTCTTTCCCAGGGAAAATGTAAAAAGGGTGTGCCCAGGGGCCCCTGGCCCCGACTGCAAAAAATCCTTATATCGAAGGATGGACCCCACACCAAATTTGTCCCCACCTCAAACTTGTGCTGCTCTGATAGACCCAAGGGAGCCCTACAAACTGACATCAGGAACCTGGACTGCTGAGTTTTCTTTCCCAGGGAAAATGGCCAAAGGTTGTGCCCAGGGGCCCCTAGCCCTGACTGCAAAAAATCCTTATATCGAAGGATGGTCCCCACACCGAAGTTGTCCCCACCTCAAACCTCTGCTGCCCTGATAGACCCAAGGGAGCCCTACAAACTGACATCAGGAACCTGGACTGCTGAGTTTTCTTTCCCAGGGAAAATGGAAAAAGGGTGTGCCCAGGGGCCCCTGGCCCTGGGCTGGGGACTCACTGCAAAAAATCCTTATATCAAAGGATGGACCCCACAGCGAAGTGTTCCGCTTCTAAAATTTGTGCTGCCCTGATAGACCCAAGGGAGCCCTACAAACTGACATCAGGAACCTGGACTGCTGAGTTTTCTTTCCCAGGGAAAATGGAAAAAGGATGTGCCCAGGGGCCCCTGGCCCCGAATGTAAAAATCCTTATATCGAAGGATGGACCCCACACCGAATTTGTCCCCACCTCAAACTTGTGCTGCCTTGATAGACCCAAGGGAGCCCTACAAACTGACATCAGGAACCTGGACTGCTGAGTTTTCTTTCCCAGGGAAAATGGCCAAAGGTTGTGCCCAGGGGCCCCTAGCCCTGACTGCAAAAAATCCTTATATCGAAGGATGGTCCCCACACCAAAGTTGTCCCCACCTCAAACCTCTGCTGCCCTGATACACCCAAGGGAGCCCTACAAACTGACATCAGGAACCTGGACTGCTGAGTTTTCTTTCCAAGGGAAAATGGAAAACGGATGTGCCCAGGGGCCCCTGGCCTTGGGCTGGGGACTCACTGCAAAAAATCCTTATATCGAAGGATGGACCCCACAGCGAAGTGTTCCGCTTCTAAAATTTGTGCTGCCCTGATAGACCCAAGGGAGCCCTACAAACTGACATCAGGAACCTGGACTGCTGAGTTTTCTTTCCCAGGGAAAATGGAAAAAGGATGTGCCCAGGGGCCCCTGGCCCTGACTGCAAAATATCCTTATATCGAACGATGGACCCCACACCGAAGTTGTCCCCACCTCAAACTTGTGCTGCCCTGATAGACCCAAGGGAGCCCTACAAACTGACATCAGGAACCTGGACTGCTGAGTTTTCTTTCCCAGGGAAAATGGAAAAAGGATGTGCCCAGGGGCCCCTGGCCCTGGGCCCCTGGCCCTGACTGCAAAAAATCCTTCTATCGAAGGATGGAGCCCACACCGAAGTTGTCCCCACCTCAAACTTGTGCTGCCCTGATAGACCCAAGGGAGCCCTACAAACTGACATCAGGAACCTGGACTGCTGAGTTTTCTTTCCCAGGGAAAATGGAAAAACGATGTGCCCAGTGTCCCCTGGCCCTGGGCTGGGCCTCTCTGCAAAGAATCCTTATATCGAAGGATGGACCCCACACCAAAGATGTCCCCACCTCAAACTTGTGCTGCCCTGATAGACCCAAGGGAGCCCTACAAACTGACATCAGGAACCTGGACTGCTGAGTTTTCTTTCCCAGGGAAAATGGAAAAAGGGTGTGCCCAGGGGCCAATGGCCCTGACTGCAAAAAAACCTTATATCGAAGGATGGACCCCACACCGAAATTGTCTCCACCTCAAACTTGTGCTGCCCTGATAGACCCAAGGGAGCCCTACAAACTGACATCAGGAACCTGGACTGCTGAGTTTTCTTTCCCAGGTAAAATGGCCAAAGGTTGTGCCCAGGGGCCCCTGGCCCTGACTGCAAAAAATCCTTATATCGAAGGATGGACCCCACACCGAAGTTGTCCCCACCTCAAACTTGTGCTACCCTGATAGACCGAAGGGAGCTCTACAAACTGACATCAGGAACCTGGACTGCTGAGTTTTCTTTCCCAGGGAAAATGGAAAAAGGATGTGCCCAGGGGCCCCTGGCCCTGACTGCAAAAAATCCTTATATCGAAGGATGGACCCCACACCGAAGTTGTCCCCACCTCAAACTTGTGCTGCCCTGATAGACCCAAGGGAGCCCTACAAACTGACATCAGGAACCTGGACTGCTGAGTTTTCTTTCCCAGGGAAAATGGAAAAAGGATTGTGCCCAGGGGCCCCTGTCCCTGGGCTGGGGCCTCACTACAAAAAATCCTTATATCGAAGGATGGACCCCACACCGAAGTTGTCCCCACCTCAAACTTGTGCTGCCCTGATAGACCCAAGGGAGCCCTACAAACTGACATCAGGAACCTGGACTGCTGAGTTTTCTTTCCCAGGGAAAATGTAAAAAGGGTGTGCCCAGGGGCCCCTGGCCCCGACTGCAAAAAATCCTTATATCGAAGGATGGACCCCACACCAAATTTGTCCCCACCTCAAACTTGTGCTGCCCTGATACACCCAAGGGAGCCCTACAAACTGACATCAGGAACCTGGACTGCTGAGTTTTCTTTCCCAGGGAAAATGGAAAAAGGGTGTGCCCAGGGGCCCCTGGCCCTGGGCTGGGGACTCACTGCAAAAAATCCTTATATCAAAGGATGGACCCCACAGCGAAGTGTTCCGCTTCTAAAATTTGTGCTGCCCTGATAGACCCAAGGGAGCCCTACAAACTGACATCAGGAACCTGGACTGCTGAGTTTTCTTTCCCAGGGAAAATGGAAAAAGGATGTGCCCAGGGGCCCCTGGCCCCGAATGTAAAAATCCTTATATCGAAGGATGGACCCCACACCGAATTTGTCCCCACCTCAAACTTGTGCTGCCTTGATAGACCCAAGGGAGCCCTACAAACTGACATCAGGAACCTGGACTGCTGAGTTTTCTTTCCCAGGGAAAATGGCCAAAGGTTGTGCCCAGGGGCCCCTAGCCCTGACTGCAAAAAATCCTTATATCGAAGGATGGTCCCCACACCAAAGTTGTCCCCACCTCAAACCTCTGCTGCCCTGATACACCCAAGGGAGCCCTACAAACTGACATCAGGAACCTGGACTGCTGAGTTTTCTTTCCAAGGGAAAATGGAAAACGGATGTGCCCAGGGGCCCCTGGCCTTGGGCTGGGGACTCACTGCAAAAAATCCTTATATCGAAGGATGGACCCCACAGCGAAGTGTTCCGCTTCTAAAATTTGTGCTGCCCTGATAGACCCAAGGGAGCCCTACAAACTGACATCAGGAACCTGGACTGCTGAGTTTTCTTTCCCAGGGAAAATGGAAAAAGGATGTGCCCAGGGGCCCCTGGCCCCGACTGCAAAAAATCCTTATATCGAAGGATGGACCCCACACCGAAATTGTCTCCACCTCAAACTTGTGCTGCCCTGATAGACCCAAGGGAGCCCTACAAACTGACATCAGGAACCTGGACTGCTGAGTTTTCTTTCCCAGGGAAAATGGAAAAAGGGTGTGCCCAGGGGCCAATGGCCCTGACTTCAAAAAAACCTTATATCGAAGGATGGACCCCACACCGAAATTGTCTCCACCTCAAACTTGTGCTGCCCTGATAGACCCAAGGGAGCCCTACAAACTGACATCAGGAACCTGGACTGCTGAGTTTTCTTTCCCAGGTAAAATGGCCAAAGGTTGTGCCCAGGGGCCCCTGGCCCTGACTGCAAAAAATCCTTATATCGAAGGATGGACCCCACACTGAAGTTGTCCCCACCTCAAACTTGTGCTGCCCTGATAGACCCAAGGGAGCCCTACAAACTGACATCAGGAACCTGGACTGCTGAGTTTTCTTTCCCAGGGAAAATGGAAAAAGGATGTGCCCAGGGGCCCCTGGCCCTGACTGCAAAAATCCTTATATCAAAGGATGGACCCCACACTGAAGTTGTCCCCACCTCAAATTTGTGCTGCCCTAATAGACCTAAGGGAGCCCTACAAACTGACATCAGGAACCTGGACTGCTGAGTTTTCTTTCCTAGGGAAAATGGAAAAAGGATGTGCCCAGGGGCCCCTGGCCCTGGGCTGGGGCCTCACTTCAAAAAATCCTTATATCGAAGGATGGAGCCCACACCGAAGTTGTCCCCACCTCAAACTTGTGCTACCCTGATAGACCCAAGGGAGCTCTACAAACTGACATCAGGAACCTGGACTGCTGAGTTTTCTTTCCCAGGGAAAATGGAAAAAGGATGTGCCCAGGGGCCCCGGGCCCTGGGCTGGGGCCTCACTACAAAAAATCCTTATATCGAAGGATGGACCCCACACCGAAGTTGTCTCCACCTCAAACTTGTGCTGCCCTGATAGACCCAAGGGAGCCCTACAAACTGACATCAGGAACCTGGACTGCTGAGTTTTCTTTCCCAGGGAAAATGGAAAAAGGGTGCGCCCAGGGGGCCCTGGCCCTGACTGCAAAAAATCCTTATATCGAAGGATGGACCCAACACCGAAGTTGTCCCCACCTCAAACTTGTGCTGCCCTGATAGACCTAAGGGAGCCCTACAAACTGACATCAGGAACCTGGACTGCTGAGTTTTCTTTCCCAGGGAAAATGGAAAAAGGATGTGCCCAGGGGCCCCTGGCCCTGACTGCAAAAAATCCTTATATCGAAGGATGGACCCCACACTGAAGTTGTCCCCACCTCAAAGTTGTGCTGCCCTAATAGACCTAAGGGAGCCCTACAAACTGACATCAGGAACCTGGACTGCTGAGTTTTCTTTCCCAGGGAAAATGGAAAAAGGATGTGCCCATGGGGCCCTGGCCCTGACTGCAAAAAATCCTTATATCGAAGGATGGAGCCCACACCGAAGTTGTCCCCTCCTCAAAGTTGTGCTGCCCTGATAGACCTAAGGGAACCCTACAAACTGACATCAGGAACCTGGACTGCTGAGTTTTCTTTCCCAGGGAAAATGGAAAAAGGATGTGCCCAGGGGCCCCTGGCCCTGGGCTGGGGCCTCACTTCAAAAAATCCTTATATCGAAGGATGGAGCCCACACCGAAGTTGTCCCCACCTCAAACTTGTGCTACCCTGATAGACCCAAGGGAGCTCTACAAACTGACATCAGGAACCTGGACTGCTGAGTTTTCTTTCCCAGGGAAAATGGAAAAAGGATGTGCCCAGGGTCCCCTGGCCCTGACTGCAAAGAATCCTTATATCGAAGGATGGACCCCACACCGAAGTTGTCCCCACCTCAAACTTGTGCTGCCCTGATAGACCCAAGGGAGCCCTACAAACTGACATCAGGAACCTGGACTGCTGAGTTTTCTTTCCCAGGGAAAATGGCCAAAGGTTGTGCCCAGGGACTCCTAGCCCTGACTGCAAAAAAATCCTTATATCGAAGGATGGTCCCCACACCGAAGATGTCCCCACCTCAAACTTGTGCTGCCCTGATAGACCCAAGGGAGCCCTACAAACTGACATCAGGAACCTGGACTGCTGAGTTTTCTTTCCCAGGGAAAATGGCCAAAGGTTGTGCCCAGGGGCCCCGGGCCCTGAGTGCAAAAAATCCTTATATCGAAGGATGGACCCCACACTGAAGTTGTCCCCACCTCAAACTTGTGCTGCCCTGATAGACCCAAGGGAGCCCTACAAACTGACATCAGGAACCTGGACTGCTGAGTTTTCTTTCCCAGGGAAAATGGAAAAAGGATGTGCCCAGGGGCTCCTAGCCCTGACTGCAAAAAAATCCTTATATCGAAGGATGGTCCCCACACCGAAGATGTCCCCACCTCAAACTTGTGCTGCCCTGATAGACCCAAGGGAGCCCTACAAACTGACATCAGGAACCTGGACTGCTGAGTTTTCTTTCCCAGGGAAAATGGCCAAAGGTTGTGCCCAGGGGCCCCGGGCCCTGAGTGCAAAAAATCCTTATATCGAAGGATGGACCCCACACCGAAGTTGTCCCCACCTCAAACTTGTGCTGCCCTGATAGACCCAAGGGAGCCCTACAAACTGACATCAGGAACCTGGACTGCTGAGTTTTCTTTCCCAGGGAAAATGGAAAAAGGATGTGCCCAGGGGCCCCTGGCCCTGACTGCAAAAAATCCTTATATCGAAGGATGGACCCCACACCGAAGTTGTCCCCACCTCAAACTTGTGCTGCCCTGCTAGACACAAGGGAACCCTACAAACTGACATCAGGAACCTGGACTGCTGAGTTTTCTTTCCCAGGGAAAATGGAAAAAGGATGTGCCCAGGGGCCACTGGCCCTGGGCTGTGGCCTCACTACAAAAAATCCTTATATCGAAGGATGGACCCCACACCGAAGTTGTCTCCACCTCAAACTTGTGCTGCCCTGATAGACCCAAGGGAACCCTACAAACTGACATCAGGAACCTGGACTGCTGAGTTTTCTTTCCCAGGGAAAATGGAAAAAGGATGTGCCCAGGGGCCCCTGCCCCTGACTGCAAAATATCCTTATATCGAAGAATGGACCCCACACCGAAGTTGTCCCCACCTCAAACTTGTGCTGCCCTGATAGACCCAAGGGAGCCCTACAAACTGATATCAGGAACCTGGACTGCTGAGTTTTCTTTCCCAGGGAAAATGGAAAAAGGATGTGCACAGGGGCCCCTGGCCCTGGGCCCCTGGCCCTGACTGCAAAAACTCCTTATATCGAAGGATGGACCCCACACCGAAGTTGTCCCCACCTCAAACTTCTGCTGCCCTGATAGACCCAAGGGAGCCCTACAAACTGACATCAGGAACCTGGACTGCTGAGTTTTCTTTCCCAGGGAAAATGGAAAAAGGATGTGCCCAGTGTCCCCCGGCCCTGGGCTGGGCCTCTCTACAAAGAATCCTTATATCGAAGGATGGACCCCACACCAAAAATGTCCCCACCTCAAACTTGTGCTGCCCTGATAGACCCAAGGGAGCCCTACAAACTGACATCAGGAACCTGGACTGCTGAGTTTTCTTTCCCAGGGAAAATGGAAAAAGGGTGTGCCCAGGGGCCACTGGCCCTGACTGCAAAAAATCCTTATATCGAAGGATGGACCCCACACCGAAGTTGTCCCCACCTCAAACTTGTGCTGCCCTGATAGACCCAAGGGAGCCCTACAAACTGACATCAGGAACCTGGACTGCTGAGTTTTCTTTCCCAGGGAAAATGGAAAAAGGATGTGCCCAGGGCCCCCTGGCCCTGGGCTGGGGCCTCACTACAAAAAATCCTTATATCGAAGGATGGACCCCACACCGAAATTGTCTCCACCTCAAACTTGTGCTGCCCTGATAGACCCAAGGGAGCCCTACAAACTGACATCAGGAACCTGGACTGCTGAGTTTTCTTTCCCAGGTAAAATGGCCAAAGGTTGTGCCCAGGGGCCCCTGGCCCTGACTGCAAAATATCCTTATATCGAAGGATGGACCCCACACTGAAGTTGTCCCCACCTCAAACTTGTGCTGCCCTGATAGACCTAAGGGAGCCCTACAAACTGACATCAGGAACCTGGACTGCTGAGTTTTCTTTCCCAGGGAAAATGGAAAAAGGATGTGCCCAGGGGCCCCTGGCCCTGAGTGCAAAATATCCTTATATCGAAGGATGGACCCCACGCCGAAGTTGTCCCCACCTCAAACTTGTGCTGCCCTAATAGACCTAAGGGAGCCCTACAAACTGACATCAGGAACCTGGACTGCTGAGTTTTCTTTCCCAGGGAAAATGGAAAAAGGATGTGCCCAGGGGCCCCTGGCCCTGACTGCAAAAAATCCTTATATCGAAGGATGGAGCCCACACCGAAGTTGTCCCCTCCTCAAACTTGTGCTGCCCTGATAGACCTAAGGGAACCCTACAAACTGACATCAGGAACCTGGACTGCTGAGTTTTCTTTCCCAGGGAAAATGGAAAAAGGATGTGCCCAGGGGCCCCTGGCCCTGGGCTGGGGCCTCACTTCAAAAAATCCTTATATCGAAGGATGGACCCCACACCGAAGTTGTCCCCACCTCAAACTTGTGCTGCCCTGATAGACCCAAGGGAGCCCTACAAACTGACATCAGGAACCTGGACTGCTGAGTTTTCTTTCCCAGGGAAAATGGAAAAAGGATGTGCCCAGGGGCCCCTGGCCCTGGGCCCCTGGCCCTGACTGCAAAAAATCCTTATATCGAAGGATGGACCCCACACCGAAGTTGTCCCCACCTCAAACTTGTGCTGCCCTGATAGACCCAAGGGAGCCCTACAAACTGACATCAGGAACCTGGACTGCTGAGTTTTCTTTCCCAGGGAAAATGGAAAAAGGGTGTGCCCAGGGGCCCCTGGCCCTGACTGCAAAAAATCCTTATATCGAAGGATGGACCCCACACCGAAGTTGTCCCCACCTCAAACTTGTGCTGCCCTGATAGACCTAAGGGAGCCCTACAAACTGACATCAGGAACCTGGACTGCTGAGTTTTCTTTCCCAGGGAAAATGGAAAAAGGATGTGCCCAGGGGCCCCTGGCCCTGACTGCAAAAAATCCTTATATCGAAGGATGGACCCCACACTGAAGTTGTCCCCACCTCAAACTTGTGCTGCCCTGATAGACCTAAGGGAGCCCTACAAACTGACATCAGGAACCTGGACTGCAGAGTTTTCTTTCCCAGGGAAAATGGAAAAAGGATGTGCCCAGGGGGCCCTGGCCCTGACTGCAAAAAATCCTTATATCGAAGGATGGAGCCCACACCGAAGTTGTCCCCTCCTCAAAGTTGTGCTGCCCTGATAGACCTAAGGGAACCCTACAAACTGACATCAGGAACCTGGACTGCTGAGTTTTCTTTCCCAGGGAAAATGGAAAAAGGATGTGCCCAGGGGCCCCTGGCCCTGGGCGGGGCCTCACTTCAAAAAATCCTTATATCGAAGGATGGAGCCCACACCGAAGTTGTCCCCACCTCAAACTTGTGCTGCCCTGATAGACCCAAGGGAGCCCTACAAACTGACATCAGGAACCTGGACTGCTGAGTTTTCTTTCCCAGGGAAAATGGCCAAAGGTTGTGCCCAGGGGCTCCTAGCCCTGACTGCAAAAAATCCTTATATCGAAGGATGGTCCCCACACTGAAGATGTCCCCACCTCAAACTTGTGCTGCCCTGATACACCCAAGGGAGCCCTACAAACTGACATCAGGAACCTGGACTGCTGAGTTTTCTTTCCCAGGGAAAATGGCCAAAGGTTGTGCCCAGGGGCCCCGGGCCCTGAGTGCAAAAAATCCTTATATCGAAGGATGGACCCCACACTGAAGTTGTCCCCACCTCAAACTTGTGCTGCCCTGATAGACCCAAGGGAGCCCTACAAACTGACATCAGGAACCTGGACTGCTGAGTTTTCTTTCCCAGGGAAAATGGAAAAAGGATGTGCCCAGGGGCCCCTGGCCCTGACTGCAAAGAATCCTTATATCGAAGGATGGACCCCACACCGAAGTTGTCCCCACCTCAAACTTGTGCTGCCCTGTTAGACACAAGGGAACCCTACAAACTGACATCAGGAATCTGGACTGCTGAGTTTTCTTTCCCAGGGAAAATGGAAAAACGATGTGCCAAGGGGCCCCTGGCCCTGGGCTGGGGCCTCACTACAAAAAATCCTTATATCGAAGGATGGACCCCACACCGAAGTTCTCCCCACCTCAAACTTGTGCTGCCCTGATAGACCCAAGGGAGCCCTACAAACTGACATCAGGAACCTGGACTGCTGAGTTTTCTTTCCCAGGGAAAATGGAAAAAGGATGTGCCCAGGGGCCCCTGGCCCTGACTGCAAAAAATCCTTATATCGAAGGATGGACCCCACACCGAAGTTGTCCCCACCTCAAACTTGTGCTGCCCTGATACACCCAAGGGAGCCCTACAAACTGACATAAGGAACCTGGACTGCTGAGTTTTCTTTCCCAGGGAAAATGGAAAAAGGATGTGCCCAGGGGCCCCTGGCCCTGGGCCCCTGGCCCTGACTGCAAAAAATCCTTATATCGAAGGATGGACCCCACACCGAAGTTGTCCCCACCTCAAACTTGTGCTGCCCTGATAGACCCAAGGGAGCTCTCCAAACTGACATCAGGAACCTGGACTGCTGAGTTTTCTTTCCCAGGGAAAATGGAAAAAGGATGTGCCCAGGGGCCCCTGGCCCTGACTGCAAAAAATCCTTATATCGAAGGATGGACCCCACACTGAAGTTGTCCCCACCTCAAACTTGTGCTGCCCTAATAGACCTAAGGGAGCCCTACAAACTGACATCAGGAACCTGGACTGCAGAGTTTTCTTTCCCAGGGAAAATGGAAAAAGGATGTGCCCAGGGGGCCCTGGCCCTGACTGCAAAAAATCCTTATATCGAAGGATGGAGCCCACACCGAAGTTGTCCCCTCCTCAAAGTTGTGCTGCCCTGATAGACCTAAGGGAACCCTACAAACTGACATCAGGAACCTGGACTGCTGAGTTTTCTTTCCCAGGGAAAATGGAAAAAGGATGTGCCCAGGGGCCCCTGGCCCTGGGCTGGGGCCTCACTTCAAAAAATCCTTATATCGAAGGATGGAGCCCACACCGAAGTTGTCCCCACCTCAAACTTGTGCTACCCTGATAGACCCAAGGGAGCTCTACAAACTGACATCAGGAACCTGGACTGCTGAGTTTTCTTTCCCAGGGAAAATGGAAAAAGGATGTGCCCAGGGGCCCCTGGCCCTGACTGCAAAGAATCCATATATCGAAGGATGGACCCCACACTAAAGATGTCCCCACCTCAAACCTCTGCTGCCCTGATAGACCCAAGGGAGCCCTACAAACTGACATCAGGAACCTGGACTGCTGAGTTTTCTTTCCCAGGGAAAATGGCCAAAGGTTGTGCCCAGGGGCTCCTAGCCCTGACTGCAAAAAATCCTTATATCGAAGGATGGTCCCCACACTGAAGATGTCCCCACCTCAAACTTGTGCTGCCCTGATACACCCAAGGGAGCCCTACAAACTGACATCAGGAACCTGGACTGCTGAGTTTTCTTTCCCAGGGAAAATGGCCGAAGGTTGTGCCCAGGGGCCCCGGGCCCTGAGTGCAAAAAATCCTTATATCGAAGGATGGACCCCACACTGAAGTTGTCCCCACCTCAAACTTGTGCTGCCCTGATAGACCCAAGGGAGCCCTACAAACTGACATCAGGAACCTGGACTGCTGAGTTTTCTTTCCCAGGGAAAATGGAAAAAGGATGTGCCCAGGGGCCCCTGGCCCTGACTGCAAAAAATCCTTATATCGAAGGATGGACCCCACACCGAAGTTGTCCCCACCTCAAACTTGTGCTGCCCTGTTAGACACAAGGGAACCCTACAAACTGACATCAGGAACCTGGACTGCTGAGTTTTCTTTCCCAGGGAAAATGGAAAAACGATGTGCCAAGGGGCCCCTGGCCCTGGGCTGGGGCCTCACTACAAAAAATCCTTATATCGAAGGATGGACCCCACACCGAAGTTGTCCCCACCTCAAACTTGTGCTGCCCTGATAGACCCAAGGGAGCCCTACAAACTGACATCAGGAACCTGGACTGCTGAGTTTTCTTTCCCAGGGAAAATGGAAAAAGGATGTGCCCAGGGGCCCCTGGCCCTGACTGCAAAAAATCCTTATATCGAAGGATGGACCCCACACCGAAGTTGTCCCCACCTCAAACTTGTGCTGCCCTGATACACCCAAGGGAGCCCTACAAACTGACATAAGGAACCTGGACTGCTGAGTTTTCTTTCCCAGGGAAAATGGAAAAAGGATGTGCCCAGGGGCCCCTGGCCCTGGGCCCCTGGCCCTGACTGCAAAAAATCCTTATATCGAAGGATGGACCCCACACCGAAGTTGTCCCCACCTCAAACTTGTGCTGCCCTGATAGACCCAAGGGAGCTCTCCAAACTGACATCAGGAACCTGGACTGCTGAGTTTTCTTTCCCAGGGAAAATGGAAAAAGGATGTGCCCAGGGGCCCCTGGCCCTGACTGCAAAGAATCCTTATATCGAAGGATGGACCCCACACCGAAGTTGTCCCCACCTCAAACTTGTGCTGCCCTGATAGACCCAAGGGAGCCCTACAAACTGACATCAGGAACCTGGACTGCTACGTTTTCTTTCCCAGGGAAAATGGAAAAAGGATGTGCCCAGTGTCCCCTGGCCCTGGGCTGGACCTCTCTGCAAAGAATCCTTATATCGAAGGATGGACCCCACACCAAAGATGTCCCCACCTCAAACTTGTGCTGCCCTGATAGACCCAAGGGAGCCCTACAAACTGACATCAGGAACCTGGACTGCTGAGTTTTCTTTCCCAGGGAAAATGGACAAAGGATGTGCCCAGGGGCGCCTGGCCCTGGGCCCCTGGCCCTGACTGCAAAAAATCCTTATATCGAAGGATGGACCCCACACCGAAGTTGTCCCCACCTCAAACTTGTGCTGCCTTGATAGACCCAAGGGAGCTCTCCAAACTGACATCAGGAACCTGGACTGCTGAGTTTTCTTTCCCAGGTAAAATGTCCAAAGGTTGTGCCCAGGGGACCCTGGCCCTGACTGCAAAAAATCCTTATATCGAAGGATGGACCCCACACTGAAGTTGTCCCCACCTCAAACCTGTGCTGCCCTAATAGACCTAAGGGAGCCCTACAAACTGACATCAGGAACCTGGACTGCTGAGTTTTCTTTCCCAGGGAAAATGGAAAAAGGATGTGCCCGGGGCCCCTGTCCCTGACTGCAAAAAATCCTTATATCGAAGGATGGACCCCACACTGAAGTTGTCCCCACCTCAAACTTGTGCTGCCCTAATAGACCTAAGGGAGCCCTACAAACTGACATCAGGAACCTGGACTGCTGAGTTTTCTTTCCCAGGGAAAATGGAAAAAGGATGTGCCCAGGGGCCCCTGGCCCTGGGCTGGGGCCTCACTTCAAAAAATCCTTATATCGAAGGATGGAGCCCACACCGAAGTTGTCCCCACCTCAAACTTGTGCTACCCTGATAGACCCAAGGGAGCTCTCCAAACTGACATCAAAAACCTGGACTGCTGAGTTTTCTTTCCCAGGGAAAATGGAAAAAGGATGTGCCCAGGGGCCCCTGGCCCTGACTGCAAAAAATCCTTATATCGAAGGATGGACCCCACACCGAAGTTGTCCCCACCTCAAACTTGTGCTGCCTTGATAGACCCAAGGGAGCCCTACAAACTGACATCAGGAACCTGGACTGCTGAGTTTTCTTTCCCAGGGAAAATGGAAAAAGGATGTGCCCAGGTGCCCCTGGCCCTGGGCTGGGGCCTCACTACAAAAAATCCTTATATCGAAGGATGGACCCCACACCGAAGTTGTCCCCACCTCAAACTTGTGCTGCCCTGATAGACCCAAGGGAACCCTACAAACTGACATCAGGAACCTGGACTGCTGAGTTTTCTTTCCCAGGGAAAATGGAAAAAGGGTGTGCCCAGGGGCCCCTGGCCCTGACTGCAAAAAATCCTTATATCGAAGGATGGACCCCACACCGAAGTTGTCCCCACCTCAAACTTGTGCTGCCCTGATAGACCTAAGGGAGCCCTACAAACTGACATCAGGAACCTGGACTGCTGAGTTTTCTTTCCCAGGGAAAATGGAAAAAGGATGTGCCCAGGGGCCCCTGGCCCTGACGCAAAAAATCCTTATATCGAAGGATGGACCCCACACTGAAGTTGTCCCCACCTCAAACTTGTGCTGCCCTAATAGACCTAAGGGAGCCCTACAAACTGACATCAGGAACCTGGACTGCTGAGTTTTCTTTCCCAGGGAAAATGGAAAAAGGATGTGCCCAGGGGCCCCTGGCCCTGGGCTGGGGCCTCACTTCAAAAAATCCTTATATCGAAGGATGGAGCCCACACCGAAGTTGTCCCCACCTCAAACTTGTGCTACCCTGATAGACCCAAGGGATCTCTCCAAACTGACATCAGGAACCTGGACTGCTGAGTTTTCTTTCCCAGGTAAAATGGCCAAAGGTTGTGCCCAGGGGCCCCTGGCCCTGACTGCAAATATCCTTATATCGAAGGATGGACCCCACACTGAAGTTGTCCCACACCTCAAACTTGTGCTGCCCTGATAGACCTAACGGAGCCCTACAAACTGACATCAGGAACCTGGACTGCTGAGTTTTATTTCCCAGGGAAAATGGAAAAAGGATGTGCCCAGGGGCCCCTGGCCCTGGGCTGGGGCCTCACTTCAAAAAATCCTTATATCGAAGGATGGACCCCACACCGAAGTTGTCCCCACCTCAAACTTGTGCTGCCCTGATAGACCCAAGGGAGCTCTACAAACTGACATCAGGAACCTGGACTGCTGAGTTTTCTTTCCCAGGGAAAATGGAAAAAGGATGTGCCCAGGGGCCCCTGGCCCTGACTGCAAAGAATCCTTATATCGAAGGATGGACCCCACACCGAAGTTGTCCCCACCTCAAACTTGTGCTGCCCTGATAGACCCAAGGGAGCCCTACAAACTGACATCAGGAACCTGGACTGCTGAGTTTTCTTTCCCAGGGAAAATGGCCAACGGTTGTGCCCAGGGGCTCCTAGCCCTGACTGCAAAAAATCCTTATATCGAAGGATGGTCCCCACACCGAAGATGTCCCCACCTCAAACTTGTGCTGCCCTGATACACCCAAGGGAGCCCTACAAACTGACATCAGCAACCTGGACTGCTGAGTTTTCTTTCCCAGGGAAAATGGCCAAAGGTTGTGCCCTGGGGCCCCGGGCCCTGAGTGCAAAAAATCCTTATATCGAAGGATGGACCCCACACCGAAGTTGTCCCCATCTCAAACTTGTGCTGCCCTGATAGACCCAAGGGAGCCCTACAAACTGACATCAGGAACCTGGACTGCTGAGTTTTCTTTCCCAGGGAAAATGGTAAAAGGGTGTGCCCATGGGCCCCTGGCCCTGACTGAAAAAATCCTTATATTGAAGGATGGACCCCACACCGAAGTTGTCCCCACCTCAAACTTGTGCTGCCCTGTTAGACACAAGGGAACCCTACAAACTGACATCAGGAACCTGGACTGCTGAGTTTTCTTTCCCAGGGAAAATGGAAAAAGGATGTGCCCAGGGGCCCCTGGCCCTGGGCTGGGGCCTCACTACAAAAAATCCTTATATCGAAGGATGGAGCCCACACTGAAGTTGTCCCCACCTCAAACTTGTGCTGCCCTGATAGACCCAAGGGAGCCCTACAAACTGACATCAGGAACCTGGACTGCTGAGTTTTCTTTCCCAGGGAAAATGGCCTAAAGGTTGTGCCCAGGGGCCCCTGGCCCTGACTGCAAAGAATCCTTATATCGAAGGATGGACCCCACACCGAAGTTGTCCCCATCTCAAACTTGTGCTGCCCTGATACACCCAAGGGAGCCCTACAAACTGACATCAGGAACCTGGACTGCTGAGTTTTCTTTCCCAGGGAAAATGGAAAAAGGATGTGCCCAGGGGCCCCTGGCCCTGACTGCAAAATATCCTTATATCGAAGAATGGACCCCACACCGAAGTTGTCCCCACCTCAAACTTGTGCTGCCCTGATAGACCCAAGGGAGCCCTACAAACTGACATCAGGAACCTGGACTGCTGAGTTTTCTTTCCCAGGGAAAATGGAAAAAGGATGTGCCCAGGGGCCCCTGGCCCTGGGCCCCTGGCCCTGACTGCAAAAAATCCTTATATCGAAGGATGGACCCCACACCGAAGTTGTCCCCACCTCAAACTTGTGCTGCCCTGATAGACCTAAGGGAGCCCTACAAACTGACATCAGGAACCTGGACTGCTGAGTTTTCTTTCCCAGGGAAAATGGAAAAAGGATGTGCCCAGGGGCCCCTGGCCCTGACTGCAAAAAATCCTTATATCGAAGGATGGACCCCACACTGAAGTTGTCCCCACCTCAAACTTGTGCTGCCCTAATAGACCTAAGGGAGCCCTACAAACTGACATCAGGAACCTGGACTGCAGAGTTTTCTTTCCCAGGGAAAATGGAAAAAGGATGTGCCCAGGGGGCCCTGGCCCTGACTGCAAAAAATCCTTATATCGAAGGATGGAGCCCACACCGAAGTTGTCCCCTCCTCAAAGTTGTGCTGCCCTGATAGACCTAAGGGAACCCTACAAACTGACATCAGGAACCTGGACTGCTGAGTTTTCTTTCCCAGGGAAAATGGAAAAAGGATGTGCCCAGGGGCCCCTGGCCCTGGGCTGGGGCCTCACTTCAAAAAATCCTTATATCGAAGGATGGAGCCCACACCGAAGTTGTCCCCACCTCAAACTTGTGCTACCCTGATAGACCCAAGGGAGCTCTACAAACTGACATCAGGAACCTGGACTGCTGAGTTTTCTTTCCCAGGGAAAATGGAAAAAGAATGTGCCCAGGGGCCCCTGGCCCTGACTGCAAAGAATCCATATATCGAAGGATGGACCCCACACTAAAGATGTCCCCACCTCAAACTTGTGCTGCCCTGATAGACCCAAGGGAGCCCTACAAACTGACATCAGGAACCTGGACTGCTGAGTTTTCTTTCCCAGGGAAAATGGCCAAAGGTTGTGCCCAGGGGCTCCTAGCCCTGACTGCAAAAAATCCTTATATCGAAGGATGGTCCCCACACTGAAGATGTCCCCACCTCAAACTTGTGCTGCCCTGATACACCCAAGGGAGCCCTACAAACTGACATCAGGAACCTGGACTGCTGAGTTTTCTTTCCCAGGGAAAATGGCCAAAAGTTGTGCCCAGGGGCCCCGGGCCCTGAGTGCAAAAAATCCTTATATCGAAGGATGGACCCCACACTGAAGTTGTCCCCACCTCAAACTTGTGCTGCCCTGATAGACCCAAGGGAGCCCTACAAACTGACATCAGGAACCTGGACTGCTGAGTTTTCTTTCCCAGGGAAAATGGAAAAAGGATGTGCCCAGGGGCCCCTGGCCCTGACTGCAAAAAATCCTTATATCGAAGGATGGACCCCACACCGAAGTTGTCCCCACCTCAAACTTGTGCTGCCCTGTTAGACACAAGGGAACCCTACAAACTGACATCAGGAACCTGGACTGCTGAGTTTTCTTTCCCAGGGAAAATGGAAAAACGATGTGCCAAGGGGCCCCTGGCCCTGGGCTGGGGCCTCACTACAAAAAATCCTTATATCGAAGGATGGACCCCACACCGAAGTTGTCCCCACCTCAAACTTGTGCTGCCCTGATAGACCCAAGGGAGCCCTACAAACTGACATCAGGAACCTGGACTGCTGAGTTTTCTTTCCCAGGGAAAATGGAAAAAGGATGTGCCCAGGGGCCCCTGGCCCTGACTGCAAAAAATCCTTATATTGAAGGATGGACCCCACACCGAAGTTGTCCCCACCTCAAACTTGTGCTGCCCTGATACACCCAAGGGAGCCCTACAAACTGACATAAGGAACCTGGACTGCTGAGTTTTCTTTCCCAGGGAAAATGGAAAAAGGATGTGCCCAGGGGCCCCTGGCCCTGGGCCCCTGGCCCTGACTGCAAAAAATCCTTATATCGAAGGATGGACCCCACACCGAAGTTGTCCCCACCTCAAACTTGTGCTGCCCTGATAGACCCAAGGGAGCTCTCCAAACTGACATCAGGAACCTGGACTGCTGAGTTTTCTTTCCCAGGGAAAATGGAAAAAGGATAGGCCCAGGGGCCCCTGGCCCTGACTGCAAAGAATCCTTATATCGAAGGATGGACCCCACACCGAAGTTGTCCCCACCTCAAACTTGTGCTGCCCTGATAGACCCAAGGGAGCCCTACAAACTGACATCAGGAACCTGGACTGCTACGTTTTCTTTCCCAGGAAAAATGGAAAAAGGATGTGCCCAGGGGCCCCTGGCCCTGGGCTGGGGCCTCACTTCAAAAAATCCTTATATCGAAGGATGGAGCCCACACCGAAGTTGTCCCCACCTCAAACTTGTGCTACCCTGATAGACCCAAGGGAGCTCTCCAAACTGACATCAAAAACCTGGACTGCTGAGTTTTCTTTCCCAGGGAAAATGGAAAAAGGATGTGCCCAGGGGCCCCTGGCCCTGACTGCAAAAAATCCTTATATCGAAGGATGGACCCCACACCGAAGTTGTCCCCACCTCAAACTTGTGCTGCCTTGATAGACCCAAGGGAGCCCTACAAACTGACATCAGGAACCTGGACTGCTGAGTTTTCTTTCCCAGGGAAAATGGAAAAAGGATGTGCCCAGGTGCCCCTGGCCCTGGGCTGGGGCCTCACTACAAAAAATCCTTATATCGAAGGATGGACCCCACACCGAAGTTGTCCCCACCTCAAACTTGTGCTGCCCTGATAGACCCAAGGGAACCCTACAAACTGACATCAGGAACCTGGACTGCTGAGTTTTCTTTCCCAGGGAAAATGGAAAAAGGGTGTGCCCAGGGGCCCCTGGCCCTGACTGCAAAAAATCCTTATATCGAAGGATGGACCCCACACCGAAGTTGTCCCCATCTCAAACTTGTGCTGCCCTGATAGACCTAAGGGAGCCCTACAAACTGACATCAGGAACCTGGACTGCTGAGTTTTCTTTCCCAGGGAAAATGGAAAAAGGATGTGCCCAGGGGCCCCTGGCCCTGACTGCAAAAAATCCTTATATCGAAGGATGGACCCCACACTGAAGTTGTCCCCACCTCAAACTTGTGCTGCCCTAATAGACCTAAGGGAGCCCTACAAACTGACATCAGGAACCTGGACTGCTGAGTTTTCTTTCCCAGGGAAAATGGAAAAAGGATGTGCCCAGGGGCCCCTGGCCCTGGGCTGGGGCCTCACTTCAAAAAATCCTTATATCGAAGGATGGAGCCCACACCGAAGTTGTCCCCACCTCAAACTTGTGCTACCCTGATAGACCCAAGGGATCTCTCCAAACTGACATCAGGAACCTGGACTGCTGAGTTTTCTTTCCCAGGTAAAATGGCCAAAGGTTGTGCCCAGGGGCCCCTGGCCCTGACTGCAAATATCCTTATATCGAAGGATGGACCCCACACTGAAGTTGTCCCACACCTCAAACTTGTGCTGCCCTGATAGACCTAACGGAGCCCTACAAACTGACATCAGGAACCTGGACTGCTGAGTTTTATTTCCCAGGGAAAATGGAAAAAGGATGTGCCCAGGGGCCCCTGGCCCTGGGCTGGGGCCTCACTTCAAAAAATCCTTATATCGAAGGATGGACCCCACACCGAAGTTGTCCCCACCTCAAACTTGTGCTACCCTGATAGACCCAAGGGAGCTCTACAAACTGACATCAGGAACCTGGACTGCTGAGTTTTCTTTCCCAGGGAAAATGGAAAAAGGATGTGCCCAGGGGCCCCTGGCCCTGACTGCAAAGAATCCTTATATCGAAGGATGGACCCCACACCGAAGTTGTCCCCACCTCAAACTTGTGCTGCCCTGATACACCCAAGGGAGCCCTACAAACTGACATCAGCAACCTGGACTGCTGAGTTTTCTTTCCCAGGGAAAATGGCCAAAGGTTGTGCCCTGGGGCCCCGGGCCCTGAGTGCAAAAAATCCTTATATCGAAGGATGGACCCCACACCGAAGTTGTCCCCACCTCAAACTTGTGCTGCCCTGATAGACCCAAGGGAGCCCTACAAACTGACATCAGGAACCTGGACTGCTGAGTTTTCTTTCCCAGGGAAAATGGTAAAAGGGTGTGCCCATGGGCCCCTGGCCCTGACTGAAAAAATCCTTATATTGAAGGATGGACCCCACACCGAAGTTGTCCCCACCTCAAACTTGTGCTGCCCTGTTAGACACAATGGAACCCTACAAACTGACATCAGGAACCTGGACTGCTGAGTTTTCTTTCCCAGGGAAAATGGAAAAAGGATGTGCCCAGGGGCCCCTGGCCCTGGGCTGGGGCCTCACTACAAAAAATCCTTATATCGAAGGATGGAGCCCACACTGAAGTTGTCCCCACCTCAAACTTGTGCTGCCCTGATAGACCCAAGGGAGCCCTACAAACTGACATCAGGAACCTGGACTGCTGAGTTTTCTTTCCCAGGGAAAATGGCCTAAAGGTTGTGCCCAGGGGCCCCTGGCCCTGACTGCAAAGAATCCTTATATCGAAGGATGGACCCCACACCGAAGTTGTCCCCACCTCAAACTTGTGCTGCCCTGATACACCCAAGGGAGCCCTACAAACTGACATCAGGAACCTGGACTGCTGAGTTTTCTTTCCCAGGGAAAATGGAAAAAGGATGTGCCCAGGGGCCCCTGGCCCTGACTGCAAAATATCCTTATATCGAAGAATGGACCCCACACCGAAGTTGTCCCCACCTCAAACTTGTGCTGCCCTGATAGACCCAAGGGAGCCCTACAAACTGACATCAGGAACCTGGACTGCTGAGTTTTCTTTCCCAGGGAAAATGGAAAAAGGATGTGCCCAGGGGCCCCTGGCCCTGGGCCCCTGGCCCTGACTGCAAAAAATCCTTATATCGAAGGATGGACCCCACACCGAAGTTGTCCCCACCTCAAACTTGTGCTGCCCTGATAGACCTAAGGGAGCCCTACAAACTGACATCAGGAACCTGGACTGCTGAGTTTTCTTTCCCAGGGAAAATGGAAAAAGGATGTGCCCAGGGGCCCCTGGCCCTGACTGCAAAAAATCCTTATATCGAAGGATGGACCCCACACTGAAGTTGTCCCCACCTCAAACTTGTGCTGCCCTAATAGACCTAAGGGAGCCCTACAAACTGACATCAGGAACCTGGACTGCAGAGTTTTCTTTCCCAGGGAAAATGGAAAAAGGATGTGCCCAGGGGGCCCTGGCCCTGACTGCAAAAAATCCTTATATCGAAGGATGGAGCCCACACCGAAGTTGTCCCCACCTCAAACTTGTGCTGCCCTGATACACCCAAGGGAGCCCTACAAACTGACATCAGGAACCTGGACTGCTGAGTTTTCTTTCCCAGGGAAAATGGCCAAAGGTTGTGCCCAGGGGCCCCGGGCCCTGAGTGCAAAAAATCCTTATATCGAAGGATGGACCCCACACTGAAGTTGTCCCCACCTCAAACTTGTGCTGCCCTGATAGACCCAAGGGAGCCCTACAAACTGACATCAGGAACCTGGACTGCTGAGTTTTCTTTCCCAGGGAAAATGGAAAAAGGATGTGCCCAGGGGCCCCTGGCCCTGACTGCAAAAAATCCTTATATCGAAGGATGGACCCCACACCGAAGTTGTCCCCACCTCAAACTTGTGCTGCCCTGTTAGACACAAGGGAACCCTACAAACTGACATCAGGAACCTGGACTGCTGAGTTTTCTTTCCCAGGGAAAATGGAAAAACGATGTGCCAAGGGGCCCCTGGCCCTGGGCTGGGGCCTCACTACAAAAAATCCTTATATCGAAGGATGGACCCCACACCGAAGTTGTCCCCACCTCAAACTTGTGCTGCCCTGATAGACCCAAGGGAGCCCTACAAACTGACATCAGGAACCTGGACTGCTGAGTTTTCTTTCCCAGGGAAAATGGAAAAAGGATGTGCCCAGGGGCCCCTGGCCCTGACTGCAAAAAATCCTTATATCGAAGGATGGACCCCACACCGAAGTTGTCCCCACCTCAAACTTGTGCTGCCCTGATACACCCAAGGGAGCCCTACAAACTGACATAAGGAACCTGGACTGCTGAGTTTTCTTTCCCAGGGAAAATGGAAAAAGGATGTGCCCAGGGGCCCCTGGCCCTGGGCCCCTGGCCCTGACTGCAAAAAATCCTTATATCGAAGGATGGACCCCACACCGAAGTTGTCCCCACCTCAAACTTGTGCTGCCCTGATAGACCCAAGGGAGCTCTCCAAACTGACATCAGGAACCTGGACTGCTGAGTTTTCTTTCCCAGGGAAAATGGAAAAAGGATGTGCCCAGGGGCCCCTGGCCCTGACTGCAAAGAATCCTTATATCGAAGGATGGACCCCACACCGAAGTTGTCCCCACCTCAAACTTGTGCTGCCCTGATAGACCCAAGGGAGCCCTACAAACTGACATCAGGAACCTGGACTGCTACGTTTTCTTTCCCAGGGAAAATGGAAAAAGGATGTGCCCAGTGTCCCCTGGCCCTGGGCCGGACCTCTCTGCAAAGAATCCTTATATCGAAGGATGGACCCCACACCAAAGATGTCCCCACCTCAAACTTGTGCTGCCCTGATAGACCCAAGGGAGCCCTACAAACTGACATCAGGAACCTGGACTGCTGAGTTTTCTTTCCCAGGGAAAATGGAAAAAGGGTGTGCCCAGGGGCCACTGGCCCTGACTGCAAAAAATCCTTATATCGAAGGATGGACCCCACACCGAAGTTGTCCCCACCTCAAACTTGTGCTGCCCTGATACACCCAAGGGAGCCCTACAAACTGACATCAGGAACCTGGACTGCTGAGTTTTCTTTCCCAGGGAAAATGGACAAAGGATGTGCCCAGGGGCCCCTGGCCCTGGGCCCCTGGCCCTGACTGCAAAAAATCCTTATATCGAAGGATGGACCCCACACCGAAGTTGTCCCCACCTCAAACTTGTGCTGCCTTGATAGACCCAAGGGAGCTCTCCAAACTGACATCAGGAACCTGGACTGCTGAGTTTTCTTTCCCAGGTAAAATGGCCAAAGGTTGTGCCCAGGGGACCCTGGCCCTGACTGCAAAGAATCCTTATATCGAAGGATGGACCCCACACTGAAGTTGTCCCCACCTCAAACCTGTGCTGCCCTAATAGACCTAAGGGAGCCCTACAAACTGACATCAGGAACCTGGACTGCTGAGTTTTCTTTTCCAGGGAAAATGGAAAAAGGATGTGCCCGGGGCCCCTGTCCCTGACTGCAAAAAATCCTTATATCGAAGGATGGACCCCACACTGAAGTTGTCCCCACCTCAAACTTGTGCTGCCCTAATAGACCTAAGGGAGCCCTACAAACTGACATCAGGAACCTGGACTGCTGAGTTTTCTTTCCCAGGGAAAATGGAAAAAGGATGTGCCCAGGGGCCCCTGGCCCTGGGCTGGGGCCTCACTTCAAAAAATCCTTATATCGAAGGATGGAGCCCACACCGAAGTTGTCCCCACCTCAAACTTGTGCTACCCTGATAGACCCAAGGGAGCTCTCCAAACTGACATCAAAAACCTGGACTGCTGAGTTTTCTTTCCCAGGGAAAATGGAAAAAGGATGTGCCCAGGGGCCCCTGGCCCTGACTGCAAAAAATCCTTATATCGAAGGATGGACCCCACACCGAAGTTGTCCCCACCTCAAACTTGTGCTGCCTTGATAGACCCAAGGGAGCCCTACAAACTGACATCAGGAACCTGGACTGCTGAGTTTTCTTTCCCAGGGAAAATGGAAAAAGGATGTGCCCAGGGGCCCCTGGCCCTGGGCTGGGGCCTCACTACAAAAAATCCTTATATCGAAGGATGGAGCCCACACCGAAGTTGTCCCCACCTCAAACTTGTGCTGCCCTGATAGACCCAAGGGAACCCTACAAACTGACATCAGGAACCTGGACTGCTGAGTTTTCTTTCCCAGGGAAAATGGAAAAAGGGTGTGCCCAGGGGCCCCTGGCCCTGACTGCAAAAAATCCTTATATCGAAGGATGGAGCCCACACCGAAGTTGTCCCCACCTCAAACTTGTGCTGCCCTGATAGACCTAAGGGAGCCCTACAAACTGACATCAGGAACCTGGACTGCTGAGTTTTCTTTCCCAGGGAAAATGGAAAAAGGATGTGCCCAGGGGCCCCTGGCCCTGACTGCAAAAAATCCTTATATCGAAGGATGGACCCCACACTGAAGTTGTCCCCACCTCAAACTTGTGCTGCCCTAATAGACCTAAGGGAGCCCTACAAACTGACATCAGGAACCTGGACTGCTGAGTTTTCTTTCCCAGGGAAAATGGAAAAAGGATGTGCCCAGGGGCCCCTGGCCCTGGGCTGGGGCCTCACTTCAAAAAATCCTTATATCGAAGGATGGAGCCCACACCGAAGTTGTCCCCACCTCAAACTTGTGCTACCCTGATAGACCCAAGGGATCTCTCCAAACTGACATCAGGAACCTGGACTGCTGAGTTTTCTTTCCCAGGTAAAATGGCCAAAGGTTGTGCCCAGGGGCCCCTGGCCCTGACTGCAAAAAATCCTTATATCGAAGGATGGACCCCACACTGAAGTTGTCCCACACCTCAAACTTGTGCTGCCCTGATAGACCTAACGGAGCCCTACAAACTGACATCAGGAACCTGGACTGCTGAGTTTTCTTTCCCAGGGAAAATGGAAAAAGGATGTGCCCAGGGGCCCCTGGCCCTGGGCTGGGGCCTCACTTCAAAAAATCCTTATATCGAAGGATGGACCCCACACCGAAGTTGTCCCCACCTCAAACTTGTGCTACCCTGATAGACCCAAGGGAGCTCTACAAACTGACATCAGGAACCTGGACTGCTGAGTTTTCTTTCCCAGGGAAAATGGAAAAAGGATGTGCCCAGGGGCCCCTGGCCCTGACTGCAAAGAATCCTTATATCGAAGGATGGACCCCACACCGAAGTTGTCCCCACCTCAAACTTGTGCTGCCCTGATAGACCCAAGGGAGCCCTACAAACTGACATCAGGAACCTGGACTGCTGAGTTTTCTTTCCCAGGGAAAATGGCCAACGGTTGTGCCCAGGGGCTCCTAGCCCTGACTGCAAAAAATCCTTATATCGAAGGATGGTCCCCACACCGAAGATGTCCCCACCTCAAACTTGTGCTGCCCTGATACACCCAAGGGAGCCCTACAAACTGACATCAGCAACCTGGACTGCTGAGTTTTCTTTCCCAGGGAAAATGGCCAAAGGTTGTGCCCTGGGGCCCCGGGCCCTGAGTGCAAAAAATCCTTATATCGAAGGATGGACTCCACACCGAAGTTGTCCCCACCTCAAACTTGTGCTGCCCTGATAGACCTAAGGGAGCCCAACAAACTGACATCAGGAACCTGGACTGCTGAGTTTTCTTTCCCAGGGAAAATGGTAAAAGGGTGTGCACATGGGCCCCTGGCCCTGACTGAAAAAATCCTTATATTGAAGGATGGACCCCACACCGAAGTTGTCCCCACCTCAAACTTGTGCTGCCCTGTTAGACACAAGGGAACCCTACAAACTGACATCAGGAACCTGGACTGCTGAGTTTTCTTTCCCAGGGAAAATGGAAAAAGGATGTGCCCAGGGGCCCCTGGCCCTGGGCTGGGGCCTCACTACAAAAAATCCTTATAACGAAGGATGGAGCCCACACTGAAGTTGTCCCCACCTCAAACTTGTGCTGCCCTGATAGACCCAAGGGAGCCCTACAAACTGACATCAGGAACCTGGACTGCTGAGTTTTCTTTCCCAGGGAAAATGGCCTAAAGAATGTGCCCAGGGGCCCCTGGCCCTGACTGCAAAAAATCCTTATATCGAAGGATGGACCCCACACCGAAGTTGTCCCCACCTCAAACTTGTGCTGCCCTGATACACCCAAGGGAGCCCTACAAACTGACATCAGGAACCTGGACTGCTGAGTTTTCTTTCCCAGGGAAAATGGAAAAAGGATGTGCCCAGGGGCCCCTGGCCCTGACTGCAAAAAATCCTTATATCGAAGGATGGACCCCACACCGAAGTTGTCCCCACCTCAAACTTGTGCTGCCCTAATAGACCTAAGGGAGCCCTACAAACTGACATCAGGAACCTGGACTGCTGAGTTTTCTTTCCCAGGGAAAATGGAAAAAGGATGTGCCCAGGGGCCCCTGGCCCTGGGCTGGGGCCTCACTTCAAAAAATCCTTATATCGAAGGATGGAGCCCACACCGAAGTTGTCCCCACCTCAAACTTGTGCTACCCTTATAGACCCAAGGGATCTCTCCAAACTGACATCAGGAACCTGGACTGCTGAGTTTTCTTTCCCAGGTAAAATGGCCAAAGGTTGTGCCCAGGGGCCCCTGGCCCTGACTGCAAAAAATCCTTATATCGAAGGATGGACCCCACACTGAAGTTGTCCCACACCTCAAACTTGTGCTGCCCTGATAGACCTAACGGAGCCCTACAAACTGACATCAGGAACCTGGACTGCTGAGTTTTCTTTCCCAGGGAAAATGGAAAAAGGATGTGCCCAGGGGCCCCTGGCCCTGGGCTGGGGCCTCACTTCAAAAAATCCTTATATCGAAGGATGGACCCCACACCGAAGTTGTCCCCACCTCAAACTTGTGCTACCCTGATAGACCCAAGGGAGCTCTACAAACTGACATCAGGAACCTGGACTGCTGAGTTTTCTTTCCCAGGGAAAATGGAAAAAGGATGTGCCCAGGGGCCCCTGGCCCTGACTGCAAAGAATCCTTATATCGAAGGATGGACCCCACACCGAAGTTGTCCCCACCTCAAACTTGTGCTGCCCTGATAGACCCAAGGGAGCCCTACAAACTGACATCAGGAACCTGGACTGCTACGTTTTCTTTCCCAGGGAAAATGGAAAAAGGATGTGCCCAGTGTCCCCTGGCCCTGGGCCGGACCTCTCTGCAAAGAATCCTTATATCGAAGGATGGACCCCACACCAAAGATGTCCCCACCTCAAACTTGTGCTGCCCTGATAGACCCAAGGGAGCCCTACAAACTGACATCAGGAACCTGGACTGCTGAGTTTTCTTTCCCAGGGAAAATGGAAAAAGGGTGTGCCCAGGGGCCACTGGCCCTGACTGCAAAAAATCCTTATATCGAAGGATGGACCCCACACCGAAGTTGTCCCCACCTCAAACTTGTGCTGCCCTGATACACCCAAGGGAGCCCTACAAACTGACATCAGGAACCTGGACTGCTGAGTTTTCTTTCCCAGGGAAAATGGACAAAGGATGTGCCCAGGGGCCCCTGGCCCTGGGCCCCTGGCCCTGACTGCAAAAAATCCTTATATCGAAGGATGGACCCCACACCGAAGTTGTCCCCACCTCAAACTTGTGCTGCCTTGATAGACCCAAGGGAGCTCTCCAAACTGACATCAGGAACCTGGACTGCTGAGTTTTCTTTCCCAGGTAAAATGGCCAAAGGTTGTGCCCAGGGGACCCTGGCCCTGACTGCAAAGAATCCTTATATCGAAGGATGGACCCCACACTGAAGTTGTCCCCACCTCAAACCTGTGCTGCCCTAATAGACCTAAGGGAGCCCTACAAACTGACATCAGGAACCTGGACTGCTGAGTTTTCTTTTCCAGGGAAAATGGAAAAAGGATGTGCCCGGGGCCCCTGTCCCTGACTGCAAAAAATCCTTATATCGAAGGATGGACCCCACACTGAAGTTGTCCCCACCTCAAACTTGTGCTGCCCTAATAGACCTAAGGGAGCCCTACAAACTGACATCAGGAACCTGGACTGCTGAGTTTTCTTTCCCAGGGAAAATGGAAAAAGGATGTGCCCAGGGGCCCCTGGCCCTGGGCTGGGGCCTCACTTCAAAAAATCCTTATATCGAAGGATGGAGCCCACACCGAAGTTGTCCCCACCTCAAACTTGTGCTACCCTGATAGACCCAAGGGAGCTCTCCAAACTGACATCAAAAACCTGGACTGCTGAGTTTTCTTTCCCAGGGAAAATGGAAAAAGGATGTGCCCAGGGGCCCCTGGCCCTGACTGCAAAAAATCCTTATATCGAAGGATGGACCCCACACCGAAGTTGTCCCCACCTCAAACTTGTGCTGCCTTGATAGACCCAAGGGAGCCCTACAAACTGACATCAGGAACCTGGACTGCTGAGTTTTCTTTCCCAGGGAAAATGGAAAAAGGATGTGCCCAGGGGCCCCTGGCCCTGGGCTGGGGCCTCACTACAAAAAATCCTTATATCGAAGGATGGAGCCCACACCGAAGTTGTCCCCACCTCAAACTTGTGCTGCCCTGATAGACCCAAGGGAACCCTACAAACTGACATCAGGAACCTGGACTGCTGAGTTTTCTTTCCCAGGGAAAATGGAAAAAGGGTGTGCCCAGGGGCCCCTGGCCCTGACTGCAAAAAATCCTTATATCGAAGGATGGAGCCCACACCGAAGTTGTCCCCACCTCAAACTTGTGCTGCCCTGATAGACCTAAGGGAGCCCTACAAACTGACATCAGGAACCTGGACTGCTGAGTTTTCTTTCCCAGGGAAAATGGAAAAAGGATGTGCCCAGGGGCCCCTGGCCCTGACTGCAAAAAATCCTTATATCGAAGGATGGACCCCACACTGAAGTTGTCCCCACCTCAAACTTGTGCTGCCCTAATAGACCTAAGGGAGCCCTACAAACTGACATCAGGAACCTGGACTGCTGAGTTTTCTTTCCCAGGGAAAATGGAAAAAGGATGTGCCCAGGGGCCCCTGGCCCTGGGCTGGGGCCTCACTTCAAAAAATCCTTATATCGAAGGATGGAGCCCACACCGAAGTTGTCCCCACCTCAAACTTGTGCTACCCTGATAGACCCAAGGGATCTCTCCAAACTGACATCAGGAACCTGGACTGCTGAGTTTTCTTTCCCAGGTAAAATGGCCAAAGGTTGTGCCCAGGGGCCCCTGGCCCTGACTGCAAAAAATCCTTATATCGAAGGATGGACCCCACACTGAAGTTGTCCCACACCTCAAACTTGTGCTGCCCTGATAGACCTAACGGAGCCCTACAAACTGACATCAGGAACCTGGACTGCTGAGTTTTCTTTCCCAGGGAAAATGGAAAAAGGATGTGCCCAGGGGCCCCTGGCCCTGGGCTGGGGCCTCACTTCAAAAAATCCTTATATCGAAGGATGGACCCCACACCGAAGTTGTCCCCACCTCAAACTTGTGCTACCCTGATAGACCCAAGGGAGCTCTACAAACTGACATCAGGAACCTGGACTGCTGAGTTTTCTTTCCCAGGGAAAATGGAAAAAGGATGTGCCCAGGGGCCCCTGGCCCTGACTGCAAAGAATCCTTATATCGAAGGATGGACCCCACACCGAAGTTGTCCCCACCTCAAACTTGTGCTGCCCTGATAGACCCAAGGGAGCCCTACAAACTGACATCAGGAACCTGGACTGCTGAGTTTTCTTTCCCAGGGAAAATGGCCAACGGTTGTGCCCAGGGGCTCCTAGCCCTGACTGCAAAAAATCCTTATATCGAAGGATGGTCCCCACACCGAAGATGTCCCCACCTCAAACTTGTGCTGCCCTGATACACCCAAGGGAGCCCTACAAACTGACATCAGCAACCTGGACTGCTGAGTTTTCTTTCCCAGGGAAAATGGCCAAAGGTTGTGCCCTGGGGCCCCGGGCCCTGAGTGCAAAAAATCCTTATATCGAAGGATGGACTCCACACCGAAGTTGTCCCCACCTCAAACTTGTGCTGCCCTGATAGACCTAAGGGAGCCCAACAAACTGACATCAGGAACCTGGACTGCTGAGTTTTCTTTCCCAGGGAAAATGGTAAAAGGGTGTGCACATGGGCCCCTGGCCCTGACTGAAAAAATCCTTATATTGAAGGATGGACCCCACACCGAAGTTGTCCCCACCTCAAACTTGTGCTGCCCTGTTAGACACAAGGGAACCCTACAAACTGACATCAGGAACCTGGACTGCTGAGTTTTCTTTCCCAGGGAAAATGGAAAAAGGATGTGCCCAGGGGCCCCTGGCCCTGGGCTGGGGCCTCACTACAAAAAATCCTTATAACGAAGGATGGAGCCCACACTGAAGTTGTCCCCACCTCAAACTTGTGCTGCCCTGATAGACCCAAGGGAGCCCTACAAACTGACATCAGGAACCTGGACTGCTGAGTTTTCTTTCCCAGGGAAAATGGCCTAAAGAATGTGCCCAGGGGCCCCTGGCCCTGACTGCAAAGAATCCTTATATCGAAGGATGGACCCCACACCGAAGTTGTCCCCACCTCAAACTTGTGCTGCCCTGATACACCCAAGGGAGCCCTACAAACTGACATCAGGAACCTGGACTGCTGAGTTTTCTTTCCCAGGGAAAATGGAAAAAGGATGTGCCCAGGGGCCCCTGGCCCTGACTGCAAAAAATCCTTATATCGAAGGATGGACCCCACACCGAAGTTGTCCCCACCTCAAACTTGTGCTGCCCTAATAGACCTAAGGGAGCCCTACAAACTGACATCAGGAACCTGGACTGCTGAGTTTTCTTTCCCAGGGAAAATGGAAAAAGGATGTGCCCAGGGGCCCCTGGCCCTGGGCTGGGGCCTCACTTCAAAAAATCCTTATATCGAAGGATGGAGCCCACACCGAAGTTGTCCCCACCTCAAACTTGTGCTACCCTTATAGACCCAAGGGATCTCTCCAAACTGACATCAGGAACCTGGACTGCTGAGTTTTCTTTCCCAGGTAAAATGGCCAAAGGTTGTGCCCAGGGGCCCCTGGCCCTGACTGCAAAAAATCCTTATATCGAAGGATGGACCCCACACTGAAGTTGTCCCACACCTCAAACTTGTGCTGCCCTGATAGACCTAACGGAGCCCTACAAACTGACATCAGGAACCTGGACTGCTGAGTTTTCTTTCCCAGGGAAAATGGAAAAAGGATGTGCCCAGGGGCCCCTGGCCCTGGGCTGGGGCCTCACTTCAAAAAATCCTTATATCGAAGGATGGACCCCACACCGAAGTTGTCCCCACCTCAAACTTGTGCTACCCTGATAGACCCAAGGGAGCTCTACAAACTGACATCAGGAACCTGGACTGCTGAGTTTTCTTTCCCAGGGAAAATGGAAAAAGGTTGTGCCCAGGGGCCCCTGGCCCTGACTGCAAAGAATCCTTATATCGAAGGATGGACCCCACACCGAAGTTGTCCCCACCTCAAACTTGTGCTGCCCTGATAGACCCAAGGGAGCCCTACAAACTGACATCAGGAACCTGGACTGCTGAGTTTTCTTTCCCAGGGAAAATGGCCAACGGTTGTGCCCAGGGGCTCCTAGCCCTGACTGCAAAAAATCCTTATATCGAAGGATGGTCCCCACACCGAAGATGTCCCCACCTCAAACTTGTGCTGCCCTGATACACCCAAGGGAGCCCTACAAACTGACATCAGCAACCTGGACTGCTGAGTTTTCTTTCCCAGGGAAAATGGCCAAAGGTTGTGCCCTGGGGCCCCGGGCCCTGAGTGCAAAAAATCCTTATATCGAAGGATGGACTCCACACCGAAGTTGTCCCCACCTCAAACTTGTGCTGCCCTGATAGACCTAAGGGAGCCCAACAAACTGACATCAGGAACCTGGACTGCTGAGTTTTCTTTCCCAGGGAAAATGGAAAAAGGATGTGCCCAGGGGCCCCTGGCCCTGACTGCAAAAAATCCTTATATCGAAGAATGGACCCCACACCGAAGTTGTCCCCACCTCAAACTTGTGCTGCCCTGATAGACCCAAGGGAGCCCTACAAACTGACATCAGGAACCTGGACTGCTGAGTTTTCTTTCCCAGGGAAAATGGAAAAAGGATGTGCCCAGGGGCCCCTGGCCCTGGGCCCCTGGCCCTGACTGCAAAAAATCCTTATATCGAAGGATGGACCCCACACCGAAGTTGTCCCCACCTCAAACTTGTGCTGTCCTGATAGACCCAAGGGAGCCCTACAAACTGACATCAGGAACCTGGACTGCTGAGTTTTCTTTCCCAGGGAAAATGGAAAAAGGATGTGCCCAGGGGCCCCTGGCCCTGGGCTGGGCCTCTCTGCAAAGAATCCTTATATCGAAGGATGGACCCCACATCAAAGATGTCCCCACCTCAAACTTGTGCTACCCTGATAGACCCAAGGGAGCCCTACAAACTGACATCAGGAACCTGGACTGCTGAGTTTTCTTTCCCAGGGAAAATGGCCAAAGGTTGTGCCAGGGGCCCCGGGCCCTGAGTGCAAAAAATCCTTATATCGAAGGATGGACTCCACACCGAAGTTGTCCCCACCTCAAACTTGTGCTGCCCTGATAGACCTAAGGGAGCCCTACAAACTGACATCAGGAACCTGGACTGCTGAGTTTTCTTTCCCAGGGAAAATGGTAAAAGGTTGTGCCCAGGGGCCCCTGGCCCTGACTGAAAAAATCCTTATATTGAAGGATGGACCCCACACCGAAGTTGTCCCCACCTCAAACTTGTGCTGCCCTGTTAGACCCAAGGGAGCCCTACAAACTGACATCAGGAACCTGGACTGCTGAGTTTTCTTTCCCAGGGAAAATGGAAAAAGGATGTGCCCAGGGGCCCCTGGCCCTGGCCTGGGGCCTCACTACAAAAAATCCTTATATCGAAGGATGGAGCCCACACTGAAGTTGTCCCCACCTCAAACTTGTGCTGCCCTGATAGACCCAAGGGAGCCCTACAACCTGACATCAGGAACCTGGACTGCTGAGTTTTCTTTCCCAGGGAAAATGGAAAAAGGGTGTGCCCAGGGGCCCCTGGCCCTGACTGCAAAAAATCCTTATATCGAAGGATGGACCCCACACCGAAGTTGTCCCCACCTCAAACTTGTGCTGCCCTGATACACCCAAGGGAGCCCTACAAACTGACATCAGGAAGCTGGACTGCTGAGTTTTCTTTCCCAGGGAAAATGGAAAAAGGATGTGCCCAGGGGCCCCTGGCCCTGGGCCCCTGGCCCTAACTGCAAAAAATCCTTATATCGAAGGATGGACCCCACACCGAAGTTGTCCCCACCTCAAACTTGTGCTGCCCTGATAGACCCAAGGGAGCCCTACAAACTGACATCAGGAACCTGGACTGCTGAGTTTTCTTTCCCAGGGAAAATGGAAAAAGGGTGTGCCCAGGGGCCCCTGGCCCTGACTGCAAAAAATCCTTATATCGAAGGATGGACCCCACACCGAAGTTGTCCCCACCTCAAACTTGTGCTGCCCTGATACACCCAAGGGAGCCCTACAAACTGACATAAGGAACCTGGACTGCTGAGTTTTCTTTCCCAGGGAAAATGGAAAAAGGATGTGCCCAGGGGCCCCTGGCCCTGACTGCAAAAAATCCTTATATCGAAGGATGGACCCCACACTGAAGTTGTCCCCACCTCAAACTTGTGCTGCCCTAATAGACCTAAGGGAGCCCTACAAACTGACATCAGGAACCTGGACTGCTGAGTTTTCTTTCCCAGGGAAAATGGAAAAAGGATGTGCCCAGGGGCCCCTGGCCCTGGGCTGGGGCCTCACTTCAAAAAATCCTTATATCGAAGGATGGAGCCCACACCGAAGTTGTCCCCACCTCAAACTTGTGCTACCCTGATAGACCCAAGGGAGCTCTACAAACTGACATCAGGAACCTGGACTGCTGAGTTTTCTTTCCCAGGGAAAATGGAAAAAGGATGTGCCCAGGGGCCCCTGGCCCTGGGCCCCTGGCCCTAACTGCAAAAAATCCTTATATCGAAGGATGGACCCCACACCGAAGTTGTCCCCACCTCAAACTTGTGCTGCCCTGATAGACCCAAGGGAGCCCTACAAACTGACATCAGGAACCTGGACTGCTGAGTTTTCTTTCCCAGGGAAAATGGAAAAAGGATGTGCCCAGGGGCCCCTGGCCCTGACTGCAAAAAATCCTTATATCGAAGGATGGACCCCACAACGAAGTTGTCCCCACCTCAAACTTGTGCTGCCCTGATACACCCAAGGGAGCCCTACAAACTGACATCAGGAAGCTGGACTGCTGAGTTTTCTTTCCCAGGGAAAATGGAAAAAGGATGTGCCCAGGGGCCCCTGGCCCTGGGCCCCTGGCCCTAACTGCAAAAAATCCTTATATCGAAGGATGGACCCCACACCGAAGTTGTCCCCACCTCAAACTTGTGCTGCCCTGATAGACCCAAGGGAGCCCTACAAACTGACATCAGGAACCTGGACTGCTGAGTTTTCTTTCCCAGGGAAAATGGAAAAAGGATGTGCCCAGGGGCCCCTGGCCCTGACTGCAAAAAATCCTTATATCAAAGGATGGACCCCACACCGAAGTTGTCCCCACCTCAAACTTGTGCTGCCCTGATAGACCCAAGGGAGCCCTACAAACTGACATCAGGAACCTGGACTGCTGAGTTTTCTTTCCCAGGGAAAATGGCCTAAAGGTTGTGCCCAGGGGCCCCTGGCCCTGACTGCAAAGAATCCTTATATCGAAGGATGGACCCCACACCGAAGTTGTCCCCACCTCAAACTTGTGCTGCCCTGATAGACCCAAGGGAGCCCTACAAACTGACATCAGGAACCTGGACTGCTGAGTTTTCTTTCCCAGGGAAAATGGAAAAAGGATGTGCCCAGGGGCCCCTGGCCCTGACTGCAAAAAATCCTTATATCGAAGAATGGACCCCACACCGAAGTTGTCCCCACCTCAAACTTGTGCTGCCCTGATAGACCCAAGGGAGCCCTACAAACTGACATCAGGAACCTGGACTGCTGAGTTTTCTTTCCCAGGGAAAATGGAAAAAGGATGTGCCCAGGGGCCCCTGGCCCTGGGCCCCTGGCCCTGACTGCAAAAAATCCTTATATCGAAGGATGGACCCCACACCGAAGTTGTCCCCACCTCAAACTTGTGCTGCTCTGATAGACCCAAGGGAGCTCTACAAACTGACATCAGGAACCTGGACTGCTGAGTTTTCTTTCCCAGGGAAAATGGAAAAAGGATGTGCCCAGTGTCCCCTGGCCCTGGGCTGGGCCTCTCTGCAAAGAATCCTTATATCGAAGGATGGACCCCACATCAAAGATGTCCCCACCTCAAACTTGTGCTACCCTTATAGACCCAAGGGAGCCCTACAAACTGACATCAGGAACCTGGACTGCTGAGTTTTCTTTCCCAGGGAAAATGGCCAAAGTTTGTGCCAGGGGCCCCGGGCCCTGAGTGCAAAAAATCCTTATATCGAAGGATGGACTCCACACCGAAGTTGTCCCCACCTCAAACTTGTGCTGCCCTGATAGACCTAAGGGAGCCCTACAAACTGACATCAGGAACCTGGACTGCTGAGTTTTCTTTACCAGGGATAATGGTAAAAGGTTGTGCCCAGGGGCCCCTGGCCCTGACTGAAAAAATCCTTATATTGAAGGATGGACCCCACACCGAAGTTGTCCCCACCTCAAACTTGTGCTGCCCTGTTAGACCCAAGGGAGCCCTACAAACTGACATCAGGAACCTGGACTGCTGAGTTTTCTTTCCCAGGGAAAATGGAAAAAGGATGTGCCCAGGGGCCCCTGGCCCTGGCCTGGGGCCTCACTACAAAAAATCCTTATATCGAAGGATGGAGCCCACACTGAAGTTGTCCCCACCTCAAACTTGTGCTGCCCTGATAGACCCAAGGGAGCCCTACAACCTGACATCAGGAACCTGGACTGCTGAGTTTTCTTTCCCAGGGAAAATGGAAAAAGGGTGTGCCCAGGGGCCCCTGGCCCTGACTGCAAAAAATCCTTATATCGAAGGATGGACCCCACACCGAAGTTGTCCCCACCTCAAACTTGTGCTGCCCTGATACACCCAAGGGAGCCCTACAAACTGACATCAGGAAGCTGGACTGCTGAGTTTTCTTTCCCAGGGAAAATGGAAAAAGGATGTGCCCAGGGGCCCCTGGCCCTGGGCCCCTGGCCCTAACTGCAAAAAATCCTTATATCGAAGGATGGACCCCACACCGAAGTTGTCCCCACCTCAAACTTGTGCTGCCCTGATAGACCCAAGGGAGCCCTACAAACTGACATCAGGAACCTGGACTGCTGAGTTTTCTTTCCCAGGGAAAATGGAAAAAGGATGTGCCCAGGGGCCCCTGGCCCTGACTGCAAAAAATCCTTATATCAAAGGATGGACCCCACACCGAAATTGTCCCCACCTCAAACTTGTGCTGCCCTGATAGACCCAAGGGAGCCCTACAAACTGACATCAGGAACCTGGACTGCTGAGTTTTCTTTCCCAGGGAAAATGGAAAAAGGGTGTGCCCAGGGGCCCCTGGCCCTGACTGCAAAAAATCCTTATATCGAAGGATGGACCCCACACTGAAGTTGTCCCCACCTCAAACTTGTGCTGCCCTGATACACCCAAGGGAGCCCTACAAACTGACATAAGGAACCTGGACTGCTGAGTTTTCTTTCCCAGGGAAAATGGAAAAAGGATGTGCCCAGGGGCCCCTGGCCCTGACTGCAAAAAATCCTTATATCGAAGGATGGACCCCACACTGAAGTTGTCCCCACCTCAAACTTGTGCTGCCCTAATAGACCTAAGGGAGCCCTACAAACTGACATCAGGAACCTGGACTGCTGAGTTTTCTTTCCCAGGGAAAATGGAAAAAGGATGTGCCCAGGGGCCCCTGGCCCTGGGCTGGGGCCTCACTTCAAAAAATCCTTATATCGAAGGATGGAGCCAACACCGAAGTTGTCCCCACCTCAAACTTGTGCTACCCTGATTGACCCAAGGGAGCTCTACAAACTGACATCAGGAACCTGGACTGCTGAGTTTTCTTTCCCAGGGAAAATGGAAAAAGGATGTGCCCAGGGGCCCCTGGCCCTGGGCCCCTGGCCCTAACTGCAAAAAATCCTTATATCGAAGGATGGACCCCACACCGAAGTTGTCCCCACCTCAAACTTGTGCTGCCCTGATAGACCCAAGGGAGCCCTACAAACTGACATCACGAACCTGGACTGCTGAGTTTTCTTTCCCAGGGAAAATGGAAAAAGGATGTGCCCAGGGGCCCCTGGCCCTGGGCTGGGGCCTCACTTCAAAAAATCCTTATATCGAAGGATGGAGCCCACACCGAAGTTGTCCCCACCTCAAACTTGTGCTACCCTGATAGACCCAAGGGAGCTCTACAAACTGACATCAGGAACCTGGACTGCTGAGTTTTCGTTCCCAGGGAAAATGGAAAAAGGATGTGCCCAGGGGCCCCTGGCCCTGACTGCAAAGAATCCTTATATCGAAGGATGGACCCCACACCGAAGTTGTCCCCACCTCAAAATTGTGCTGCCCTGATAGACCCAAGGGAGCCCTACAAACTGACATCAGGAACCTGGACTGCTGAGTTTTCTTTCCCAGGGAAAATGGAAAAAGGGTGTGCCCAGTGTCCCCTGGCCCTGGGCTGGGCCTCTCTGCAAAGAATCCTTATATCGAAGGATGGACCCCACATCAAAGATGTCCCCACCTCAAACTTGTGCTACCCTGATAGACCCAAGGGAGCCCTACAAACTGACATCAGGAACCTGGACTGCTGAGTTTTCTTTCCCAGGGAAAATGGGCAAAGGTTGCGCCAGGGGCCCCGGGCCCTGAGTGCAAAAAATCCTTATATCGAAGGATGGACTCCACACCGAAGTTGTCCCCACCTCAAACTTGTGCTGCCCTGATAGACCTAAGGGAGCCCTACAAACTGACATCAGGAACCTGGACTGCTAAGTTTTCTTTCCCAGGGAAAATGGTAAAAGGTTGTGCCCAGGGGCCCCTGGCCCTGACTGAAAAAATCCTTATATTGAAGGATGGACCCCACACCGAAGATGTCCCCACCTCAAACTTGTGCTGCCCTGTTAGACCCAAGGGAGCCCTACAAACTGACATCAGGAACCTGGACTGCTGAGTTTTCTTTCCCAGGGAAAATGGAAAAAGGATGTGCCCAGGGGCCCCTGGCCCTGGCCTGGGGCCTCACTACAAAAAATCCTTATATCGAAGGATGGAGCCCACACTGAAGTTGTCCCCACCTCAAACTTGTGCTGCCCTGATAGACCCAAGGGAGCCCTACAACCTGACATCAGGAACCTGGACTGCTGAGTTTTCTTTCCCAGGGAAAATGGAAAAAGGATGTGCCCAGGGGCCCCTGGCCCTGACTGCAAAAAATCCTTATATCGAAGGATGGACCCCACAACGAAGTTGTCCCCACCTCAAACTTGTGCTGCCCTGATACACCCAAGGGAGCCCTACAAACTGACATCAGGAAGCTGGACTGCTGAGTTTTCTTTCCCAGGGAAAATGGAAAAAGGATGTGCCCAGGGGCCCCTGGCCCTGGGCCCCTGGCCCTAACTGCAAAAAATCCTTATATCGAAGGATGGACCCCACACCGAAGTTGTCCCCACCTCAAACTTGTGCTGCCCTGATAGACCCAAGGGAGCCCTACAAACTGACATCAGGAACCTGGACTGCTGAGTTTTCTTTCCCAGGGAAAATGGAAAAAGGATGTGCCCAGGGGCCCCTGGCCCTGACTGCAAAAAATCCTTATATCAAAGGATGGACCCCACACCGAAGTTGTCCCCACCTCAAACTTGTGCTGCCCTGATAGACCCAAGGGAGCCCTACAAACTGACATCAGGAACCTGGACTGCTGAGTTTTCTTTCCCAGGGAAAATGGAAAAAGGGTGTGCCCAGGGGCCCCTGGCCCTGACTGCAAAAAATCCTTATATCGAAGGATGGACCCCACACCGAAGTTGTCCCCACCTCAAACTTGTGCTGCCCTGATACACCCAAGGGAGCCCTACAAACTGACATAAGGAACCTGGACTGCTGAGTTTTCTTTCCCAGGGAAAATGGAAAAAGGATGTGCCCAGGGGCCCCTGGCCCTGACTGCAAAAAATCCTTATATCGAAGGATGGAGCCCACACCGAAGTTGTCCCCACCTCAAACTTGTGCTGCCCTGATACACCCAAGGGAGCTCTACAAACTGACATCAGGAACCTGGACTGCTGAGTTTTCTTTCCCAGGGAAAATGGAAAAAGGATGTGCCCAGGGGCCCCTGGCCCTGGGCCCCTGGCCCTAACTGCAAAAAATCCTTATATCGAAGGATGGACCCCACACCGAAGTTGTCCCCACCTCAAACTTGTGCTGCCCTGATAGACCCAAGGGAGCCCTACAAACTGACATCAGGAACCTGGACTGCTGAGTTTTCTTTCCCAGGGAAAATGGAAAAAGGATGTGCCCAGTGTCCCCTGGCCCTGGGCTGGACCTCACTTCAAAAAATCCTTATATCGAAGGATGGACCCCACACCGAAGTTGTCCCCACCTCAAACTTGTGCTACCCTGATAGACCCAAGGCAGCTCTACAAACTGACATCAGGAACCTGGACTGCTGAGTTTTCTTTCCCAGGGAAAATGGAAAAAGGATGTGCCCAGGGGCCCCTGGCCCTGGGCTGGGGCCTCACTACAAAAAATCCTTATATCGAAGGATGGAGCCCACACCAAAGTTGTCCCCACCTCAAACTTGTGCTACCCTGATAGACCCAAGGGAGCTCTCCAAACTGACATCAGGAACCTGGACTGCTGAGTTTTCTTTCCCAGGGAAAATGGAAAAAGGATGTGCCCAGGGGCCCCTGGCCCTGACTGCAAAGAATCCTTATATCGAAGGATGGACCCCACACTGAAGTTGTCCCCACCTCAAACTTGTGCTGCCCTGATAGACCCAAGGTAGCCCTACAAACTGACATCAGGAACCTGGACTGCTACGTTTTCTTTCCCAGGGAAAATGGAAAAAGGATGTGCCCAGTGTCCCCTGGCCCTGGGCTGGCCCTCTCTGCAAAGAATCCTTATATCGAAGGATGGACCCCACACCGAAGATGACCCCACCTCAAACTTGTGCTGCCCTGATACACCCAAGGGAGCCCTACAAACTGACATCAGGAACCTGGACTGCTGAGTTTTCTTTCCCAGGGAAAATGGAAAAAGGATGTGCCCAGGGGCCACTGGCCCTGACTGCAAAAAATCCTTATATCGAAGGATGGACCCCACACCGAAGTTGTCCCCACCTCAAACTTGTGCTGCCCTCATACACCCAAGGGAGCCCTACAAACTGACATCAGGAACCTGGACTGCTGAGTCTTCTTTCCCAGGGAAAATGGCCAAAGGTTGTGCCCAGGGGCCCCGGGCCCTGAGTGCAAAAAATCCTTATATCGAAGGATGGACTCCACACCGAAGTTGTCCCCACCTCAAACTTGTGCTGCCCTGATAGACCTAAGGGAGCCCTACAAACTGACATCAGGAACCTGGACTGCTGAGTTTTCTTTCCCAGGGAAAATGGTAAAAGGTTGTGCCCAGGGGCCCCTGGCCCTGACTGCAAAATATCCTTATATTGAAGGACGGACCCCACACCGAAGTTGTCCCCACCTCAAACTTGTGCTGCCCTGTTAGACCCAAGGGAGCCCTACAACCTGACATCAGGAACCTGGACTGCTGAGTTTTCTTTCCCAGGGAAAATGGCCAAAGGTTGTGCCCAGGGGCCCCTGGCCCTGACTGCAAAAAATCCTTATATCGAAGGATGGACCCCACACCGAAGTTGTCCCCACCTCAAACTTGTGCTGCCCTGATAGACCCAAGGGAGCCCTACAAACTGACATCAGGAACCTGGACTGCTGAGTTTTCTTTCCCAGGGAAAATGGAAAAAGGATGTGCCCAGTTTCCCCTGGCCCTGGGCTGGGCCTCTCTGCAAAGAATCCTTATATCGAAGGATGGACCCCACACCAAAGATGTCCCCACCTCAAACTTGTGCTGCCCTGATAGACCCAAGGGAGCCCTACAAACTGACATCAGGAACCGGACTGCTGAGTTTTCTTTCCCAGGGAGAATGGAAAAAGGGTGTGCGCAGGGGCCCCTGGCCCTGACTGCAAAAAATCCTTATATCGAAGGATGGACCCCACACCGAAGTTGTCCCCACCTCAAACTTGTGCTGCCCTGATAGACCCAAGGGAGCCCTACAAACTGACATCAGGAACCTGGACTGCTGAGTTTTCTTTCCCAGGGAAAATGGAAAAAGGATGTGCCCAGTTTCCCCTGGCCCTGGGCTGGGCCTCTCTGCAAAGAATCCTTATATCGAAGGATGGACCCCACACCAAAGATGTCCCCACCTCAAACTTGTGCTGCCCTGATAGACCCAAGGGAGCCCTACAAACTGACATCAGGAACCGGACTGCTGAGTTTTCTTTCCCAGGGAGAATGGAAAAAGGGTGTGCGCAGGGGCCCCTGGCCCTGACTGCAAAAAATCCTTATATCGAAGGATGGACCCCACACCGAAGTTGTCCCCACCTCAAACTTGTGCTGCCCTGATAGACCCAAGGGAGCCCTACAAACTGACATCAGGAACCTGGACTGCTGAGTTTTCTTTCCCAGGGAAAATGGAAAAAGGATGTGCCCAGGGGGCCCTGGCCCTGACTGCAAAAAATCCTTATATCGAAGGATGGAGCCCACACCGAAGTTGTCCCCTCCTCAAAGTTGTGCTGCCCTGATAGACCTAAGGGAACCCTACAAACTGACATCAGGAACCTGGACTGCTGAGTTTTCTTTCCCAGGGAAAATGGAAAAAGGATGTGCCCAGGGGCCCCTGGCCCTGGGCTGGGGCCTCACTGCAAAGAATCCTTATATCGAAGGATGGAGCCCACACCAAATTTGTCCCCACCTCAAACTTGTGCTACCCTGATAGACCCAAGGCAGCTCTACAAACTGACATCAGGAACCTGGACTGCTGAGTTTTCTTTCCCAGGGAAAATGGCCAAAGGTTGTGCCCAGGGGCCCCTGGCCCTGACTGCAAAGAATCCTTATATCGAAGGATGGACCCCACACCGAAGTTGTCCCCACCTCAAAATTGTGCTGCCCTGATAGACCCAAGGGAGCCCTACAAACTGACATCAGGAACCTGGACTGCTGAGTTTTCTTTCCCAGGGAAAATGGAAAAAGGATGTGCCCAGTGTCCCCTGTACCTGGGCTGGGCCTCTCTGCAAAGAATCCTTATATCGAAGGATGGACCCCACATCAAAGATGTCCCCACCTCACACTTGTGCTGCCCTGATAGACCCAAGGGAGCCCTACAAACTGACATCAGGAACCTGGACTGCTGAGTTTTCTTTCCCAGGGAAAATGGCCAAAGGTTGTGCCCAGGGGCCCCGGGCCCTGAGTGCAAAAAATCCTTATATCGAAGGATAGACTCCACACCGAAGTTGTCCCCACCTCAAACTTGTGCTGCCCTGATAGACCTAAGGGAGCCCTACAAACAGACATCAGGAACCTGGACTGCTGAGTTTTCTTTCCCAGGGAAAATGGTAAAAGGTTGTGCCCAGGGGCCCCTGGCCCTGACTGAAAAAATCCTTATATTGAAGGATGGACCCCACACCGAAGTTGTCCCCACCTCAAACTTGTGCTGCCCTGTTAGACCCAAGGGAGCCCTACAAACTGACATCAGGAAGCTGGACTGCTGAGTTTTCTTTCCCAGGGAAAATGGAAAAAGGATGTGCCCAGGGGCCCCTGGCCCTGGGCCCCTGGCCCTAACTGCAAAAAATCCTTATATCGAAGGATGGACCCCACACCGAAGTTGTCCCCACCTCAAACTTGTGCTGCCCTGATAGACCCAAGGGAGCCCTACAAACTGACATCAGGAAACTGGACTGCTGAGTTTTCTTTCCCAGGGAAAATGGAAAAAGGGTGTGCCCAGGGGCCCCTGGCCCTGACTGCAAAAAATCCTTATATCGAAGGATGGACCCCACACCGAAGTTGTCCCCACCTCAAACTTGTGCTGCCCTGATACACCCAAGGGAGCCCTACAAACTGACATAAGGAACCTGGACTGCTGAGTTTTCTTTCCCAGGGAAAATGGAAAAAGGATGTGCCCAGGGGCCCCTGGCCCTGACTGCAAAAAATCCTTATATCGAAGGATGGACCCCACACCGAAGTTGTCCCCACCTCAAACTTGTGCTACCCTGATAGACCCAAGGGATCTCTACAAACTGACATCAGGAACCTGGACTGCTGAGTTTTCTTTCCCAGGGAAAATGGAAAAAGGATGTGCCCAGGGGCCCCTGGCCCTGGGCCCCTGGCCCTAACTGCAAAAAATCCTTATATCGAAGGATGGACCCCACACCGAAGTTGTCCCCACCTCAAACTTGTGCTGCCCTGATAGACCTAAGGGAGCCCTACAAACTGACATCAGGAACCTGGACTGCTGAGTTTTCTTTCCCAGGGAAAATGGAAAAAGGATGTGCCCAGGGGCCCCTGGCCGTGGGCTGGGGCCTCACTTCAAAAAATACTTATATCGAAGGATGGAGCCCACACCGAAGTTGTCCCCACCTCAAACTTGTGCTACCCTGATAGACCCAAGGGAGCTCTACAAACTGACATCAGGAACCTGGACTCCTGAGTTTTCGTTCCCAGGGAAAATGGAAAAAGGATGTGCCCAGGGGCCCCTGGCCCTGACTGCAAAGAATCCTTATATCGAAGGATGGACCCCACACCGAAGTTGTCCCCACCTCAAACTTGTGCTGCCCTGATAGACCCAAGGGAGCCCTACAAACTGACATCAGGAACCTGGACTGCTGAGTTTTCTTTCCCAGGGAAAATGGAAAAAGGATGTGCCCAGTGTCCCCTGGCCCTGGGCTGGACCTCACTTCAAAAAATCCTTATATCGAAGGATGGACCCCACACCGAAGTTGTCCCCACCTCAAACTTGTGCTGCCCTGATAGACCCAAGGGAGCCCTACAAACTGACATCAGGAACCTGGACTGCTGAGTTTTCTTTCCCAGGGAAAATGGAAAAAGGATGTGCCCAGGGGCCCCTGGCCCTGGGCTGGGGCCTCACTACAAAAAATCCTTATATCGAAGGATGGAGCCCACACCAAAGTTGTCCCCACCTCAAACTTGTGCTACCCTGATAGACCCAAGGGAGCTCTCCAAACTGACATCAGGAACCTGGACTGCTGAGTTTTCTTTCCCAGGGAAAATGGAAAAAGGATGTGCCCAGGGGCCCCTGGCCCTGACTGCAAAGAATCCTTATATCGAAGGATGGACCCCACACCGAAGTTGTCCCCACCTCAAACTTGTGCTGCCCTGATAGACCTAAGGGAGCCCTACAAACTGACATCAGGAACCTGGACTGCTACGTTTTGTTTCCCAGGGAAAATGGAAAAAGGATGTGCCCAGGGGCCCCTGGCCCTGGGCTGGGCCTCTCTGCAAAGAATCCTTATATCGAAGGATGGACCCCACACCAAAGATGACCCCACCTCAAACTTGTGCTGCCCTGATAGACCCAAGGGAGCCCTACAAACTGACATCAGGAACCTGGACTGCTGAGTTTTCTTTCCCAGGGAAAATGGAAAAAGGGTGTGCCCAGGGGCCACTGGCCCTGACTGCAAAAAATCCTTATATCGAAGGATGGACCCCATACCGAAGTAGTCCCCACCTCAAACTTGTGCTGCCCTCATACACCCAAGGGAGCCCTACAAACTGACATCAGGAACCTGGACTGCTGAGTTTTCTTTCCCAGGGAAAATGGAAAAAAGTTGTGCCCAGGGGCCCCTGGCCCTGGGCTGGGGCCTCACTACAAAAAATCCTTATATCGAAGGATGGACCCCACACCGAAATTGTCTCCACCTCAAACTTGTGCTGCCCTGATAGACCCAAGGGAGCCCTACAAACTGACATCAGGAACCTGGACTGCTGAGTTTTCTTTCCCAGGTAAAATGGCCAAAGGTTGTGCCCAGGGGACCCTGGCCCTGACTGCAAAAAATCCTTATATCGAAGGATGGACCCCACACTGAAGTTGTCCCCACCTCAAACCTGTGCTGCCCTAATAGACCTAAGGGAGCCCTACAAACTGACATCAGGAACCTGGACTGCTGAGTTTTCTTTCCCAGGGAAAATGGAAAAAGGATGTGCCCAGGGGCCCCTGGCCCTGGGCTGGGGCCTCACTTCAAAAAATCCTTATATCGAAGGATGGAGCCCACACCGAAGTTGTCCCCACCTCAAACTTGTGCTACCCTGATAGACCCAAGGCAGCTCTCCAAACTGACATCAAAAACCTGGACTGCTGAGTTTTCTTTCCCAGGGAAAATGGAAAAAGGATGTGCCCAGGGGCCCCTGGCCCTGACTGCAAAAAATCCTTATATCGAAGGATGGACCCCACACCAAAGTTGTCCCCACCTCAAACTTGTGCTGCCTTGATAGACCCAAGGGAGCCCTACAAACTGACATCAGGAACCTGGACTGCTGAGTTTTCTTTCCCAGGGAAAATGGAAAAAAGTTGTGCCCAGGGGCCCCTGGCCCTGGGCTGGGGCCTCACTACAAAAAATCCTTATATCGAAGGATGGACCCCACACCGAAATTGTCTCCACCTCAAACTTGTGCTGCCCTGATAGACCCAAGGGAGCCCTACAAACTGACATCAGGAACCTGGACTGCTGAGTTTTCTTTCCCAGGGAAAATGGAAAAAGGATGTGCCCGGGGCCCCTGGCCCTGACTGCAAAAAATCCTTATATCGAAGGATGGACCCCACACTGAAGTTGTCCCCACCTCAAACCTGTGCTGCCCTAATAGACCTAAGGGAGCCCTACAAACTGACATCAGGAACCTGGACTGCTGAGTTTTCTTTCCCAGGGAAAATGGAAAAAGGATGTGCCCAGGGGCCCCTGGCCCTGGGCTGGGGCCTCACTTCTAAAAATCCTTATATCAAAGGATGGAGCCCACACCGAAGTTGTCCCCACCTCAAACTTGTGCTACCCTGATAGACCCAAGGCAGCTCTCCAAACTGACATCAAAAACCTGGACTGCTGAGTTTTCTTTCCCAGGGAAAATGGAAAAAGGATGTGCCCAGGGGCCCCTGGCCCTGACTGCAAAGAATCCTTATATCGAAGGATGGACCCCACACCAAAGTTGTCCCCACCTCAAACTTGTGCTGCCTTGATAGACCCAAGGGAGCCCTACAAACTGACATCAGGAACCTGGACTGCTGAGTTTTCTTTCCCAGGGAAAATGGAAAAAGGATGTGCCCAGGGGCCCCTGGCCCTGGGCTGGGGCCTCACTACAAAAAATCCTTATATCGAAGGATGGAGCCCACACCGAAGTTGTCCCCACCTCAAACTTGTGCTGCCCTGATAGACCCAAGGGAACCCTACAAACTGACATCAGGAACCTGGACTGCTGAGTTTTCTTTCCCAGGGAAAATGGAAAAAGGGTGTGCCCAGGGGCCCCTGGCCCTGGGCTGGGGTCTCACTACAAAAAATCCTTATATCAAAGGATGGACCCCACACCGAAGTTGTCTCCACCTCAAACTTGTGCTGCCCTGATAGACCCAAGGTAGCCCTACAAACTGACATCAGGAACCTGGACTGCTGAGTTTTCTTTCCCAGGGAAAATTGAAAAAGGATGTGCCCAGGGGCCCCTGGCCCTGACTGCAAAATATCCTTATATCGAAGGATGGACCCCACACCGAAGTTGTCCCCACCTCAAACTTGTGCTGCCCTGATAGACCCAAGGGAGCCCTACAAACTGACATCAGGAACCTGGACTGCTGAGTTTTCTTTCCCAGGGAAAATGGAAAAAGGATGTGCCCAGTGTCCCCTGGCCCTGGGCTGGCCTCTCTGCAAAGAATCCTTATATCGAAGGATGGACCCCACACTGAAGTTGTCCCCACCTCAAACTTGTGCTGCCCTGATAGACCCAAGGGAGCCCTACAAACTGACATCAGGAACCTGGACTGCTGAGTTTTCTTTCCCAGGGAAAATGGAAAAAGGATGTGCCCAGGGGCCCCTGGCCATGGGCTGGGGCCTCACTTCAAAAAATCCTTATATCGAAGGATGGAGCCCACACCGAAGTTGTCCCCACCTCAAACTTGTGCTACCCTGATAGGCCCAAGGCAGCTCTCCAAACTGACATCAAAAACCTGGACTGCTGAGTTTTCTTTCCCAGGGAAAATGGAAAAAGGATGTGCCCAGGGGCCCCTGGCCCTGACTGCAAAAAATCCTTATATCGAAGGATGGACCCCACACCAAAGTTGTCCCTACCTCAAACTTGTGCTGCCTTGATAGACCCAAGGGAGCCCTACAAACTGACATCAGGAACCTGGACTGCTGAGTTTTCTTTCCCAGGGAAAATGGAAAAAGGATGTGCCCAGGGGCCCCTGGCCCTGGGCTGGGGCCTCACTACAAAAAATCCTTATATCGAAGGATGGAGTCCACACCGAAGTTGTCCCCACCTCAAACTTGTGCTGCCCTGATAGACCCAAGGGAACCCTACAAACTGACATCAGGAACCTGGACTGCTGAGTTTTCTTTCCCAGGGAAAATGGAAAAAGGGTGTGCCCAGGGGCCTTTGGCCCTGGGCTGGGGCCTCACTACAAAAAATCCTTATATCGAAGGATGGACCCCACACCGAACTTGTCTCCACCTCAAACTTGTGCTGCCCTGATAGACCCAAGGTAGCCCTACAAACTGACATCAGGAACCTGGACTGCTGAGTTTTCTTTCCCAGGGAAAATGGAAAAAGGATGTGCCCAGGGGCCCCTGGCCCTGACTGCAAAATATACTTATATCGAAGGATGGACCCCACACCGATGTTGTCCCCACCTCAAACTTGTGCTGCCCTGATAGACCCAAGGGAGCCCTACAAACTGACATCAGGAACCTGGACTGCTGAGTTTTCTTTCCCAGGGAAAATGGAAAAAGGATGTGCCCAGGGGCCCCTGGCCCTGGGCCCCTGGCCCTGACTGCAAAAAATCCTTATATCGAAGGATGGACCCCACACCGAAGTTGTCCCCACCTCAAACTTGTGCTGCCCTGATAGACCCAAGGGAGCCCTACAAACTGACATCAGGAACCTGGACTGCTGAGTTTTCTTTCCCAGGGAAAATGGAAAAAGGATGTGCCCAGTGTCCCCTGGCCCTGGGCTGGCCTCTCTGCAAAGAATCCTTATATCGAAGGATGGACCCCACACTGAAGTTGTCCCCACCTCAAACTTTTGCTGCCCTGATAGACCCAAGGGAGCCCTACAAACTGACATCAGGAACCTGGACTGCTGAGTTTTCTTTCCCAGGGAAAATGGAAAAAGGATGTGCCCAGGGGCCCCTGGCCCTGACTGCAAAATATCCTTATATCGAAGGATGGACCCCACACTGAAGTTGTCCCCACCTCAAACTTGTGCTGCCCTGATAGACCCAAGGGAGCCCTACAAACTGACATCAGGAACCTGGACTGCTGAGTTTTCTTTCCCAGGGAAAATGGCCAAAGGTTGTGCCCAGGGGCTCCTAGCCCTGACTGCAAAAAATCCTTATATCGAAGCATGGTCCCCACACCGAAGATGTCCCCACCTCAAACTTGTGCTGCCCTGATACACCAAAGGGAGCCCTACAAACTGACATCAGAAACCTGGACTGCTGAGTTTTCTTTCCCAGGGAAAATGGACAAAGGTTGTGCCCAGGGGCCCCGGGCCCTGAGTGCAAAAAATCCTTATATCGAAGGATGGAGCCCACACCGAAGTTGTCTCCACCTCAAACTTGTGCTGCCCTGATAGACCTAAGGGAGCCCTACAAACTGACATCAGGAACCTGGACTGCTGAGTTTTCTTTCCCAGGGAAAATGGTAAAAGGGTGTGCCCAGGGGCCCCTGGCCCTGACTGCAAAAAATCCTTATATCGAAGGATGGACCCCACACCGAAGTTGTCCCCACCTCAAACTTTTGCTGCCCTGTTAGACCCAAGGGAACCCTACAAACTGACATCAGGAACCTGGACTGCTGAGTTTTCTTTCCCAGGGAAAATGGAAAAAGGATGTGCCCAGGGGCCCCTGGCCCTGGGCTGGGGCCTCACTACAAAAAATCCTTATATCGAAGGATGGACCCCACACCGAAGTTGTCTCCACCTCAAACTTGTGCTGCCCTGATAGACCCAAGGTAGCCCTACAAACTGACATCAGGAACCTGGACTGCTGAGTTTTCTTTCCCAGGGAAAATGGAAAAAGGATGTGCCCAGGGGCCCCTGGCCCTGACTGCAAAATATACTTATATCGAAGGATGGACCCCACACCGAAGTTGTCCCCACCTCAAACTTGTGCTGCCCTGATAGACCCAAGGGAGCCCTACAAACTGACATCAGGAACCTGGACTGCTGAGTTTTCTTTCCCAGGGAAAATGGAAAAAGGATGTGCCCAGGGGCCCCTGGCCCTGGGCCCCTGGCCCTGACTGCAAAAAATCCTTATATCGAAGGATGGACCCCACACCGAAGTTGTCCCCACCTCAAACTTGTGCTGCCCTGATAGACCCAAGGGAGCCCTACAAACTGACATCAGGAACCTGGACTGCTGAGTTTTCTTTCCCAGGGAAAATGGAAAAAGGGTGTGCCCAGGGGCCCCTGGCCCTGACTGCAAAAAATCCTTATATCGAAGGATGGACCCCACACCGAAGTTGTCCCCACCTCAAACTTGTGCTGCCCTGATAGACCTAAGGGAGCCCTACAAACTGACATCAGGAACCTGGACTGCTGAGTTTTCTTTCCCAGGGAAAATGGAAAAAGGATGTGCCCAGGGGCCCCTGGCCCTGACTGCAAAAAATCCTTATATCGAAGGATGGACCCCACACTGAAGTTGTCCCCACCTCAAACTTGTGCTGCCCTAATAGACCTAAGGGAGCCCTACAAACTGACATCAGGAACCTGGACTGCTGAGTTTTCTTTCCCAGGGAAAATGGAAAAAGGATGTGCCCAGGGGCCCCTGGCCCTGGGCTGGGGCCTCACTTCAAAAAATCCTTATATCGAAGGATGGAGCCCACACCGAAGTTGTCCCCACCTCAAACTTGTGCTACCCTGATAGACCCAAGGGATCTCTACAAACTGACATCAGGAACCTGGACTGCTGAGTTTTCTTTCCCAGGGAAAATGGAAAAAGGGTGTGCCCAGGGGCCCCTGGCCCTGACTGCAAAAAATCCTTATATCGAAGGATGGACCCCACACTGAAGTTGTCCCACACCTCAAACTTGTGCTGCCCTGATAGACCTATTGGAGCCCTACAAACTGACATCAGGAACCTGGACTGCTGAGTTTTCTTTCCCAGGGAAAATGGAAAAAGGATGTGCCCAGGGGCCCCTGGCCCTGACTGCAAAAAATCCTTATATCGAAGGATGGACCCCACACTGAAGTTGTCCCCACCTCAAACTTGTGCTGACCTAATAGACCTAAGGGAGCCCTACAAACTGACATCAGGAACCTGGACTGCTGAGTTTTCTTTCCCAGGGAAAATGGAAAAAGGATGTGCCCAGGGGCCCCTGGCCCTGGGCTGGGGCCTCACTTCAAAAAATCCTTATATCGAAGGATGGACCCCACACCGAAGTTGTCCCCACCTCAAACTTGTGCTACCCTGATAGACCCAAGGGAGCCCTACAAACTGACATCAGGAACCTGGACTGCTGAGTTTTCTTTCCCAGGGAAAATGGCCAACGGTTGTGCCCAGGGGCTCCTAGCCCTGACTGCAAAAAATCCTTATATCGAAGGATGGTCCCCACACCGAAGATGTCCCCACCTCAAACTTGTGCTGCCCTGATACACCCAAGGGAGCCCTACAAACTGACATCAGCAACCTGGACTGCTGAGTTTTCTTTCCCAGGGCAAATGGCCAAAGGTTGTGCCCTGGGGCCCCGGGCCCTGAGTGCAAAAAATCCTTATATCGAAGGATGGACTCCACACCGAAGTTGTCCCCACCTCAAACTTGTGCTGCCCTGATAGACCTAAGGGAGCCCAACAAACTGACATCAGGAACCTGGACTGCTGAGTTTTCTTTCCCAGGGAAAATGGTAAAAGGGTGTGCCCATGGGCCCCTGGCCCTGACTGAAAAAATCCTTATATTGAAGGATGGACCCCACACCGAAGTTGTCCCCACCTCAAACTTGTGCTGCCCTGTTAGACACAAGGGAACCCTACAAACTGACATCAGGAACCTGGACTGCTGAGTTTTCTTTCCCAGGAAAAATGGAAGAAGGATGTGCCCAGGGGCCCCTGGCCCTGGGCTGGGGCCTCACTACAAAAAATCCTTATATCGAAGGATGGAGCCCACACTGAAGTTGTCCCCACCTCAAACTTGTGCTGCCCTGATAGACCCAAGGGAGCCCTACAAACTGACATCAGGAACCTGGACTGCTGAGTTTTCTTTCCCAGGGAAAATGGCCTAAAGTTTGTGCCCAGGGGCCCCTGGCCCTGACTGCAAAGAATCCTTATATCGAAGGATGGACCCCACACCGAAGTTGTCCCCACCTCAAACTTGTGCTGCCCCGATAGACCCAAGGGAGCCCTACAAACTGACATCAGGAACCTGGACTGCTGAGTTTTCTTTCCCAGGGAAAATGGAAAAAGGATGTGCCCAGGGGCCCCTGGCCCTGACTGCAAAATATCCTTATATCGAAGAATGGACCCCACACCGAAGTTGTCCCCACCTCAAACTTGTGCTGCCCTGATAGACCCAAGGGAGCCCTACAAACTGACATCAGGAACCTGGACTGCTGAGTTTTCTTTCCCAGGGAAAATGGAAAAAGGATGTGCCCAGTGTCCCCTGGCCCTGGGCTGGGGCCTCACTTCAAAAAATCCTTATATCGAAGGATGGACCCCACACCGAAGATGTCCCCACCTCAAACTTGTGCTGCCCTGATAGACCCAAGGGAGCCCTACAAACTGACATCAGGAACCTGGACTGCTGAGTCTTCTTTCCCAGGGAAAATGGCCAAAGGTTGTGCCCAGGGGCCCCGGGCCCTGAGTGCAAAAAATCCTTATATCGATGGATGGACTCCACACCGAAGTTGTCCCCACCTCAAACTTGTGCTGCCCTGATAGACCTAACGGAGCCCTACAAACTGACATCAGGAACCTGGACTGCTGAGTTTTCTTTCCCAGGGAAAATGGTAAAAGGTTGTGCCCAGGGGCCCCTGGCCCTGACTGAAAAAATCCTTATATTGAAGGATGGACCCCACACCGAAGTTGTCCCCACCTCAAACTTGTGCTGCCCTGTTAGACCCAAGGGAGCCCTACAAACTGACATCAGGAACCTGGACTGCTGAGTTTTCTTTCCCAGGGAAAATGGCCAAAGGTTGTGCCCAGGGGCCCCTGGCCCTGACTGCAAAAAATCCTTATATCGAAGGATGGACCCCACACCGAAGTTGTCCCCACCTCAAACTTGTGCTGCCCTGATAGACCCAAGGGAGCCCTACAAACTGACATCAGGAACCTGGACTGCTGAGTTTTCTTTCCCAGGGAAAATGGAAAAAGGATGTGCCCAGTGTCCCCTGGCCCTGGGCTGGGCCTCTCTGCAAAGAATCCTTATATCGAAGGATGGACCCCACACCAAAGATGTCCCCACCTCAAACTTGTGCTGCCCTGATAGACCCAAGGGAGCCCTACAAACTGACATCAGGAACCTGGACTGCTGAGTTTTCTTTCCCAGGGAAAATGGAAAAAGGGTGTGCCCAGGGGCCCCTGGCCCTGACTGCAAAAAATCCTTATATCGAAGGATGGACCCCACACCGAAGTTGTCCCCACCTCAAACTTGTGCTGCCCTGATACACCCAAGGGAGCCCTACAAACTGACATAAGGAACCTGGACTGCTGAGTTTTCTTTCCCAGGGAAAATGGAAAAAGGATGTGCCCAGGGGCCCCTGGCCCTGACTGCAAAAAATCCTTATATCGAAGGATGGACCCCACACTGAAGTTGTCCCCACCTCAAACTTGTGCTGCCCTAATAGACCTAAGGGAGCCCTACAAACTGACATCAGGAACCTGGACTGCTGAGTTTACTTTCCCAGGGAAAATGGAAAAAGGATGTGCCCAGGGGGCCCTGGCCCTGACTGCAAAAAATCCTTATATCGAAGGATGGAGCCCACACCGAAGTTGTCCCCACCTCAAACTTGTGCTGCCCTGATAGACCCAAGGGAACCCTACAAACTGACATCAGGAACCTGGACTGCTGAGTTTTCTTTCCCAGGGAAAATGGAAAAAGGATGTGCCCAGGGGCCCCTGGCCCTGGGCTGGGGCCTCACTACAAAAAATCCTTATATCGAAGGATGGAGCCCACACCAAAGTTGTCCCCACCTCAAACTTGTGCTACCCTGATAGACCCAAGGGAGCTCTCCAAACTGACATCAGGAACCTGGACTGCTGAGTTTTCTTTCCCAGGGAAAATGGAAAAAGGATGTGCCCAGGGGCCCCTGGCCCTGACTGCAAAAAATCCTTATATCGAAGGATGGACCCCACACCGAAGTAGTCCCCACCTCAAACTTGTGCTGCCCTCATACACCCAAGGGAGCCCTACAAACTGACATCAGGAACCTGGACTGCTGAGTTTTCTTTCCCAGGGAAAATGGAAAAAAGTTGTGCCCAGGGGCCCCTGGCCCTGGGCTGGGGCCTCACTACAAAAAATCCTTATATCGAAGGATGGACCCCACACCGAAATTGTCTCCACCTCAAACTTGTGCTGCCCTGATAGACCCAAGGGAGCCCTACAAACTGACATCAGGAACCTGGACTGCTGAGTTTTCTTTCCCAGGTTAAATGGCCAAAGGTTGTGCCCAGGGGACCCTGGCCCTGACTGCAAAAAATCCTTATATCGAAGGATGGACCCCACACCGAAGTTGTCCCCACCTCAAACCTGTGCTGCCCTAATAGACCTAAGGGAGCCCTACAAACTGACATCAGGAACCTGGACTGCTGAGTTTTCTTTCCCAGGGAAAATGGAAAAAGGATGTGCCCGGGGGCCCCTGGCCCTGGGCTGTGGCCTCACTTCAAAAAATCCTTATATCGAAGGATGGAGCCCACACCGAAGTTGTCCCCACCTCAAACTTGTGCTACCCTGATAGACCCAAGGCAGCTCTCCAAACTGACATCAAAAACCTGGACTGCTGAGTTTTCTTTCCCAGGGAAAATGGAAAAAGGATGTGCCCAGGGGCCCCTGGCCCTGACTGCAAAAAATCCTTATATCGAAGGATGGACCCCACACCAAAGTTGTCCCCACCTCAAACTTGTGCTGCCTTGATAGACCCAAGGGAGCCCTACAAACTGACATCAGGAACCTGGACTGCTGAGTTTTCTTTCCCAGGGAAAATGGAAAAAAGTTGTGCCCAGGGGCCCCTGGCCCTGGGCTGGGGCCTCACTACAAAAAATCCTTATATCGAAGGATGGACCCCACACCGAAATTGTCTCCACCTCAAACTTGTGCTGCCCTGATAGACCCAAGGGAGCCCTACAAACTGACATCAGGAACCTGGACTGCTGAGTTTTCTTTCCCAGGGAAAATGGCCAAAGGTTGTGCCCAGGGGACCCTGGCCCTGACTGCAAAAAATCCTTATATCCAAGGATGGACCCCACACTGAAGTTGTCCCCACCTCAAACCTGTGCTGCCCTACTAGACCTAAGGGAGCCCTACAAACTGACATCAGGAACCTGGACTGCTGAGTTTTCTTTCCCAGGGAAAATGGAAAAAGGATGTGCCCGGGGCCCCTGGCCCTGACTGCAAAAAATCCTTATATCGAAGGATGGACCCCACACCGAAGATGTCCCCACCTCAAACCTGTGCTGCCCTAATAGACCTAAGGGAGCCCTACAAACTGACATCAGGAACCTGGACTGCTGAGTTTTCTTTCCCAGGGAAAATGGAAAAAGGATGTGCCCAGGGGCCCCTGGCCCTGGGCTGGGGCCTCACTTCAAAAAATCCTTATATCGAAGGATGGAGCCCACACCGAAGTTGTCCCCACCTCAAACTTGTGCTACCCTGATAGACCCAAGGCAGCTCTCCAAACTGACATCAAAAACCTGGACTGCTGAGTTTTCTTTCCCAGGGAAAATGGAAAAAGGATGTGCCCAGGGGCCCCTGGCCCTGACTGCAAAAAATCCTTATATCGAAGGATGGACCCCACACCAAAGTTGTCCCCACCTCAAACTTGTGCTGCCCTCATACACCCAAGGGAGCCCTACAAACTGACATCAGGAACCTGGACTGCTGAGTTTTCTTTCCCAGGGAAAATGGAAAAAGGATGTGCCCAGGGGCCCCTGGCCCTGGGCTGGGGCCTCACTACAAAAAATCCTTATATCGAAGGATGGAGCCCACACCGAAGTTGTCCCCACCTCAAACTTGTGCTGCCCTGATAGACCCAAGGGAACCCTACAAACTGACATCAGGAACCTGGACTGCTGAGTTTTCTTTCCCAGGGAAAATGGAAAAAGGGTGTGCCCAGGGGCCCCTGGCCCTGGGCTGGGGCCTCACTACAAAAAATCCTTATATCAAAGGATGGACCCCACACCGAAGTTGTCTCCACCTCAAACTTGTGCTGCCCTGATAGACCCAAGGTAGCCCTACAAACTGACATCAGGAACCTGGACTGCTGAGTTTTCTTTCCCAGGGAAAATGGAAAAAGGATGTGCCCAGGGGCCCCTGGCCCTGACTGCAAAATATCCTTATATCGAAGGATGGACCCCACACCGAAGTTGTCCCCACCTCAAACTTGTGCTGCCCTGATAGACCCAAGGGAGCCCTACAAACTGACATCAGGAACCTGGACTGCTGAGTTTTCTTTCCCAGGGAAAATGGAAAAAGGATGTGCCCAGGGGCCCCTGGCCCTGGGCCCCTGGCCCTGACTGCAAAAAATCCTTATATCGAAGGATGGACCCCACACCGAAGTTGTCCCCACCTCAAACTTGTGCTGCCCTGATAGACCCAAGGGAGCCCTACAAACTGACATCAGGAACCTGGACTGCTGAGTTTTCTTTCCCAGGGAAAATGGAAAAAGGATGTGCCCAGTGTCCCCTGGCCCTGGGCTGGCCTCTCTGCAAAGAATCCTTATATCGAAGGATGGACCCCACACTGAAGTTGTCCCCACCTCAAACTTGTGCTGCCCTGATAGACCCAAGGGAGCCCTACAAACTGACATCAGGAACCTGGACTGCTGAGTTTTCTTTCCCAGGGAAAATGGAAAAAGGATGTGCCCAGGGGCCCCTGGCCATGGGCTGGGGCCTCACTTCAAAAAATCCTTATATCGAAGGATGGAGCCCACACCGAAGTTGTCCCCACCTCAAACTTGTGCTACCCTGATAGGCCCAAGGCAGCTCTCCAAACTGACATCAAAAACCTGGACTGCTGAGTTTTCTTTCCCAGGGAAAATGGAAAAAGGATGTGCCCAGGGGCCCCTGGCCCTGACTGCAAAAAATCCTTATATCGAAGGATGGACCCCACACCAAAGTTATCCCTACCTCAAACTTGTGCTGCCTTGATAGACCCAAGGGAGCCCTACAAACTGACATCAGGAACCTGGACTGCTGAGTTTTCTTTCCCAGGGAAAATGGAAAAAGGATGTGCCCAGGGGCCCCTGGCCCTGGGCTGGGGCCTCACTACAAAAAATCCTTATATCGAAGGATGGAGTCCACACCGAAGTTGTCCCCACCTCAAACTTGTGCTGCCCTGATAGACCCAAGGGAACCCTACAAACTGACATCAGGAACCTGGACTGCTGAGTTTTCTTTCCCAGGGAAAATGGAAAAAGGGTGTGCCCAGGGGCCCCTGGCCCTGGGCTGGGGCCTCACTACAAAAAATCCTTATATCGAAGGATGGACCCCACACCGAAGTTGTCTCCACCTCAAACTTGTGCTGCCCTGATAGACCCAAGGTAGCCCTACAAACTGACATCAGGAACCTGGACTGCTGAGTTTTCTTTCCCAGGGAAAATGGAAAAAGGATGTGCCCAGGGGCCCCTGGCCCTGACTGCAAAATATCCTTATATCGAAGGATGGACCCCACACCGAAGTTGTCCCCACCTCAAACTTGTGCTGCCCTGATAGACCCAAGGGAGCCCTACAAACTGACATCAGGAACCTGGACTGCTGAGTTTTCTTTCCCAGGGAAAATGGAAAAAGGATGTGCCCAGGGGCCCCTGGCCCTGGGCCCCTGGCCCTGACTGCAAAAAATCCTTATATCGAAGGATGGACCCCACACCGAAGTTGTCCCCACCTCAAACTTGTGCTGCCCTGATAGACCCAAGGGAGCCCTACAAACTGACATCAGGAACCTGGACTGCTGAGTTTTCTTTCCCAGGGAAAATGGAAAAAGGATGTGCCCAGTGTCCCCTGGCCCTGGGCTGGCCTCTCTGCAAAGAATCCTTATATCGAAGGATGGACCCCACACTGAAGTTGTCCCCACCTCAAACTTGTGCTGCCCTGATAGACCCAAGGGAGCCCTACAAACTGACATCAGGAACCTGGACTGCTGAGTTTTCTTTCCCAGGGAAAATGGAAAAAGGATGTGCCCAGGGGCCCCTGGCCATGGGCTGGGGCCTCACTTCAAAAAATCCATATATCGAAGGATGGAGCCCACACCGAAGTTGTCCCCACCTCAAACTTGTGCTACCCTGATAGGCCCAAGGCAGCTCTCCAAACTGACATCAAAAACCTGGACTGCTGAGTTTTCTTTCCCAGGGAAAATGGAAAAAGGATGTGCCCAGGGGCCCCTGGCCCTGACTGCAAAAAATCCTTATATCGAAGGATGGACCCCACACCAAAGTTATCCCTACCTCAAACTTGTGCTGCCTTGATAGACCCAAGGGAGCCCTACAAACTGACATCAGGAACCTGGACTGCTGAGTTTTCTTTCCCAGGGAAAATGGAAAAAGGATGTGCCCAGGGGCCCCTGGCCCTGGGCTGGGGCCTCACTACAAAAAATCCTTATATCGAAGGATGGAGTCCACACCGAAGTTGTCCCCACCTCAAACTTGTGCTGCCCTGATAGACCCAAGGGAACCCTACAAACTGACATCAGGAACCTGGACTGCTGAGTTTTCTTTCCCAGGGAAAATGGAAAAAGGGTGTGCCCAGGGGCCCCTGGCCCTGGGCTGGGGCCTCACTACAAAAAATCCTTATATCGAAGGATGGACCCCACACCGAAGTTGTCTCCACCTCAAACTTGTGCTGCCCTGATAGACCCAAGGTAGCCCTACAAACTGACATCAGGAACCTGGACTGCTGAGTTTTCTTTCCCAGGGAAAATGGAAAAAGGATGTGCCCAGGGGCCCCTGGCCCTGACTGCAAAATATCCTTATATCGAAGGATGGACCCCACACCGAAGTTGTCCCCACCTCAAACTTGTGCTGCCCTGATAGACCCAAGGGAGCCCTACAAACTGACATCAGGAACCTGGACTGCTGAGTTTTCTTTCCCAGGGAAAATGGAAAAAGGATGTGCCCAGGGGCCCCTGGCCCTGGGCCCCTGGCCCTGACTGCAAAAAATCCTTATATCGAAGGATGGACCCCACACCGAAGTTGTCCCCACCTCAAACTTGTGCTGCCCTGATAGACCCAAGGGAGCCCTACAAACTGACATCAGGAACCTGGACTGCTGAGTTTTCTTTCCCAGGGAAAATGGAAAAAGGATGTGCCCAGTGTCCCCTGGCCCTGGGCTGGCCTCTCTGCAAAGAATCCTTATATCGAAGGATGGACCCCACACTGAAGTTGTCCCCACCTCAAACTTGTGCTGCCCTGATAGACCCAAGGGAGCCCTACAAACTGACATCAGGAACCTGGACTGCTGAGTTTTCTTTCCCAGGGAAAATGGAAAAAGGATGTGCCCAGGGGCCCCTGGCCCTGACTGCAAAATATCCTTATATCGAAGGATGGACCCCACACTGAAGTTGTCCCCACCTCAAACTTGTGCTGCCCTGATAGACCCAAGGGAGCCCTACAAACTGACATCAGGAACCTGGACTGCTGAGTTTTCTTTCCCAGGGAAAATGGCCAAAGGTTGTGCCCAGGGGCTCCTAGCCCTGACTGCAAAAAATCCTTATATCGAAGCATGGTCCCCACACCGAAGATGTCCCCACCTCAAACTTGTGCTGCCCTGATACACCAAAGGGAGCCCTACAAACTGACATCAGAAACCTGGACTGCTGAGTTTTCTTTCCCAGGGAAAATGGACAAAGGTTGTGCCCAGGGGCCCCGCGCCCTGAGTGCAAAAAATCCTTATATCGAAGGATGGAGCCCACACCGAAGTTGTCCCCACCTCAAACTTGTGCTGCCCTGATAGACCTAAGGGAGCCCTACAAACTGACATCAGGAACCTGGACTGCTGAGTTTTCTTTCCCAGGGAAAATGGTAAAAGGGTGTGCCCAGGGGCCCCTGGCCCTGACTGCAAAAAATCCTTATATCGAAGGATGGACCCCACACCGAAGTTGTCCCCACCTCAAACTTTTGCTGCCCTGTTAGACCCACGGGAACCCTACAAACTGACATCAGGAACCTGGACTGCTGAGTTTTCTTTCCCAGGGAAAATGGAAAAAGGATGTGCCCAGGGGCCCCTGGCCCTGGGCTGGGGCCTCACTACAAAAAATCCTTATATCGAAGGATGGACCCCACACCGAAGTTGTCTCCACCTTAAACTTGTGCTGCCCTGATAGACCCAAGGTAGCCCTACAAACTGACATCAGGAACCTGGACTGCTGAGTTTTCTTTCCCAGGGAAAATGGAAAAAGGATGTGCCCAGGGGCCCCTGGCCCTGACTGCAAAATATCCTTATATCGAAGGATGGACCCCACACCGAAGTTGTCCCCACCTCAAACTTGTGCTGCCCTGATAGACCCAAGGGAGCCCTACAAACTGACATCAGGAACCTGGACTGCTGAGTTTTCTTTCCCAGGGAAAATGGAAAAAGGATGTGCCCAGGGGCCCCTGGCCCTGGGCCCCTGGCCCTGACTGCAAAAAATCCTTATATCGAAGGATGGACCCCACACCGAAGTTGTCCCCACCTCAAACTTGTGCTGCCCTGATAGACCCAAGGGAGCCCTACAAACTGACATCAGGAACCTGGACTGCTGAGTTTTCTTTCCCAGGGAAAATGGAAAAAGGGTGTGCCCAGGGGCCCCTGGCCCTGACTGCAAAAAATCCTTATATCGAAGGATGGACCCCACACCGAAGTTGTCCCCACCTCAAACTTGTGCTGCCCTGATAGACCTAAGGGAGCCCTACAAACTGACATCAGGAACCTGGACTGCTGAGTTTTCTTTCCCAGGGAAAATGGAAAAAGGATGTGCCCAGGGGCCCCTGGCCCTGACTGCAAAAAATCCTTATATCGAAGGATGGACCCCACACTGAAGTTGTCCCCACCTCAAACTTGTGCTGCCCTAATAGACCTAAGGGAGCCCTACAAACTGACATCAGGAACCTGGACTGCTGAGTTTTCTTTCCCAGGGAAAATGGAAAAAGGATGTGCCCAGGGGCCCCTGGCCCTGGGCTGGGGCCTCACTTCAAAAAATCCTTATATCGAAGGATGGAGCCCACACCGAAGTTGTCCCCACCTCAAACTTGTGCTACCCTGATAGACCCAAGGGATCTCTCCAAACTGACATCAGGAACCTGGACTGCTGAGTTTTCTTTCCCAGGGAAAATGGAAAAAGGGTGTGCCCAGGGGCCCCTGGCCCTGACTGCAAAAAATCCTTATATCGAAGGATGGACCCCACACTGAAGTTGTCCCACACCTCAAACTTGTGCTGCCCTGATAGACCTAACGGAGCCCTACAAACTGACATCAGGAACCTGGACTGCTGAGTTTTCTTTCCCAGGGAAAATGGAAAAAGGATGTGCCCAGGGGCCCCTGGCCCTGACTGCAAAAAATCCTTATATCGAAGGATGGACCCCACACTGAAGTTGTCCCCACCTCAAACTTGTGCTGACCTAATAGACCTAAAGGAGCCCTACAAACTGACATCAGGAACCTGGACTGCTGAGTTTTCTTTCCCAGGGAAAATGGAAAAAGGATGTGCCCAGGGGCCCCTGGCCCTGACTGCAAAAAATCCTTATATCGAAGGATGGACCCCACACTGAAGTTGTCCCCACCTCAAACTTGTGCTGCCCTGATAGACCTAAGGGAACCCTACAAACTGACATCAGGAACCTGGACTGCTGAGTTTTCTTTCCCAGGGAAAATGGAAAAAGGATGTGCCCAGGGGCCCCTGGCCCTGGGCTGGGGCCTCACTTCAAAAAATCCTTATATCGAAGGATGGACCCCACACCGAAGTTGTCCCCACCTCAAACTTGTGCTACCCTGATAGACCCAAGGGAGCTCTACAAACTGACATCAGGAACCTGGACTGCTGAGTTTTCTTTCCCAGGGAAAATGGAAAAAGGATGTGCCCAGGGGCCCCTGGCCCTGACTGCAAAGAATCCTTATATCGAAGGATGGACCCCACACTGAAGTTGTCCCACACCTCAAACTTGTGCTGCCCTGATAGACCTAACGGAGCCCTACAAACTGACATCAGGAACCTGGACTGCTGAGTTTTCTTTCCCAGGGAAAATGGAAAAAGGATGTGCCCAGGGGCCCCTGGCCCTGACTGCAAAAAATCCTTATATCGAAGGATGGACCCCACACTGAAGTTGTCCCCACCTCAAACTTGTGCTGACCTAATAGACCTAAGGGAGCCCTACAAACTGACATCAGGAACCTGGACTGCTGAGTTTTCTTTCCCAGGGAAAATGGAAAAAGGATGTGCCCAGGGGCCCCTGGCCCTGACTGCAAAAAATCCTTATATCGAAGGATGGACCCCACACTGAAGTTGTCCCCACCTCAAACTTGTGCTGCCCTGATAGACCTAAGGGAACCCTACAAACTGACATCAGGAACCTGGACTGCTGAGTTTTCTTTCCCAGGGAAAATGGAAAAAGGATGTGCCCAGGGGCCCCTGGCCCTGGGCTGGGGCCTCACTTCAAAAAATCCTTATATCGAAGGGTGGACCCCACACCGAAGTTGTCCCCACATCAAACTTGTGCTACCCTGATAGACCCAAGGGAGCCCTACAAACTGACATCAGGAACCTGGACTGCTGAGTTTTCTTTCCCAGGGAAAATGGCCAACGGTTGTGCCCAGGGGCTCCTAGCCCTGACTGCAAAAAATCCTTATATCGAAGGATGGTCCCCACACCGAAGATGTCCCCACCTCAAACTTGTGCTGCCCTGATACACCCAAGGGAGCCCTACAAACTGACATCAGCAACCTGGACTGCTGAGTTTTCTTTCCCAGGGAAAATGGCCAAAGGTTGTGCCCTGGGGCCCCGGGCCCTGAGTGCAAAAAATCCTTATATCGAAGGATGGACTCCACACTGAAGTTGTCCCCACCTCAAACTTGTGCTGCCCTGATAGACCTAAGGGAGCCCAACAAACTGACATCAGGAACCTGGACTGCTGAGTTTTCTTTCCCAGGGAAAATGGTAAAAGGGTGTGCCCATGGGCCCCTGGCCCTGACTGAAAAAATCCTTATATTGAAGGATGGACCCCACACCGAAGTTGTCCCCACCTCAAACTTCTGCTGCCCTGTTAGACACAAGGGAACCCTACAAACTGACATCAGGAACCTGGACTGCTGAGTTTTCTTTCCCAGGAAAAATGGAAAAAGGATGTGCCCAGGGGCCCCTGGCCCTGGGCTGGGGCCTCACTACAAAAAATCCTTATATCGAAGGATGGAGCCCACACTGAAGTTGTCCCCACCTCAAACTTGTGCTGCCCTGATAGACCCAAGGGAGCCCTACAAACTGACATCAGGAACCTGGACTGCTGAGTTTTCTTTCCCAGGGAAAATGGCCTAAAGTTTGTGCCCAGGGGCCCCTGGCCCTGACTGCAAAGAATCCTTATATCGAAGGATGGACCCCACACCGAAGTTGTCCCCACCTCAAACTTGTGCTGCCCTGATAGACCCAAGGGAGCCCTACAAACTGACATCAGGAACCTGGACTGCTGAGTTTTCTTTCCCAGGGAAAATGGAAAAAGGATGTGCCCAGGGGCCCCTGGCCCTGACTGCAAAATATCCTTATATCGAAGAATGGACCCCACACCGAAGTTGTCCCCACCTCAAACTTGTGCTGCCCTGATAGACCCAAGGGAGCCCTACAAACTGACATCAGGAACCTGGACTGCTGAGTTTTCTTTCCCAGGGAAAATGGAAAAAGGATGTGCCCAGTGTCCCCTGGCCCTGGGCTGGGGCCTCACTTCAAAAAATCCTTATATCGAAGGATGGACCCCACACCGAAGATGTCCCCACCTCAAACTTGTGCTGCCCTGATAGACCCAAGGGAGCCCTACAAACTGACATCAGGAACCTGGACTGCTGAGTCTTCTTTCCCAGGGAAAATGGCCAAAGGTTGTGCCCAGGGGCCCCGGGCCCTGAGTGCAAAAAATCCTTATATCGATGGATGGACTCCACACCGAAGTTGTCCCCACCTCAAACTTGTGCTGCCCTGATAGACCTAACGGAGCCCTACAAACTGACATCAGGAACCTGGACTGCTGAGTTTTCTTTCCCAGGGAAAATGGTAAAAGGTTGTGCCCAGGGGCCCCTGGCCCTGACTGAAAAAATCCTTATATTGAAGGATGGACCCCACACCGAAGTTGTCCCCACCTCAAACTTGTGCTGCCCTGTTAGACCCAAGGGAGCCCTACAAACTGACATCAGGAACCTGGACTGCTGAGTTTTCTTTCCCAGGGAAAATGGCCAAAGGTTGTGCCCAGGGGCCCCTGGCCCTGACTGCAAAAAATCCTTATATCGAAGGATGGACCCCACACCGAAGTTGTCCCCACCTCAAACTTGTGCTGCCCTGATAGACCCAAGGGAGCCCTACAAACTGACATCAGGAACCTGGACTGCTGAGTTTTCTTTCCCAGGGAAAATGGAAAAAGGATGTGCCCAGTGTCCCCTGGCCCTGGGCTGGGCCTCTCTGCAAAGAATCCTTATATCGAAGGATGGACCCCACACCAAAGATGTCCCCACCTCAAACTTGTGCTGCCCTGATAGACCCAAGGGAGCCCTACAAACTGACATCAGGAACCTGGACTGCTGAGTTTTCTTTCCCAGGGAAAATGGAAAAAGGATGTGCCAAGGGGCCCCTGGCCCTGACTGCAAAAAATCCTTATATCGAAGGATGGACCCCACACTGAAGTTTTCCCCACCTCAAACTTGTGCTGACCTAATAGACCTAAAGGAGCCCTACAAACTGACATCAGGAACCTGGACTGCTGAGTTTTCTTTCCCAGGGAAAATGGAAAAAGGATGTGCCCAGGGGCCCCTGGCCCTGACTGCAAAAAATCCTTATATCGAAGGATGGACCCCACACTGAAGTTGTCCCCACCTCAAACTTGTGCTGCCCTGATAGACCTAAGGGAGCCCTACAAACTGACATCAGGAACCTGGACTGCTGAGTTTTCTTTCCCAGGGAAAATGGTAAAAGGGTGTGCCCAGGGGCCCCTGGCCCTGACTGCAAAAAATCCTTATATCGAAGGATGGACCCCACACCGAAGATGTCCCCACCTCAAACTTGTGCTACCCTGATAGACCCAAGGGAGCTCTACAAACTGACATCAGGAACCTGGACTGCTGAGTTTTCTTTCCCAGGGAAAATGGAAAAAGGATGTGCCCAGGGGCCCCTGGCCCTGACTGCAAAGAATCCTTATATCGAAGGATGGACCCCACACTGAAGTTGTCCCACACCTCAAACTTGTGCTGCCCTGATAGACCTAACGGAGCCCTACAAACTGACATCAGGAACCTGGACTGCTGAGTTTTCTTTCCCAGGGAAAATGGAAAAAGGATGTGCCCAGGGGCCCCTGGCCCTGACTGCAAAAAATCCTTATATCGAAGGATGGACCCCACACTGAAGTTATCCCCACCTCAAACTTGTGCTGACCTAATAGACCTAAGGGAGCCCTACAAACTGACATCAGGAACCTGGACTGCTGAGTTTTCTTTCCCAGGGAAAATGGAAAAAGGATGTGCCCAGGGGCCCCTGGCCCTGACTGCAAAAAATCCTTATATCGAAGGATGGACCCCACACTGAAGTTGTCCCCACCTCAAACTTGTGCTGCCCTGATAGACCTAAGGGAACCCTACAAACTGACATCAGGAACCTGGACTGCTGAGTTTTCTTTCCCAGGGAAAATGGAAAAAGGATGTGCCCAGGGGCCCCTGGCCCTGGGCTGGGGCCTCACTTCAAAAAATCCTTATATCGAAGGATGGACCCCACACCGAAGTTGTCCCCACCTCAAACTTGTGCTACCCTGATAGACCCAAGGGAGCCCTACAAACTGACATCAGGAACCTGGACTGCTGAGTTTTCTTTCCCAGGGAAAATGGCCAACGGTTGTGCCCAGGGGCTCCTAGCCCTGACTGCAAAAAATCCTTATATCGAAGGACGGTCCCCACACCGAAGATGTCCCCACCTCAAACTTGTGCTGCCCTGATACACCCAAGGGAGCCCTACAAACTGACATCAGCAACCTGGACTGCTGAGTTTTCTTTCCCAGGGCAAATGGCCAAAGGTTGTGCCCTGGGGCCCCGCGCCCTGAGTGCAAAAAATCCTTATATCGAAGGATGGACTCCACACTGAAGTTGTCCCCACCTCAAACTTGTGCTGCCCTGATAGACCTAAGGGAGCCCTACAAACTGACATCAGGAACCTGGACTGCTGAGTTTTCTTTCCCAGGGAAAATGGTAAAAGGGTGTGCCCATGGGCCCCTGGCCCTGACTGAAAAAATCCTTATATTGAAGGATGGACCCCACACCGAAGTTGTCCCCACCTCAAACTTGTGCTGCCCTGTTAGACACAAGGGAACCCTACAAACTGACATCAGGAACCTGGACTGCTGAGTTTTCTTTCCCAGGAAAAATGGAAAAAGGATGTGCCCAGGGGCCCCTGGCCCTGGGCTGGGGCCTCACTACAAAAAATCCTTATATCGAAGGATGGAGCCCACAGTGAAGTTGTCCCCACCTCAAACTTGTGCTGCCCTGATAGACCCAAGGGAGCCCTACAAACTGACATCAGGAACCTGGACTGCTGAGTTTTCTTTCCCAGGGAAAATGGCCTAAAGTTTGTGCCCAGGGGCCCCTGGCCCTGACTGCAAAGAATCCTTATATCGAAGGATGGACCCCACACCGAAGTTGTCCCCACCTCAAACTTGTGCTGCCCTGATAGACCCAAGGGAGCCCTACAAACTGACATCAGGAACCTGGACTGCTGAGTTTTCTTTCCCAGGGAAAATGGAAAAAGGATGTGCCCAGGGGCCCCTGGCCCTGACTGCAAAATATCCTTATATCGAAGAATGGACCCCACACCGAAGTTGTCCCCACCTCAAACTTGTGCTGCCCTGATAGACCCAAGGGAGCCCTACAAACTGACATCAGGAACCTGGACTGCTGAGTTTTCTTTCCCAGGGAAAATGGCCAAAGGATGTGCCCAGGGGCCCCTGGCCCTGACTGCAAAAAATCCTTATATCGAAGGATGGACCCCACACCGAAGTTGTCCCCACCAAAAACTTGTGCTGCCCTGATAGACCCAAGGGAGCCCTACAAACTGACATCAGGAACCTGGACTGCTGAGTTTTCTTTCCCAGGGAAAATGGAAAAAGGATGTGCCCAGTGTCCCCTGGCCCTGGGCTGGGCCTCTCTGCAAAGAATCCTTATATCGAAGGATGGACCCCACACCAAAGATGTCCCCACCTCAAACTTGTGCTGCCCTGATAGACCCAAGGGAGCCCTACAAACTGACATCAGGAACCTGGACTGCTGAGTTTTCTTTCCCAGGGAAAATGGAAAAAGGATGTGCCCAGGGGCCCCTGGCCCTGACTGCAAAAAATCCTTATATCGAAGGATGGACCCCACAACGAAGTTGTCCCCACCTCAAACTTGTGCTGCCCTGATACACCCAAGGGAGCCCTACAAACTGACATAAGGAACCTGGACTGCTGAGTTTTCTTTCCCAGGGAAAATGGAAAAAGGATGTGCCCAGGGGCCCCTGGCCCTGACTGCAAAAAATCCTTATATCGAAGGATGGACCCCACACTGAAGTTGTCCCCACCTCAAACTTGTGCTGCCCTAATAGACCTAAGGGAGCCCTACAAACTGACATCAGGAACCTGGACTGCTGAGTTTACTTTCCCAGGGAAAATGGAAAAAGGATGTGCCCAGGGGGCCCTGGCCCTGACTGCAAAAAATCCTTATATCGAAGGATGGAGCCCACACCGAAGTTGTCCCCTCCTCAAAGTTGTGCTGCCCTGATAGACCTAAGGGAACCCTACAAACTGACATCAGGAACCTGGACTGCTGAGTTTTCTTTCCCAGGGAAAATGGAAAAAGGGTGTGCCCAGGGGCCCCTGGCCCTGGGCTGGGGACTCACTGCAAAGAATCCTTATATCGAAGGATGGAGCCCACACCAAAGTTGTCCCCACCTCAAACTTGTGCTACCCTGATAGACCCAAGGGAGCTCTACAAACTGACATCAGGAACCTGGACTGCTGAGTTTTCTTTCCCAGGGAAAATGGAAAAAGGATGTGCCCAGGGGCCCCTGGCCCTGACTGCAAAGAATCCTTATATCGAAGGATGGACCCCACACCGAAGTTGTCCCCACCTCAAAATTGTGCTGCCCTGATAGACCCAAGGGAGCCCTACAAACTGACATCAGGAACCTGGACTGCTGAGTTTTCTTTCCCAGGGAAAATGGCCAAAGGTTGTGCCCAGGGGCTCCTAGCCCTGACTGCAAAAAATCCTTATATCGAAGGATGGTCCCCACACCGAAGATGTCCCCACCTCAAACTTGTGCTGCCCTGATACACCAAAGGGAGCCCTACAAACTGACATCAGGAACCTGGACTGCTGAGTTTTCTTTCCCAGGGAAAATGGACAAAGGTTGTGCCCAGGGGCCCCGGGCCCTGAGTGCAAAAAATCCTTATATCGAAGGATGGACCCCACACCGAAGTTGTCTCCACCTCAAAATTGTGCTGCCCTGATAGACCTAAGGGAGCCCTACAAACTGACATCAGGAACCTGGACTGCTGAGTTTTCTTTCCCAGGGAAAATGGTAAAAGGGTGTGCCCAGGGGCCCCTGGCCCTGACTGCAAAAAATCCTTATATCGAAGGATGGACCCCACACCGAAGTTGTCCCCACCTCAAACTTGTGCTGCCCTGTTAGACACAAGGGAACCCTACAAACTGACATCAGGAACCTGGACTGCTGAGTTTTCTTTCCCAGGAAAAATGGAAAAAGGATGTGCCCAGGGGCCCCTGGCCCTGAGCTGGGGCCTCACTACAAAAAATCCTTATATCGAAGGATGGAGCCCACACTGAAGTTGTCCCCACCTCAAACTTGTGCTGCCCTGATAGACCCAAGGGAGCCCTACAAACTGACATCAGGAACCTGGACTGCTGAGTTTTCTTTCCCAGGGAAAATGGCCTAAAGTTTGTGCCCAGGGGCCCCTGGCCCTGACTGCAAAGAATCCTTATATCGAAGGATGGACCCCACACCGAAGTTGTCCCCACCTCAAACTTCTGCTGCCCTGATAGACCCAAGGGAGCCCTACAAACTGACATCAGGAACCTGGACTGCTGAGTTTTCTTTCCCAGGGAAAATGGAAAAAGGATGTGCCCAGGGGCCCCTGGCCCTGACCGCAAAATATCCTTATATCGAAGAATGGACCCCACACCGAAGTTGTCCCCACCTCAAACTTGTGCTGCCCTGATAGACCCAAGGGAGCCCTACAAACTGACATCAGGAACCTGGACTGCTGAGTTTTCTTTCCCAGGGAAAATGGAAAAAGGATGTGCCCAGTGTCCCCTGGCCCTGGGCTGGGGCCTCACTTCAAAAAATCCTTATATCGAAGGATGGACCCCACACCGAAGATGTCCCCACCTCAAACTTGTGCTGCCCTGATAGACCCAAGGGAGCCCTACAAACTGACATCAGGAACCTGGACTGCTGAGTCTTCTTTCCCAGGGAAAATGGCCAAAGGTTGTGCCCAGGGGCCCCGGGCCCTGAGTGCAAAAAATCCTTATATCGATGGATGGACTCCACACCGAAGTTGTCCCCACCTCAAACTTGTGCTGCCCTGATAGACCTAACGGAGCCCTACAAACTGACATCAGGAACCTGGACTGCTGAGTTTTCTTTCCCAGGGAAAATGGTAGAAGGTTGTGCCCAGGGGCCCCTGGCCCTGACTGAAAAAATCCTTATACTGAAGGATGGACCCCACACCGAAGTTGTCCCCACCTCAAACTTGTGCTGCCCTGTTAGACCCAAGGGAGCCCTACAAACTGACATCAGGAACCTGGACTGCTGAGTTTTCTTTCCCAGGGAAAATGGCCAAAGGTTGTGCCCAGGGGCCCCTGGCCCTGACTGCAAAAAATCCTTATATCGAAGGATGGACCCCACACCGAAGTTGTCCCCACCTCAAACTTGTGCTGCCTTGATAGACCCAAGGGAGCCCTACAAACTGACATCAGGAACCTGGACTGCTGAGTTTTCTTTCCCAGGGAAAATGGAAAAAGGATGTGCCCAGTGTCCCCTGGCCCTGGGCTGGGCCTCTCTGCAAAGAATCCTTATATCGAAGGATGGACCCCACACCAAAGATGTCCCCACCTCAAACTTGTGCTGCCCTGATAGACCCAAGGGAGCCCTACAAACTGACATCAGGAACCTGGACTGCTGAGTTTTCTTTCCCAGGGAAAATGGAAAAAGGGTGTGCCCAGGGGCCCCTGGCCCTGACTGCAAAAAATCCTTATATCGAAGGATGGACCCCACAACGAAGTTGTCCCCACCTCAAACTTGTGCTGCCCTGATACACCCAAGGGAGCCCTACAAACTGACATAAGGAACCTGGACTGCTGAGTTTTCTTTCCCAGGGAAAATGGAAAAAGGATGTGCCCAGGGGCCCCTGGCCCTGACTGCAAAAAATCCTTATATCGAAGGATGGACCCCACACCGAAGTTGTCCCCACCTCAAACTTGTGCTGCCCTAATAGACCTAAGGGAGCCCTACAAACTGACATCAGGAACCTGGACTGCTGAGTTTACTTTCCCAGGGAAAATGGAAAAAGGATGTGCCCAGGGGGCCCTGGCCCTGACTGCAAAAAATCCTTATATCGAAGGATGGAGCCCACACCGAAGTTGTCCCCTCCTCAAAGTTGTGCTGCCCTGATAGACCTAAGGGAACCCTACAAACTGACATCAGGAACCTGGACTGCTGAGTTTTCTTTCCCAGGGAAAATGGAAAAAGGGTGTGCCCAGGGGCCCCTGGCCCTGGGCTGGGGACTCACTGCAAAGAATCCTTATATCGAAGGATGGAGCCCACACCAAAGTTGTCCCCACCTCAAACTTGTGCTACCCTGATAGACCCAAGGGAGCTCTACAAACTGACATCAGGAACCTGGACTGCTGAGTTTTCTTTCCCAGGGAAAATGGAAAAAGGATGTGCCCAGGGGCCCCTGGCCCTGACTGCAAAGAATCCTTATATCGAAGGATGGACCCCACACCGAAGTTGTCCCCACCTCAAAATTGTGCTGCCCTGATAGACCCAAGGGAGCCCTACAAACTGACATCAGGAACCTGGACTGCTGAGTTTTCTTTCCCAGGGAAAATGGCCAAAGGTTGTGCCCAGGGGCTCCTAGCCCTGACTGCAAAAAATCCTTATATCGAAGGATGGTCCCCACACCGAAGATGTCCCCACCTCAAACTTGTGCTGCCCTGATACACCAAAGGGAGCCCTACAAACTGACATCAGGAACCTGGACTGCTGAGTTTTCTTTCCCAGGGAAAATGGACAAAGGTTGTGCCCAGGGGCCCCGGGCCCTGAGTGCAAAAAATCCTTATATCGAAGGATGGACCCCACACCGAAGTTGTCCCCACCTCAAACTTTTGCTGCCCTGTTAGACCCAAGGGAACCCTACAAACTGACATCAGGAACCTGGACTGCTGAGTTTTCTTTCCCAGGGAAAATGGAAAAAAGTTGTGCCCAGGGGCCCCTGGCCCTGGGCTGGGGACTCACTACAAAAAATCCTTATATCGAAGGATGGACCCCACACCGAAGTTGTCTCCACCTCAAACTTGTGCTGCCCTGATAGACCCAAGGTAGCCCTACAAACTGACATCAGGAACCTGGACTGCTGAGTTTTCTTTCCCAGGGAAAATGGAAAAAGGATGTGCCCAGGGGCCCCTGGCCCTGACTGCAAAATATCCTTATATCGAAGGATGGGCCCCACACCGAAGTTGTCCCCACCTCAAACTTGTGCTGCCCTGATAGACCCAAGGGAGCCCTACAAACTGACATCAGGAACCTGGACTGCTGAGTTTTCTTTCCCAGGGAAAATGGAAAAAGGATGTGCCCAGGGGCCCCTGGCACTGGGCCCCTGGCCCTGACTGCAAAAAATCCTTATATCGAAGGATGGACCCCACACCAAAGTTGTCCCCACCTCAAACTTGTGCTGCCCTGATAGACCCAAGGGAGCCCTACAAACTGACATCAGGAACCTGGACTGCTGAGTTTTCTTTCCCAGGGAAAATGGAAAAAGGATGTGCCCAGTGTCCCCTGGCCCTGGGCTGGCCTCTCTGCAAAGAATCCTTATATCGAAGGATGGACCCCACAACGAAGTTGTCCCCACCTCAAACTTGTGCTGCCCTGATAGACCCAAGGGAGCCCTACAAACTGACATCAGGAACCTGGACTGCTGAGTTTTCTTTCCCAGGGAAAATGGAAAAAGGATGTGCCCAGGGGCCCCTGGCCCTGACTGCAAAAAATCCTTATATCGAAGGATGGACCCCACACCGAAGATGTCCCCACCTCAAACTTGTGCTGCCCTGATACACCAAAGGGAGCCCTACAAACTGACATCAGAAACCTGGACTGCTGAGTTTTCTTTCACAGGGAAAATGGACAAAGGTTGTGCCCAGGGGCCCCGGGCCCTGAGTGCAAAAAATCCTTATATCGAAGGATGGACCCCACACCGAAGTTGTCTCCACCTCAAACTTGTGCTGCCCTGATAGACCTAAGGGAGCCCTACAAACTGACATCAGGAACCTGGACTGCTGAGTTTTCTTTCCCTGGGAAAATGGTAAAAGGGTGTGCCCAGGGGCCCCTGGCCCTGACTGCAAAAAATCCTTATATCGAAGGATGGACCCCACACCGAAGTTGTACCCACCTCAAACTTGTGCTGCCCTGTTAGACCCAAGGGAACCCTACAAACTGACATCAGGAACCTGGACTGCTGAGTTTTCTTTCCCAGGGAAAATGGAAAAAGGATGTGCCCAGGGGCCCCTGGCCCTGGGCTGGGGCCTCACTACAAAAAATCCTTATATCGAAGGATGGACCCCACACCGAAGTTGTCTCCACCTCAAACTTGTGCTGCCCTGATAGACCCAAGGGAGCCCTACAAACTGACATCAGGAACCTGGACTGCTGAGTTTTCTTTCCCAGGGAAAATGGAAAAAGGATGTGCCCAGGGGCCCCTGGCCCTGACTGCAAAATATCCTTATATCGAAGGATGGACCCCACACCGAAGTTGTCCCCACCTCAAACTTGTGCTGCCCTGATAGACCCAAGGGAGCCCTACAAACTGACATCAGGAACCTGGACTGCTGAGTTTTCTTTCCCAGGGAAAATGGAAAAAGGATGTGCCCAGTGTCCCCTGGCCCTGGGCTGGCCTCTCTGCAAAGAATCCTTATATCGAAGGATGGACCCCACACTGAAGTTGTCCCCACCTCAAACTTGTGCTGCCCTGATAGACCCAAGGGAGCCCTACAAACTGACATCAGGAACCTGGACTGCTGAGTTTTCTTTCCCAGGGAAAATGGAAAAAGGATGTGCCCAGGGGCCCCTGGCCCTGACTGCAAAAAATCCTTATATCGAAGGATGGACCCCACACTGAAGTTGTCCCCACCTCAAACTTGTGCTGCCCTGATAGACCCAAGGGAGCCCTACAAACTGACATCAGGAACCTGGACTGCTGAGTTTTCTTTCCCAGGGAAAATGGAAAAAGGATGTGTCCGGGGCCCCTGGCCCTGACTGCAAAAAATCCTTATATCGAAGGATGGACCCCACACCGAAGTTGTCCCCACCTCAAACTTGTGCTGCCCTGATAGACCCAAGGGAGCCCTACAAACTGACATCAGGAACCTGGACTGCTGAGTTTTCTTTGCCAGGGAAAATGGCCAAAGGTTGTGCCCAGGGGCTCCAAGCCCTGACTGCAAAAAATCCTTATATCGAAGGATGGTCCCCACACCGAAGATGTCCCCACCTCAAACTTGTGCTGCCCTGGTACACCCAAGGGAGCCCTACAAACTGACATCAGGAACCTGGACTGCTGAGTTTTCTTTCCCAGGGAAAATGGAAAAAGGATGTGCCCAGGGGCCCCTGGCCCTGGGCTGGGGCCTCACTACAAAAAATCCTTATATCGAAGGATGGAGCCCAGACCGAAGTTGTCCCCACCTCAAAATTGTGCTACCCTGTTAGACCCAAGGGAGCCCTACAAACTGACATCAGGAACCTGGACTGCTGAGTTTTCTTTCCCAGGGAAAATGGCCAAAGGTTGTGCCCAGGGGCCCCTAGCCCTGACTGCAAAAAATCCTTATATCGAAGGATGGTCCCCACACCGAAGTTGTCCCCACCTCAAACCTCTGATGCCCTGATACACCCAAGGGAGCCCTACAAACTGACATCAGGAACCTGGACTGCTGAGTTTTCTTTCCCAGGGAAAATGAAAAAAGGTTGTGCCCAGGGGCCCCTGGCCCTGGGCTGGGAACTCACTGCAAAAAATCCTTATATCGAAGGATGGACCCCACAGCGAAGTGTTCCGCTTCTCAAATTTGTGCTGCCCTGATAGACCCAAGGGAGCCCTACAAACTGACATCAGGAACCTGGACTGCTGAGTTTTCTTTCCCAGGGAAAATGGAAAAAGGTTGTGCCCAGGGGCTCCTAGCCGTGACTGCAAAAAATCCTTATATCGAAGAATGGACCCCACACCGAAGATGTCCCCACCTCAAACTTGTGCTGCCCTGATAGACCCAAGGGAGCCCTACAAACTGACATCAGGAACCTGGACTGCTGAGTTTTCTTTCCCAGGGAAAATGGAAAAAGGATGTGCCCAGTGTCCCCTGGCCCTGGGCTGAGGCCTCACTACAAAAAATCCTTATATCGAAGGATGGACCCCACACCGAAGTTGTCTCCACCTCAAACTTGTGCTGCCCTGATAGACCCAAGGGAGACCTACAAACTGACATCAGGAACCTGGACTGCTGAGTTTTCTTTGCCAGGGAAAATGGCCAAAGGTTGTGCCCAGGGGCCCCTTGCCCTGACTGCAAAAAATCCTTATGTCGAAGGATGGACCCCACACAGAAATTGTCCCCACCTCAATCTTGTGCTGCCCTGATAGACCCTAAGGGAGCCCTACAAACTGACTTCAGGAACCTGGACTGCTGAGTTTTCTTTCCTAGGGAAAATGGAAAAAGGATGTGCCCAGGGGCCCCTGGCCCTGACTGCAAAAAATCCTTATATCAAAGGATGGAGCCCACACCGAATTTGTCCCCACCTCAAACTTGTGCTGCCCTGATAGACCCAAGGGAGCCCTACAAACTGACATCAGGAACCTGGACTGCTGAGTTTTCTTTCCCAGGGAAAATGGAAAAACAATGTGTCCAGGGGCCCCTGGCCATGGGCTGGGACCTCACTACAAAAAATCCTTATATCGAAGAATGGAGCCCACACCGAAATTGTCTCCACCTCAAACTTGTGCTGCCCTGATAGACCCAAGGGAGCCCTACAAACTGACATTAGGAACCTGGACTGCTGAGTTTTCTTTCCCAGGGAAAATGGCCAAAGGTTGTGCCCAGGCGCCCCTTGCCCTGACTGCAAAAAATCCTTATATCGAAGGATGGACCCCACACCGAAGTTGTCCCCACCTCAAACTTGTGCTGCCCTGATACACCCAAGGGAGCCCTACAAACTGACATCAGGAACCTGGACTGCTGAGTTTTCTTTCCCAGGGAAAATGGCCAAAGGTTGTGCCCAGGGGCCCCTAGCCCTGACTGCAAAAAAACCTTATATCGAAGGATGGACCCCACACCGAAGTTGTCCCCACCTCAAACTTGTGCTGCCCTGATAGACCCAAGGGAGCCCTACAAACTGACATCAGGAACCTGGACTGCTGAGTTTTCATTCCTAGGGAAAATGCAAAAAGGTTGAGCCCAGGGGCCCCTGGCCCTGGGCTTAGACCTCACTACAAAAAAACCTTATATCGAAGGATGGACCCCACACTGAAGTTGTCCCCACCTCAAACTTGTGCTGCCCTGATAGACCCAAGGGAACCCTACAAACTGACATCAGGAACCTGGACTGCTGAGTTTTCTTTCCCAGGGAAAATGGAAAAAGGATGTGCCCAGGGGACCCTGGCCCTGACTGCAAAATATCCTTATATCGAAGGATGGACCCCACACCCAAGTTGTCCCCACCTCAAACTTGTGCTGCCCTGATAGACCCAAGGGAGCCCTATAAACTGACATCAGCAACCTGGACTGCTGCATTTTCTTTCCCAGGGAAAATGGAAAAAGGATGTGCCCAGGGGCCCCTGGCCCTGGGCTGGGGCCTCACTACAAAAAATCCTTATATCGAAGGATGGAGCCCACACCGAAGTTGTCCCCACCTCAAACTTGTGCTACCCTGATAGACCCAAGGGAGCCCTACAAACTGACATCAGGAACCTGGACTGCTGAGTTTTCTTTCCCAGGGAAAATGGCCAAAGGTTGTGCCCAGGGGCCCCTAGCCCTGACTGCAAAAAATCCTTATATCGAAGGATGGTCCCCACACCGAAGTTGTCCCCACCTCAAACCTCGGATGCCCTGATACACCCAAGGGAGCCCTACAAACTGACATCAGGAACCTGGACTGCTGAGTTTTCTTTCCCAGGGAAAATGGAAAAAGGATGTGCCCGGGGCCCCTGGCCCTGACTGCAAAAAATCCTTATATTGAAGGATGGACCCCACACCGAAGTTGTCCCCACCTCAAACCTCGGATGCCCTGATACACCCAAGGGAGCCCTACAAACTGACATCAGGAACCTGGACTGCTGAGTTTTCTTTCCCAGGGAAAATGGAAAAAGGATGTGCCCGGGGCCCCTGGCCCTGACTGCAAAAAATCCTTATATTGAAGGATGGACCCCACACCGAAGTTGTCCCCACCTCAAACTTGTGCTGCCCTGATAGACCCAAGGGAGACCTACAAACTGACATCAGGAACCTGGACTGCTGAGTTTTCTTTCCCAGGGAAAATGGCCAAAGGTTGTGCCCAGGGGCTCCTAACCCTGACTGCAAAAAATCCTTATATCGAAGAATGGACCCCACACCGAAGATGTCCCCACCTCAAACTTGTGCTGCCCTGATAGACCCAAGGGAGCCCTACAAACTGACATCAGGAACCTGGACTGCTGAGTTTTCTTTCCCAGGGAAAATGGAAAAAGGATGTGCCCAGGGGCCACTGGCCCTGACTGCAAAAAATCCTTATATCGAAGGATGGAGCCCACACCGAAGTTGTCCCCTCCTCAAACTTGTGCTGCCCTGATAGACCTAAGGGAGCCCTACAAAGTGACATCAGGAACCTGGACTGCTGAGTTTTCTTTCCCAGGGTAAATGGAAAAAGGATGTGCCCAGGAGCCCCTGGCCCTGGGCCCCTGGCCCTGACAGCAAAAAATCCTTATATCGAAGGATGGAGCCCACACCGAAGTTGTCTCCACCTCAAACTTGTGCTGCCCTGATAGACCCAAGGGAGCCCTACAAACTGACATCAGGAACCTAGACTGCTGAGTTTTCTTTCCCAGGGAAAATGGCCAAAGGTTGTGCCCAGGGGCCCCTGGCCCTGACTGCAAAAAATCCTTATATCGAAGGATGGACCGAACACCGAAGTTGTACCCACCTCAAACGTGTGCTGCCCTGATAGACCTAAGGGAACCCTACAAACTGACATCAGGAACCTGGACTGCTGAGTTTTCTTTCCCAGGGAAAATGGAAAAAGGATGTGCCCAGGGGCCCCTGGCCCTTACTGAAAAAAATCCATATATCGAAGGATGGACCCCACACCGAAGTTGTCCCCACCTCAAACTTGTGCTGCCCTGATAGACCCAAGGGAGCCCTACAAACTGATATCAGGAACCTGGACTGCTGAGTTTTCTTTCCCAGGGAAAATGGCCAAAGGTTGTGCCCAGGGGCTCCTAGCCCTGACTGCAAAAAATCCTCATATCGAAGGATGGACCCCACACCGAAGATGTCCCCACCTCAAACTTGTGCTGGCCTGATAGACCCAAGGGAGCCCTACAAACTGACATCAGGAACCTGGACTGCTGAGTTTTCTTTCCCAGGGAAAATGGAAAAAGGATGTGCCCAGGGGCCCCTGGCCCTGACTGCAAAATATCCTTATATCGAAGGATGGACCCCACACCGAAGTTGTCCCCACCTCAAACTTGTGCTGCCCTGATAGACCCAAGGGAGCCCTACAAACTAACATCAGGAACCTGGACTGCTGAGTTTTCTTTCCCAGGGAAAATGGCCAAAGGTTGTGCCCAGGGGCCCCTTGCCCTGACTGCAAAAAATCCTTATATCGAAGGATGGACCCTACACAGAAATTGTCCCCACCTCAAACTTGTGCTGCCCTGATAGACCCAAGGGAGCCCTACAAACTGACTTCAGGAACCTGGACTGCTGAGTTTTCTTTCCCAGGGAAAATGGAAAAAGGATGTGCCCAGGGGCCCCTGGCCCTGGGCTGAGACCTCACTACAAAAAATCCTTATATCGAAGGATGGACCCCACACCGAAGTTGTCCCCACCTCCAACTTGTGCTGCACTGATAGACCCAAGGGAGCCCTACAAACTGACATCAGCAACCTGGACTGCTGAGTTTTCTTTCCCAGGGAAAATGGCCAAAGGATGTGCCCAGCGGCCCCTGGCCCTGACTGCAAAAAATCCTTATATCGAAGGATGGAGCCCACACCGAAGTTGTCCCCACCTCAAACTTGTGCTGCCCTTATAGACCCAAGGGAGCCCTACAAACTGACATCAGGAACCTGGACTGCTGAGTTTCCTTTCCCAGGGAAAATGGCCAAGGATGTGCCTAGGGTCCCCTGGCCCAGGCAGGGACCTCACTGCAAAAAATCCTTATATCGAAGGATGGACCCCAGACCGAAGTTGTCCCCACCTCAAACTTGTGCTGCCCTGATAGACCCAAGGGAGCCCTACAAACTGACATCAGGAACCTGGACTGCTGAGTTTTCTTTCCCAGGGAAAATGGCCAAAGGATGTGCCCAGGGGCCCCTGGCCCTGACTGCAAAAAATCCTTATATGGAAGGCTGGAGCCCAGACCAAAGTTGTCCTCAACTCAAACTTGTGCTGCCCTGATAGAACCAAGGGAGCCCTACAAACTGACATCAGGAACCTGGACTGCTGAGTTTTCTTTCCCAGGGAAAATGGCCAAAGGATATGCCCAGGGGCCCCTGGCCCTGGGCTGGCGCCTGACTGCAAAAAATCCTTATATCGAAGGATGGACCCCACACCGAAGTTGTCCCCACCTCAAACTTGTGCTGCCCTGATACACCCAAGGGAACACTACAAACTGACATCATCAACCTGGACTGCTGAGTTTTCTTTCCCAGGGAAAATGGCCAAAGGATGTGCCCAGGGGCCCCTGGCCCTGACTGCAAAAAATGCTTATATGGAAGGATGGAGCCCAGACCGAAGTTGTCCGCAACTCAAACTTGTGCTGCCCTGATAGAATCAAGGGAGCTCTACAAACTGATATCAGGAACCTGGACTGCTGAGTTTTCTTTCCCAGGGTAAACGGCCAAAGGATGTGCCCAGGTGATCCCCCAAACCCTGTTCAAAGTACTCACCATCCTTCCATGAGACAGCCCTGGGAGCCCGCCATAAACTCCTCTTCTCCAGCAACTTAAATAACCTCCCCCCAGAGGGACCCCGCCCCTCTTCCTCATCATCTTAACAGCTCACACCTGTTTCTGCTCTGAGCCCTCATCAAGTTAGCAGCTCACACCTGTGGCTGCTCTGAGCCCTCATCAACTTTACAGCTCACACCTGCCACTGTTGCCACTCTCCAACAGCATCTCTTGGTCTGTCCCTCTCCAGCACACAGCCCACTTCTCACAGACACAGATCCAACAAAACTCTGCTACAGGTGTCGACTTTTCTTAATCCACCTGGTTACACGATTAAAACACATACATGCATTGATGGTCATTGAGAGAAAGCTTTTTCCTGGAGAAAACAGTCCTTTTGCTGGCACACTTTGATACACCTTCGGAAAAAGCAGAATCTGCACCAACTACTAAGACCCCTGCCGAGGAACACAGCCCTGCCTGGGAAACCCAAAGCAGCAGACCTTGAAAAAGAAGGGGAAAAGTCAAGCTTGGAGTGGAAAAAGAGGATAGAAATACAGCAGGCTTTAAAAATGCCTGCACAGAGCAATAGTGGGAACCAGACACATTTATTCTTTCCTTGCTTTCTGCGATTACATAAATAGGAAGTAAGAACACGTTAAAAAAAAGGCAGAGCTAGGATTTTACAGGACTTTATTTTGGCAGGCTACATGACAAACACCTCTTCCGGGACTGCGATGCCTTTTGGGGAATGTTAGAGAAGAGAGGCAAAGGCCGGGAGCCCTTTTTGTTCCCTTCAGGACCTGCAGCCATTTTCCCTGGGAAAGAAAACTCAGCAGTCCAGGTTCCTGATGTCAGTTTGTAGGGCTCCCTTGGGTCTATCAGGGCAGCACAAGTTTGAGGTGGGGACAACTTCGGTGTGGGCTCCATCCTTCGATATAAGGATTTTTTGCAGTGAGGCCCCAGCCCAGGGCCAGGGGCCCCTGGGCACATCCTTTTTCCATTTTCCTTGGGAAAGAAAACTCAGCAATCCAGGTTCCTGATGTCAGTTTGTAGGGCGCCCTTGGGTGTATCAGGGTAGCACAAGTTTGAGGTGGGGACAATTTTGGTCTGGGCTCCATCCTTCGATATAAGGATTTTTTGCAGTCAGGGCCCAGCCCAGGTCCAGGGGCCCCTGGGCACATCCTTTGGCCATTTTACCTGGGAAAGAAAACTCAGCAGTCCAGGTTCCTGATGTCAGTTTGTAGGGCTCCCTTGGGTCTATCAGGGCAGCACAAGTTTGAGGTGGGGACAACTTTGGTCTGGGGTCCATCTTTATATATATGGACTTTTTGCAGTGCTGTTCCAGCTCGCGGCCACGGGCCCCTGGGCACATCCTTTTTCCATTTTCCCTGGGAAAGAAAACTCAGCAGTCCAGGTTCCTGATGTCAGTTTGTAGGGCTCCCTTGGGTCTATCAGGGCAGCACAAGTTTGAGGTGGGGACAACTTCGGTGTGGGCTCCATCCTTCGATATAAGGATTTTTTGCAGTCAGGGCCCAGCCCAGGGCCAGGGGCCCCTGGGCACATCCTTTTTCCATTTTCCTTGGGAAAGAAAACTCAGCAGTCCAGGTTCCTGATGTCAGTTTGTAGGGCGCCCTTGGGTGTATCAGGGTAGCACAAGTTTGAGGTGGGGACAATTTTGGTCTGGGCTCCATCCTTCGATATAAGGATTTTTTGCAGTCAGGGCCCAGCCCAGGTCCAGGGGCCCCTGGGCACATCCTTTGGCCATTTTACCTGGGAAAGAAAACTCAGCAGTCCAGGTTCCTGATGTCAGTTTGTAGGGCTCCCTTGGGTCTATCAGGGCAGCACAAGTTTGAGGTGGGGACAACTTTGGTCTGGGGTCCATCTTTATATATATGGACTTTTTGCAGTGCTGTTCCAGCTCGCGGCCACGGGCCCCTGGGCACATCCTTTGGCCATTTTCCCTGGGAAAGAAAACTCAGCAGTCCAGGTTCCTGATGTCAGTTTGTAGGGCTCCCTTGGGTCTATCAGGGCAGCACAAGTTTGAGGTGGGGACAACTTCGGTGTGGGCTCCATCCTTCGATATAAGGATTTTTTGCAGTCAGGGCCAGGGGCCCCTGGGCACATCCTTTTTCCATTTTCCCTGGGAAAGAAAACTCAGCAGTCCAGGGTCCTGATGTCAGTTTGTAGGGTTCCCTTGGGTCTATCAGGGCAGCACAAGTTTGAGGTGGGGACAACTTCGGTGTGGGGTCCATCCTTTGATATAAGGATTTTTTGCAGTCAGGGTCAGGGGCCCCTGGGCATATCCTTTTTCCATTTTCCCTGGGAAAGAAAACTCAGCAGTCCAGGTTCCTGATGTCAGTTTGTAGGGCTCCCTTGGATCTATCAGGGCAGCACAAGTTTGAGGTGGGTGCGGTTTGGGCCTGGATTGTATTTTTCTATGTTCATATTTCCTGCACTCAGCTGCCCACCCAGGACCGCATGGTGCTCTGCATGAAGTCCAGCTGTTTTCTCTAGGAAAGCATGCTCGCCAGTCCCGGTTCCTGAAGTCAGTTTTCGATTTTTGCTTGGGTTCATCCAGGCAACCCCTCATTGACATGAAAGCAGCTTGGGTCCACAACACATCCTTCTCCATTCAGATTTTAAAGGGGCAACCCTTTTTTCATGGCTTCTGGCTCTTGGACTCTGTCGCTGGCCCTATTCCGTGTGAAACATGGCTCTCCCTCTTCACTTCCTGATGTCAATTTTGAGGAGGTCCTTGTCTCTTCCAGGACAGGCAGAATTCTTGCTGTCAGCAGTTTTGCTGCTGGATAAATCCTGTGCCATTCAGAACAAAAAGATGTAGAAAGTCACCTGGAGCCACAGGCCTTGTGACCCGACCTCTGCCCTTTTTCCGTGTAAAACCTACCTCACCCTCCCTGTGTGTTGATGTGTGTTCACTGGAGGCGTGCTGCTCTCCAAAGGCAGTGAGAGTTCCTGGTGTTGGCAGCTGGTGTCTGCAAGAAATCATTCACTGTTTGCAATTTTGGAAGCACAATTCCTGTTTGGCCAGGGGAAAGACTGTTAATTATCTTGGCAATTAAAATCTGGCACCGCATTGTTGAAGGGTCTGGCAAAGGGCTGTGTAGGGGAGGGAACACCCCACAGGACCTTTCTTCACCTCATCCCCCACTCCTAGGTGTAGCAGCTCCCCGTGTGAGCAGCTGCTTTCAGTGCAGCTACCTGGGCACACCTGCACAGGGAGCTGCTAATCCAGAGGGACTAACAGGGGTATCCCAAGTGTCCCTCCAGGAGCTATGGCTGGAACATCCAGCAGGGATCGGGGAGCAGCCGGACCCACCCGGGCACGAGCATCCCTTTGAGAAAATGCCAAGGGAAGAGCCCTCTTGCCAAGGGGCAGCACCTGAGCAGGCCGGGCAGCATGTGGGGTTCCACGGGAGAGCTTTCAACTTTCCCCTTTTATTGTGTCAGTCCCTCCTTAGAACCCCCAGACCTTCCACAGCGCTCCCAGAAAAATGAGGGGTTATGGAGAGAAAAGGGGTTTAAATTGTGGGAAAAAGCTTCCTTTTCCATTATTTCTTGTGTTCAAATCATGAGGGAATCCATTTCCCCTGCAATTTGTAATGCATGGTGTATTCAATATATATTCAAGTATTGTTTATAGAAAGATTTTTTTGTTTTTGTTTTTGTTTTTATTTGGTTAGAGGCAGGGCATTAATGGAAAAAATATGAATATACATTTTATTTTGATATTGTTCTAAATATGGAAATATATATTCAATGTATACAGATATATATAAAAATATAAAATAGAAATAAAAATAGTATTAGGAAGAGATAGACTATAAATAGCACCATACATCAATCTACATTTAAAATGTAAATTTGACTATAAATGCGAAAAATAGAAATAAATTTAAATGGAGTTTAAATAAAGGTTTTTTTAAAAAGATTTTTACTTGGATAGAGTCAGGTTTTTATTTTAATCAATATAAGCCTTTTAGAACTCTAAATCTAACTATAGAAATATGTAAGCAATCTATTAAGATATGTATAAAATCTAAAATATAATAAAATATAATAAATGGAATAAATGTAAGGAATTATGAAAATACAATTATATATAAATATACATTATAAATCCGAATGTGAATATAAATGTGAAAAATGTAAAAATAAACTCTATTGAAATACAGTTTAAGAGGAAAGGTTTTTTCTTTTGCTTCCTATCGGGTCAGAGGCAGGTTTTTTGTTCCGTTCTTTCCCGCGCAGATCTTTGGGGCATTCGCTGCTGACGGCGCAGTGCTGCCGCCGTGTGGGCAGAGAGCGGCACTGCAGCCCGCCGCCCGCGGCCGCCATCTTGGGAGTGGCTTGGCGCGGACTCGCTTGACCTTCTCAAGAGGGCGCGAAAACGAGGACGTTGAAATTCGAGGACCCGTGTCTGTTTTTTACACTGCCTGAATTGCTCGCACTGCCGGCGCCCCGCAACGGGATTTTCCGCGGCGTTTCTGGTATCCTGCACACGGGCCATGGGGTCAGCAGCGCCGCAAGCGTGCGGGTTTTTGGCGGGAGCCGACAGGCATCAGCAGAAACGCCTGTCACCATCAAGGTCCCCACGGACCGCCATCTTGTAGCGGACTCACTTGGCAAATGCTGCCACCTTGTGGACACAGGGCGGTACTGCAGCCCCGCAGCCGGCGCGACCCCAAAACCACCGGGACGGCCCTGGAGCGCCCAAAATTCCCTTAGGGACCCCAAAAACCCCCCTGGGACCCACAAAATTCCCTTCGGGACCCAGAACACCCCCCTGGGACCCTCAAAATTCCCTTCAGAACACAGATAACCCCCCTGGGACCACCAAAATTCCCTTCAGGACCCCGAAAACCCCCCTGGGACACCCAAAATTCCCATCAGGGTCCCCAAAATTCCTCCTGGGAAGCCCCCAAAACTCTTTGAGACCCCAAAATTCCCTTCAAGACGCCAAAATTCCTCATGGGACCCCCCAAAACCCCCTGAGACCCCCAAAATTTCCATCAGGGTCACCAAAATTATTTCTGGAACCCCCAAAAACTTCGTGAGACCCCCAAAATTCTTTTCAGGACCCCAAAACCTCCCCCAGGACCCTAAAAATTCTACTCGGGACCTCCAAAATTCCCCCCAAAAACCCCCGGAGACCCTCAAAATTCTCCCCAGGACTCCAAACCTCTCCCTGGAATGCCTAAAATTCCATTTGGGACCCCAAAGCCCCCCTGGGAGCCCCAGAATTCCCTTCAGGACCCGGAAATTTCTCCTGGGACCCCCAAAAACCCCCTGGGACGCCCAAAATTCCCTTTGGGACCCCAAAACCCCCCCTAGGACCCCCAAAATTCCCTTCAGGACCCCAAAATTCCTCCTGGGACCCCCCAAATACTTCCAGAGACCCCCAAAATTCCCTTCAGAACCCCAAACCCTCCCCAGGACCCACAAAATTCTACTCGGGACCCCCAAAATTCATCCCAAAAAAACCCTGAGACCCTGAAAATTCTCCCCAGGACTCCAAAACCCCCACTGGGACCCCTCAAAATTCCCATCAGACTCCCCGAAATTCCTCCTGGGACCCCCCAAAACTCCTTGACACCCCAAAATTCCCTTCAGGACCCCGAAAGTCCTCATGGGACCCCCCCAAAACCCCCTGAGACCCCCAGAATTCCCATCAGGGTCCCCAAAATTTCTTCCTGGGACTCCCCAAAAACTTCGTGAGACCCCAAAATTCCCTTCAGAACCCCAAACGTACCCCCAGGACCCTCAAAATTCCACCCAGGACTCCAAAACCCCCCCTGGAACGCCCAAAATTCCCTTCGGGACTCCAAAACCCCCCCTGGGACCCCTAAAAATTCCCATCAGAGTCCTCGAAATTCCTCCTGGGACCCCCCAAAACTCCTTGAGACCCCCAAAGTTTCCTTCAGGACCCCAAACCCACCCCCAGAACCCCCAAAATTCTACTCAGGACCCCCGAAATTCCTCCCAAAAAAACCCTGAGACCATCAAAATTCTCCCCAGGACTCCAACCCCCCCCCCTGGGACTCCCAAAATTCCCTTCCAGACTCCAAAACCCTCCTGGGACCCCCAAAATTCCCATCGGGGTCCCAAAAATTCCTCTTGGGACCCCCCAAAAACTCCCAGAGACCCCAAAATTCACTTCAGGACCATAAAACCTCCCCAGGACCCCCAAAATTCTACCTGGGACCCCCAAAATTCCTCCCAAAAAAGCCCTTAGACCCCCAAAATTCTCCCCAGGACTCCAAAACCCCCCCTGTGACTCCCAAAATTCCCTTCAGGACCCCGAAATTTTTCCTGGGACCCCCCAAAAACTCCAGAGACCAAAAAATTCCCTTTGGGACCCTCAAAACCCCGCCTGGGACCCCCAAAATTCCCTTTGGGACTCCAAAAACCCCCCTGGGACCCCCAAAATTCCCATCACGGTCCCCAAAATTCCTCCTGGGACCCCCCCAAAAACTCCCTGAGACCCAAAAATTCCCTTCAGGACCCCAAACCCTCCCCAGGACCCACAAAATTCTACTCGGGACCCCCAAAATTCCTCCCAAAAACCCCCTGAGACCCCCAAAATTCTCCCCAGGACTCCAAAACTCCCCCTGGGACGCCCAAAATTCCCTTCAGGACCCCAAAACCCCCCCTGGGACTCCCAAAATTCCCATCAGGGTCCCCGAAATTCCTCCAGGTACCCCCAAAAACCCCCTGAGCCCCCTAAAATTCCCTTCCGGACCCCAACCCACCCCCTTGGAACTCCCAAAATTCCCATTGGGACCCCAAAACCCCCCCTGGTCCCCCAAAATTCCCTTCCGGACTCCAAAAATCCCCCCGGGAGCCCCAAATTCCCATCAGGGTCCCCAAAATTCTTTCTGGGACCCCCCAAAAACTTCCTGAGACCCCAAAATTCACTTCAGGACCCCAAACCTCCCCCCCAGGACCCCCAAAATTCTACTCGGGACCCTCAAAATTCCTCCCAAAAACCCCCTAAGACCCTCAAAATTTTCCCCAGGACTTCAAAACTCCCCCTATGACTCCCAAAATTCCCTTCGGGACCTCAAAACTTCCCCCAGGACCCACAAAATTCTACTCAGGACCCCAAAATTCCTCCCAAAACTCCCCTGAGACCCTCAAAATTCTCCCCAGGACTCCAAAAACCCCCTGGGACACCCAAAATTCCCTTCAGGACCCCAAAACCCTCCCTGGGACCCCCAGATTTCTTTTCAGGACCCCTGTGGGAACTCATAATGTCTCTCAGACATTTTTAGTGGTTCCAGGCCTTGGTCAGAAGCATTTGGGACCCTGGCAGGCAGCTGGAAACAGCTGTGATTGTGAGTTTGAGCCATGGAATGAGTTACCAACTTTGGAGGTGGAACAAGCAATCACAAAAGGTTAGATAGTATAGTAAAAGTAATTACAAAGTAGAGGGGAAATTTTTTTAGTATTGTACAAGGGGGTTTTAGCACCTGTACAGGGGGGTTTTCACTTTGTACATGGAGGTCAGAAGTTCTAAGATGGAGGAAAGTGGGCTGATCCTGTTCTTCCTCCTTCTTTTTCCTTACCTCCATGTTCTTGGTGATGTTGGCACTCACAGATTGGTTTAGAGTAGAAAAACACTTGGCAACGTAGGTAGTAGGTACTGGGGAATAATTGTAAACATGTTATACGTAATATATCTTATAAAAGATAGCAGCAGCCCTGGGTGGGGGGAGAGACGAAGAAGACAGCAGATAGAGAGGATGTCAGGGTGTGTGTGTGCCTCTGCCCAGGCCGCTGATCAAACAGCCGCAGTCCAAGAACATAATCTGTTAGATAACTAGCGATAAACTGCCTTGAGACCGAACAGCTAAGCCTGCGGAGTTTTTCTTTGGAAGCACGGGTTGGAGGAGGAATTTCACCACCATATGAGACCCCAGAGAAAGGCTGGGGTTCTCACAAACCCCAAATTCCTCCTGGGACCCCCCACGAACTCCCAGAGACCACCAAAATTCCCTTCGGGACCCCAAACCCCCCCCAGGACCCTCAAAATTCTAGTCGGGACCCCCAAAATTCCTCCCAAAAACCCCCTGAGACCATCAAAATTGCCTTCGGGACTCCAAAACCCCTCCTGGGATGCCCAGAATTCCATTTGGGACCCCAAAAACCCCTCTAGGGCCTCCAAAATTCCCATCAGGGTCCCCGAAATCCCTCCTGGGACCCCCCAAGATTACTTGAGACCCCAAATTTCCCTTCAGGACTCCAAAATTTCTACTGGAAACCCCAAAAACTCCCAGAGACCCCCAAAATTCCCTTCAGAACCCCAAACCCTCCCCAGGACCTACAAAATTCCACTCGGGACCCCCAAAATTCTACCCAAAAACCCCCTGAGACCCTCAAAATTCTCCCCAGGACTCCAAATCTCCCCCTGGGACGTCCAAAATTCCCTTTGGGACCCCAAACCCCCCCCTGGGACCCCCAAAATTCCTATCAGGGTCCCCGAAATTCCTCCTGGGACACCCCAAAACCCCCTGAGACCCCCAAAATTCCCTTCAGGACCTAAACCCTCCCCAGTACCCACAAAATTCTCTTTGGGACCCCAAAATTCCTCCCAAAAACCTCCTGAGATCCCCAAAATTCTCCCCAGGACTCCAAAACCCCCCCTGGGATGCCCAAAATTCCCTTTGGGACCCCAAAACCCCCCCTAGGACCCCCAAAATTCCCTTCCGGACCCCAAAACCCCCCCTGGGACCCCCAAAATTCTCATCAAGGTCCCCAAAATTCCTTCTGGGATCCCCCAAAAACCCCTGAGACCCTAAAATTCCCTTCCGAAACCCAAAACCTCCCCCAGGACCCCCAAAATTCTACTCGGGACCACCAAAATTTCTCCCAAAAACCCCTGAGACCCTCAAAATTTTCCCCAGGACTCCAAAACCCCCCCGGGAGGCCCAAAATTCCCTTCAGGACCCCAAAACCCCCCTGGGACTTCCAAATTTCCCTTTAGGACCCCTGAAATGCCTCCTGGGACCCCAAAAACTCCCTGAGAACCCCCCAAAAACCTCTCCAGTACCTCAAAACCACCCCGGGACCCCCAAAATTTCCATCAGGATCCCCAAAATTCCTCCTGGGACCCCCCCAAAACTCCCTGAGACCCCAAAATTCCCTTCAGGACCCCCAAACCCCCCATGGGACCCCCAAAATTCCCTTCGGGACCCCAGAACACCCCCTGGACCCCCAAAATTCTACTCGTCACCCCAAAACACCTTCTGGGACCTCCAAATTTCTCTTTAGGACCCCTGAAATTTTTCCTGGGTCCCCAAAAACTCCCTGAGACCCCCCCAAAAACCTCTCCAGGACCTCAAAACACCCCCTGGGACCCCCAAAATTCCCATCAAGGTCCCCAAAATTCCTTCTGGGATCGCCCAAAAACTCTCTGAGACCCCCTAAATTCCCTTCATGACTCCCCAAAAACCCCCTGACACCCCAAAATTCCTCCTGGGATGCTGCAAAGACCTTCCAGAGCCCCCCAGGATCCCCCCAATTTTGGGTCCCCCCCCAATTCGGGGTTCCCCCCGATTTTTAGGTCCCCAGGCTGGTGGCTCATGAGGACGACCCCAACTCGGACCCCGAACACCCCCCGGATTCAGCCCTCCATGTGTCCTTGGTATCAGAGGCTGGAATTGCAGAGTTGCCACTTTACCCCCAGACGTAATTTTTGATGTGGTTGTGCCACTTGAACAGTATTTGAAATCTGTTTGTGCTCTTGCAGCAGCATTTCCGAACCACAATGGAAATTTAGCCCTTCTGCCTGGGGCTGCTCACAGAATCGTGGAATCCCAGAAGGGTTTGGATGGGAAGGCACCTTTATTTAAAGCTTGTCCCGTTCCACCCCTGCCATGGGCAGGGACACCTTCCACCATGCCAGGGTGCTCCAAGCCCTGTCCAGCCTGGCTTTGGACACTTCCAGGGATCCGGGGGCAGCCACAGCTTCTGTGGGCAACCTGTGCTGGACAGCAGCTTTGAAAGGCAGAGTGAAGTACAGCTGTGATTTTTGTGCTGCCCCTAACTTTGTATTGCCTGGCAAATGTGCCTTTGGGGTTTTTTGGGGTTTTTTGGGGTTTTTTTTTTAGTTTTTTTGGGTGTTTTTTTTTTTTTAATTTTTTGTGACTAAAAAGCTACCTTGTGTTCCTGGAATGTTGCATTCTACCTCTGTTGTTTTCCCAGTCAGTCTGGATCCTCTGCTTACATTTTTTCCTTCACTTATTAGATGTCATGGATGTGCTGGCTGTTCTGATGGAGGGCAGTGATGGCTTAGATGAAGGAATTGGGTTCTCTTTAAATGAAGACGTGATTATCCAAACATTTCCCTTCAGTGCTGTTGTCCCTGCTGCATGAGCAGCCAGGAATATGCTGTTGTTTCAGTCTGAAAATGGAACAGGTACAGGGGTTTTTTTATGTTTTATGTGTCATTTCTAGCAGTGGAGTGAAAGCGGCATCATTTCTACCCTCTTGTAATAATTTTTTACCATTTATCATTTTTTACCTTGAGGCATTTTATTATCTTCCCTGCAAGCAGCAGGAGGTGCAGATTCACGGTGCTTTGTGCTCAGGAGGGGCATTGAAGCTCTGTAGGTGCTTCTGCCCTTTTTCCCTGACCCTGAAGAGAAGGGACACTGTCCCTGCATGGACAGTCTTGGTCTGGAAGTAGCTGGCCTCAGTAACACAGCGTTTTAAGGGCAGAGCGTGGCGATCAGGAGAGGAAGGTGGTTCCCGTGCCTGTGGGCAGCTCTTCCTGAGAGCAGGGAGAGGGGACTGCCTTGTTAAGTAGGAAGTGGGTGCGTTTCCCAAGGAAAACTTCAGAAATTAAGCTCCAGGGGCAAACACTGTGAGGTTCTACCACCTCCTTGAGGACATCCTTAAAACCACAGGGGCATCAGCAGGGCTTGGAGCAGGACTGGCCAACCCCAGAGCACCTCACGAAGCCCTCTGTGTGTCTGTGGCAGTCGAGTAGCACCTGGGGGGTGCTGAAAGTCCCAGTTCTGAGAGAAAATTCTGTTTAACTCGTACACGTTGGCTGGGTGTGTCCCCCCAGTACAGCTCGGTTCTTCTCTGAGGCGGTGCCTGGCAGGGTCTCTCCCTGTTAAGGGCTGGGCGTGTTTTTGGCACAACACAGTGAAGGTGGATTATTTGCTTAAGCAAGAGCTGATGATGTCTGGAGGGTTTTTCAGGTACCTCAGCGGCCAGGAGCACCTGTCTAGGTCACTAGGAACACTTTTTGATCTCGATCAGTTCTTTTCTGCGTGAGGCTCTGTGGGCTGCTGGCAAGGCCCAAAGTAAGGAAGGTTGCCCCAGTGTCCGTGCTCATGTCAATAGTTTAATTTATTTGGCTTTTCTAGGAGCAGACATCGTGGAGGACCTTGGTGCTGTTTTCACTGGCCTCCTGCACTCTCTGAGAGAACCCCTTGCTCCCTGCGTGACGTTCCAGCTCTGTGACAAAGCTGCTAAGTATCCTCAGCTCTACCAGTTTAACCAATACTATAGACTCTGGATGCCCAAGCAGTCCCAGGCACCTGTGGTATGGAATCCCTGAAGTCACTGAATTCTTGAGCCAGTATTCCTATAAAATCCTCGCAGTCGACAGAGGTAACATTTCCATCAGAAACAGCGTTTTTATTGAGGAGGTAATTCTGCATCTCTTGTTGATCGTGCTGGGGACACATGTTTGCTCCAGGGCTTTTCTCTGATGACACAAGAGGTCTCTGTGGTGTTTGGGAGGCGATGCCAGGGCTCAGGGCTCATACAGAGACTCCTCACCGGGCACAGCAGAGCCTGGTGTGTGCTGTGGCCTCTGTTTACAGCGCCCGGAGTTCCCCCGGGTGGGTGGAGGATCACAGGCCCCTGGGCTGGGTTTGGTGAGTTTTTCTCAGCTCAGCAGTGTGAACACTCCAGATGCCCCTGGGGACACTGCTGGACAGCATCCATCCACTCTCTCCATCCACTCATTTGTACCCAGGAATGTAGGAAACTCTGACTGGGGACGGGCAGTAGTTCTGAAAATCATGCCCTAGCCTTTTTCTTCAGGAATGAACCAAGCGAGTGCCCTGAAACCAGCGGAGCAGCTGCAGGAGCTGAAGGGAACAGAAAGGGCTCCCCGGCACCTTTTGCCTCCGTTCTCTGCCATTCCCCAAAAGGCGTCGCAGTCCCTGAAGAGGTGTCTGTCATGCAGCCTGCCAAAATAAAGACCTGTAAAATCCTAGCTCTGCCTTTTGTTTAACGTGTTCTTACTTCCTATTTATGTCATCACAGAAAGCAAGGAAAGAAGAAATGTGTCTGGTTCCCACTATTGCTCCGTGCAGGCATTTTTAAAGGCTGCTGTACTTCTGTCCTCTTTTTCCACTCCAAGCTTGACTTTTGCCCTCCTTTTTTGAGGTCTGCTGCTTTGGGTGTCCCAGGCAGGGCTGGGTTCCTCAGCAGGGGTCTTAGGAGTTGGTGCAGATTCTGCTTTTTGCCATAGTGTATCAAAGTGTGCCAGCAAAAGGACTGTTTTCTCCAGGGGAAAGCTTTCTCTCAAAGACCATCAATGCATGTATGTGTTTTAATCGTGTAACCAGGTGGATTAAGAAAAGCCGACACCTGTAGCAGATTTTTGTTGGATCTGTGTCTGTGAGAAGTCGGCTGTGTGCTGGAGAGGGAGAGACCAAGAGACGCTGTTGGAGAGTGGATACAGTGCCAGGTGTGAGCTGTTAGCATGATGAGGGCTCAGAGCAGCCACAGGTGTGAGCTGTTAAGTTGATGAGGGCTCAGAGCAGCCACAGGTGTGAGCTGTCAGGATGATGACGAGAGGCGGGGTCCCTCCGGGGGGAGGTTAATTAAGGGCGAGGCTTTGCCCCAGCCCGTTTTTGCATGGAGCTGCTGGAGAAGAGGAGTTTATGGGGAGCTCCCGGGACTGTCTCATGGAAGGACGGTGAGTGCTTTGGACTGGGTCCGGGGGATCACCTGGACATATCCTTTGCCACTTTCCCTGGGAAAGAAAACTCAGCAGTCCAGGTTCCTGATGTCAGTTTGTAGGGCTCCCTTGGGACTATCAAGGCAGCACAAGGTTGAGGTGGGGACAACTTTGGTGTGGGGTCCATCCTTCAATATAAGGATTTTTTGCAGTCAGGGCCAGGGCCCCGTGGGCACAGCCTTTTTCCATTTTCCCTGGGAAAGAAAATTCAGCAGTCCAGGTTCCTGATGTCAGTTTGTAGGGCTCCCTTGGGTCTATCAGGGTAGCACAAGTTTGAGGTGGGGACAACTTCGGTGTGGGGTGCATCCTTCGATATAAGGATTCTTTGAAGTCAGAGCCCTGACCAGGGCCAGGGGCCCCTGGGCACATCCTTTTTCCATTTTCCCTGGGAAAGAAAACTCAGCAGTCCAGGTTCCTGATGTTACTTTGTAGGGCTCCCTTGGTTCTATCAGGGCAGCACAAGTTTGAGGTGGGGACAGCTTCGGTGTGGGGTCCATCCTTCGATACAAGGAATTTTTGCAGTCAGGGCCAGGTGCCCCTGGGCACATCCTTTTTCCATTTTCCCTGGGAAAGAAAACTCAGCAGTCCAGGTTCCTGATGTCAGTTTGTAGGGCTCCCTTGGGTCTATCAGGGTAGCACAAGTATGAGGTGGGGACAACTTCGGTGTGGGGTCCATCCTTCGATATAAGGATTCTTTGCAGTCAGGGCCAGGGGCCCAGGGCCAGGAGACCCTGGGCACATCCTTTTTCCATTTTCCCTGGGAAAGAAAACTCAGCAGTCCAGGTTCCTGATGTCAGTTTGTAGGGCTCCCTTGGGTCTATCAGGGTAGCACAAGTTTGAGATGGGGACAACTTCGGTGTGGGGTCCATCCTTCGATATAAGGATTTTTTGCAGTCAGGGCCAGGGGCCGCTGGGCACATCCTTTTTCCATTTTCCCTGGGAAAGAAAACTCAGCAGTCCAGGTTCCTGATGTCAGTTTGTAGGGCTCCCTTGGGTCTATCAGGGCAGCACAAGTTTGAGGTGGGGACAACTTCGGTGTGGGGTCCATCCTTCGATATAAGGATTTTTTGCAGTGAGGTCCCTGACCCGGGCCAGGGGCCGCTGGGCACATCCTTTTTCCATTTTCCCTGGGAAAGAAAACTCAGCAGTCCAGGTTCCCTATGTCAGTTTGTAGGGTTCCCTTGGGTGTATCAGGGCAGCACAAGTTTGAGGTGGGGACAACTTCGGTGTGGGGTCCATCCTTCGATATAAGGATTTTTTGCAGTCAGGGCCAGGGGCCCCTGGGCACATCCTTTTTCCATTTTCCCTGGGAAAGAAAACTCAGCAGTCCAGGTTCCTGATGTCAGTTTGTAGGGCTCCATTGGGTCTATCAGGGTAGCACAAGTTTGAGGTTGCAACAACTTCGGTGTGGGGTCCATCCTTCGATATAAGGATTTTTTGCAGTCAGGGCCAGGGGCCCCTGGGCACATCCTTTTTCCATTTTCCCTGGGAAAGAAAACTTAGCAGTCCAGGTTCCTGATGTCAGTTTGTAGGGCTCCCTTGGGTCTATCAGGGCAGTACAAGTTTGAGGTGGGGACATCTTCTGTGTGGGGTCCATCCTTCGATATAAGGATTTTTTGCAGTCAGGGCCAGGGGCCCCTGGGCCTATCCTTTTTCCATTTTCCCTGGGAAAGAAAACTCAGCAGTCCAGGTTCCTGATGTCAGTTTGTAGGGCTCCCTTGGGTCTATCAGGGCAGCACAAGTTTGAGGTGGGGACAACTTCGGTGTGGGCTCCATCCTTCGATATAAGGATTTTTTGCAGTCAGGGCCAGGGGCCCCTGGGCACATCCTTTTTCCATTTTCCCTGGGAAAGAAAACTCAGCAGTCCAGGTTCCTGATGTCAGTTTGTAGGGCTCCCTTGGGTGTATCAGGGCAGCACAAGTTTGAGGTGGGGACAACTTTGGTGTGGGCTCCATCCTTCGATATAAGGATTTTTTGTAGTGAGGCCCCAGCCCAGGACCAGGGACCCCTGGGCACATCCTTTTTCCATTTTCCCTGGGAAAGAAAACTCAGCAGTCCAGGTTCCTGATGTCAGTTTGTAGGGTTCCCTTGGGTGTATCAGGGCAGCACAAGTTTGAGGTGGGGACAACTTCGGTGTGGGCTCCATCCTTCGATATAAGGATTCTTTGCAGTGTGGCCCCAGCCCATAGCTAGAGGCCCCTGGGCACATCCTTTTTCCATTTTCCCTGGGAAAGAAAACTCAGCAGTCCAGGTTCCTGATGTCAGTTTGTAGGGCTCCCTTGGGTCTATCAGGGCAGCACAAGTTTGAGGTGGGAACAACTTTGGTGTGGGCTCCATCTTTCGATATAAGGATTTTTTGCAGTCAGGGCCAGGGGCCCCTGGGCACATCCTTTTTCCATTTTCCCTGGGAAAGAAAACTCAGCAGTCCAGGTTCCTGATGTCAGTTTGTAGGGCTCCCTTGGGTCTATCAGGGCAGCACAAGTTTGAGGTGGAGAACACTTTGGTGTGGGGTCCATCCTTCGATATAAGGATTCTTTGCAGTCAGGGCCAGGGGCCCCTGGGCACATCCTTTTTCCATTTTCCCTGGGAAAGAAAACTCAGCAGTCCAGGTTCCTGATGTCAGTTTGTAGGGCTCCCTTGGGTCTATCAGGGCAGCACAAGTTTGAGGTGGGGACAACTTCGGTGTGGGGTCCATCCTTCGATATAAGGATTCTTTGCAGTGAGGTCCCAGCCCAGGGCCAGGGGCCCCCTGGCACATCCTTTGGCAGTTTTCCCTGGGAAAGAAAACTCAGCAGTCCAGGTTCCTGATGTCAGTTTGTAGGGCTCCCTTGGGTCTATCAGGGCAGCACAAGTTTGAGGTGGGGACAACTTTGGTGTGGGGTCCATCCTTCGATATAAGGATTTTTTGCAGTCAGGGCCAGGGGCCCCTGGGCACATCCTTTTTCCATTTTCCCTGGGAAAGAAAACTCAGCAGTCCAGGTTCCTGATGTCAGTTTGTAGGGCTGCCTTGGGTCTATCAGGGCAGCACAAGTTTGAGGTGGGGACAACTTAGGTGTGGGGTCCATCCTTCGATATAAGGATTTTTTGCAGTCAGGGCCAGGGGCCCCTGGGCACAACCATTTTCCATTTTCCCTGGGAAAGAAAACTCAGCAGTCCAGGTTCCTGATGTCAGTTTGTAGGGCTCCCTTGGGTCTATCAGGGCAGCACAAGTTTGAGGTGGGGACAACTTTGGTGTGGGGTCCATCCTTCGATATATGGATTCTTTGCAGTCAGGGCCAGGGGCCCCTGGGCACATCCTTTTTCCATTTTCCCTGGGAAAGAAAACTCAGCAGTCCAGGTTCCTGATGTCAGTTTGTAGGGCTCCCTTGGGTGTATCAGGGCAGCAGAAGTTTGAGGTGGGGACAACTTTGGTGTGGGCTCCATCCTTCGATATAAGGATTTTTTGCAGTCAGGGCTAGGGGCCTCTGGGCACAACCTTTTTCCATTTTCCCTGGGAAAGAAAACTCAGCAGTCCAGGTTCCTGATGTCAGTTTGTAGGGCTCCCTTGGGTCTATCAGGGCAGCACAAGTTTGAGGTGGGGACAACTTTGGTGTGGGGTCCATCCTTCGATATAAGGATTTTTTGCAGTCAGGGCCCCGCCCAGTGCCAGAGGCCCCTGGGCACATCCTTTTTCCATTTTCCCTGGGAAAGAAAACTCAGCAGTCCAGGTTCCTGATGTCAGTTTGTAGGGCTCCCTTGGGTCTATCAGGGCAGCACAAGTTTGAGGTGGGGACAACTTTGGTGTGGGGTGCATCCTTCGATATAAGGATTCTTTGCAGTCAGGGCCAGGGGCCCCTGGGCGCATCCTTTTTCCATTTTCCCTGGGAAAGAAAACTCAGCAGTCCAGGTTCCTGATGTCAGTTTGTAGGGCTCCCTTGGGTCTCTCAGGGCAGCACAATTTTGAGGTGGGGACAACTTCGGTGTGGGGTGCATCCTTCGATATAAGGATTCTTTGCAGTCAGGCCCAGCCCTGGGCCGGGGGCCCCTGGGCACATCCTTTTTCCATTTTCCCTGGGAAAGAAAACTCAGCAGTCCAGGTTCCTGATGTCAGTTTGTAGGGCTCCCTTGGGTCTATCAGGGCAGCACAAGTTTGAGGTGGGGACAACTTCGGTGTGCGGTCCATCCTTCGATATAAGGATTTTTTGCAGTCAGGGCCTGGGGCCCCTGGGCACATCCTTTTTCCATTTTCCCTGGGAAAGAAAACTCAGCAGTCCAGGTTCCTGATGTCAGTTTGTAGGGCTCCCTTGGGTCTATCAGGGCAGCACAATTTTGAGGTGGGGACAACTTCGGTGTAGGGTCCATCCTTCGATATAAGGATTCTTTGCAGTCAGGCCCAGCCCAGGGCTGGGGGCCCCTGGGCACATCCTTTTTCCATTTTCCCTGGGAAAGAAAACTCAGCAGTCCAGATTCCTGATGTCAGTTTGTAGGGTTCCCTTGGGTCTATCAGGGCAGCACAACTTGAGGTGGGGACAACTTCGGTGTGGGGTCCATCCTTCGATATAAGGATTTTTTGCAGTCAGGGCCAGGGGCCCCTGGGCGCATCCTTTTTCCATTTTCCCTGGGAAAGAAAACTCAGCAGTCCAGGTTCCTGATGTCAGTTTGTAGGGCTCCCTTGGGTCTATCAGTGCAGCACAAGTTTGAGGTGGGGACAACTTTGGTGTGGGGTCCATCCTTCGATATAAGGATTCTTTGCAGTGAGGTCCCAGCCCAGGGCCAGGGGCCCCCGGGCACATCCTTTGGCAGTTTTCCCTGGGAAAGAAAACTCAGCAGTCCAGGTTCCTGATGTCAGTTTACAGGGCTCCCTTGGGTCTATCAGGGCAGCACAAGTTTGAGGTGGGGACAACTTTGGTGTGGGGTCCATCCTTCGATATAAGGATTTTTTGCAGTCAGGGCCAGGGGCCCCTGGGCACAACCTTTTTCCATTTTCCCTGGGAAAGAAAACTCAGCAGTCCAGGTTCCTGATGTCAGTTTGTAGGGCTCCCTTGGGTCTATCAGGGCAGCACAAGTTTGAGGTGGGGACAACTTTGGTGTGGGGTCCATCCTTCGATATAAGGATTCTTTGCAGTGAGGTCCCAGCCCAGGGCCAGGGGCCCCTGGGCACGTCCTTTTTCCATTTTCCCTGGGAAAGAAAACTCAGCAGTCCAGGTTCCTGATGTCAGTTTGTAGGGCTCCCTTGGGTCTATCAGGGCAGCACAAGTTTGAGGTGGGGACAACTTCGGTGTGGGGTCCATCCTTCGATATAAGGATATTTTGCAGTCAGGGCCAGGGGCCCCTGGGCACATCCTTTTTCCATTTTCCCTGGGAAAGAAAACTCAGCAGTCCAGGTTCCTGATGTCAGTTTGTAGGGCTCCCTTAGGTCTATCAGGGCAGCACAAGTTTGAGGTGGGGAGAACTTCGGTGTGGGGTCCATCCTTCGATATAAGGATACTTTGCAGTGAGGTCCCAGCCCAGGGCCAGGGGCCCCTGGGCACATCGTTTTTCCATTTTCCCTGGGAAAGAAAACTCAGCAGTCCAGGTTCCTGATGTCAGTTTGTAGGGCTCCCTTGGGTCTATCAGGGCAGCACAAGTTTGAGGTGGGGACAACTTCGGTGTGGGGTCCATCCTTCGATATAAGGGTTCTTTGCAGTGAGGTCCCAGCCCAGGGCCAGGGGCCCCTGGGCACATCCTTTTTCCATTTTCCCTGGGAAAGAAAACTCAGCAGTCCAGGTTCCTGATGTCAGTTTGTAGGGCTCCCTTGGGTCTCTCAGGGCAGCACAATTTTGAGGTGGGGACAACTTCGGTGTGGGGTGCATCCTTCGATATAAGGATTCTTTGCATTCAGGGCCCAGCCCAGGGCCGGGGGCCCCTGGGCACATCCTTTTTCCATTTTCCCTGGGAAAGAAAACTCATCAGTCCAGGTTCCTGATGTCAGTTTGTAGGGCTCCCTTGGGTGTATCAGGGCAGCACAAGTTTGAGGTGGGGACAACTTCGGTGTGGGGTCCATCCTTCGATAGAAGGATTTTTTGCAGTCAGGGCCAGTGGCCTCTTGGGCACATCCTTTTTCCATTTTCCCTGGGAAAGAAAACTCAGCAGTCCAGGTTCCTGATGTCAGTTTGTAGGGCTCCCTTGGGTCTATCAGGGCAGCACAAGTTTGAGGTGGGGACAACTTTGGTGTGGGCTCCATCCTTCGATATAAGGATTTTTTGCAGTCAGGGCCCAGCCCAGTGCCAGAGACCCCTGGGCACATCCTTTTTCCATTTTCCCTGGGAAAGAAAACTCAGCAGTCCAGGTTCCTGATGTCAGTTTGTAGGGCTCCCTTGGGTCTATCAGGGCAGCACAAGTTTGAGGTGGGGACAACTTCGGTGTGGGGTCCATCCTTCGATATAAGGATTCTTTGCAGTCAGGCCCAGCCCAGGGCCAGGGGCCCCTGGGCACATCCTTTTTCCATTTTCCCTGGGAAAGAAAACTCAGCAGTCCAGGTTCCTGATGTCAGTTTGTAGGGCTCCCTTGGGTCTATCAGGGCAGCACAAGTTTGAGGTGGAGAACACTTTGGTGTGGGGTCCATCCTTCGATATAAGGATTCTTTGTAGTGAGGCCCCAGCCCAGGACCAGGGACCCCTGGGCACATCCTTTTTCCATTTTCCCTGGGAAAGAAAACTCAGCAGTCCAGGTTCCTGATGTCAGTTTGTAGGGTTCCCTTGGGTGTATCAGGGCAGCACAAGTTTGAGGTGGGGACAACTTCGGTGTGGGCTCCATCCTTCGATATAAGGATTTTTTGCAGTCAGGGCCAGGGGCCCCTGGGCCTATCCTTTTTCCATTTTCCCTGGGAAAGAAAACTCAGCAGTCCAGGTTCCTGATGTCAGTTTGTAGGGCTCCCTTGGGTCTATCAGGGCAGCACAAGTTTGAGGTGGGGACAACTTTGGTGTGGGGTCCATCCTTCGATATAAGGATTCTTTGCAGTCAGGGCCCAGCCCAGTGCCAGAGGCCCCTGGGCACATCCTTTGGCCATTTTCCCTGGGAAAGAAAACTCAGCAGTCCAGGTTCCTGATGTCAGTTTGTAGGGCTACCTTGGGTCTATCAGGGCAGCACAAGTTTGAGGTGGGGACAACTTTGGTGTGGGGTGCATCCTTCGATATAAGGATTCTTTGCAGTCAGGGCCAGGGGCCCCTGGGCACATCCTTTTTCCATTTTCCCTGGGAAAGAAAACTCAGCAGTCCAGGTTCCTGATGTCAGTTTGTAGGGCCTCCTTGGGTCTATCAGGGCAGCACAAGTTTGAAGTGGGGACAACTTCGGTGTGGGGTGCATCCTTCGATATAAGGATTCTTTGCAGTCAGGGCCAGGGGCCGCTGGGCACATCCTTTTTCCATTTTCCCTGGGAAAGAAAACTCAGCAGTCCAGGTTCCTGATGTCAGTTTGTAGGGTTCCCTTGGGTCTATCAGGGCAGCACAAGTTTGAGGTGGGGACAACTTTGGTGTGGGGTCCATCCTTCGATATAAGGATTCTTTGTATTGAGGTCCCAGCCCAGGGCCAGGGGCCCCTGGGCACATCCTTTTTCCATTTTCCCTGGGAAAGAAAACTCAGCAGTCCAGGTTCCTGATGTCAGTTTGTAGGGCTCCCTTGGGTCTATCAGGGCAGCACAAGTTTGAGGTGGGGACAACTTCGGTGTGGGGTCCATCCTTCGATATAAGGATTCTTTGCAGTGAGGTCACAGCCCAGGGCCAGGGGCCCCCGGGCACATCCTTTGGCAGTTTTCCCTGGGAAAGAAAACTCAGCAGTCCAGGTTCCTGATGTCAGTTTGTAGGGCTCCCTTGGGTCTATCAGGGCAGCACAAGTTTGAGGTGGGGACAACTTTGGTGTGGGCTCCATCCTTCGATATAAGGATTTTTTGCAGTCAGGGCCAGGGGCCCCTGGGCACATCCTTTTTCCATTTTCCCTGGGAAAGAAAACTCAGCAGTCCAGGTTCCTGATGTCAGTTTGTAGGGCTGCCTTGGGTCTATCAGGGCAGCACAAGTTTGAGGTGGGGACAACTTCGGTGTGGGGTCCATCCTTCGATATAAGGATTTTTTGCAGTCAGGGCCGGGGGCCCCTGGGCACAACCATTTTCCATTTTCCCTGGGAAAGAAAACTCAGCAGTCCAGGTTCCTGATGTCAGTTTGTAGGGCTCCCTTGGGTCTATCAGGGCAGCACAAGTTTGAGGTGGGGACAACTTCGGTGTGGGGTCCATCCTTCGATATATGGATTCTTTGCAGTCAGGGCCAGGGGCCCCTGGGCACATCCTTTTTCCATTTTCCCTGGGAAAGAAAACTCAGCAGTCCAGGTTCCTGATGTCAGTTTGTAGGGCTCCCTTGGGTCTATCAGGGCAGCACAAGTTTGAGGTGGGGACAACTTTGGTGTGGGGTCCATCCTTCGATATAAGGATTTTTTGCAGTCAGGGCCAGGGGCCTCTGGGCACAACCTTTTTCCATTTTCCCTGGGAAAGAAAACTCAGCAGTCCAGGTTCCTGATGTCAGTTTGTAGGGCTCCCTTGGGTCTATCAGGGCAGCACAAGTTTGAGGTGGGGACAACTTCGGTGTGGGGTCCATCCTTCGATATAAGGATTTTTTGCAGTCAGGGCCCCGCCCAGTGCCAGTGGCCCCTGGGCACATCCTTTTTCCATTTTCCCTGGGAAAGAAAACTCAGCAGTCCAGGTTCCTGATGTCAGTTTGTAGGGCTCCCTTGGGTCTATCAGGGCAGCACAAGTTTGAGGTGGGGACAACTTCGGTGTGGGGTGCATCCTTCGATATAAGGATTCTTTGCAGTCAGGGCCAGGGGCCCCTGGGCACATCCTTTTTCCATTTTCCCTGGGAAAGAAAACTCAGCAGTCCAGGTTCCTGATGTCAGTTTGTAGGGCTCCCTTGGGTCTCTCAGGGCAGCACAATTTTGAGGTGGGGACAACTTCGGTGTGGGGTGCATCCTTCGATATAAGGATTCTTTGCATTCAGGGCCCAGCCCAGGGCCGGGGGCCCCTGGGCACATCCTTTTTCCATTTTCCCTGGGAAAGAAAACTCAGCAGTCCAGGTTCCTGATGTCAGTTTGTAGGGCTCCCTTGGGTCTATCAGGGCAGCACAAGTTTGAGGTGGGGACAACTTCGGTGTGGGGTCCATCCTTCGATATAAGGGTTCTTTGCAGTGAGGTCACAGCCCAGGGCCAGGGGCCCCCGGGCACAACCTTTGGCAGTTTTCCCTGGGAAAGAAAACTCAGCAGTCCAGGTTCCTGATGTCAGTTTGTAGGGCTCCCTTGGGTCTATCAGGGCAGCACAATTTTGAGATGGGGACAACTTCGGTGTGGGGTCCATCCTTCGATATAAGGATTCTTTGCAGTCAGGGCCAGGGGCCCCTGGGCACATCCTTTTTCCATTTTCCCTGGGAAAGAAAACTCAGCAGTCCAGGTTCCTGATGTCAGTTTGTAGGGCTCCCTTGGGTCTATCAGGGCAGCACAAGTTTGAGGTGGGGACAACTTCGGTGTGGGGTCCATCCTTCGATATAAGGATTCTTTGCAGTCAGGGCCAGGGGCCCCTGGGCACATCCTTTGGCAGTTTTCCCTGGGAAAGAAAACTCAGCAGTCCAGGTTCCTGATGTCAGTTTGTAGGGCTCCCTTGGGTCTATCAGTGCAGCACAATTTTGAGGTGGGGACAACTTCGGTGTGGGGTCCATCCTTCGATATAAGGATTTTTTGCAGTCAGGGCCAGGGGCCTCTGGGCACAACCTTTTTCCATTTTCCCTGGGAAAGAAAACTCAGCAGTCCAGGTTCCTGATGTCAGTTTGTAGGGTTCCCTTGGGTCTATCAGGGCAGCACAAGTTTCAGGTGGGGACAACTTCGGTGTGGGGTCCATCCTTCGATATAACGATTCTTTGTAGTGTGGTCCCAGCCCTGGGCCAGGGGCCCCTGGGCACATCCTTTTTCCATTTTCCCTGGGAAAGAAAACTCAGCAGTCCAGGTTCCTGATGTCAGTTTGTAGGGCTCCCTTGGGTCTCTCAGGGCAGCACAAGTTTGAGGTGGGGACAACTTCGGTGTGGGGTCCATCCTTCGATATAAGGATATTTTACAGTCAGGGCCAGAGGCCCCTGGGCACATCCTTTTTCCATTTTCCCTGGGAAAGAAAACTCAGCAGTCCAGGTTCCTGATGTCAGTTTGTAGGGCTCCCTTGGGTCTATCAGGGCAGCACAAGTTTGAGGTGGGGACAACTTCGGTGTGGGGTCCATCCTTTGATATAAGGATTTTTTGCAGTCAGGGCCCAGCCCAGTGCCAGAGGCCCCTGGGCACATCCTTTGGCCATTTTCCCTGGGAAAGAAAACTCAGCAGTCCAGGTTCCTGATGTCAGTTTGTAGGGCTCCCTTGGGTCTCTCAGGGCAGCACAATTTTGAGGTGGGGACAACTTCGGTGTGGGGTGCATCCTTCGATATAAGGATTCTTTGCAGTCAGGCCCAGCCCTGGGCCGGGGGCCCCTGGGCACATCCTTTTTCCATTTTCCCTGGGAAAGAAAACTCAGCAGTCCAGGTTCCTGATGTCAGTTTGTAGGGCTCCCTTGGGTCTATCAGGGCAGCACAAGTTTGAGGTGGGGACAACTTCGGTGTGGGGTCCATCCTTCGATATAAGGATTTTTTGCAGTCAGGGCCAGGGGCCCCTGGGCACATCCTTTTTCCATTTTCCCTGGGAAAGAAAACTCAGCAGTCCAGGTTCCTGATGTCAGTTTGTAGGGCTCCCTTGGGTCTATCAGGGCATCACAAGTTTGAGGTGGGGACAACTTCGGTGTGGGGTCCATCCTTCGATATAAGGATTTTTTGCAGTCAGGACCCAGCCCAGGGCCAGGGGCCCCCTGGCACATCCTTTGGCAGTTTTCCCTGGGAAAGAAAACTCAGCAGTCCAGGTTCCTGATGTCAGTTTGTAGGGCTCCCTTGGGTCTATCAGGGCAGCACAAGTTTGAGGTGGGGACAACTTAGGTGTGGGGTCCATCCTTCGATATAAGGATTTTTTGCAGTCAGGGCCAGGGGCCCCTGGGCACAACCATTTTCCATTTTCCCTGGGAAAGAAAACTCAGCAGTCCAGGTTCCTGATGTCAGTTTGTAGGGCTCCCTTGGGTCTATCAGGGCAGCACAAGTTTGAGGTGGGGACAACTTTGGTGTGGGGTCCATCCTTCGATATATGGATTCTTTGCAGTCAGGGCCAGGGGCCCCTGGGCACATCCTTTTTCCATTTTCCCTGGGAAAGAAAACTCAGCAGTCCAGGTTCCTGATGTCAGTTTGTAGGGCTCCCTTGGGTGTATCAGGGCAGCAGAAGTTTGAGGTGGGGACAACTTTGGTGTGGGGTCCATCCTTCGATATAAGGATTTTTTGCAGTCAGGGCTAGGGGCCTCTGGGCACAACCTTTTTCCATTTTCCCTGGGAAAGAAAACTCAGCAGTCCAGGTTCCTGATGTCAGTTTGTAGGGCTCCCTTGGGTCTATCAGGGCAGCACAAGTTTGAGGTGGGGACAACTTTGGTGTGGGGTCCATCCTTCGATATAAGGATTTTTTGCAGTCAGGGCCCCGCCCAGTGCCAGAGGCCCCTGGGCACATCCTTTTTCCATTTTCCCTGGGAAAGAAAACTCAGCAGTCCAGGTTCCTGATGTCAGTTTGTAGGGCTCCCTTGGGTCTATCAGGGCAGCACAAGTTTGAGGTGGGGACAACTTCGGTGTGGGGTCCATCCTTCGATATAAGGATTTTTTGCAGTCAGGGCCTGGGGCCCCTGGGCACATCCTTTTTCCATTTTCCCTGGGAAAGAAAACTCAGCAGTCCAGGTTCCTGATGTCAGTTTGTAGGGCTCCCTTGGGTCTATCAGGGCAGCACAATTTTGAGGTGGGGACAACTTCGGTGTAGGGTCCATCCTTCGATATAAGGATTCTTGCAGTCAGGCCCAGCCCAGGGCTGGGGGCCCCTGGGCACATCCTTTTTCCATTTTCCCTGGGAAAGAAAACTCAGCAGTCCAGATTCCTGATGTCAGTTTGTAGGGTTCCCTTGGGTCTATCAGGGCAGCACAACTTGAGGTGGGGACAACTTCGGTGTGGGGTCCATCCTTCGATATAAGGATTTTTTGCAGTCAGGGCCAGGGGCCCCTGGGCGCATCCTTTTTCCATTTTCCCTGGGAAAGAAAACTCAACAGTCCAGGTTCCTGATGTCAGTTTGTAGGGCTCCCTTGGGTCTATCAGTGCAGCACAAGTTTGAGGTGGGGACAACTTTGGTGTGGGGTCCATCCTTCGATATAAGGATTCTTTGCAGTGAGGTCCCAGCCCAGGGCCAGGGGCCCCCGGGCACATCCTTTGGCAGTTTTCCCTGGGAAAGAAAACTCAGCAGTCCAGGTTCCTGATGTCAGTTTACAGGGCTCCCTTGGGTCTATCAGGGCAGCACAAGTTTGAGGTGGGGACAACTTTGGTGTGGGGTCCATCCTTCGATATAAGGATTTTTTGCAGTCAGGGCCAGGGGCCCCTGGGCACAACCTTTTTCCATTTTCCCTGGGAAAGAAAACTCAGCAGTCCAGGTTCCTGATGTCAGTTTGTAGGGCTCCCTTGGGTCTATCAGGGCAGCACAAGTTTGAGGTGGGGACAACTTCGGTGTGGGGTCCATCCTTCGATATAAGGATTCTTTGCAGTGAGGTCCCAGCCCAGGGCCAGGGGCCCCTGGGCACGTCCTTTTTCCATTTTCCCTGGGAAAGAAAACTCAGCAGTCCAGGTTCCTGATGTCAGTTTGTAGGGCTCCCTTGGGTCTATCAGGGCAGCACAAGTTTGAGGTGGGGACAACTTCGGTGTGGGGTCCATTCTTCGATATAAGGATTCTTTGCAGTCAGGGCCAGGGGCCCCTGGGCACATCCTTTTTCCATTTTCCCTAGGAAAGAAAACTCAGCAGTCCAGGTTCCTGATGTCAGTTTGTAGGGCTCCCTTAGGTCTATCAGGGCAGCACAAGTTTGAGGTGGGGAGAACTTCGGTGTGGGGTCCATCCTTCGATATAAGGATTCTTTGCAGTGAGGTCCCAGCCCAGGGCCAGGGGCCCCTGGGCACATCCTTTTTCCATTTTCCCTGGGAAAGAAAACTCAGCAGTCCAGGTTCCTGATGTCAGTTTGTAGGGCTCCCTTGGGTCTATCAGGGCAGCACAAGTTTGAGGTGGGGACAACTTCGGTGTGGGGTCCATCCTTCGATATAAGGGTTCTTTGCAGTGAGGTCCCAGCCCAGGGCCAGGGGCCCCTGGGCACATCCTTTTTCCATTTTCCCTCGGAAAGAAAACTCAGCAGTCCAGGTTCCTGATGTCAGTTTGTAGGGGTCCCTTGGGTCTATCAGGGCAGCACAAGTTTGAGGTGGGGACAACTTTGGTGTGGGGTCCATCCTTCGATATAAGGATTTTTTGCAGTCAGGGCCAGGGGCCCCTGGGCACAACCTTTTTCCATTTTCCCTGGGAAAGAAAACTCATCAGTCCAGGTTCCTGATGTCAGTTTGTAGGGCTCCCTTGGGTGTATCAGGGCAGCACAAGTTTGAGGTGGGGACAACTTCGGTGTGGGGTCCATCCTTCGATAGAAGGATTTTTTGCAGTCAGGGCCAGTGGCCTCTTGGGCACATCCTTTTTCCATTTTCCCTGGGAAAGAAAACTCAGCAGTCCAGGTTCCTGATGTCAGTTTGTAGGGCTCCCTTGGGTCTATCAGGGCAGCACAAGTTTGAGGTGGGGACAACTTTGGTGTGGGGTCCATCCTTCGATATAAGGATTTTTTGCAGTCAGGGCCCAGCCCAGTGCCAGAGACCCCTGGGCACATCCTTTTTCCATTTTCCCTGGGAAAGAAAACTCAGCAGTCCAGGTTCCTGATGTCAGTTTGTAGGGCTCCCTTGGGTCTATCAGGGCAGCACAAGTTTGAGGTGGGGACAACTTCGGTGTGGGGTCCATCCTTCGATATAAGGATTCTTTGCAGTCAGGCCCAGCCCAGGGCCGGGGGCCCCTGGGCACATCCTTTTTCCATTTTCCCTGGGAAAGAAAACTCAGCAGTCCAGGTTCCTGATGTCAGTTTGTAGGGCTCCCTTGGGTCTATCAGGGCAGCACAAGTTTGAGGTGGGGACAACTTCGGTGTGGGGTCCATCCTTCGATATAAGGATTTTTTGCAGTCAGGGCCAGGAGCCCCTGGGCACATCGTTTTCCCATTTTCCCTGGGAAAGAAAACTCAGCAGTCCAGGTTCCTGATGTCAGTTTGTAGGGCTCCCTTGGGTCTCTCAGGGGAGCACAATTTTGAGGTGGGGACAACTTCGGTGTGGGGTCCATCCTTCGATATAAGGATTTTTTGCAGTCAGGCCCAGCCCAGGGCCGGGGGCCCCTGGGCACATCCTTTTTCCATTTTCCCTGGGAAAGAAAACTCAGCAGTCCAGGTTCCTGATGTCAGTTTGTAGGGCTCCCTTGGGTCTATCAGGGCAGCACAAGTTTGAGGTGGGGACAACTTTGGTGTGGGGTCCATCCTTTTTATATAAGGATTCTTTGCAGTGAGGTCCCAGCCCAGGGCCAGGGGCCCCTGGGCACATCCTTTGGCAGTTTTCCCTGGGAAAGAAAACTCAGCAGTCCAGGTTCCTGATGTCAGTTTGTAGGGCTCCCTTGGGTCTATCAGGGCAGCACAAGTTTGAGGTGGGGACAACTTCGGTGTGGGGTCCATCCTTCGATATAAGGATTCTTTGCAGTGAGGTCCCAGCCCAGGGCCAGGGGCCCCTGGGCACATCCTTTTTCCATTTTCCCTGGGAAAGAAAACTCAGCAGTCCAGGTTCCTGATGTCACTTTGTAGGGCTCCCTTGGGTCTATCAGGGCAGCACAAGTTTGAGCTGGGGACAACTTTGGTGTGGGGTCCATCCTTCGATATAAGGATTTTTTGCAGTCAGGGCCAGGGGCCCCTGGGCACAACCTTTTTCCATTTTCCCTGGGAAAGAAAACTCAGCAGTCCAGGTTCCTGATGTCAGTTTGTAGGGCTCCCTTGGGTCTATCAGGGCAGCACAAGTTTGAGGTGGGGACAACTTCGGTGTGGGGTCCATCCTTCGATATAAGGATTCTTTGCAGTGAGGTCCCAGCCCAGGGCCAGGGGCCCCTGGGCACGTCCTTTTTCCATTTTCCCTGGGAAAGAAAACTCAGCAGTCCAGGTTCCTGATGTCACTTTGTAGGGCTCCCTTGGGTCTCTCAGGGCAGCACAATTTTGAGGTGGGGACAACTTCGGTGTGGGGTCCATCCTTCGATATAAGGATTTTTTGCAGTCAGGGCCAGGGGCCCCTGGGCACATCCTTTTTCCATTTTCCCTGGGAAAGAAAACTCAGCAGTCCAGGTTCCTGATGTCAGTTTGTAGGGCTCCCTTGGGTCTCTCAGGGCAGCACAATTTTGAGGTGGGGACAACTTCGGTGTGGGGTCCATCCTTCGATATAAGGATTCTTTGCAGTCAGGCCCAGCCCAGGGCCGGGGGCCCCTGGGCACATCCTTTTTCCATTTTCCCTGGGAAAGAAAACTCAACAGTCCAGGTTCCTGATGTCAGTTTGTAGGGCTCCCTTGGGTCTATCAGGGCAGCACAAGTTTGAGGTGGGGACAACTTTGGTGTGGGGTTCATCCTTCGATATAAGGATTTTTTGCAGTCAGGGCCAGGGGCCCCTGGGCACAACCTTTTTCCATTTTCCCTGGGCAAGAAAACTCAGCAGTCCAGGTTCCTGATGTCAGTTTGTACGGCTCCCTTGGGTCTATCAGGGCAGCACAATTTTGAGGTGGGGACAACTTCGGTGTGGGGTCCATCCTTCAATATAAGGATTCTTTGCAGTCAGGCCCAGCCCAGGGCCGGGGGCCCCAGGGCACATCCTTTTTCCATTTTCCCTGGGAAAGAAAACTCAGCAGTCCAGGTTCCTGATGTCAGTTTGTAGGGCTCCCTTGGGTCTATCAGGGCAGCACAAGTTTGAGGTGGGGACAACTTCGGTGTGGGGTCCATCCTTCGATATAAGGATTTTTTGCAGTCAGGGCCAGGGGCCCCTGGGCACACCCTTTTTCCATTTTCCCTGGGAAAGAAAACTCAGCAGTCCAGGTTCCTGATGTCAGTTTGTAGGGCTCCCTTGGGTCTCTCAGGGCAGCACAATTTTGAGGTGGGGACAACTTCGGTGTGGGGTCCATCCTTCGATATAAGGATTCTTTGCAGTGAGGTCCCAGCCCAGGGCCGGGGGCCCCTGGGCACATCCTTTTTCCATTTTCCCTGGGAAAGAAAACTCAGCAGTCCAGGTTCCTGATGTCAGTTTGTAGGGCTCCCTTGGGTCTATCAGGGCAGCACAAGTTTGAGGTGGGGACAACTTCGGTGTGGGGTTCATCCTTCGATATAAGGATTTTTTGCAGTCAGGGCCAGGCGCCCCTGGGCACACCCTTTTTCCATTTTCCCTGGGAAAGAAAACTCAGCAGTCCAGGTTCCTGATGTCAGTTGGTAGGGCTCCCTTGGGTCTATCAGTGCAGCACAAGTTTGAGGTGGGGACAACATTGGTGTTGGGTCCATCCTTCGATATAAGGATTCTTTGCAGTGAGGTCCCAGCCCAGGGCCAGGGGCCCCCGGGCACATCCTTTGGCAGTTTTCCCTGGGAAAGAAAACTCAGCAGTCCAGGTTCTTGATGTCAGTTTGTAGGGCTCCCTTGGGTCTATCAGGGCAGCACAAGTTTGAGGTGTGGACAACTTCGGTGTGGGGTCCATCCTTCGATATAAGGATTTTTTGCAGTCAGGGCCAGGGGCCCCTGGGCACATCCTTTTTCCATTTTCCCTGGGAAAGAAAACTCAGCAGTCCAGGTTCCTGATGTCAGTTTGTAGGGCTCCCTTGGGTCTATCAGGGCAGCACAAGTTTGAGGTGGGGACAACTTCGGTGTGGGGTCCATCCTTCGATATAAGGATTCTTTGCAGTCAGGGCCAGGGGCCCCTGGGCACATCCTTTTTCCATTTTCCCTGGGAAAGAAAACTCAGTAGTCCAGGTTCCTGATGTCAGTTTGTAGGGCTCCCTTGGGTCTATCAGGGCAGCACAAGTTTGAGGTGGGGACAACTTTGGTGTGGGGTCCATCCTTCGATATAAGGATTTTTTGCAGTGAGGTCCCAGCCCAGTGCCAGGGGCCCCTGGGCACATCCTTTTTCCATTTTCCCTGGGAAAGAAAACTCAGCAGTCCAGGTTCCTGATGTCAGTTTGTAGGGCTCCCTTGGGTCTATCAGGGCAGCACAAGTTTGAGGTGGGGACAATTTCGGTGTGGGGTGCATCCTTCGATATAAGGATTCTTTGCAGTCAGGGCCAGGGGCCCCTGGGCACATCCTTTTTCCATTTTCCCTGGGAAAGAAAACTCAGCAGTCCAGGTTCCTGATGTCAGTTTGTAGGGCTCCCTTGGGTCTCTCAGGGCAGCACAATTTTGAGGTGGGGACAACTTCGGTGTGGGGTCCATCCTTCGATATAAGGATTCTTTGCAGTCAGGCCCAGCCCAGGGCCGGGGGCCCCTGGGCACATCCTTTTTCCATTTTCCCTGGGAAAGAAAACTCAGCAGTCCAGGTTCCTGATGTCAGTTTGTAGGGCTCCCTTGGGTCTATCAGGGCAGCACAAGTTTGAGGTGGGGACAACTTCGGTGTGGGGTCCATCCTTCGATATAAGGATTCTTTGCAGTCAGGGCCAGGGGCCCCTGGGCACGTCCTTTTTCCATTTTCCCTGGGAAAGAAAACTCAGCAGTCCAGGTTCCTGATGTCAGTTTGTAGGGCTCCCTTGGGTCTATCAGGGCAGCACAAGTTTGAGGTGGGGACAACTTCAGTGTGGGGTCCATCCTTCGATATAAGGATTCTTTGCAGTGAGGTCCCAGCCCAGGGCCAGGGGCCCCTGGGCACATCCTTTTTCCATTTTCCCTGGGAAAGAAAACTCAGCAGTCCAGGTTCCTGATGTCAGTTTGTAGGGCTCCCTTGGGTCTATCAGGGCAGCACAAGTTTGAGGTGGGGACAACTTCGGTGTGGGGTCCATCCTTCGATATAAGGATTCTTTGCAGTCAGGGCCAGGGGCCCCTTGGGCACATCCTTTTTCCATTTTCCCTGGGAAAGAAAACTCAGTAGTCCAGGTTCCTGATGTCAGTTTGTAGGGTTCCCTTGGGTCTCTCAGGGCAGCACAAGTTTGAGGTGGGGACAACTTTGGTGTGGGGTCCATCCTTCGATATAAGGATTTTTTGCAGTCAGGGCCAGGGGCCCCTGGGCACATCCTTTTTCCATTTTCCCTGGGAAAGAAAACTCAGCAGTCCAGGTTCCTGATGTCAGTTTGTAGGGTTCCCTTGGGTCTATCAGGGCAGCACAAGTTTGAGGTGGGGACAACTTTGGTGTGGGGTCCATCCTTCGATATAAGGATTTTTTGCAGTCAGGGCCAGGGGCCCAGTGCCAGAGGCCCCTGGGCACATCCTTTGCCATTTTCCCTGGGAAAGAAAACTCAGCAGTCCAGGTTCCTGATGTCAGTTTGTAGGGCTCCCTTGGGTCTATCTGTGCAGCACAAGTTTGAGGTGGGGACAACTTTGGTGTGGGGTCCATCCTTCGATATAAGGATTCTTTGCAGTGAGGTCCCAGCCCAGGGCCAGGGGCCCCCGGGCACATCGTTTTTCCATTTTCCCTGGGAAAGAAAACTCAGCAGTCCAGGTTCCTGATATCAGTTTGTAGGGCTCCCTTGGGTCTATCAGAGCAGCACAAGTTTGAGGTGGGGACAACTTCGGTGTGGGGTCCATCGTTCGATATAAGGATTCTTTGCAGTCAGGGCCAGGGGCCCCTGGGCACATCCTTTTTCCATTTTCCCTGGGAAAGAAAACTCAGCAGTCCAGGTTCCTGATGTCAGTTTGTAGGGCTCCCTTGGGTCTATCAGGGCAGCACAAGTTTGAGGTGGGGACAACTTCGGTGTGGGGTCCATCCTTCGATATAAGGATTCTTTGCAGTCAGGGCCAGGGGCCCCTGGGCACATCCTTTTTCCATTTTCCCTGGGAAAGAAAACTCAGCAGTCCAGGTTCCTGATGTCAGTTTGTAGGGCTCCCTTGGGTCTATCAGGGCAGCACAAGTTTGAGGTGGGGACAACTTCGGTGGTGGGTCCATCCTTCGATATAAGGATTCTTTGCAGTGAGGTCCCAGCCCAGGTTCAGGGGCCCCTGGGCACATCCTTTTTCCATTTTCCCTGGGAAAGAAAACTCAGCAGTCCAGGTTCCTGATGTCAGTTTGTAGGGCTCCCTTGTGTCTATCAGGGCAGCACAAGTTTGAGGTGGGGACAACTTCGGTGTGGGGTCCATCCTTCGATATAAGGATTCTTTGCAGTCAGGGCCAGTGGCCCCTTGGGAACATCCTTTTTCCATTTTCCCTGGGAAAGAAAACTCAGTAGTCCAGGTTCCTGATGTCAGTTTGTAGGGCTCCCTTGGGTCTATCAGGGCAGCACAAGTTTGAGGTGGGGACAACTTTGGTGTGGGGTCCATCCTTCGATATAAGGATTTTTTGCAGTCAGGTCCCAGCCCAGTGCCAGGGGCCCCTGGGCACATCCTTTGGCCATTTTCCCTGGGAAAGAAAACTCAGCAGTCCAGGTTCCTGATGTCAGTTTGTAGGGCTCCCTTGGGTCTATCAGGGCAGCACAATTTTGAGGTGGGGACAACTTCGGTGTGGGGTCCATCCTTCGATATAAGGATTCTTTGCACTGAGGTCCCAGCCCAGGGCCGGGGGGCCCTGGGCACATCCTTTTTCCATTTTCCCTGGGAAAGAAAACTCAGCAGTCCAGGTTCCTGATGTCAGTTTGTAGGGCTCCCTTGGGTCTATCAGGGCAGCACAAGTTTGAGGTGGGGACAACTTCGGTGTGGGGTTCATCCTTCGATATAAGGATTTTTTGCAGTCAGGGCCAGGGGCCCCTGGGCACAACCTTTTTCCATTTTCCCTAGGAAAGAAAACTCAGCTGTCCAGGTTCCTGATGTCAGTTTGTAGGGCTCCCTTGGGTCTATCAGTGCAGCACAAGTTTGAGGTGGGGACAACTTTGGTGTTGGGTCCATCCTTCGATATAAGGATTCTTTGCAGTGAGGTCCCAGCCCAGGGCCAGGGGCCCCCGGGCACATCCTTTGGCAGTTTTCCCTGGGAAAGAAAACTCAGCAGTCCAGGTTCCTGATGTCAGTTTGTAGGGCTCCCTTGGGTCTATCAGGGCAGCACAAGTTTGAGGTGGGGACAACTTCGGTGTGGGGTCCATCCTTCGATATATGGATTCTTTGCAGTCAGGGCCAGGGGCCCCTGGGCACATCCTTTTTCCATTTTCCCTGGGAAAGAAAACTCAGCAGTCCAGGTTCCTGATGTCAGTTTGTAGGGCTCCCTTGGGTCTATCAGGGCAGCACAAGTTTGAGGTGGGGACAACTTCGGTGTGGGGTCCATCCTTCGATATAAGGATTCTTTGCAGTCAGGGCCAGGGGCCCCTGGGCACATCCTTTTTCCATTTTCCCTGGGAAAGAAAACTCAGCAGTCCAGGTTCCTGATGTCAGTTTGTAGGGCTCCCTTGGGTCTATCAGGGCAGCACAAGTTTGAGGTGGGGACAACTTCGGTGTGGGGTCCATCCTTCGATATAAGGATTCTTTGCAGTCAGGGCCAGGGGCCCCTGGGCACATCCTTTTTCCATTTTCCCTGGGAAAGAAAACTCAGCAGTCCAGGTTCCTGATGTCAGTTTGTAGGGCTCCCTTGGGTCTATCAGGGCAGCACAAGTTTGAGGTGGGGACAACTTCGGTGTGGGGTCCATCCTTCGATATAAGGATTCTTTGCAGTGAGGTCCCAGCCCAGGGCCAGGGGCCCCTGGGCACATCCTTTTTCCATTTTCCCTGGGAAAGAAAACTCAGCAGTCCAGGTTCCTGATGTCAGTTTGTAGGGCTCCCTTGGGTCTATCAGGGCAGCACAAGTTTGAGGTGGGGACAACTTCGGTGTGGGGACCATCCTTCGATATAAGGATTCTTTGCAGTCAGGGCCAGTGGCACCTTGGGCACATCCTTTTTCCATTTTCCCTGGGAAAGAAAACTCAGTAGTCCAGGTTCCTAATGTCAGTTTGTAGGGCTCCCTTGGGTCTATCAGGGCAGCACAAGTTTGAGGTGGGGACAACTTTGGTGTGGGGTCCATCCTTCGATATAAGGATTTTTTTCAGTGAGGCCCCAGCCCAGTGCCAGGGGCCCCTGGGCACATCCTTTGGCCATTTTCCCTGGGAAAGAAAACTCAGCAGTCCAGGTTCCTGATGTCAGTTTGTAGGGCTCCCTTGGGTCTATCAGGGCAGCACAAGTTTGAGGTGGGGACAATTTCGGTGTGGGGTGCATCCTTCGATATAAGGATTCTTTGCAGTCAGGGCCAGGGGCCCCTGGGCACATCCTTTTTCCATTTTCCCTGGGAAAGAAAACTCAGCAGTCCAGGTTCCTGATGTCAGTTTGTAGGGCTCCCTTGGGTCTCTCAGGGCAGCACAATTTTGAGGTGGGGACAACTTCGGTGTGGGGTCCATCCTTCGATATAAGGATTCTTTGCAGTCAGGGCCAGCCCAGCGCCGGGGGCCCCTGGGCACATCCTTTTTCCATTTTCCCTGGGAAAGAAAACTCAGCAGTCCAGGTTCCTGATGTCAGTTTGTAGGGCTCCCTTGGGTCTATCAGGGCAGCACAAGTTTGAGGTGTGGACGACTTCGGTGTGGGGTCCATCCTTCGATATAAGGATTTTTGCAGTCAGGGCCAGGGGCCCCTGGGCACATCCTTTTTCCATTTTCCCTGGGAAAGAAAACTCAGCAGTCCAGGTTCCTGATGTCAGTTTGTAGGGCTCCCTTGGGTCTATCAGGGCAGCACAAGTTTGAGGTGGGGACAACTTCGGTGTGGGGTCCATCCTTCGATATAAGGATTCTTTGCAGTCAGGCCCAGCCCAGGGCCGGGGGCCCCTGGGCACATCCTTTTTCCATTTTCCCTGGGAAAGAAAACTCAGCAGTCCAGGTTCCTGATGTCAGTTTGTAGGGCTCCCTTGGGTCTATCAGGGCAGCACAAGTTTGAGGTGGGGACAACTTTGGTGTGGGGTCCATCCTTCGATATAAGGATTTTTTTCAGTGAGGCCCCAGCCCAGTGCCAGGGGCCCCTGGGCACATCCTTTGGCCATTTTCCCTGGGAAAGAAAACTCAGCAGTCCAGGTTCCTGATGTCAGTTTGTAGGGCTCCCTTGGGTCTATCAGGGCAGCACAAGTTTGAGGTGGGGACAATTTCGGTGTGGGGTGCATCCTTCGATATAAGGATTCTTTGCAGTCAGGGCCAGGGGCCCCTGGGCACATCCTTTTTCCATTTTCCCTGGGAAAGAAAACTCAGCAGTCCAGGTTCCTGATGTCAGTTTGTAGGGCTCCCTTGGGTCTATCAGGGCAGCACAAGTTTGAGGTGTGGACAACTTCGGTGTGGGGTCCATCCTTCGATATAAGGATTTTTGCAGTCAGGGCCAGGGGCCCCTGGGCACATCCTTTTTCCATTTTCCCTGGGAAAGAAAACTCAGCAGTCCAGGTTCCTGATGTCAGTTTGTAGGGCTCCCTTGGGTCTATCAGGGCAGCACAAGTTTGAGGTGGGGACAACTTTGGTGTGGGGTCCATCCTTCGATATAAGGATTTTTTTCAGTGAGGCCCCAGCCCAGTGCCAGGGGCCCCTGGGCACATCCTTTGGCCATTTTCCCTGGGAAAGAAAACTCAGCAGTCCAGGTTCCTGATGTCAGTTTGTAGGGCTCCCTTGGGTCTATCAGGGCAGCACAAGTTTGAGGTGGGGACAATTTCGGTGTGGGGTGCATCCTTCGATATAAGGATTCTTTGCAGTCAGGGCCAGGGGCCCCTGGGCACATCCTTTTTCCATTTTCCCTGGGAAAGAAAACTCAGCAGTCCAGGTTCCTGATGTCAGTTTGTAGGGCTCCCTTGGGTCTCTCAGGGCAGCACAATTTTGAGGTGGGGACAACTTCGGTGTGGGGTCCATCCTTCGATATAAGGATTCTTTGCAGTCAGGCCCAGCCCAGCGCCGGGGGCCCCTGGGCACATCCTTTTTCCATTTTCCCTGGGAAAGAAAACTCAGCAGTCCAGGTTCCTGATGTCAGTTTGTAGGGCTCCCTTGGGTCTATCAGGGCAACACAAGTTTGAGGTGTGGACAACTTCGGTGTGGGGTCCATCCTTCGATATAAGGATTTTTGCAGTCAGGGCCAGGGGCCCCTGGGCACATCCTTTTTCCATTTTCCCTGGGAAAGAAAACTCAGCAGTCCAGGTTCCTGATGTCAGTTAATAGGGCTCCCTTGGGTCTATCAGGGCAGCACAAGTTTGAGGTGGGGACAACTTCGGTGTGGGGTCCATCCTTCGATATAAGGATTCTTTGCAGTCAGGCCCAGCCCAGGGCCGGGGGCCCCTGGGCACATCCTTTTTCCATTTTCCCTGGGAAAGAAAACTCAGCAGTCCAGGTTCCTGATGTCAGTTTGTAGGGCTCCCTTGGGTCTATCAGGGCAGCACAAGTTTGAGGTGGGGACAACTTTGGTGTGGGGTCCATCCTTCGATATAAGGATTTTTTTCAGTGAGGCACCAGCCCAGTGCCAGGGGCCCCTGGGCACATCCTTTGGCCATTTTCCCTGGGAAAGAAAACTCAGCAGTCCAGGTTCCTGATGTCAGTTTGTAGGGCTCCCTTGGGTCTATCAGGGCAGCACAAGTTTGAGGTGGGGACAATTTCGGTGTGGGGTGCATCCTTCGATATAAGGATTCTTTGCAGTCAGGGCCAGGGGCCCCTGGGCACATCCTTTTTCCATTTTCCCTGGGAAAGAAAACTCAGCAGTCCAGGTTCCTGATGTCAGTTTGTAGGGCTCCCTTGGGTCTCTCAGGGCTGCACAATTTTGAGGTGGGGACAACTTCGGTGTGGGGTCCATCCTTCGATATAAGGATTCTTTGCAGTCAGGCCCAGCCCAGCGCCGGGGGCCCCTGGGCACATCCTTTTTCCATTTTCCCTGGGAAAGAAAACTCAGCAGTCCAGGTTCCTGATGTCAGTTTGTAGGGCTCCCTTGGGTCTATCAGGGCAGCACAAGTTTGAGGTGGGGACAACTTCGGTGTGGGGTTCATCCTTCGATATAAGGATTTTTTGCAGTCAGGGCCAGGGGCCCCTGGGCACATCCTTTTTCCATTTTCCCTGGGAAAGAAAACTCAGCAGTCCAGGTTCCTGATGTCAGTTTGTACGGCTCCCTTGGGTCTATCAGGGCAGCACAATTTTGAGGTGGGGACACCTTCGGTGTGGGGTCCATCCTTCAATATAAGGATTCTTTGCAGTCAGGCCCAGCCCAGGGCCGGGGGCCCCTGGGCACATCCTTTTTCCATTTTCCCTGGGAAAGAAAACTCAGCAGTCCAGGTTCCTGATGTCAGTTTGTAGGGCTCCCTTGGGTCTATCAGGGCAGCACAAGTTTGAGGTGTGGACAACTTCGGTGTGGGGTCCATCCTTCGATATAAGGATTTTTGCAGTCAGGGCCAGGGGCCCCTGGGCACATCCTTTTTCCATTTTCCCTGGGAAAGAAAACTCAGCAGTCCAGGTTCCTGATGTCAGTTTGTAGGGCTCCCTTGGGTCTATCAGGGCAGCACAAGTTTGAGGTGGGGACAACTTCGGTGTGGGGTCCATCCTTCGATATAAGGATTCTTTGCAGTCAGGCCCAGCCCAGGGCCGGGGGCCCCTGGGCACATCCTTTTTCCATTTTCCCTGGGAAAGAAAACTCAGCAGTCCAGGTTCCTGATGTCAGTTTGTAGGGCTCCCTTGGGTCTATCAGGGCAGCACAAGTTTGAGGTGGGGACAACTTTGGTGTGGGGTCCATCCTTCGATATAAGGATTTTTTGCAGTCAAGGCCCAGCCCAGTGCCAGAGGCCCCTGGGCACATCCTTTGGCCATTTTCCCTGGGAAAGAAAACTCAGCAGTCCAGGTTCCTGATGTCAGTTTGTAGGGCTCCCTTGGGTCTATCAGGGCAGCACAAGTTTGAGGTGGGGACAATTTCGGTGTGGGGTGCATCCTTCGATATAAGGATTCTTTGCAGCCAGGGCCAGGGACCCCTGGGCACATCCTTTTTCCATTTTCCCTGGGAAAGAAAACTCAGCAGTCCAGGTTCCTGATGTCAGTTTGTAGGGCTCCCTTGGGTCTCTCAGGGCATCACAATTTTGAGGTGGGGACAACTTCGGTGTGGGGTCCATCCTTCGATATAAGGATTCTTTGCAGTCAGGCCCAGCCCAGGGCCGGGGGCCCCTGGGCACATCCTTTTTCCATTTTCCCTGGGAAAGAAAACTCAGCAGTCCAGGTTCCTGATGTCAGTTTGTAGGGCTCCCTTGGGTCTATCAGGGCAGCACAAGTTTGAGGTGGGGACAACTTTGGTGTGGGGTCCATCCTTCGATATAAGGATTCTTTGCAGTCAGGGCCAGGGGCCCCTGGGCACATCCTTTTTCCATTTTCCCTGGGAAAGAAAACTCAGCAGTCCAGGTTCCTGATGTCAGTTTGTAGGGCTCCCTTGGGTCTATCAGGGCAGCACAAGTTTGAGGTGGGGACAACTTCGGTGTGGGGTCCATCCTTCGATATAAGGATTTTTTGCAGTCAGGGCCAGGGGCCCCTGGGCACATCCTTTTTCCATTTTCCCTGGGAAAGAAAACTCAGCAGTCCAGGTTCCTGATGTCAGTTTGTAGGGCTCCCTTGGGTCTATCAGGGCAGCACAAGTTTGAGGTGGGGACAACTTCGGTGTGGGGTCCATCCTTCGATATAAGGATTCTTTGCTGTCAGGGCCAGGGGCCCCTGGGCACATCCTTTTTCCATTTTCCCTGGGAAAGAAAACTCAGCAGTCCAGGTTCCTGATGTCAGTTTGTAGGGCTCCCTTGGGTCTATCAGGGCAGCACAAGTTTGAGGTGGGGACAACTTCGGTGTGGGGTCCATCCTTCGATATAAGGATTCTTTGCAGTCAGGCCCAGCCCAGGGCCGGGGGCCCCTGGGCACATCCTTTTTCCATTTTCCCTGGGAAAGAAAACTCAGCAGTCCATGTTCCTGATGTCAGTTTGTAGGGCTCCCTTTGGTCTATCAGGGCAGCACAAGTTTGAGGTGGGGACAACTTCGGTGTGGGGTCCATCCTTCGATATAAGGATTCTTTGCAGTCAGGGCCAGGGGCCCCTGGGCACATCCTTTTTCCATTTTCCCTGGGAAAGAAAACTCAGCAGTCCAGGTTCCTGATGTCAGTTTGTAGGGCTCCCTTGGGTCTATCAGGGCAGCACAAGTTTGAGGTGGGGACAACTTTGGTGTGGGGTCCATCCTTCGATATAAGGATTTTTTGCAGTCAGGGCCCAGCCCAGTGCCAGAGGCCCCTGGGCACATCCTTTGGCCATTTTCCCTGGGAAAGAAAACTCAGCAGTCCAGGTTCCTGATGTCAGTTTGTAGGGCTCCCTTGGGTCTATCAGGGCAGCACAAGTTTGAGGTGGGGACAATTTCGGTGTGGGGTGCATCCTTCGATATAAGGATTCTTTGCAGCCAGGGCCAGGGACCCCTGGGCACATCCTTTTTCCATTTTCCCTGGGAAAGAAAACTCAGCAGTCCAGGTTCCTGATGTCAGTTTGTAGGGCTCCCTTGGGTCTCTCAGGGCATCACAATTTTGAGGTGGGGACAACTTCGGTGTGGGGTCCATCCTTCGATATAAGGATTCTTTGCAGTCAGGGCCAGGGGCCCCTGGGCACATCCTTTTTCCATTTTCCCTGGGAAAGAAAACTCAGCAGTCCAGGTTCCTGATGTCAGTTTGTAGGGCTCCCTTGGGTCTATCAGGGCAGCACAAGTTTGAGGTGGGGACAACTTCGGTGTGGGGTCCATCCTTCGATATAAGGATTCTTTGCAGTGAGGTCCCAGCCCAGGGCCAGGGGCCCCTGGGCACATCCTTTTTCCATTTTCCCTGGGAAAGAAAACTCAGCAGTCCAGGTTCCTGATGTCAGTTTGTAGGGCTCCCTTGGGTCTATCAGGGCAGCACAAGTTTGAGGTGGGGTCAACTTCGGTGTGGGGTCCATCCTTCGATATAAGGATTCTTTGCAGTCAGGGCCAGTGGCCCCTTGGGCACAGCCTTTTTCCATTTTCCCTGGGAAAGAAAACTCAGTAGTCCAGGTTCCTGATGTCAGTTTGTAGGGCTCCCTTGGGTCTATCAGGGCAGCACAAGTTTGAGGTGGGGACAACTTTGGTGTGGGGTCCATCCTTCGATATAAGGATTTTTTTCAGTGAGGCCCCAGCCCAGTGCCAGGGGCCCCTGGGCACATCCTTTGGCCATTTTCCCTGGGAAAGAAAACTCAGCAGTCCAGGTTCCTGATGTCAGTTTGTAGGGCTCCCTTGGGTCTATCAGGGCAGCACAAGTTTGAGGTGGGGACAATTTCGGTGTGGGGTGCATCCTTCGATATAAGGATTCTTTGCAGTCAGGGCCAGGGGCCCCTGGGCACATCCTTTTTCCATTTTCCCTGGGAAAGAAAACTCAGCAGTCCAGGTTCCTGATGTCAGTTTGTAGGGCTCCCTTGGGTCTATCAGGGCAGCACAAGTTTGAGGTGGGGACAACTTCGGTGTGGGGTCCATCCTTCGATATAAGGATTCTTTGCAGTCAGGGCCAGCCCAGGGCCGGGGGCCCCTGGGCACATCCTTTTTCCATTTTCCCTGGGAAAGAAAACTCAGCAGTCCAGGTTCCTGATGTCAGTTTGTAGGGTTCCCTTGGGTCTATCAGGGCAGCACAAGTTTGAGGTGTGGACAACTTCGGTGTGGGGTCCATCCTTCGATATAAGGATTTTTTGCAGTCAGGGCCAGGCGCCCCTGGGCACACCCTTTTTCCATTTTCCCTGGGAAAGAAAACTCAGCAGTCCAGGTTCCTGATGTCAGTTTGTAGGGCTCCCTTGGGTCTCTCAGGGCAGCACAAGTTTGAGGTGGGGACAACTTCGGTGTGGGGTCCATCCTTCGATATAAGGATTTTTTGCAGTCAGGGCCAGGGGCCCCTGGGCACATCCTTTTTCCATTTTCCCTGGGAAAGAAAACTCAGCAGTCCAGGTTCCTGATGTCAGTTTGTAGGGTTCCCTTGGGTCTATCAGGGCAGCACAAGTTTGAGGTGGGGACAACTTTGGTGTGGGGTCCATCCTTCGATATAAGGATTTTTTGCAGTCAGGGCCCAGCCCAGTGCCAGAGGCCCCTGGGCACATCCTTTGGCCATTTTCCCTGGGAAAGAAAACTCAGCAGTCCAGGTTCCTGATGTCAGTTTGTAGGGCTCCCTTGGGTCTATCAGGGCAGCACAAGTTTGAGGTGGGGACAACTTCGGTGTGGGGTCCATCCTTCGATATAAGGATTCTTTGCACTGAGGTCCCAGCCCAGGGCCGGGGACCCCTGGGCACATCCTTTTTCCATTTTCCCTGGGAAAGAAAACTCAGCAGTCCAGGTTCCTGATGTCAGTTTGTAGGGCTCCCTTGGGTCTATCAGGGCAGCACAAGTTTGAGGTGGGGACAACTTCGGTGTGGGGTTCATCCTTCGATATAAGGATTTTTTGCAGTCAGGGCCAGGGGCCCCTGGGCACAACCTTTTTCCATTTTCCCTAGGAAAGAAAACTCAGCTGTCCAGGTTCCTGATGTCAGTTTGTAGGGCTCCCTTGGGTCTATCAGTGCAGCACAAGTTTGAGGTGGGGACAACTTTGGTGTGGGGTCCATCCTTCGATATAAGGATTCTTTGCAGTGAGGTCCCAGCCCAGGGCCAGGGGCCCCCGGGCACATCCTTTGGCAGTTTTCCCTGGGAAAGAAAACTCAGCAGTCCAGGTTCCTGATGTCAGTTTGTAGGGCTCCCTTGGGTCTATCAGGGCAGCACAAGTTTGAGGTGTGGACAACTTCGGTGTGGGGTCCATCCTTCGATATAAGGATTTTTTGCAGTCAGGGCCAGGGGCCCCTGGGCATATCCTTTTTCCATTTTCCCTGGGAAAGAAAACTCAGCAGTCCAGGTTCCTGATGTCAGTTTGTAGGGCTCCCTTGGGTCTATCAGGGCAGCACAAGTTTGAGGTGGGGACAACTTCGGTGTGGGGTCCATCCTTCGATATAAGGATTCTTTGCAGTCAGGGCCAGGGGCCCCTGGGCACATCCTTTTTCCATTTTCCCTGGGAAAGAAAACTCAGCAGTCCAGGTTCCTGATGTCAGTTTGTAGGGCTCCCTTGGGTCTATCAGGGCAGCACAAGTTTGAGGTGGGGACAACTTCGGTGTGGGGTCCATCCTTCGATATAAGGATTTTTTGCAGTCAGGGCCAGGGGCCCCTGGGCACATCCTTTTTCCATTTTCCCTGGGAAAGAAAACTCAGCAGTCCAGGTTCCTGATGTCAGTTTGTAGGGTTCCCTTGGGTCTATCAGGGCAGCACAAGTTTGAGGTGTGGACAACTTCGGTGTGGGGTCCATCCTTCGATATAAGGATTTTTTGCAGTCAGGGCCAGGAGCCCCTGGGCACATCCTTTTTCCATTTTCCCTGGGAAAGAAAACTCAGCAGTCCAGGTTCCTGATGTCAGTTTGTAGGGCTCCCTTGGGTCTATCAGTGCAGCACAAGTTTGAGGTGGGGACAACTTTGGTGTGGGGTCCATCCTTCGATATAAGGATTCTTTGCAGTGAGGTCCCAGCCCAGGGCCAGGGGCCCCCGGGCACATCCTTTTTCCATTTTCCCTGGGAAAGAAAACTCAGCAGTCCAGGTTCCTGATATCAGTTTGTAGGGCTCCCTTGGGTCTATCAGAGCAGCACAAGTTTGAGGTGGGGACAACTTCGGTGTGGGGTCCATCCTTCGATATAAGGATTCTTTGCAGTCAGGGCCAGGGGCCCCTGGGCACATCCTTTTTCCATTTTCCCTGGGAAAGAAAACTCAGCAGTCCAGGTTCCTGATGTCAGTTTGTAGGGCTCCCTTGGGTCTATCAGGGCAGCACAAGTTTGAGGTGGGGACAACTTCGGTGTGGGGTCCATCCTTCGATATAAGGATTCTTTGCAGTGAGGTCCCAGCCCAGGGCCAGGGGCCCCTGGGCACATCCTTTTTCCATTTTCCCTGGGAAAGAAAACTCAGCAGTCCAGGTTCCTGATGTCAGTTTGTAGGGCTCCCTTGGGTCTATCAGGGCAGCACAAGTTTGAGGTGGGGACAACTTCGGTGTGGGGTGCATCCTTCGATATAAGGATTCTTTGCAGTCAGGGCCAGTGGCCCCTTGGGCACATCCTTTTTCCATTTTCCCTGGGAAAGAAAACTCAGTAGTCCAGGTTCCTGATGTCAGTTTGTAGGGCTCCCTTGGGTCTATCAGGGCAGCACAAGTTTGAGGTGGGGACAACTTTGGTGTGGGGTCCATCCTTCGATATAAGGATTTTTTTCAGTGAGGCCCCAGCCCAGTGCCAGGGGCCCCTGGGCACATCCTTTGGCCATTTTCCCTGGGAAAGAAAACTCAGCAGTCCAGGTTCCTGATGTCAGTTTGTAGGGCTCCCTTGGGTCTATCAGGGCAGCACAAGTTTGAGGTGGGGACAATTTCGGTGTGGGGTGCATCCTTCGATATAAGGATTCTTTGCAGTCAGGGCCAGGGGCCCCTGGGCACATCCTTTTTCCATTTTCCCTGGGAAAGAAAACTCAGCAGTCCAGGTTCCTGATGTCAGTTTGTAGGGCTCCCTTGGGTCTCTCAGGGCAGCACAATTTTGAGGTGGGGACAACTTCGGTGTGGGGTCGATCCTTCGATATAAGGATTCTTTGCACTCAGGCCCAGCCCAGCGCCGGGGGCCCCTGGGCACATCCTTTTTCCATTTTCCCTGGGAAAGAAAACTCAGCAGTCCAGGTTCCTGATGTCAGTTTGTAGGGCTCCCTTGGGTCTATCAGGGCAACACAAGTTTGAGGTGTGGACAACTTCGGTGTGGGGTCCATCCTTCGATATAAGGATTTTTGCAGTCAGGGCCAGGGGCCCCTGGGCACATCCTGTTTCCATTTTCCCTGGGAAAGAAAACTCAGCAGTCCAGGTTCCTGATGTCAGTTTGTAGGGCTCCCTTGGGTCTATCAGGGCAGCACAAGTTTGAGGTGGGGACAACTTCGGTGTGGGGTCCATCCTTCGATATAAGGATTCTTTGCAGTCAGGCCCAGCCCAGGGCCGGGGGCCCCTGGGCACATCCTTTTTCCATTTTCCCTGGGAAAGAAAACTCAGCAGTCCAGGTTCCTGATGTCAGTTTGTAGGGCTCCCTTGGGTCTATCAGGGCAGCACAAGTTTGAGGTGGGGACAACTTTGGTGTGGGGTCCATCCTTCGATATAAGGATTTTTTTCAGTGAGGCCCCAGCCCAGTGCCAGGGTCCCCTGGGCACATCCTTTGGCCATTTTCCCTGGGAAAGAAAACTCAGCAGTCCAGGTTCCTGATGTCAGTTTGTAGGGCTCCCTTGGGTCTATCAGGGCAGCACAAGTTTGAGGTGGGGACAATTTCGGTGTGGGGTGCATCCTTCGATATAAGGATTCTTTGCAGTCAGGGCCAGGGGCCCCTGGGCACATCCTTTTTCCATTTTCCCTGGGAAAGAAAACTCAGCAGTCCAGGTTCCTGATGTCAGTTTGTAGGGCTCCCTTGGGTCTCTCAGGGCTGCACAATTTTGAGGTGGGGACAACTTCGGTGTGGGGTCCATCCTTCGATATAAGGATTCTTTGCAGTCAGGCCCAGCCCAGCGCCGGGGGCCCCTGGGCACATCCTTTTTCCATTTTCCCTGGGAAAGAAAACTCAGCAGTCCAGGTTCCTGATGTCAGTTTGTAGGGCTCCCTTGGGTCTATCAGGGCAGCACAAGTTTGAGGTGGGGACAACTTCGGTGTGGGGTTCATCCTTCGATATAAGGATTTTTTGCAGTCAGGGCCAGGGGCCCCTGGGCACATCCTTTTTCCATTTTCCCTGGGAAAGAAAACTCAGCAGTCCAGGTTCCTGATGTCAGTTTGTACGGCTCCCTTGGGTCTATCAGGGCAGCACAATTTTGAGGTGGGGACACCTTCGGTGTGGGCTCCATCCTTCAATATAAGGATTCTTTGCAGTCAGGCCCAGCCCAGGGCCGGGGGCCCCTGGGCACATCCTTTTTCCATTTTCCCTGGGAAAGAAAACTCAGCAGTCCAGGTTCCTGATGTCAGTTTGTAGGGCTCCCTTGGGTCTATCAGGGCAGCACAAGTTTGAGGTGTGGACAACTTCGGTGTGGGGTCCATCCTTCGATATAAGAATTTTTGCAGTCAGGGCCAGGGGCCCCTGGGCACATCCTTTTTCCATTTTCCCTGGGAAAGAAAACTCAGCAGTCCAGGTTCCTGATGTCAGTTTGTAGGGCTCCCTTGGGTCTATCAGGGCAGCACAAGTTTGAGGTGGGGACAACTTCGGTGTGGGGTCCATCCTTCGATATAAGGATTCTTTGCAGTCAGGCCCAGCCCAGGGCCGGGGGCCCCTGGGCACATCCTTTTTCCATTTTCCCTGGGAAAGAAAACTCAGCAGTCCAGGTTCCTGATGTCAGTTTGTAGGGTTCCCTTGGGTCTATCAGGGCAGCACAAGTTTGAGGTGGGGACAACTTTGGTGTGGGGTCCATCCTTCGATATAAGGATTTTTTGCAGTCAAGTCCCAGCCCAGTGCCAGAGGCCCCTGGGCACATCCTTTGGCCATTTTCCCTGGGAAAGAAAACTCAGCAGTCCAGGTTCCTGATGTCAGTTTGTAGGGCTCCCTTGGGTCTATCAGGGCAGCACAAGTTTGAGGTGGGGACAATTTCGGTGTGGGGTGCATCCTTCGATATAAGGATTCTTTGCAGCCAGGGCCAGGGACCCCTGGGCACATCCTTTTTCCATTTTCCCTGGGAAAGAAAACTCAGCAGTCCAGGTTCCTGATGTCAGTTTGTAGGGCTCCCTTGGGTCTCTCAGGGCATCACAATTTTGAGGTGGGGACAACTTCGGTGTGGGGTCCATCCTTCGATATAAGGATTCTTTGCAGTCAGGCCCAGCCCAGGGCCGGGGGCCCCTGGGCACATCCTTTTTCCATTTTCCCTGGGAAAGAAAACTCAGCAGTCCAGGTTCCTGATGTCAGTTTGTAGGGCTCCCTTGGGTCTATCAGGGCAGCACAAGTTTGAGGTGGGGACAACTTTGGTGTGGGGTCCATCCTTCGATATAAGGATTCTTTGCAGTCAGGGCCAGGGGCCCCTGGGCACATCCTTTTTCCATTTTCCCTGGGAAAGAAAACTCAGCAGTCCAGGTTCCTGATGTCAGTTTGTAGGGCTCCCTTGGGTCTATCAGGGCAGCACAAGTTTGAGGTGGGGACAACTTCGGTGTGGGGTCCATCCTTCGATATAAGGATTCTTTGCAGTCAGGCCCAGCCCAGGGCCGGGGGCCCCTGGGCACATCCTTTTTCCATTTTCCCTGGGAAAGAAAACTCAGCAGTCCAGGTTCCTGATGTCAGTTTGTAGGGTTCCCTTGGGTCTATCAGGGCAGCACAAGTTTGAGGTGGGGACAACTTTGGTGTTGGGTCCATCCTTCGATATAAGGATTCTTTGCAGTGAGGTCCCAGCCCAGGGCCAGGGGCCCCCGGGCACATCCTTTGGCAGTTTTCCCTGGGAAAGAAAACTCAGCAGTCCAGGTTCCTGATGTCAGTTTGTAGGGCTCCCTTGGGTCTATCAGGGCAGCACAAGTTTGAGGTGGGGACAACTTCGGTGTGGGGTCCATCCTTCGATATAAGGATTTTTTGCAGTCAGGGCCAGGGGCCCCTGGGCACATCCTTTTTCCATTTTCCCTGGGAAAGAAAACTCAGCAGTCCAGGTTCCTGATGTCAGTTTGTAGGGCTCCCTTGGGTCTATCAGGGCAGCACAAGTTTGAGGTGGGGACAACTTCGGTGTGGGGTCCATCCTTCGATATAAGGATTCTTTGCTGTCAGGGCCAGGGGCCCCTGGGCACATCCTTTTTCCATTTTCCCTGGGAAAGAAAACTCAGCAGTCCAGGTTCCTGATGTCAGTTTGTAGGGCTCCCTTGGGTCTATCAGGGCAGCACAAGTTTGAGGTGGGGACAACTTCGGTGTGGGGTCCATCCTTCGATATAAGGATTCTTTGCAGTCAGGCCCAGCCCAGGGCCGGGGGCCCCTGGGCACATCCTTTTTCCATTTTCCCTGGGAAAGAAAACTCAGCAGTCCATGTTCCTGATGTCAGTTTGTAGGGCTCCCTTTGGTCTATCAGGGCAGCACAAGTTTGAGGTGGGGACAACTTCGGTGTGGGGTCCATCCTTCGATATAAGGATTCTTTGCAGTCAGGGCCAGGGGCCCCTGGGCACATCCTTTTTCCATTTTCCCTGGGAAAGAAAACTCAGCAGTCCAGGTTCCTGATGTCAGTTTGTAGGGCTCCCTTGGGTCTATCAGGGCAGCACAAGTTTGAGGTGGGGACAACTTTGGTGTGGGGTCCATCCTTCGATATAAGGATTTTTTGCAGTCAGGGCCCAGCCCAGTGCCAGAGGCCCCTGGGCACATCCTTTGGCCATTTTCCCTGGGAAAGAAAACTCAGCAGTCCAGGTTCCTGATGTCAGTTTGTAGGGCTCCCTTGGGTCTATCAGGGCAGCACAAGTTTGAGGTGGGGACAATTTCGGTGTGGGGTGCATCCTTCGATATAAGGATTCTTTGCAGCCAGGGCCAGGGACCCCTGGGCACATCCTTTTTCCATTTTCCCTGGGAAAGAAAACTCAGCAGTCCAGGTTCCTGATGTCAGTTTGTAGGGCTCCCTTGGGTCTCTCAGGGCATCACAATTTTGAGGTGGGGACAACTTCGGTGTGGGGTCCATCCTTCGATATAAGGATTCTTTGCAGTCAGGGCCAGGGGCCCCTGGGCACATCCTTTTTCCATTTTCCCTGGGAAAGAAAACTCAGCAGTCCAGGTTCCTGATGTCAGTTTGTAGGGCTCCCTTGGGTCTATCAGGGCAGCACAAGTTTGAGGTGGGGACAACTTCGGTGTGGGGTCCATCCTTCGATATAAGGATTCTTTGCAGTGAGGTCGCAGCCCAGGGCCAGGGGCCCCTGGGCACATCCTTTTTCCATTTTCCCTGGGAAAGAAAACTCAGCAGTCCAGGTTCCTGATGTCAGTTTGTAGGGCTCCCTTGGGTCTATCAGGGCAGCACAAGTTTGAGGTGGGGTCAACTTCGGTGTGGGGTCCATCCTTCGATATAAGGATTCTTTGCAGTCAGGGCCAGGGGCCCCTGGGCACATCCTTTTTCCATTTTCCCTGGGAAAGAAAACTCAGCAGTCCAGGTTCCTGATGTCAGTTTGTAGGGCTCCCTTGGGTCTATCAGGGCAGCACAAGTCTGAGGTGGGGACAACTTCGGTGTGGGGTCCATCCTTCGATATAAGGATTCTTTGCAGTCAGGGCCAGCCCAGGGCCGGGGGCCCCTGGGCACATCCTTTTTCCATTTTCCCTGGGAAAGAAAACTCAGCAGTCCAGGTTCCTGATGTCAGTTTGTAGGGTTCCCTTGGGTCTATCAGGGCAGCACAAGTTTGAGGTGTGGACAACTTCGGTGTGGGGTCCATCCTTCGATATAAGGATTTTTTGCAGTCAGGGCCAGGCGCCCCTGGGCACACCCTTTTTCCATTTTCCCTGGGAAAGAAAACTCAGCAGTCCAGGTTCCTGATGTCAGTTTGTAGGGCTCCCTTGGGTCTATCAGGGCAGCACAAGTTTGAGGTGGGGACAACTTTGGTGTGGGGTCCATCCTTCGATATAAGGATTTTTTGCAGTCAGGGCCCAGCCCAGTGCCAGGGGCCCCTGGGCACATCCTTTGGCCATTTTCCCTGGGAAAGAAAACTCAGCAGTCCAGGTTCCTGATGTCAGTTTGTAGGGCTCCCTTGGGTCTATCAGGGCAGCACAAGTTTGAGGTGGGGACAACTTCGGTGTGGGGTCCATCCTTCGATATAAGGATTCTTTGCACTGAGGTCCCAGCCCAGGGCCGGGGACCCCTGGGCACATCCTTTTTCCATTTTCCCTGGGAAAGAAAACTCAGCAGTCCAGGTTCCTGATGTCAGTTTGTAGGGCTCCCTTGGGTCTATCAGGGCAGCACAAGTTTGAGGTGGGGACAACTTCGGTGTGGGGTTCATCCTTCGATATAAGGATTTTTTGCAGTCAGGGCCAGGGGCCCCTGGGCACAACCTTTTTCCATTTTCCCTAGGAAAGAAAACTCAGCTGTCCAGGTTCCTGATGTCAGTTTGTAGGGCTCCCTTGGGTCTATCAGTGCAGCACAAGTTTGAGGTGGGGACAACTTTGGTGTTGGGTCCATCCTTCGATATAAGGATTCTTTGCAGCGAGGTCCCAGCCCAGGGCCAGGGGCCCCCGGGCACATCCTTTGGCAGTTTTCCCTGGGAAAGAAAACTCAGCAGTCCAGGTTCCTGATGTCAGTTTGTAGGGCTCCCTTGGGTCTATCAGGGCAGCACAAGTTTGAGGTGTGGACAACTTCGGTGTGGGGTCCATCCTTCGATATAAGGATTTTTTGCAGTCAGGGCCAGGGGCCCCTGGGCACATCCTTTTTCCATTTTCCCTGGGAAAGAAAACTCAGCAGTCCAGGTTCCTGATGTCAGTTTGTAGGGCTCCCTTGGGTCTATCAGGGCAGCACAAGTTTGAGGTGGGGACAACTTCGGTGTGGGGTCCATCCTTCTATATAAGGATTCTTTGCAGTCAGGGCCAGGGGCCCCTGGGCACATCCTTTTTCCATTTTCCCTGGGAAAGAAAACTCAGCAGTCCAGGTTCCTGATGTCAGTTTGTAGGGCTCCCTTGGGTCTATCAGGGCAGCACAAGTTTGAGGTGGGGACAACTTCGGTGTGGGGTCCATCCTTCGATATAAGGATTTTTTGCAGTCAGGGCCAGGGGCCCCTGGGCACATCCTTTTTCCATTTTCCCTGGGAAAGAAAACTCAGCAGTCCAGGTTCCTGATGTCAGTTTGTAGGGTTCCCTTGGGTCTATCAGGGCAGCACAAGTTTGAGGTGTGGACAACTTCGGTGTGGGGTCCATCCTTCGATATAAGGATTTTTTGCAGTCAGGGCCAGGAGCCCCTGGGCACATCCTTTTTCCATTTTCCCTGGGAAAGAAAACTCAGCAGTCCAGGTTCCTGATGTCAGTTTGTAGGGCTCCCTTGGGTCTATCAGTGCAGCACAAGTTTGAGGTGGGGACAACTTTGGTGTGGGGTCCATCCTTCGATATAAGGATTCTTTGCAGTGAGGTCCCAGCCCAGGGCCAGGGGCCCCCGGGCACATCCTTTTTCCATTTTCCCTGGGAAAGAAAACTCAGCAGTCCAGGTTCCTGATATCAGTTTGTAGGGCTCCCTTGGGTCTATCAGAGCAGCACAAGTTTGAGGTGGGGACAACTTCGGTGTGGGGTCCATCCTTCGATATAAGGATTCTTTGCAGTCAGGGCCAGGGGCCCCTGGGCACATCCTTTTTCCATTTTCCCTGGGAAAGAAAACTCAGCAGTCCAGGTTCCTGATGTCAGTTTGTAGGGCTCCCTTGGGTCTATCAGGGCAGCACAAGTTTGAGGTGGGGACAACTTCGGAGTGGGGTCCATCCTTCGATATAAGGATTCTTTGCAGTGAGGTCCCAGCCCACGGCCAGGGGCCCCTGGGCACATCCTTTTTCCATTTTCCCTGGGAAAGAAAACTCAGCAGTCCAGGTTCCTGATGTCAGTTTGTAGGGCTCCCTTGGGTCTATCAGGGCAGCACAAGTTTGAGGTGGGGACAACTTCGGTGTGGGGTGCATCCTTCGATATAAGGATTTTTTGCAGTCAGGGCCAGTGGCCCCTTGGGCACATCCTTTTTCCATTTTCCCTGGGAAAGAAAACTCAGTAGTCCAGGTTCCTGATGTCAGTTTGTAGGGCTCCCTTGGGTCTATCAGGGCAGCACAAGTTTGAGGTGGGGACAACTTTGGTGTGGGGTCCATCCTTCGATATAAGGATTTTTTTCAGTGAGGCCCCAGCCCAGTGCCAGGGGCCCCTGGGCACATCCTTTGGCCATTTTCCCTGGGAAAGAAAACTCAGCAGTCCAGGTTCCTGATGTCAGTTTGTAGGGCTCCCTTGGGTCTATCAGGGCAGCACAAGTTTGAGGTGGGGACAATTTCGGTGTGGGGTGCATCCTTCGATATAAGGATTCTTTGCAGTCAGGGCCAGGGGCCCCTGGGCACATCCTTTTTCCATTTTCCCTGGGAAAGAAAACTCAGCAGTCCAGGTTCCTGATGTCAGTTTGTAGGGCTCCCTTGGGTCTCTCAGGGCAGCACAATTTTGAGGTGGGGACAACTTCGGTGTGGGGTCCATCCTTCGATATAAGGATTCTTTGCAGTCAGGCCCAGCCCAGCGCCGGGGGCCCCTGGGCACATCCTTTTTCCATTTTCCCTGGGAAAGAAAACTCAGCAGTCCAGGTTCCTGATGTCAGTTTGTAGGGCTCCCTTGGGTCTATCAGGGCAGCACAAGTTTGAGGTGTGGACAACTTCGGTGTGGGGTCCATCCTTCGATATAAGGATTTTTTGCAGTCAGGGCCAGGAGCCCCTGGGCACATCCTTTTTCCATTTTCCCTGGGAAAGAAAACTCAGCAGTCCAGGTTCCTGATGTCAGTTTGTAGGGCTCCCTTGGGTCTATCAGTGCAGCACAAGTTTGAGGTGGGGACAACTTTGGTGTGGGGTCCATCCTTCGATATAAGGATTCTTTGCAGTGAGGTCCCAGCCCAGGGCCAGGGGCCCCCGGGCACATCCTTTTTCCATTTTCCCTGGGAAAGAAAACTCAGCAGTCCAGGTTCCTGATATCAGTTTGTAGGGCTCCCTTGGGTCTATCAGAGCAGCACAAGTTTGAGGTGGGGACAACTTCGGTGTGGGGTCCATCCTTCGATATAAGGATTCTTTGCAGTCAGGGCCAGGGGCCCCTGGGCACATCCTTTTTCCATTTTCCCTGGGAAAGAAAACTCAGCAGTCCAGGTTCCTGATGTCAGTTTGTAGGGCTCCCTTGGGTCTATCAGGGCAGCACAAGTTTGAGGTGGGGACAACTTCGGAGTGGGGTCCATCCTTCGATATAAGGATTCTTTGCAGTGAGGTCCCAGCCCAGGGCCAGGGGCCCCTGGGCACATCCTTTTTCCATTTTCCCTGGGAAAGAAAACTCAGCAGTCCAGGTTCCTGATGTCAGTTTGTAGGGCTCCCTTGGGTCTATCAGGGCAGCACAAGTTTGAGGTGGGGACAACTTCGGTGTGGGGTGCATCCTTCGATATAAGGATTCTTTGCAGTCAGGGCCAGTGGCCCCTTGGGCACATCCTTTTTCCATTTTCCCTGGGAAAGAAAACTCAGTAGTCCAGGTTCCTGATGTCAGTTTGTAGGGCTCCCTTGGGTCTATCAGGGCAGCACAAGTTTGAGGTGGGGACAACTTTGGTGTGGGGTCCATCCTTCGATATAAGGATTTTTTTCAGTGAAGCCCCAGCCCAGTGCCAGGGGCCCCTGGGCACATCCTTTGGCCATTTTCCCTGGGAAAGAAAACTCAGCAGTCCAGGTTCCTGATGTCAGTTTGTAGGGCTCCCTTGGGTCTATCAGGGCAGGACAAGTTTGAGGTGGGGACAATTTCGGTGTGGGGTGCATCCTTCGATATAAGGATTCTTTGCAGTCAGGGCCAGGGGCCCCTGGGCACATCCTTTTTCCATTTTCCCTGGGAAAGAAAACTCAGCAGTCCAGGTTCCTGATGTCAGTTTGTAGGGCTCCCTTGGGTCTCTCAGGGCAGCACAATTTTGAGGTGGGGACAACTTCGGTGTGGGGTCCATCCTTCGATATAAGGATTCTTTGCAGTCAGGCCCAGCCCAGCGCCGGGGGCCCCTGGGCACATCCTTTTTCCATTTTCCCTGGGAAAGAAAACTCAGCAGTCCAGGTTCCTGATGTCAGTTTGTAGGGTTCCCTTGGGTCTATCAGGGCAGCACAAGTTTGAGGTGGGGACAACTTTGGTGTTGGGTCCATCCTTCGATATAAGGATTCTTTGCAGTGAGGTCCCAGCCCAGGGCCAGGGGCCCCCGGGCACATCCTTTGGCAGTTTTCCCTGGGAAAGAAAACTCAGCAGTCCAGGTTCCTGATGTCAGTTTGTAGGGCTCCCTTGGGTCTATCAGGGCAGCACAAGTTTGAGGTGGGGACAACTTCGGTGTGGGGTCCATCCTTCGATATAAGGATTTTTTGCAGTCAGGGCCAGGGGCCCCTGGGCACATCCTTTTTCCATTTTCCCTGGGAAAGAAAACTCAGCAGTCCAGGTTCCTGATGTCAGTTTGTAGGGCTCCCTTGGGTCTATCAGGGCAGCACAAGTTTGAGGTGGGGACAACTTCGGTGTGGGGTCCATCCTTCGATATAAGGATTCTTTGCTGTCAGGGCCAGGGGCCCCTGGGCACATCCTTTTTCCATTTTCCCTGGGAAAGAAAACTCAGCAGTCCAGGTTCCTGATGTCAGTTTGTAGGGCTCCCTTGGGTCTATCAGGGCAGCACAAGTTTGAGGTGGGGACAACTTCGGTGTGGGGTCCATCCTTCGATATAAGGATTCTTTGCAGTCAGGCCCAGCCCAGGGCCGGGGGCCCCTGGGCACATCCTTTTTCCATTTTCCCTGGGAAAGAAAACTCAGCAGTCCATGTTCCTGATGTCAGTTTGTAGGGCTCCCTTTGGTCTATCAGGGCAGCACAAGTTTGAGGTGGGGACAACTTCGGTGTGGGGTCCATCCTTCGATATAAGGATTCTTTGCAGTCAGGGCCAGGGGCCCCTGGGCACATCCTTTTTCCATTTTCCCTGGGAAAGAAAACTCAGCAGTCCAGGTTCCTGATGTCAGTTTGTAGGGCTCCCTTGGGTCTATCAGGGCAGCACAAGTTTGAGGTGGGGACAACTTTGGTGTGGGGTCCATCCTTCGATATAAGGATTTTTTGCAGTCAGGGCCCAGCCCAGTGCCAGAGGCCCCTGGGCACATCCTTTGGCCATTTTCCCTGGGAAAGAAAACTCAGCAGTCCAGGTTCCTGATGTCAGTTTGTAGGGCTCCCTTGGGTCTATCAGGGCAGCACAAGTTTGAGGTGGGGACAATTTCGGTGTGGGGTGCATCCTTCGATATAAGGATTCTTTGCAGCCAGGGCCAGGGACCCCTGGGCACATCCTTTTTCCATTTTCCCTGGGAAAGAAAACTCAGCAGTCCAGGTTCCTGATGTCAGTTTGTAGGGCTCCCTTGGGTCTATCAGGGCAGCACAAGTTTGAGGTGGGGACAACTTTGGTGTGGGGTCCATCCTTCGATATAAGGATTTTTTGCAGTCAGGGCCCAGCCCAGTGCCAGAGGCCCCTGGGCACATCCTTTGGCCATTTTCCCTGGGAAAGAAAACTCAGCAGTCCAGGTTCCTGATGTCAGTTTGTAGGGCTCCCTTGGGTCTATCAGGGCAGCACAAGTTTGAGGTGGGGACAACTTCGGTGTGGGGTCCATCCTTCGATATAAGGATTCTTTGCACTGAGGTCCCAGCCCAGGGCCGGGGACCCCTGGGCACATCCTTTTTCCATTTTCCCTGGGAAAGAAAACTCAGCAGTCCAGGTTCCTGATGTCAGTTTGTAGGGCTCCCTTGGGTCTATCAGGGCAGCACAAGTTTGAGGTGGGGACAACTTCGGTGTGGGGTTCATCCTTCGATATAAGGATTTTTTGCAGTCAGGGCCAGGGGCCCCTGGGCACAACCTTTTTCCATTTTCCCTAGGAAAGAAAACTCAGCTGTCCAGGTTCCTGATGTCAGTTTGTAGGGCTCCCTTGGGTCTATCAGTGCAGCACAAGTTTGAGGTGGGGACAACTTTGGTGTTGGGTCCATCCTTCGATATAAGGATTCTTTGCAGTGAGGTCCCAGCCCAGGGCCAGGGGCCCCCGGGCACATCCTTTGGCAGTTTTCCCTGGGAAAGAAAACTCAGCAGTCCAGGTTCCTGATGTCAGTTTGTAGGGCTCCCTTGGGTCTATCAGGGCAGCACAAGTTTGAGGTGTGGACAACTTCGGTGTGGGGTCCATCCTTCGATATAAGGATTTTTTGCAGTCAGGGCCAGGGGCCCCTGGGCACATCCTTTTTCCATTTTCCCTGGGAAAGAAAACTCAGCAGTCCAGGTTCCTGATGTCAGTTTGTAGGGCTCCCTTGGGTCTATCAGGGCAGCACAAGTTTGAGGTGGGGACAACTTCGGTGTGGGGTCCATCCTTCGATATAAGGATTCTTTGCAGTCAGGGCCAGGGGCCCCTGGGCACATCCTTTTTCCATTTTCCCTGGGAAAGAAAACTCAGCAGTCCAGGTTCCTGATGTCAGTTTGTAGGGCTCCCTTGGGTCTATCAGGGCAGCACAAGTTTGAGGTGGGGACAACTTCGGTGTGGGGTCCATCCTTCGATATAAGGATTTTTTGCAGTCAGGGCCAGGGGCCCCTGGGCACATCCTTTTTCCATTTTCCCTGGGAAAGAAAACTCAGCAGTCCAGGTTCCTGATGTCAGTTTGTAGGGTTCCCTTGGGTCTATCAGGGCAGCACAAGTTTGAGGTGTGGACAACTTCGGTGTGGGGTCCATCCTTCGATATAAGGATTTTTTGCAGTCAGGGCCAGGAGCCCCTGGGCACATCCTTTTTCCATTTTCCCTGGGAAAGAAAACTCAGCAGTCCAGGTTCCTGATGTCAGTTTGTAGGGCTCCCTTGGGTCTATCAGTGCAGCACAAGTTTGAGGTGGGGACAACTTTGGTGTGGGGTCCATCCTTCGATATAAGGATTCTTTGCAGTGAGGTCCCAGCCCAGGGCCAGGGGCCCCCGGGCACATCCTTTTTCCATTTTCCCTGGGAAAGAAAACTCAGCAGTCCAGGTTCCTGATATCTGTTTGTAGGGCTCCCTTGGGTCTATCAGAGCAGCACAAGTTTGAGGTGGGGACAACTTCGGTGTGGGGTCCATCCTTCGATATAAGGATTCTTTGCAGTCAGGGCCAGGGGCCCCTGGGCACATCCTTTTTCCATTTTCCCTGGGAAAGAAAACTCAGCAGTCCAGGTTCCTGATGTCAGTTTGTAGGGCTCCCTTGGGTCTATCAGGGCAGCACAAGTTTGAGGTGGGGACAACTTCGGAGTGGGGTCCATCCTTCGATATAAGGATTCTTTGCAGTGAGGTCCCAGCCCAGGGCCAGGGGCCCCTGGGCACATCCTTTTTCCATTTTCCCTGGGAAAGAAAACTCAGCAGTCCAGGTTCCTGATGTCAGTTTGTAGGGCTCCCTTGGGTCTATCAGGGCAGCACAAGTTTGAGGTGGGGACAACTTCGGTGTGGGGTGCATCCTTCGATATAAGGATTCTTTGCAGTCAGGGCCAGTGGCCCCTTGGGCACATCCTTTTTCCATTTTCCCTGGGAAAGAAAACTCAGTAGTCCAGGTTCCTGATGTCAGTTTGTAGGGCTCCCTTGGGTCTATCAGGGCAGCACAAGTTTGAGGTGGGGACAACTTTGGTGTGGGGTCCATCCTTCGATATAAGGATTTTTTTCAGTGAGGCCCCAGCCCAGTGCCAGGGGCCCCTGGGCACATCCTTTGGCCATTTTCCCTGGGAAAGAAAACTCAGCAGTCCAGGTTCCTGATGTCAGTTTGTAGGGCTCCCTTGGGTCTATCAGGGCAGCACAAGTTTGAGGTGGGGACAATTTCGGTGTGGGGTGCATCCTTCGATATAAGGATTCTTTGCAGTCAGGGCCAGGGGCCCCTGGGCACATCCTTTTTCCATTTTCCCTGGGAAAGAAAACTCAGCAGTCCAGGTTCCTGATGTCAGTTTGTAGGGCTCCCTTGGGTCTCTCAGGGCAGCACAATTTTGAGGTGGGGACAACTTCGGTGTGGGGTCCATCCTTCGATATAAGGATTCTTTGCAGTCAGGCCCAGCCCAGCGCCGGGGGCCCCTGGGCACATCCTTTTTCCATTTTCCCTGGGAAAGAAAACTCAGCAGTCCAGGTTCCTGATGTCAGTTTGTAGGGCTCCCTTGGGTCTATCAGGGCAGCACAAGTTTGAGGTGTGGACAACTTCGGTGTGGGGTCCATCCTTCGATATAAGGATTTTTTGCAGTCAGGGCCAGGAGCCCCTGGGCACATCCTTTTTCCATTTTCCCTGGGAAAGAAAACTCAGCAGTCCAGGTTCCTGATGTCAGTTTGTAGGGCTCCCTTGGGTCTATCAGTGCAGCACAAGTTTGAGGTGGGGACAACTTTGGTGTGGGGTCCATCCTTCGATATAAGGATTCTTTGCAGTGAGGTCCCAGCCCAGGGCCAGGGGCCCCCGGGCACATCCTTTTTCCATTTTCCCTGGGAAAGAAAACTCAGCAGTCCAGGTTCCTGATATCAGTTTGTAGGGCTCCCTTGGGTCTATCAGAGCAGCACAAGTTTGAGGTGGGGACAACTTCGGTGTGGGGTCCATCCTTCGATATAAGGATTCTTTGCAGTCAGGGCCAGGGGCCCCTGGGCACATCCTTTTTCCATTTTCCCTGGGAAAGAAAACTCAGCAGTCCAGGTTCCTGATGTCAGTTTGTAGGGCTCCCTTGGGTCTATCAGGGCAGCACAAGTTTGAGGTGGGGACAACTTCGGAGTGGGGTCCATCCTTCGATATAAGGATTCTTTGCAGTGAGGTCCCAGCCCAGGGCCAGGGGCCCCTGGGCACATCCTTTTTCCATTTTCCCTGGGAAAGAAAACTCAGCAGTCCAGGTTCCTGATGTCAGTTTGTAGGGCTCCCTTGGGTCTATCAGGGCAGCACAAGTTTGAGGTGGGGACAACTTCGGTGTGGGGTGCATCCTTCGATATAAGGATTCTTTGCAGTCAGGGCCAGTGGCCCCTTGGGCACATCCTTTTTCCATTTTCCCTGGGAAAGAAAACTCAGTAGTCCAGGTTCCTGATGTCAGTTTGTAGGGCTCCCTTGGGTCTATCAGGGCAGCACAAGTTTGAGGTGGGGACAACTTTGGTGTGGGGTCCATCCTTCGATATAAGGATTTTTTTCAGTGAGGCCCCAGCCCAGTGCCAGGGGCCCCTGGGCACATCCTTTGGCCATTTTCCCTGGGAAAGAAAACTCAGCAGTCCAGGTTCCTGATGTCAGTTTGTAGGGCTCCCTTGGGTCTATCAGGGCAGCACAAGTTTGAGGTGGGGACAATTTCGGTGTGGGGTGCATCCTTCGATATAAGGATTCTTTGCAGTCAGGGCCAGGGGCCCCTGGGCACATCCTTTTTCCATTTTCCCTGGGAAAGAAAACTCAGCAGTCCAGGTTCCTGATGTCAGTTTGTAGGGCTCCCTTGGGTCTATCAGGGCAGCACAAGTTTGAGGTGGGGACAACTTCGGTGTGGGGTTCATCCTTCGATATAAGGATTTTTTGCAGTCAGGGCCAGGGGCCCCTGGGCACAACCTTTTTCCATTTTCCCTAGGAAAGAAAACTCAGCTGTCCAGGTTCCTGATGTCAGTTTGTAGGGCTCCCTTGGGTCTATCAGTGCAGCACAAGTTTGAGGTGGGGACAACTTTGGTGTTGGGTCCATCCTTCGATATAAGGATTCTTTGCAGTGAGGTCCCAGCCCAGGGCCAGGGGCCCCCGGGCACATCCTTTGGCAGTTTTCCCTGGGAAAGAAAACTCAGCAGTCCAGGTTCCTGATGTCAGTTTGTAGGGCTCCCTTGGGTCTATCAGGGCAGCACAAGTTTGAGGTGTGGACAACTTCGGTGTGGGGTCCATCCTTCGATATAAGGATTTTTTGCAGTCAGGGCCAGGGGCCCCTGGGCACATCCTTTTTCCATTTTCCCTGGGAAAGAAAACTCAGCAGTCCAGGTTCCTGATGTCAGTTTGTAGGGCTCCCTTGGGTCTATCAGGGCAGCACAAGTTTGAGGTGGGGACAACTTCGGTGTGGGGTCCATCCTTCGATATAAGGATTCTTTGCAGTCAGGGCCAGGGGCCCCTGGGCACATCCTTTTTCCATTTTCCCTGGGAAAGAAAACTCAGCAGTCCAGGTTCCTGATGTCAGTTTGTAGGGCTCCCTTGGGTCTATCAGGGCAGCACAAGTTTGAGGTGGGGACAACTTCGGTGTGGGGTCCATCCTTCGATATAAGGATTTTTTGCAGTCAGGGCCAGGGGCCCCTGGGCACATCCTTTTTCCATTTTCCCTGGGAAAGAAAACTCAGCAGTCCAGGTTCCTGATGTCAGTTTGTAGGGTTCCCTTGGGTCTATCAGGGCAGCACAAGTTTGAGGTGTGGACAACTTCGGTGTGGGGTCCATCCTTCGATATAAGGATTTTTTGCAGTCAGGGCCAGGAGCCCCTGGGCACATCCTTTTTCCATTTTCCCTGGGAAAGAAAACTCAGCAGTCCAGGTTCCTGATGTCAGTTTGTAGGGCTCCCTTGGGTCTATCAGAGCAGCACAAGTTTGAGGTGGGGACAACTTCGGTGTGGGGTCCATCCTTCGATATAAGGATTCTTTGCAGTCAGGGCCAGGGGCCCCTGGGCACATCCTTTTTCCATTTTCCCTGGGAAAGAAAACTCAGCAGTCCAGGTTCCTGATGTCAGTTTGTAGGGCTCCCTTGGGTCTATCAGGGCAGCACAAGTTTGAGGTGGGGACAACTTCGGAGTGGGGTCCATCCTTCGATATAAGGATTCTTTGCAGTGAGGTCCCAGCCCAGGGCCAGGGGCCCCTGGGCACATCCTTTTTCCATTTTCCCTGGGAAAGAAAACTCAGCAGTCCAGGTTCCTGATGTCAGTTTGTAGGGCTCCCTTGGGTCTATCAGGGCAGCACAAGTTTGAGGTGGGGACAACTTCGGTGTGGGGTGCATCCTTCGATATAAGGATTCTTTGCAGTCAGGGCCAGTGGCCCCTTGGGCACATCCTTTTTCCATTTTCCCTGGGAAAGAAAACTCAGTAGTCCAGGTTCCTGATGTCAGTTTGTAGGGCTCCCTTGGGTCTATCAGGGCAGCACAAGTTTGAGGTGGGGACAACTTTGGTGTGGGGTTCATCCTTCGATATAAGGATTTTTTTCAGTGAGGCCCCAGCCCAGTGCCAGGGGCCCCTGGGCACATCCTTTGGCCATTTTCCCTGGGAAAGAAAACTCAGCAGTCCAGGTTCCTGATGTCAGTTTGTAGGGCTCCCTTGGGTCTATCAGGGCAGCACAAGTTTGAGGTGGGGACAATTTCGGTGTGGGGTGCATCCTTCGATATAAGGATTCTTTGCAGTCAGGGCCAGGGGCCCCTGGGCACATCCTTTTTCCATTTTCCCTGGGAAAGAAAACTCAGCAGTCCAGGTTCCTGATGTCAGTTTGTAGGGCTCCCTTGGGTCTCTCAGGGCAGCACAATTTTGAGGTGGGGACAACTTCGGTGTGGGGTCCATCCTTCGATATAAGGATTCTTTGCAGTCAGGCCCAGCCCAGCGCCGGGGGCCCCTGGGCACATCCTTTTTCCATTTTCCCTGGGAAAGAAAACTCAGCAGTCCAGGTTCCTGATGTCAGTTTGTAGGGCTCCCTTGGGTCTATCAGGGCAGCACAAGTTTGAGGTGTGGACAACTTCGGTGTGGGGTCCATCCTTCGATATAAGGATTTTTTGCAGTCAGGGCCAGGAGCCCCTGGGCACATCCTTTTTCCATTTTCCCTGGGAAAGAAAACTCAGCAGTCCAGGTTCCTGATGTCAGTTTGTAGGGCTCCCTTGGGTCTATCAGTGCAGCACAAGTTTGAGGTGGGGACAACTTTGGTGTGGGGTCCATCCTTCGATATAAGGATTCTTTGCAGTGAGGTCCCAGCCCAGGGCCAGGGGCCCCCGGGCACATCCTTTTTCCATTTTCCCTGGGAAAGAAAACTCAGCAGTCCAGGTTCCTGATATCAGTTTGTAGGGCTCCCTTGGGTCTATCAGAGCAGCACAAGTTTGAGGTGGGGACAACTTCGGTGTGGGGTCCATCCTTCGATATAAGGATTCTTTGCAGTCAGGGCCAGGGGCCCCTGGGCACATCCTTTTTCCATTTTCCCTGGGAAAGAAAACTCAGCAGTCCAGGTTCCTGATGTCAGTTTGTAGGGCTCCCTTGGGTCTATCAGGGCAGCACAAGTTTGAGGTGGGGACAACTTCGGAGTGGGGTCCATCCTTCGATATAAGGATTCTTTGCAGTGAGGTCCCAGCCCAGGGCCAGGGGCCCCTGGGCACATCCTTTTTCCATTTTCCCTGGGAAAGAAAACTCAGCAGTCCAGGTTCCTGATGTCAGTTTGTAGGGCTCCCTTGGGTCTATCAGGGCAGCACAAGTTTGAGGTGGGGACAACTTCGGTGTGGGGTGCATCCTTCGATATAAGGATTCTTTGCAGTCAGGGCCAGTGGCCCCTTGGGCACATCCTTTTTCCATTTTCCCTGGGAAAGAAAACTCAGTAGTCCAGGTTCCTGATGTCAGTTTGTAGGGCTCCCTTGGGTCTATCAGGGCAGCACAAGTTTGAGGTGGGGACAACTTTGGTGTGGGGTCCATCCTTCGATATAAGGATTTTTTTCAGTGAGGCCCCAGCCCAGTGCCAGGGGCCCCTGGGCACATCCTTTGGCCATTTTCCCTGGGAAAGAAAACTCAGCAGTCCAGGTTCCTGATGTCAGTTTGTAGGGCTCCCTTGGGTCTATCAGGGCAGCACAAGTTTGAGGTGGGGACAATTTCGGTGTGGGGTGCATCCTTCGATATAAGGATTCTTTGCAGTCAGGGCCAGGGGCCCCTGGGCACATCCTTTTTCCATTTTCCCTGGGAAAGAAAACTCAGCAGTCCAGGTTCCTGATGTCAGTTTGTAGGGCTCCCTTGGGTCTCTCAGGGCAGCACAATTTTGAGGTGGGGACAACTTCGGTGTGGGGTCCATCCTTCGATATAAGGATTCTTTGCAGTCAGGCCCAGCCCAGCGCCGGGGGCCCCTGGGCACAACCTTTTTCCATTTTCCCTGGGAAAGAAAACTCAGCAGTCCAGGTTCCTGATGTCAGTTTGTAGGGCTCCCTTGGGTCTATCAGGGCAGCACAAGTTTGAGGTGGGGACAACTTTGGTGTGGGGTCCATCCTTCGATATAAGGATTCTTTGCAGTCAGGCCCAGCCCAGGGCCGGGGGCCCCTGGGCACATCCTTTTTCCATTTTCCCTGGGAAAGAAAACTCAGCAGTCCAGGTTCCTGATGTCAGTTTGTAGGGCTCCCTTGGGTCTATCAGGGCAGCACAAGTTTGAGGTGGGGACAACTTTGGTGTGGGGTCCATCCTTCGATATAAGGATTTTTTTCAGTGAGGCCCCAGCCCAGTGCCAGGGGCCCCTGGGCACATCCTTTGGCCATTTTCCCTGGGAAAGAAAACTCAGCAGTCCAGGTTCCTGATGTCAGTTTGTAGGGCTCCCTTGGGTCTATCAGGGCAGCACAAGTTTGAGGTGGGGACAATTTCGGTGTGGGGTGCATCCTTCGATATAAGGATTCTTTGCAGCCAGGGCCAGGGACCCCTGGGCACATCCTTTTTCCATTTTCCCTGGGAAAGAAAACTCAGCAGTCCAGGTTCCTGATGTCAGTTTGTAGGGCTCCCTTGGGTCTCTCAGGGCATCACAATTTTGAGGTGGGGACAACTTCGGTGTGGGGTCCATCCTTCGATATAAGGATTCTTTGCAGTCAGGCCCAGCCCAGGGCCGGGGGCCCCTGGGCACATCCTTTTTCCATTTTCCCTGGGAAAGAAAACTCAGCAGTCCAGGTTCCTGATGTCAGTTTGTAGGGCTCCCTTGGGTCTATCAGGGCAGCACAAGTTTGAGGTGGGGACAACTTTGGTGTGGGGTCCATCCTTCGATATAAGGATTCTTTGCAGTCAGGGCCAGGGGCCCCTGGGCACATCCTTTTTCCATTTTCCCTGGGAAAGAAAACTCAGCAGTCCAGGTTCCTGATGTCAGTTTGTAGGGCTCCCTTGGGTCTATCAGGGCAGCACAAGTTTGAGGTGGGGACAACTTCGGTTTGGGGTCCATCCTTCGATATAAGGATTCTTTGCAGTCAGGCCCAGCCCAGGGCCGGGGGCCCCTGGGCACATCCTTTTTCCATTTTCCCTGGGAAAGAAAACTCAGCAGTCCAGGTTCCTGATGTCAGTTTGTAGGGTTCCCTTGGGTCTATCAGGGCAGCACAAGTTTGAGGTGGGGACAACTTTGGTGTTGGGTCCATCCTTCGATATAAGGATTCTTTGCAGTGAGGTCCCAGCCCAGGGCCAGGGGCCCCCGGGCACATCCTTTGGCAGTTTTCCCTGGGAAAGAAAACTCAGCAGTCCAGGTTCCTGATGTCAGTTTGTAGGGCTCCCTTGGGTCTATCAGGGCAGCACAAGTTTGAGGTGGGGACAACTTCGGTGTGGGGTCCATCCTTCGATATAAGGATTCTTTGCAGTCAGGCCCAGCCCAGGGCCGGGGGCCCCTGGGCACATCCTTTTTCCATTTTCCCTGGGAAAGAAAACTCAGCAGTCCAGGTTCCTGATGTCAGTTTGTAGGGCTCCCTTGGGTCTATCAGGGCAGCACAAGTTTGAGGTGGGGACAACTTCGGTGTGGGGTCCATCCTTCGATATAAGGATTCTTTGCAGTCAGGGCCAGTGGCCCCTTGGGCACATCCTTTTTCCATTTTCCCTGGGAAAGAAAACTCAGCAGTCCAGGTTCCTGATGTCAGTTTGTAGGGCTCCCTTGGGTCTATCAGGGCAGCACAAGTTTGAGGTGGGGACAACTTCGGTGTGGGGTCCATCCTTCGATATAAGGATTCTTTGCAGTCAGGGCCAGCCCAGGGCCGGGGGCCCCTGGGCACATCCTTTTTCCATTTTCCCTGGGAAAGAAAACTCAGCAGTCCAGGTTCCTGATGTCAGTTTGTAGGGTTCCCTTGGGTCTATCAGGGCAGCACAAGTTTGAGGTGTGGACAACTTCGGTGTGGGGTCCATCCTTCGATATAAGGATTTTTTGCAGTCAGGGCCAGGCGCCCCTGGGCACACCCTTTTTCCATTTTCCCTGGGAAAGAAAACTCAGCAGTCCAGGTTCCTGATGTCAGTTTGTAGGGCTCCCTTGGGTCTATCAGTGCAGCACAAGTTTGAGGTGGGGACAACTTTGGTGTTGGGTCCATCCTTCGATATAAGGATTCTTTGCAGTGAGGTCCCAGCCCAGAGCCAGGGGCCCCCGGGCACATCCTTTTTCCATTTTCCCTGGGAAAGAAAACTCAGCAGTCCAGGTTCCTGATGTCAGTTTGTAGGGCTCCCTTGGGTCTCTCAGGGCAGCACAAGTTTGAGGTGGGGAAAACTTCGGTGTGGGGTCCATCCTTCGATATAAGGATTTTTTGCAGTCAGGGCCAGGGGCCCCTGGGCACATCCTTTTTCCATTTTCCCTGGGAAAGAAAACTCAGCAGTCCAGGTTCCTGATGTCAGTTTGTAGGGTTCCCTTGGGTCTATCAGGGCAGCACAAGTTTGAGGTGGGGACAACTTTGGTGTGGGGTCCATCCTTCGATATAAGGATTTTTTGCAGTCAGGGCCCAGCCCAGTGCCAGAGGCCCCTGGGCACATCCTTTGGCCATTTTCCCTGGGAAAGAAAACTCAGCAGTCCAGGTTCCTGATGTCAGTTTGTAGGGCTCCCTTGGGTCTATCAGGGCAGCACAAGTTTGAGGTGGGGACAATTTCGGTGTGGGGTGCATCCTTCGATATAAGGATTCTTTGCAGCCAGGGCCAGGGACCCCTGGGCACATCCTTTTTCCATTTTCCCTGGGAAAGAAAACTCAGCAGTCCAGGTTCCTGATGTCAGTTTGTAGGGCTCCCTTGGGTCTCTCAGGGCATCACAATTTTGAGGTGGGGACAACTTCGGTGTGGGGTCCATCCTTCGATATAAGGATTCTTTGCAGTCAGGCCCAGCCCAGGGCAGGGGGCCCCTGGGCACATCCTTTTTCCATTTTCCCTGGGAAAGAAAACTCAGCAGTCCAGGTTCCTGATGTCAGTTTGTAGGGCTCCCTTGGGTCTATCAGGGCAGCACAAGTTTGAGGTGGGGACAACTTCGGTGTGGGGTCCATCCTTCGATATAAGGATTCTTTGCAGTCAGGGCCAGGGGCCCCCGGGCACATCCTTTTTCCATTTTCCCTGGGAAAGAAAACTCAGCAGTCCAGGTTCCTGATGTCAGTTTGTAGGGCTCCCTTGGGTCTATCAGGGCAGCACAAGTTTGAGGTGGGGACAACTTCGGTGTGGGGTCCATCCTTCGATATAAGGATTCTTTGCAGTCAGGGCCAGCCCAGGGCCGGGGGCCCCTGGGCACATCCTTTTTCCATTTTCCCTGGGAAAGAAAACTCAGCAGTCCAGGTTCCTGATGTCAGTTTGTAGGGCTCCCTTGGGTCTATCAGGGCAGCACAAGTTTGAGGTGGGGACAACTTCGGTGTGGGGTCCATCCTTCGATATAAGGATTTTTTGCAGTCAGGGCCAGGCGCCCCTGGGCACACCCTTTTTCCATTTTCCCTGGGAAAGAAAACTCAGCAGTCCAGGTTCCTGATGTCAGTTTGTAGGGCTCCCTTGGGTCTATCAGTGCAGCACAAGTTTGAGGTGGGGACAACTTTGGTGTTGGGTCCATCCTTCGATATAAGGATTCTTTGCAGTGAGGTCCCAGCCCAGAGCCAGGGGCCCCCGGGCACATCCTTTGGCCATTTTCCCTGGGAAAGAAAACTCAGCAGTCCAGGTTCCTGATGTCAGTTTGTAGGGCTCCCTTGGGTCTATCAGGGCAGCACAAGTTTGAGGTGTGGACAACTTCGGTGTGGGGTCCATCCTTCGATATAAGGATTTTTTGCAGTCAGGGCCAGGGGCCCCTGGGCACATCCTTTTTCCATTTTCCCTGGGAAAGAAAACTCAGCAGTCCAGGTTCCTGATGTCAGTTTGTAGGGCTCCCTTGGGTCTATCAGGGCAGCACAAGTTTGAGGTGGGGACAACTTCGGTGTGGGGTCCATCCTTCGATATAAGGATTCTTTGCAGTCAGGCCCAGCCCAGGGCCGGGGGCCCCTGGGCACATCCTTTTTCCATTTTCCCTGGGAAAGAAAACTCAGCAGTCCAGGTTCCTGATGTCAGTTTGTAGGGTTCCCTTGGGTCTATCAGGGCAGCACAAGTTTGAGGTGTGGACAAATTCGGTGTGGGGTCCATCCTTCGATATAAGGATTTTTTGCAGTCAGGGCCAGGCGCCCCTGGGCACAACCTTTTTCCATTTTCCCTGGGAAAGAAAACTCAGCAGTCCAGGTTCCTGATGTCAGTTTGTAGGGCTCCCTTGGGTCTATCAGTGCAGCACAAGTTTGAGGTGGGGACAACTTTGGTGTTGGGTCCATCCTTCGATATAAGGATTCTTTGCAGTGAGGTCCCAGCCCAGGGCCAGGGGCCCCTGGGCACATCCTTTTTCCATTTTCCCTGGGAAAGAAAACTCAGCAGTCCAGGTTCCTGATGTCAGTTTGTAGGGCTCCCTTGGGTCTATCAGGGCAGCACAAGTTTGAGGTGGGGACAACTTCGGTGTGGGGTCCATCCTTCGATATAAGGATTCTTTGCAGTGAGGTCCCAGCCCAGGGCCAGGGGCCCCTGGGCACATCCTTTTTCCATTTTCCCTGGGAAAGAAAACTCAGCAGTCCAGGTTCCTGATGTCAGTTTGTAGGGCTCCCTTGGGTCTATCAGGGCAGCACAAGTTTGAGGTGGGGACAACTTCGGTGTGGGGTGCATCCTTCGATATAAGGATTCTTTGCAGTCAGGGCCAGGGGCCCCTGGGCACATCCTTTTTCCATTTTCCCTGGGAAAGAAAACTCAGCAGTCCAGGTTCCTGATGTCAGTTTGTAGGGCTCCCTTGGGTCTATCAGGGCAGCACAAGTTTGAGGTGGGGACAACTTTGGTGTGGGGTCCATCCTTCGATATAAGGATTCTTTGCAGTCAGGGCCAGGGGCCCCTGGGCACATCCTTTTTCCATTTTCCCTGGGAAAGAAAACTCAGCAGTCCAGGTTCCTGATGTCAGTTTGTAGGGCTCCCTTGGGTCTATCAGGGCAGCACAAGTTTGAGGTGGGGACAACTTCGGTGTGGGGTCCATCCTTCGATATAAGGATTCTTTGCAGTGAGGTTCCAGCCCAGGGCCAGGGGCCCCTGGGCACATCCTTTTTCCATTTTCCCTGGGAAAGAAAACTCAGCAGTCCAGGTTCCTGATGTCAGTTTGTAGGGCTCCCTTGGGTCTATCAGGGCAGCACAAGTTTGAGGTGGGGACAACTTCGGTGTGGGGTCCATCCTTCGATATAAGGATTCTTTGCAGTCAGGGCCAGTGGCCCCTTGGGCACATCCTTTTTCCATTTTCCCTGGGAAAGAAAACTCAGTAGTCCAGGTTCCTGATGTCAGTTTGTAGGGTTCCCTTGGGTCTATCAGGGCAGGACAAGTTTGAGGTGGGGACAACTTTGGTGTGGGGTCCATCCTTCGATATAAGGATTTTTTGCAGTCAGGGCCGAGCCCAGTGCCAGAGGCCCCTGGGCACATCCTTTGGCCATTTTCCCTGGGAAAGAAAACTCAGCAGTCCAGGTTCCTGATGTCAGTTTGTAGGGCTCCCTTGGGTCTATCAGGGCAGCACAAGTTTGAGGTGGGGACAATTTCGGTGTGGGGTGCATCCTTCGATATAAGGATTCTTTGCAGCCAGGGCCAGGGACCCCTGGGCACATCCTTTTTCCATTTTCCCTGGGAAAGAAAACTCAGCAGTCCAGGTTCCTGATGTCAGTTTGTAGGGCTCCCTTGGGTCTCTCAGGGCAGCACAAGTTTGAGGTGGGGACAACTTCGGTGTGGGGTCCATCCTTCGATATAAGGATTCTTTGCTGTCACGCCCAGCCCAGGGCCGGGGGCCCCTGGGCACATCCTTTTTCCATTTTCCCTGGGAAAGAAAACTCAGCAGTCCAGGTTCCTGATGTCAGTTTGTAGGGCTCCCTTGGGTCTATCAGGGCAGCACAAGTTTGAGGTGGGGACAACTTCGGTGTGGGGTCCATCCTTCGATATAAGGATTCTTTGCAGTCAGGGCCAGGGGCCCCTGGGCACATCCTTTTTCCATTTTCCCTGGGAAAGAAAACTCAGCAGTCCAGGTTCCTGATGTCAGTTTGTAGGGCTCCCTTGGGTCTATCAGGGCAGCACAAGTTTGAGGTGGGGACAACTTCGGTGTGGGGTCCATCCTTCGATATAAGGATTCTTTGCAGTCAGGCCCAGCCCAGGGCCGGGGGCCCCTGGGCACATCCTTTTTCCATTTTCCCTGGGAAAGAAAACTCAGCAGTCCAGGTTCCTGATGTCAGTTTGTAGGGCTCCCTTGGGTCTATCAGGGCAGCACAAGTTTGAGGTGTGGACAACTTCGGTGTGGGGTCCATCCTTCGATATAAGGATTTTTTGCAGTCAGGGCCAGGCGCCCCTGGGCACACCCTTTTTCCATTTTCCCTGGGAAAGAAAACTCAGCAGTCCAGGTTCCTGATGTCAGTTTGTAGGGCTCCCTTGGGTCTATCAGTGCAGCACAAGTTTGAGGTGGGGACAACTTTGGTGTTGGGTCCATCCTTCGATATAAGGATTCTTTGCAGTGAGGTCCCAGCCCAGGGCCAGGGGCCCCCGGGCACATCCTTTGGCAGTTTTCCCTGGGAAAGAAAACTCAGCAGTCCAGGTTCCTGATGTCAGTTTGTAGGGCTCCCTTGGGTCTATCAGGGCAGCACAAGTTTGAGGTGGGGACAACTTCGGTGTGGGGTCCATCCTTCGATATAAGGATTTTTTGCAGTCAGGGCCAGGGGCCCCTGGGCACATCCTTTTTCCATTTTCCCTGGGAAAGAAAACTCAGCAGTCCAGGTTCCTGATGTCAGTTTGTAGGGCTCCCTTGGGTCTATCAGTGCAGCACAAGTTTGAGGTGGGGACAACTTTGGTGTTGGGTCCATCCTTCGATATAAGGATTCTTTGCAGTGAGGTCCCAGCCCAGGGCCAGGGGCCCCTGGGCACATCCTTTTTCCATTTTCCCTGGGAAAGAAAACTCAGCAGTCCAGGTTCCTGATGTCAGTTTGTAGGGCTCCCTTGGGTCTATCAGGGCAGCACAAGTTTGAGGTGGGGACAACTTCGGTGTGGGGTCCATCCTTCGATATAAGGATTCTTTGCAGTGAGGTCCCAGCCCAGGGCCAGGGGCCCCTGGGCACATCCTTTTTCCATTTTCCCTGGGAAAGAAAACTCAGCAGTCCAGGTTCCTGATGTCAGTTTGTAGGGCTCCCTTGGGTCTATCAGGGCAGCACAAGTTTGAGGTGGGGACAACTTCGGTGTGGGGTGCATCCTTCGATATAAGGATTCTTTGCAGTCAGGGCCAGGGGCCCCTGGGCACATCCTTTTTCCATTTTCCCTGGGAAAGAAAACTCAGCAGTCCAGGTTCCTGATGTCAGTTTGTAGGGCTCCCTTGGGTCTATCAGGGCAGCACAAGTTTGAGGTGGGGACAACTTTGGTGTGGGGTCCATCCTTCGATATAAGGATTCTTTGCAGTCAGGGCCAGGGGCCCCTGGGCACATCCTTTTTCCATTTTCCCTGGGAAAGAAAACTCAGCAGTCCAGGTTCCTGATGTCAGTTTGTAGGGCTCCCTTGGGTCTATCAGGGCAGCACAAGTTTGAGGTGGGGACAACTTCGGTGTGGGGTCCATCCTTCGATATAAGGATTCTTTGCAGTGAGGTTCCAGCCCAGGGCCAGGGGCCCCTGGGCACATCCTTTTTCCATTTTCCCTGGGAAAGAAAACTCAGCAGTCCAGGTTCCTGATGTCAGTTTGTAGGGCTCCCTTGGGTCTATCAGGGCAGCACAAGTTTGAGGTGGGGACAACTTCGGTGTGGGGTCCATCCTTCGATATAAGGATTCTTTGCAGTCAGGGCCAGTGGCCCCTTGGGCACATCCTTTTTCCATTTTCCCTGGGAAAGAAAACTCAGTAGTCCAGGTTCCTGATGTCAGTTTGTAGGGTTCCCTTGGGTCTATCAGGGCAGGACAAGTTTGAGGTGGGGACAACTTTGGTGTGGGGTCCATCCTTCGATATAAGGATTTTTTGCAGTCAGGGCCGAGCCCAGTGCCAGAGGCCCCTGGGCACATCCTTTGGCCATTTTCCCTGGGAAAGAAAACTCAGCAGTCCAGGTTCCTGATGTCAGTTTGTAGGGCTCCCTTGGGTCTATCAGGGCAGCACAAGTTTGAGGTGGGGACAATTTCGGTGTGGGGTGCATCCTTCGATATAAGGATTCTTTGCAGCCAGGGCCAGGGACCCCTGGGCACATCCTTTTTCCATTTTCCCTGGGAAAGAAAACTCAGCAGTCCAGGTTCCTGATGTCAGTTTGTAGGGCTCCCTTGGGTCTCTCAGGGCAGCACAAGTTTGAGGTGGGGACAACTTCGGTGTGGGGTCCATCCTTCGATATAAGGATTCTTTGCTGTCACGCCCAGCCCAGGGCCGGGGGCCCCTGGGCACATCCTTTTTCCATTTTCCCTGGGAAAGAAAACTCAGCAGTCCAGGTTCCTGATGTCAGTTTGTAGGGCTCCCTTGGGTCTCTCAGGGCAGCACAAGTTTGAGGTGGGGACAACTTCGGTGTGGGGTCCATCCTTCGATATAAGGATTCTTTGCTGTCACGCCCAGCCCAGGGCCGGGGGCCCCTGGGCACATCCTTTTTCCATTTTCCCTGGGAAAGAAAACTCAGCAGTCCAGGTTCCTGATGTCAGTTTGTAGGGCTCCCTTGGGTCTATCAGTGCAGCACAAGTTTGAGGTGGGGACAACTTTGGTGTTGGGTCCATCCTTCGATATAAGGATTCTTTGCAGTGAGGTCCCAGCCCAGGGCCAGGGGCCCCCGGGCACATCCTTTGGCAGTTTTCCCTGGGAAAGAAAACTCAGCAGTCCAGGTTCCTGATGTCAGTTTGTAGGGCTCCCTTGGGTCTATCAGGGCAGCACAAGTTTGAGGTGGGGACAACTTCGGTGTGGGGTCCATCCTTCGATATAAGGATTTTTTGCAGTCAGGGCCAGGGGCCCCTGGGCACATCCTTTTTCCATTTTCCCTGGGAAAGAAAACTCAGCAGTCCAGGTTCCTGATGTCAGTTTGTAGGGCTCCCTTGGGTCTATCAGGGCAGCACAAGTTGGAGGTGGGGACAACTTCGGTGTGGGGTCCATCCTTCGATATAAGGATTCTTTGCAGTCAGGGCCAGGGGCCCCTGGGCACATCCTTTTTCCATTTTCCCTGGGAAAGAAAACTCAGCAGTCCAGGTTCCTGATGTCAGTTTGTAGGGCTCCCTTGGGTCTCTCAGGGCAGCACAAGTTTGAGGTGGGGACAACTTCGGTGTGGGGTCCATCCTTCGATATAAGGATTCTTTGCAGTCAGGCCCAGCCCAGGGCAGGGGGCCCCTGGGCACATCCTTTTTCCATTTTCCCTGGGAAAGAAAACTCAGCAGTCCAGGTTCCTGATGTCAGTTTGTAGGGCTCCCTTGGGTCTATCAGGGCAGCACAAGTTTGAGGTGGGGACAACTTCGGTGTGGGGTCCATCCTTCGATATAAGGATTCTTTGCAGTGAGGTCCCAGCCCAGAGCCAGGGGCCCCCGGGCACATCCTTTGGCCATTTTCCCTGGGAAAGAAAACTCAGCAGTCCAGGTTCCTGATGTCAGTTTGTAGGGCTCCCTTGGGTCTATCAGGGCAGCACAAGTTTGAGGTGTGGACAACTTCGGTGTGGGGTCCATCCTTCGATATAAGGATTTTTTGCAGTCAGGGCCAGGGGCCCCTGGGCACATCCTTTTTCCATTTTCCCTGGGAAAGAAAACTCAGCAGTCCAGGTTCCTGATGTCAGTTTGTAGGGCTCCCTTGGGTCTATCAGGGCAGCACAAGTTTGAGGTGGGGACAACTTCGGTGTGGGGTCCATCCTTCGATATAAGGATTCTTTGCAGTCAGGGCCAGGGGCCCCTGGGCACATCCTTTTTCCATTTTCCCTGGGAAAGAAAACTCAGCAGTCCAGGTTCCTGATGTCAGTTTGTAGGGCTCCCTTGGGTCTATCAGGGCAGCACAAGTTTGAGGTGGGGACAACTTCGGTGTGGGGTCCATCCTTCGATATAAGGATTCTTTGCAGTCAGGCCCAGCCCAGGGCCGGGGGCCCCTGGGCACATCCTTTTTCCATTTTCCCTGGGAAAGAAAACTCAGCAGTCCAGGTTCCTGATGTCAGTTTGTAGGGTTCCCTTGGGTCTATCAGGGCAGCACAAGTTTGAGGTGTGGACAAATTCGGTGTGGGGTCCATCCTTCGATATAAGGATTTTTTGCAGTCAGGGCCAGGCGCCCCTGGGCACACCCTTTTTCCATTTTCCCTGGGAAAGAAAACTCAGCAGTCCAGGTTCCTGATGTCAGTTTGCAGGGCTCCCTTGGGTCTATCAGTGCAGCACAAGTTTGAGGTGGGGACAACTTTGGTGTTGGGTCCATCCTTCGATATAAGGATTCTTTGCAGTGAGGTCCCAGCCCAGGGCCAGGGGCCCCTGGGCACATCCTTTTTCCATTTTCCCTGGGAAAGAAAACTCAGCAGTCCAGGTTCCTGATGTCAGTTTGTAGGGCTCCCTTGGGTCTATCAGGGCAGCACAAGTTTGAGGTGGGGACAACTTCGGTGTGGGGTCCATCCTTCGATATAAGGATTCTTTGCAGTGAGGTCCCAGCCCAGGGCCAGGGGCCCCTGGGCACATCCTTTTTCCATTTTCCCTGGGAAAGAAAACTCAGCAGTCCAGGTTCCTGATGTCAGTTTGTAGGGCTCCCTTGGGTCTATCAGGGCAGCACAAGTTTGAGGTGGGGACAACTTTGGTGTGGGGTCCATCCTTCGATATAAGGATTCTTTGCAGTCAGGGCCAGGGGCCCCTGGGCACATCCTTTTTCCATTTTCCCTGGGAAAGAAAACTCAGCAGTCCAGGTTCCTGATGTCAGTTTGTAGGGCTCCCTTGGGTCTATCAGGGCAGCACAAGTTTGAGGTGGGGACAACTTCGGTGTGGGGTCCATCCTTCGATATAAGGATTCTTTGCAGTGAGGTTCCAGCCCAGGGCCAGGGGCCCCTGGGCACATCCTTTTTCCATTTTCCCTGGGAAAGAAAACTCAGCAGTCCAGGTTCCTGATGTCAGTTTGTAGGGCTCCCTTGGGTCTATCAGGGCAGCACAAGTTTGAGGTGGGGACAACTTCGGTGTGGGGTCCATCCTTCGATATAAGGATTCTTTGCAGTCAGGGCCAGTGGCCCCTTGGGCACATCCTTTTTCCATTTTCCCTGGGAAAGAAAACTCAGTAGTCCAGGTTCCTGATGTCAGTTTGTAGGGTTCCCTTGGGTCTATCAGGGCAGGACAAGTTTGAGGTGGGGACAACTTTGGTGTGGGGTCCATCCTTCGATATAAGGATTTTTTGCAGTCAGGGCCGAGCCCTGTGCCAGAGGCCCCTGGGCACATCCTTTGGCCATTTTCCCTGGGAAAGAAAACTCAGCAGTCCAGGTTCCTGATGTCAGTTTGTAGGGCTCCCTTGGGTCTATCAGGGCAGCACAAGTTTGAGGTGGGGACAATTTCGGTGTGGGGTGCATCCTTCGATATAAGGATTCTTTGCAGTCAGGGCCAGGGGCCCCTGGGCACATCCTTTTTCCATTTTCCCTGGGAAAGAAAACTCAGCAGTCCAGGTTCCTGATGTCAGTTTGTAGGGCTCCCTTGGGTCTATCAGGGCAGCACAAGTTTGAGGTGGGGACAACTTCGGTGTGGGGTCCATCCTTCGATATAAGGATTCTTTGCAGTCAGGCCCAGCCCAGGGCCGGGGGCCCCTGGGCACATCCTTTTTCCATTTTCCCTGGGAAAGAAAACTCAGCAGTCCAGGTTCCTGATGTCAGTTTGTAGGGTTCCCTTGGGTCTATCAGGGCAGCACAAGTTTGAGGTGTGGACAACTTCGGTGTGGGGTCCATCCTTCGATATAAGGATTTTTTGCAGTCAGGGCCAGGCGCCCCTGGGCACACCCTTTTTCCATTTTCCCTGGGAAAGAAAACTCAGCAGTCCAGGTTCCTGATGTCAATTTGTAGGGCTCCCTTGGGTCTATCAGTGCAGCACAAGTTTGAGGTGGGGACAACTTTGGTGTTGGGTCCATCCTTCGATATAAGGATTCTTTGCAGTGAGGTCCCAGCCCAGGGCCAGGGGCCCCCGGGCACATCCTTTGGCAGTTTTCCCTGGGAAAGAAAACTCAGCAGTCCAGGTTCCTGATGTCAGTTTGTAGGGCTCCCTTGGGTCTATCAGGGCAGCACAAGTTTGAGGTGGGGACAACTTCGGTGTGGGGTCCATCCTTCGATATAAGGATTTTTTGCAGTCAGGGCCAGTGGCCCCTGGGCACATCCTTTTTCCATTTTCCCTGGGAAAGAAAACTCAGCAGTCCAGGTTCCTGATGTCAGTTTGTAGGGCTCCCTTGGGTCTATCAGGGCAGCACAAGTTTGAGGTGGGGACAACTTCGGTGTGGGGTCCATCCTTCGATATAAGGATTCTTTGCAGTCAGGGCCAGGGGCCCCTGGGCACATCCTTTTTCCATTTTCCCTGGGAAAGAAAACTCAGCAGTCCAGGTTCCTGATGTCAGTTTGTAGGGCTCCCTTGGGTCTATCAGGGCAGCACAAGTTTGAGGTGGGGACAACTTCGGTGTGGGGTCCATCCTTCGATATAAGGATTTTTTGCAGTCAGGCCCAGCCCAGGGCCGGGGGCCCCTGGGCACATCCATTTTCCATTTTCCCTGGGAAAGAAAACTCAGCAGTCCAGGTTCCTGATGTCAGTTTGTAGGGTTCCCTTGGGTCTATCAGGGCAGCACAAGTTTGAGGTGGGGACAACTTCGGTGTGGGGTCCATCCTTCGATATAAGGGTTCTTTGCAGTGAGGTCCCAGCCCAGGGCCAGGGGCCCCTGGGCACATCCTTTTTCCATTTTCCCTGGGAAAGAAAACTCAGCAGTCCAGGTTCCTGATGTCAGTTTGTAGGGCTCCCTTGGGTCTATCAGGGCAGCACAAGTTTGAGGTGGGGACAACTTCGGTGTGGGGTCCATCCTTTGATATAAGGATTCTTTGCAGTCAGGGCCAGGGGCCCCTGGGCACATCCTTTTTCCATTTTCCCTGGGAAAGAAAACTCAGCAGTCCAGGTTCCTGATGTCAGTTTGTAGGGCTCCCTTGGGTCTATCAGGGCAGCACAAGTTTGAGGTGGGGACAACTTCGGTGTGGGGTCCATCCTTCGATATAAGGGTTCTTTGCAGTCAGGCCCAGCCCAGGGCCAGGGGCCCCTGGGCACATCCTTTTTCCATTTTCCCTGGGAAAGAAAACTCAGCAGTCCAGGTTCCTGATGTCAGTTTGTAGGGCTCCCTTGGGTCTATCAGGGCAGCACAATTTTGAGGTGGGGACAACTTCGGTGTGGGGTCCATCCTTCGATATAAGGATTCTTTGCAGTCAGGCCCAGCCCAGGGCCGGGGGCCCCTGGGCACATCCTTTTTCCATTTTCCCTGGGAAAGAAAACTCAGCAGTCCAGGTTCCTGATGTCAGTTTGTAGGGTTCCCTTGGGTCTATCAGGGCAGCACAAGTTTGAGGTGGGGACAACTTTGGTGTGGGGTCCATCCTTCGATATAAGGATTTTTTCCAGTCAGGGCCAGGGGCCCCTGGGCACATCCTTTTTCCATTTTCCCTGGGAAAGAAAACTCAGCAGTCCAGGTTCCTGATGTCAGTTTGTAGGGCTCCCTTGGGTCTATCAGGGCAGCACAAGTTTGAGGTGGGGACAACTTTGGTGTGGGGTCCATCCTTCGATATAAGGATTTTTTGCAGTCAGGGCCCAGCCCTGTGCCAGGGGCCCCTGGGCACATCCTTTGGCCATTTTCCCTGGGAAAGAAAACTCAGCAGTCCAGGTTCCTGATGTCAGTTTGTAGGGCTCCCTTGGGTCTATCAGGGCAGCACAAGTTTGAGGTGGGGACAATTTCGGTGTGGGGTGCATCCTTCGATATAAGGATTCTTTGCAGCCAGGGCCAGGGACCCCTGGGCACATCCTTTTTCCATTTTCCCTGGGAAAGAAAACTCAGCAGTCCAGGTTCCTGATGTCAGTTTGTAGGGCTCCCTTGGGTCTCTCAGGACATCACAATTTTGAGGTGGGGACAACTTCGGTGTGGGGTCCATCCTTCGATATAAGGATTCTTTGCAGTCAGGCCCAGCCCAGGGCCGGGGGCCCCTGGGCACATCCTTTTTCCATTTTCCCTGGGAAAGAAAACTCAGCAGTCCAGGTTCCTGATGTCAGTTTGTAGGGCTCCCTTGGGTCTATCAGGGCAGCACAAGTTTGAGGTGGGGACAACTTCGGTGTGGGGTCCATCCTTCGATATAAGGATTCTTTGCAGTCAGGGCCAGGGGCCCCTGGGCACATCCTTTTTCCATTTTCCCTGGGAAAGAAAACTCAGCAGTCCAGGTTCCTGATGTCAGTTTGTAGGGCTCCCTTGGGTCTCTCAGGGCATCACAATTTTGAGGTGGGGACAACTTCGGTGTGGGGTCCATCCTTCGATATAAGGATTCTTTGCAGTCAGGCCCAGCCCAGGGCCGGGGGCCCCTGGGCACATCCTTTTTCCATTTTCCCTGGGAAAGAAAACTCAGCAGTCCAGGTTCCTGATGTCAGTTTGTAGGGCTCCCTTGGGTCTATCAGGGCAGCACAAGTTTGAGGTGGGGACAACTTCGGTGTGGGGTCCATCCTTCGATATAAGGATTTTTTGCAGTCAGGGCCAGGGGCCCCTGGGCACATCCTTTTTCCATTTTCCCTGGGAAAGAAAACTCAGCAGTCCAGGTTCCTGATGTCAGTTTGTAGGGCTCCCTTGGGTCTATCAGGGCAGCACAAGTTTGAGGTGGGGACAACTTCGGTGTGGGGTCCATCCTTCGATATAAGGATTCTTTGCAGTCAGGGCCAGGGGCCCCTGGGCACATCCTTTTTCCATTTTCCCTGGGAAAGAAAACTCAGCAGTCCAGGTTCCTGATGTCAGTTTGTAGGGCTCCCTTGGGTCTATCAGGGCAGCACAAGTTTGAGGTGGGGACAACTTCGGTGTGGGGTCCATCCTTCGATATAAGGGTTCTTTGCAGTGAGGTCCCAGCCCAGGGCCAGGGGCCCCTGGGCACATCCTTTTTCCATTTTCCCTGGGAAAGAAAACTCAGCAGTCCAGGTTCCTGATGTCAGTTTGTAGGGCTCCCTTGGGTCTATCAGGGCGGCACAAGTTTGAGGTGGGGACAACTTCGGTGTGGGGTCCATCCTTCGATATAAGGATTCTTTGCAGTCAGGGCCAGGGGCCCCTGGGCACATCCTTTTTCCATTTTCCCTGGGAAAGAAAACTCAGCAGTCCAGGTTCCTGATGTCAGTTTGTAGGGCTCCCTTGGGTCTATCAGGGCAGCACAAGTTTGAGGTGGGGACAACTTCGGTGTGGGGTCCATCCTTCGATATAAGGATTCTTTGCAGTGAGGTCCCAGCCCAGGGCCAGGGGCCCCTTGGGCACATCCTTTTTCCATTTTCCCTGGGAAAGAAAACTCAGTAGTCCAGGTTCCTGATGTCAGTTTGTAGGGCTCCCTTGGGTCTCTCAGGGCAGCACAAGTTTGAGGTGGGGACAACTTTGGTGTGGGGTGCATCCTTCGATATAAGGATTTTTTGCAGTCAGCGCCAGGGGCCCCTGGGGCACATCCTTTTTCCATTTTCCCTGGGAAAGAAAACTCAGCAGTCCAGGTTCCTGATGTCAGTTTGTAGGGCTCCCTTGGGTCTATCAGGGCAGCACAAGTTTGAGGTGGGGACAACTTTGGTGTGGGGTCCATCCTTCGATATAAGGATTCTTTGCAGTCAGGCCCAGCCCAGGGCCGGGGGCCCCTGGGCACATCCTTTTTCCATTTTCCCTGGGAAAGAAAACTCAGCAGTCCAGGTTCCTGATGTCAGTTTGTAGGGTTCCCTTGGGTCTATCAGGGCAGCACAAGTTTGAGGTGTGGACAACTTCGGTGTGGGGTCCATCCTTCGATATAAGGATTTTTTGCAGTCAGGGCCAGGGGCCCCCGGGCACATCCTTTTTCCATTTTCCCTGGGAAAGAAAACTCAGCAGTCCAGGTTCCTGATGTCAGTTTGTAGGGCTCCCTTGGGTCTATCAGGGCAGCACAAGTTTGAGGTGGGGACAACTTCGGTGTGGGGTCCATCCTTCGATATAAGGATTCTTTCCAGTCAGGGATAGGGGCCCCTGGGCACATCCTTTTTCCATTTTCCCTGGGAAAGAAAACTCAGCAGTCCAGGTTCCTGATGTCAGTTTGTAGGGCTCCCTTGGGTCTATCAGGGCAGCACAAGTTTGAGGTGGGGACAACTTCGGTGTGGGGTCCATCCTTCGATATAAGGGTTCTTTGCAGTGAGGTCCCAGCCCAGGGCCAGGGGCCCCTGGGCACATCCTTTTTCCATTTTCCCTGGGAAAGAAAACTCAGCAGTCCAGGTTCCTGATGTCAGTTTGTAGGGCTCCCTTGGGTCTATCAGGGCAGCACAAGTTTGAGGTGGGGACAACTTCGGTGTGGGGTCCATCCTTCGATATAAGGATTCTTTGCAGTCAGGGCCAGGGGCCCCTGGGCACATCCTTTTTCCATTTTCCCTGGGAAAGAAAACTCAGCAGTCCAGGTTCCTGATGTCAGTTTGTAGGGCTCCCTTGGGTCTATCAGGGCAGCACAAGTTTGAGGTGGGGACAACTTCGGTGTGGGGTCCATCCTTCGATATATGGGTTCTTTGCAGTGAGGTCCCAGCCCAGGGCCAGGGGCCCCTGGGCACATCCTTTTTCCATTTTCCCTGGGAAAGAAAACTCAGCAGTCCAGGTTCCTGATGTCAGTTTGTAGGGCTCCCTTGGGTCTATCAGGGCAGCACAAGTTTGAGGTGGGGACAACTTTGGTGTGGGGTCCATCCTTCGATATAAGGATTTTTTGCAGTCAGGGCCCAGCCCAGTGCCAGAGGCCCCTGGGCACATCCTTTGGCCATTTTCCCTGGGAAAAAAAACTCAGCAGTCCAGGTTCCTGATGTCAGTTTGTAGGGCTCCCTTGGGTCTATCAGGGCAGCACAAGTTTGAGGTGGGGACAATTTCGGTGTGGGGTGCATCCTTCGATATAAGGATTCTTTGCAGCCAGGGCCAGGGACACCTGGGCACATCCTTTTTCCATTTTCCCTGGGAAAGAAAACTCAGCAGTCCAGGTTCCTGATGTCAGTTTGTAGGGCTCCCTTGGGTCTATCAGGGCAGCACAAGTTTGAGGTGGGGACAACTTCGGTGTGGGGTCCATCCTTCGATATAAGGATTCTTTGCAGTCAGGGCCAGGGGCCCCTGGGCACATCCTTTTTCCATTTTCCCTGGGAAAGAAAACTCAGCAGTCCAGGTTCCTGATGTCAGTTTGTAGGGCTCCCTTGGGTCTATCAGGGCAGCACAAGTTTGAGGTGGGGACAACTTCGGTGTGGGGTCCATCCTTCGATATAAGGATTCTTTGCAGTGAGGTCCCAGCCCAGGGCCAGGGGCCCCTGGGCACATCCTTTTTCCATTTTCCCTGGGAAAGAAAACTCAGCAGTCCAGGTTCCTGATGTCAGTTTGTAGGGCTCCCTTGGGTCTATCAGGGCAGCACAAGTTTGAGGTGGGGACAACTTCGGTGTGGGGTCCATCCTTCGATATAAGGATTCTTTGCCCTCAGGGCCAGTGGCCCCTTGGGCACATCCTTTTTCCATTTTCCCTGGGAAAGAAAACTCAGCAGTCCAGGTTCCTGATGTCAGTTTGTAGGGCTCCCTTGGGTCTATCAGGGCAGCACAAGTTTGAGGTGGGGACAACTTCGGTGTGGGGTGCATCCTTCGATATAAGGGTTCTTTGCAGTGAGGTCCCAGCCCAGGGCCAGGGGCCCCTGGGCACATCCTTTTTCCATTTTCCCTGGGAAAGAAAACTCAGCAGTCCAGGTTCCTGATGTCAGTTTGTAGGGCTCCCTTGGGTCTATCAGGGCAGCACAAGTTTGAGGTGGGGACAACTTTGGTGTGGGGTCCATCCTTCGATATAAGGATTTTTTGCAGTCAGGGCCCAGCCCAGTGCCAGAGGCCCCTGGGCACATCCTTTGGCCATTTTCCCTGGGAAAAAAAACTCAGCAGTCCAGGTTCCTGATGTCAGTTTGTAGGGCTCCCTTGGGTCTATCAGGGCAGCACAAGTTTGAGGTGGGGACAATTTCGGTGTGGGGTGCATCCTTCGATATAAGGATTCTTTGCAGCCAGGGCCAGGGACACCTGGGCACATCCTTTTTCCATTTTCCCTGGGAAAGAAAACTCAGCAGTCCAGGTTCCTGATGTCAGTTTGTAGGGCTCCCTTGGGTCTATCAGGGCAGCACAAGTTTGAGGTGGGGACAACTTCGGTGTGGGGTCCATCCTTCGATATAAGGATTCTTTGCAGTCAGGGCCAGGGGCCCCTGGGCACATCCTTTTTCCATTTTCCCTGGGAAAGAAAACTCAGCAGTCCAGGTTCCTGATGTCAGTTTGTAGGGCTCCCTTGGGTCTATCAGGGCAGCACAAGTTTGAGGTGGGGACAACTTCGGTGTGGGGTCCATCCTTCGATATAAGGATTCTTTGCAGTGAGGTCCCAGCCCAGGGCCAGGGGCCCCTGGGCACATCCTTTTTCCATTTTCCCTGGGAAAGAAAACTCAGCAGTCCAGGTTCCTGATGTCAGTTTGTAGGGCTCCCTTGGGTCTATCAGGGCAGCACAAGTTTGAGGTGGGGACAACTTCGGTGTGGGGTCCATCCTTCGATATAAGGATTCTTTGCCCTCAGGGCCAGTGGCCCCTTGGGCACATCCTTTTTCCATTTTCCCTGGGAAAGAAAACTCAGCAGTCCAGGTTCCTGATGTCAGTTTGTAGGGCTCCCTTGGGTCTATCAGGGCAGCACAAGTTTGAGGTGGGGACAACTTTGGTGTGGGGTCCATCCTTCGATATAAGGATTTTTTGCAGTCAGGGCCCAGCCCAGTGCCAGGGGCCCCTGGGCACATCCTCTGGCCATTTTCCCTGGGAAAGAAAACTCAGCAGTCCAGGTTCCTGATGTCAGTTTGTAGGGCTCCCTTGGGTCTATCAGGGCAGCACAAGTTTGAGGTGGGGACAACTTCGGTGTGGGGTCCATCCTTCGATATAAGGATTCTTTGCAGTCAGGCCCAGCCCAGGGCCGGGGGCCCCTTGGGCACATCCTTTTTCCATTTTCCCTGGGAAAGAAAACTCAGCAGTCCAGGTTCCTGATGTCAGTTTGTAGGGCTCCCTTGGGTCTATCAGGGCAGCACAAGTTTGAGGTGGGGACAACTTCGGTGTGGGGTCCATCCTTCGATATAAGGATTCTTTGCAGTCAGGCCCAGCCCAGGGCCGGGGGCCCCTGGGCACATCCTTTGGCCATTTTCCCTGGGAAAGAAAACTCAGCAGTCCAGGTTCCTGATGTCAGTTTGTAGGGCTCCCTTGGGTCTATCAGGGCAGCACAAGTTTGAGGTGTGGACAACTTCGGTGTGGCGTGCATCCTTCGATATAAGGATTCTTTGCAGTCAGGGCCAGGGGCCCCTGGGCACATCCTTTTTCCATTTTCCCTGGGAAAGAAAACTCAGCAGTCCAGGTTCCTGATGTGAGTTTGTAGGGCTGCCTTGGGTCTATCAGGGCAGCACAAGTTTGAGGTGGGGACAACTTCGGTGTGGGGTCCATCCTTCGATATAAGGATTCTTTGCAGTCAGGGCCAGGGGCCCCTGGGCACATCCTTTTTCCATTTTCCCTGGGAAAGAAAACTCAGCAGTCCAGGTTCCTGATGTCAGTTTGTAGGGCTCCCTTGGGTCTATCAGGGCAGCACAAGTTTGAGGTGGGGACAACTTCGGTGTGGGGTCCATCCTTCGATATAAGGATTCTTTGCAGTGAGGTCCCAGCCCAGGGCCAGGGGCCCCTGGGCACATCCTTTTTCCATTTTCCCTGGGAAAGAAAACTCAGCATTCCAGGTTCCTGATGTCAGTTTGTAGGGCTCCCTTGGGTCTATCAGGGCAGCACAAGTTTGAGGTGTGGACAACTTCGGTGTGGCGTGCATCCTTCGATATAAGGATTCTTTGCAGTCAGGGCCAGGGGCCCCTGGGCACATCCTTTTTCCATTTTCCCTGGGAAAGAAAACTCAGCAGTCCAGGTTCCTGATGTCAGTTTGTAGGGCTCCCTTGGGTCTATCAGGGCAGCACAAGTTTGAGGTGGGGACAACTTCGGTGTGGGGTCCATCCTTCGATATAAGGATTCTTTGCAGTCAGGGCCAGGGGCCCCTGGGCACATCCTTTTTCCATTTTCCCTGGGAAAGAAAACTCAGCAGTCCAGGTTCCTGATGTCAGTTTGTAGGGCTCCCTTGGGTCTATCAGGGCAGCACAAGTTTGAGGTGGGGACAACTTCGGTGTGGGGTCCATCCTTCGATATAAGGATTCTTTGCAGTGAGGTCCCAGCCCAGGGCCAGGGGCCCCTGGGCACATCCTTTTTCCATTTTCCCTGGGAAAGAAAACTCAGCATTCCAGGTTCCTGATGTCAGTTTGTAGGGCTCCCTTGGGTCTATCAGGGCAGCACAAGTTTGAGGTGGGGACAACTTCGGTGTGGGGTCCATCCTTCGATATAAGGATTCTTTGCAGTCAGGGCCAGTGGCCCCTTGGGCACATCCTTTTTCCATTTTCCCTGGGAAAGAAAACTCAGTAGTCCAGGTTCCTGATGTCAGTTTGTAGGGCTCCCTTGGGTCTATCAGGGCAGCACAAGTTTGAGGTGGGGACAACTTTGGTGTGGGGTCCATCCTTCGATATAAGGATTTTTTGCAGTCAGGGCCCAGCCCAGTGCCAGGGGCCCCTGGGCACATCCTTTGGCCATTTTCCCTGGGAAAGAAAACTCAGCAGTCCAGGTTCCTGATGTCAGTTTGTAGGGCTCCCTTGGGTCTATCAGGGCAGCACAAGTTTGAGGTGGGGACAACTTCGGTGTGGGCTCCATCCTTCGATATAAGGATTCTTTGCAGTCAGGCCCAGCCCAGGGCCGGGGGCCCCTTGGGCACATCCTTTTTCCATTTTCCCTGGGAAAGAAAACTCAGCAGTCCAGGTTCCTGATGTCAGTTTGTAGGGTTCCCTTGGGTCTCTCAGGGCAGCACAAGTTTGAGGTGGGGACAACTTTGGTGTGGGGTCCATCCTTCGATGTAAGGATTTTTTGCAGTCAGGGCCAGGGGCCCCTGGGCACATCCTTTTTCCATTTTCCCTGGGAAAGAAAACTCAGCAGTCCAGGTTCCTGATGTCAGTTTGTAGGGCTCCCTTGGGTCTATCAGGGCAGCACAAGTTTGAGGTGGGGACAACTTTGGTGTGGGGTCCATCCTTCGATATAAGGATTTTTTGCAGTCAGGGCCCAGCCCAGTGCCAGAGGCCCCTGGGCACATCCTTTTTCCATTTTCCCTGGGAAAGAAAACTCAGCAGTCCAGGTTCCTGATGTCAGTTTGTAGGGCTCCCTTGGGTCTATCAGTGCAGCACAAGTTTGAGGTGGGGACAACTTTGGTGTGGGGTCCATCCTTCGATATAAGGATTCTTTGCAGTGAGGTCCCAGCCCAGGGCCAGGGGCCCCCGGGCACATCCTTTTTCCATTTTCCCTGGGAAAGAAAACTCAGCAGTCCAGGTTCCTGATGTCAGTTTGTAGGGCTCCCTTGGGTCTATCAGAGCAGCACAAGTTTGAGGTGGGGACAACTTCGGTGTGGGGTCCATCCTTCGATATAAGGATTCTTTGCAGTCAGGGCAGGGGCCCCTGGGCACATCCTTTTTCCATTTTCCCTGGGAAAGAAAACTCAGCAGTCCAGGTTCCTGATGTCAGTTTGTAGGGCTCCCTTGGGTCTATCAGGGCAGCACAAGTTTGAGGTGGGGACAACTTCGGTGTGGGGTCCATCCTTCGATATAAGGATTCTTTGCAGTCAGGGCCAGGGGCCCCTGGGCACATCCTTTTTCCATTTTCCCTGGGAAAGAAAACTCAGCAGTCCAGGTTCCTGATGTCAGTTTGTAGGGCTCCCTTGGGTCTATCAGGGCAGCACAAGTTTGAGGTGGGGACAACTTCGGTGTGGGGTCCATCCTTCGATATAAGGATTCTTTGCAGTGAGGTCCCAGCCCAGGGCCAGGGGCCCCTGGGCACATCCTTTTTCCATTTTCCCTGGGAAAGAAAACTCAGCAGTCCAGGTTCCTGATGTCAGTTTGTAGGGCTCCCTTGGGTCTATCAGGGCAGCACAAGTTTGAGGTGGGGACAACTTTGGTGTGGGGTCCATCCTTCGATATAAGGATTTTTTGCAGTCAGGGCCCAGCCCTGTGCCAGGGGCCCCTGGGCACATCCTTTGGCCATTTTCCCTGGGAAAGAAAACTCAGCAGTCCAGGTTCCTGATGTCAGTTTGTAGGGTTCCCTTGGGTCTCTCAGGGCAGCACAAGTTTGAGGTGGGGACACCTTTGGTGTGGGGTCCATCCTTCGATATAAGGATTTTTTGCAGTGAGGGCCAGGGGCCCCTGGGCACATCCTTTTTCCATTTTCCCTGGGAAAGAAAACTCAGCAGTCCAGGTTCCTGATGTCAGTTTGTAGGGCTCCCTTGGGTCTATCAGGGCAGCACAAGTTTGAGGTGGGGACAACTTTGGTGTGGGGTCCATCCTTCGATATAAGGATTTTTTGCAGTCAGGGCCCAGCCCAGTGCCAGGGGCCCCTGGGCACATCCTTTGGCCATTTTCCCTGGGAAAGAAAACTCAGCAGTCCAGGTTCCTGATGTCAGTTTGTAGGGCTCCCTTGGGTCTCTCAGGGCAGCACAAGTTTGAGGTGGGGACAATTTCGGTGTGGGGTCCATCCTTCGATATAAGGATTCTTTGCACCAGGGCCAGGGACACCTGGGCACATCCTTTTTCCATTTTCCCTGGGAAAGAAAACTCAGCAGTCCAGGTTCCTGATGTCAGTTTGTAGGGCTCCCTTGGGTCTATCAGGGCAGCACAAGTTTGAGGTGGGGACAACTTCGGTGTGGGGTCCATCCTTCGATATAAGGATTTTTTGCAGTCAGGGCCAGGGGCCCCTGGGCACATCCTTTTTCCATTTTCCCTGGGAAAGAAAACTCAGCAGTCCAGGTTCCTGATGTCAGTTGATAGGGCTCCCTTGGGTCTATCAGGGCAGCACAAGTTTGAGGTGGGGACAACTTCGGTGTGGGGTCCATCCTTCGATATAAGGGTTCTTTGCAGTGAGGTCCCAGCCCAGGGCCAGGGGCCCCTGGGCACATCCTTTTTCCATTTTCCCTGGGAAAGAAAACTCAGCAGTCCAGGTTCCTGATGTCAGTTTGTAGGGCTCCCTTGGGTCTATCAGGGCAGCACAAGTTTGAGGTGGGGACAACTTCGGTGTGGGGTGCATCCTTCGATATAAGGATTCTTTGCAGTCAGGGCCAGGGGCCCCTGGGCACATCCTTTTTCCATTTTCCCTGGGAAAGAAAACTCAGCAGTCCAGGTTCCTGATGTCAGTTTGTAGGGCTCCCTTGGGTCTATCAGGGCAGCACAAGTTTGAGGTGGGGACAATTTCGGAGTGGGGTGCATCCTTCGATATAAGGATTCTTTGCAGCCAGGGCCAGGGACACCTGGGCACATCCTTTTTCCATTTTCCCTGGGAAAGAAAACTCAGCAGTCCAGGTTCCTGATGTCAGTTTGTAGGGCTCCCTTGGGTCTATCAGGGCAGCACAAGTTTGAGGTGGGGACAACTTCGGTGTGGGCTCCATCCTTCGATATAAGGGTTCTTTGCAGTGAGGTCCCAGCCCAGGGCCAGGGGCCCCTGGGCACATCCTTTTTCCATTTTCCCTGGGAAAGAAAACTCAGCAGTCCAGGTTCCTGATGTCAGTTTGTAGGGCTCCCTTGGGTCTATCAGGGCAGCACAAGTTTGAGGTGGGGACAACTTCGGTGTGGGGTCCATCCTTCGATATAAGGATTCTTTGCAGTCAGGGCCAGGGGCCCCTGGGCACATCCTTTTTCCATTTTCCCTGGGAAAGAAAACTCAGCAGTCCAGGTTCCTGATGTCAGTTTGTAGGGTTCCCTTGGGTCTCTCAGGGCAGCACAAGTTTGAGGTGGGGACACCTTTGGTCTGGAGTCCATCCTTCGATATAAGGATTTTTTGCAGTGAGGGCCAGGGGCCCCTGGGCACATCCTTTTTCCATTTTCCCTGGGAAAGAAAACTCAGCAGTCCAGGTTCCTGATGTCAGTTTGTAGGGCTCCCTTGGGTCTATCAGGGCAGCACAAGTTTGAGGTGGGGACAACTTTGGTGTGGGGTCCATCCTTCGATATAAGGATTTTTTGCAGTCAGGGCCCAGCCCAGTGCCAGGGGCCCCTGGGCACATCCTTTGGCCATTTTCCCTGGGAAAGAAAACTCAGCAGTCCAGGTTCCTGATGTCAGTTTGTAGGGCTCCCTTGGGTCTCTCAGGGCAGCACAAGTTTGAGGTGGGGACAATTTCGGTGTGGGGTGCATCCTTCGATATAAGGATTCTTTGCACCAGGGCCAGGGACACCTGGGCACATCCTTTTTCCATTTTCCCTGGGAAAGAAAACTCAGCAGTCCAGGTTCCTGATGTCAGTTTGTAGGGCTCCCTTGGGTCTATCAGGGCAGCACAAGTTTGAGGTGGGGACAACTTCGGTGTGGGGTCCATCCTTCGATATAAGGATTTTTTGCAGTCAGGGCCAGGGGCCCCTGGGCACATCCTTTTTCCATTTTCCCTGGGAAAGAAAACTCAGCAGTCCAGGTTCCTGATGTCAGTTGATAGGGCTCCCTTGGGTCTATCAGGGCAGCACAAGTTTGAGGTGGGGACAACTTCGGTGTGGGGTCCATCCTTCGATATAAGGGTTCTTTGCAGTGAGGTCCCAGCCCAGGGCCAGGGGCCCCTGGGCACATCCTTTTTCCATTTTCCCTGGGAAAGAAAACTCAGCAGTCCAGGTTCCTGATGTCAGTTTGTAGGGCTCCCTTGGGTCTATCAGGGCAGCACAAGTTTGAGGTGGGGACAACTTCGGTGTGGGGTCCATCCTTCGATATAAGGATTCTTTGCAGTCAGGGCCAGGGGCCCCTGGGCACATCCTTTTTCCATTTTCCCTGGGAAAGAAAACTCAGCAGTCCAGGTTCCTGATGTCAGTTTGTAGGGCTCCCTTGGGTCTATCAGGGCAGCACAAGTTTGAGGTGGGGACAACTTCGGTGTGGGGTCCATCCTTCGATATAAGGATTCTTTGCAGTCAGGGCCAGTGGCCCCTTGGGCACATCCTTTTTCCATTTTCCCTGGGAAAGAAAACTCAGTAGTCCAGGTTCCTGATGTCAGTTTGTAGGGCTCCCTTGGGTCTATCAGGGCAGCACAAGTTTGAGGTGGGGACAACTTTGGTGTGGGGTCCATCCTTCGATATAAGGATTTTTTGCAGTCAGGGCCCAGCCCAGTGCCAGGGGCCCCTGGGCACATCCTTTGGCCATTTTCCCTGGGAAAGAAAACTCAGCAGTCCAGGTTCCTGATGTCAGTTTGTAGGGCTCCCTTGGGTCTATCAGGGCAGCACAAGTTTGAGGTGGGGACAACTTCGGTGTGGGGTCCATCCTTCGATATAAGGATTCTTTGCAGTCAGGCCCAGCCCAGGGCCGGGGGCCCCTTGGGCACATCCTTTTTCCATTTTCCCTGGGAAAGAAAACTCAGCAGTCCAGGTTCCTGATGTCAGTTTGTAGGGTTCCCTTGGGTCTCTCAGGGCAGCACAAGTTTGAGGTGGGGACAACTTTGGTGTGGGGTCCATCCTTCGATATAAGGATTTTTTGCAGTCAGGGCCAGGGGCCCCTGGGCACATCCTTTTTCCATTTTCCCTGGGAAAGAAAACTCAGCAGTCCAGGTTCCTGATGTCAGTTTGTAGGGCTCCCTTGGGTCTATCAGGGCAGCACAAGTTTGAGGTGGGGACAATTTCGGAGTGGGGTGCATCCTTCGATATAAGGATTCTTTGCAGCCAGGGCCAGGGACACCTGGGCACATCCTTTTTCCATTTTCCCTGGGAAAGAAAACTCAGCAGTCCAGGTTCCTGATGTCAGTTTGTAGGGCTCCCTTGGGTCTATCAGGGCAGCACAAGTTTGAGGTGGGGACAACTTCGGTGTGGGCTCCATCCTTCGATATAAGGGTTCTTTGCAGTGAGGTCCCAGCCCAGGGCCAGGGGCCCCTGGGCACATCCTTTTTCCATTTTCCCTGGGAAAGAAAACTCAGCAGTCCAGGTTCCTGATGTCAGTTTGTAGGGCTCCCTTGGGTCTATCAGGGCAGCACAAGTTTGAGGTGGGGACAACTTCGGTGTGGGGTCCATCCTTCGATATAAGGATTCTTTGCAGTCAGGGCCAGGGGCCCCTGCGCACATCCTTTTTCCATTTTCCCTGGGAAAGAAAACTCAGCAGTCCAGGTTCCTGATGTCACTTTGTAGGGCTCCCTTGGGTCTATCAGGGCAGCACAAGTTTGAGGTGGGGACAACTTCGGTGTGGGGTCCATCCTTCGATATAAGGATTCTTTGCAGTGAGGTCCCAGCCCAGGGCCAGGGGCCCCTGGGCACATCCTTTTTCCATTTTCCCTGGGAAAGAAAACTCAGCAGTCCAGGTTCCTGATGTCAGTTTGTAGGGCTCCCTTGGGTCTATCAGGGCAGCACAAGTTTGAGGTGGGGACAACTTCGGTGTGGGGTCCATCCTTCGATATAAGGATTCTTTGCCCTCAGGGCCAGTGGCCCCTTGGGCACATCCTTTTTCCATTTTCCCTGGGAAAGAAAACTCAGGAGTCCAGGTTCCTGATGTCAGTTTGTAGGGCTCCCTTGGGTCTATCAGGGCAGCACAAGTTTGAGGTGGGGACAACTTTGGTGTGGGGTCCATCCTTCGATATAAGGATTTTTTGCAGTCAGGACCCAGCCCAGTGCCAGGGGCCCCTGGGCACATCCTTTGGCCATTTTCCCTGGGAAAGAAAACTCAGCAGTCCAGGTTCCTGATGTCAGTTTGTAGGCCTCCCTTGGGTCTATCAGGGCAGCACAAGTTTGAGGTGGGGACAACTTCGGTGTGGGGTCCATCCTTCGATATAAGGATTCTTTGAAGTCAGGCCCAGCCCAGGGCCGGGGGCCCCTTGGGCACATCCTTTTTCCATTTTCCCTGGGAAAGAAAACTCAGCAGTCCAGGTTCCTGATGTCAGTTTGTAGGGTTCCCTTGGGTCTCTCAGAGCAGCACAAGTTTGAGGTGGGGACAACTTTGGTGTGGGCTCCATCCTTCGATATAAGGATTCTTTACAGTCAGGCCCAGCCCAGGGCCGGGGGCCCCTGGGCACATCCTTTGGCCATTTTCCCTGGGAAAGAAAACTCAGCAGTCCAGGTTCCTGATGTCAGTTGGTAGGGCTCCCTTGGGTCTATCAGGGCAGCACAAGTTTGAGGTGTGGACAACTTCGGTGTGGGGTGCATCCTTCGATATAAGGATTCTTTGCAGTCAGGGCCAGGGGCCCCTGGGCACATCCTTTTTCCATTTTCCCTGGGAAAGAAAACTCAGCAGTCCAGGTTCCTGATGTCAGTTTGTAGGGCTCCCTTGGGTCTATCAGGGCAGCACAAGTTTGAGGTGGGGACAACTTCGGTGTGGGGTCCATCCTTCGATATAAGGATTCTTTGCAGTCAGGGCCAGGGGCCCCTGGGCACATCCTTTTTCCATTTTCCCTGGGAAAGAAAACTCAGCAGTCCAGGATCCTGATGTCAGTTTGTAGGGCTCCCTTGGGTCTATCAGGGCAGCACAAGTTTGAGGTGGGGACAACTTCGGTGTGGGGTCCATCCTTCGATATAAGGATTCTTTGCAGTGAGGTCCCAGCCCAGGGCCAGGGGCCCCTGGGCACATCCTTTTTCCATTTTCCCTGGGAAAGAAAACTCAGCAGTCCAGGTTCCTGATGTCAGTTTGTAGGGCTCCCTTGGGTCTATCAGGGCAGCACAAGTTTGAGGTGGGGACAACTTTGGTGTGGGGTCCATCCTTCGATATAAGGATTCTTTGCAGTCAGGGCCAGGGGCCCCTGGGCACATCCTTTTTCCATTTTCCCTGGGAAAGAAAACTCAGCAGTCCAGGTTCCTGATGTCAGTTTGTAGGGCTCCCTTGGGTCTATCAGGGCAGCACAAGTTTGAGGTGGGGACAACTTCGGTGTGGGGTCCATCCTTCGATATAAGGATTTTTTGCAGTCAGGGCCAGGGGCCCCTGGGCACATCCTTTTTCCATTTTCCCTGGGAAAGAAAACTCAGCAGTCCAGGTTCCTGATGTCAGTTTGTAGGGCTCCCTTGGGTCTATCAGGGCAGCACAAGTTTGAGGTGGGGACAACTTTGGTGTGGGGTCCATCCTTCGATATAAGGATTTTTTGCAGTCAGGGCCCAGCCCAGTGCCAGAGGCCCCTGGGCACATCCTTTGGCCATTTTCCCTGGGAAAGAAAACTCAGCAGTCCAGGTTCCTGATGTCAGTTTGTAGGGCTCCCTTGGGTCTATCAGGGCAGCACAAGTTTGAGGTGGGGACAATTTCGGTGTGGGGTGCATCCTTCGATATAAGGATTCTTTGCAGCCAGGGCCAGGGACACCTGGGCACATCCTTTTTCCATTTTCCCTGGGAAAGAAAACTCAGCAGTCCAGGTTCCTGATGTCAGTTTGTAGGGCTCCCTTGGGTCTATCAGGGCAGCACAAGTTTGAGGTGGGGACAACTTCGGTGTGGGCTCCATCCTTCGATATAAGGGTTCTTTGCAGTGAGGTCCCAGCCCAGGGCCAGGGGCCCCTGGGCACATCCTTTTTCCATTTTCCCTGGGAAAGAAAACTCAGCAGTCCAGGTTCCTGATGTCAGTTTGTAGGGCTCCCTTGGGTCTATCAGGGCAGCACAAGTTTGAGGTGGGGACAACTTCGGTGTGGGGTCCATCCTTCGATATAAGGATTCTTTGCAGTGAGGTCCCAGCCCAGGGCCAGGGGCCCCTGGGCACATCCTTTTTCCATTTTCCCTGGGAAAGAAAACTCAGCAGTCCAGGTTCCTGATGTCAGTTGGTAGGGCTCCCTTGGGTCTATCAGGGCAGCACAAGTTTGAGGTGTGGACAACTTCGGTGTGGGGTGCATCCTTCGATATAAGGATTCTTTGCAGTCAGGGCCAGGGGCCCCTGGGCACATCCTTTTTCCATTTTCCCTGGGAAAGAAAACTCAGCAGTCCAGGTTCCTGATGTCAGTTTGTAGGGCTCCCTTGGGTCTATCAGGGCAGCACAAGTTTGAGGTGGGGACAACTTCGGTGTGGGGTCCATCCTTCGATATAAGGATTCTTTGCAGTCAGGGCCAGGGGCCCCTGGGCACATCCTTTTTCCATTTTCCCTGGGAAAGAAAACTCAGCAGTCCAGGTTCCTGATGTCAGTTTGTAGGGCTCCCTTGGGTCTATCAGGGCAGCACAAGTTTGAGGTGGGGACAACTTCGGTGTGGGGTCCATCCTTCGATATAAGGATTCTTTGCAGTGAGGTCCCAGCCCAGGTTCAGGGGCCCCTGGGCACATCCTTTTTCCATTTTCCCTGGGAAAGAAAACTCAGCAGTCCAGGTTCCTGATGTCAGTTTGTAGGGCTCCCTTGGGTCTATCAGGGCAGCACAAGTTTGAGGTGTGGACAACTTCGGTGTGGGGTGCATCCTTCGATATAAGGATTCTTTGCAGTCAGGGCCAGGGGCCCCTGGGCACATCCTTTTTCCATTTTCCCTGGGAAAGAAAACTCAGCAGTCCAGGTTCCTGATGTCAGTTTGTAGGGTTCCCTTGGGTCTCTCAGGGCAGCACAAGTTTGAGGTGGGGACAACTTCGGTGTGGGGTCCATCCTTCGATATAAGGGTTCTTTGCAGTGAGGTCCCAGCCCAGGGCCAGGGGCCCCTGGGCACATCCTTTTTCCATTTTCCCTGGGAAAGAAAACTCAGCAGTCCAGGTTCCTGATGTCAGTTTGTAGGGCTCCCTTGGGTCTATCAGGGCAGCACAAGTTTGAGGTGGGGACAATTTCGGTGTGGGGTGCATCCTTCGATATAAGGATTCTTTGCAGCCAGGGCCAGGGACCCCTGGGCACATCCTTTTTCCATTTTCCCTGGGAAAGAAAACTCAGCAGTCCAGGTTCCTGATGTCAGTTTGTAGGGCTCCCTTGGGTCTATCAGGGCAGCACAAGTTTGAGGTGGGGACAACTTCGGTGTGGGGTCCATCCTTCGATATAAGGATTTTTTGCAGTCAGGGCCAGGGGCCCCTGGGCACATCCTTTTTCCATTTTCCCTGGGAAAGAAAACTCAGCAGTCCAGGTTCCTGATGTCAGTTTGTAGGGCTCCCTTGGGTCTATCAGGGCAGCACAAGTTTGAGGTGGGGACAACTTCGGTGTGGGGTCCATCCTTCGATATAAGGATTCTTTGCAGTGAGGTCCCAGCCCAGGGCCAGGGGCCCCTGGGCACATCCTTTTTCCATTTTCCCTGGGAAAGAAAACTCAGCAGTCCAGGTTCCTGATGTCAGTTTGTAGGGCTCCCTTGGGTCTATCAGGGCAGCACAAGTTTGAGGTGGGGACAACTTCGGTGTGGGGTCCATCCTTCGATATAAGGATTCTTTGCAGTCAGGGCCAGTGGCCCCTTGGGCACATCCTTTTTCCATTTTCCCTGGGAAAGAAAACTCAGTAGTCCAGGTTCCTGATGTCAGTTTGTAGGGCTCCCTTGGGTCTATCAGGGCAGCACAAGTTTGAGGTGGGGACAACTTTGGTGTGGGGTCCATCCTTCGATATAAGGATTTTTTGCAGTCAGGGCCCAGCCCAGTGCCAGGGGCCCCTGGGCACATCCTTTGGCCATTTTCCCTGGGAAAGAAAACTCAGCAGTCCAGGTTCCTGATGTCAGTTTGTAGGGCTCCCTTGGGTCTATCAGGGCAGCACAAGTTTGAGGTGGGGACAACTTCGGTGTGGGGTCCATCCTTCGATATAAGGATTCTTTGCAGTCAGGCCCAGCCCAGGGCCGGGGGCCCCTTGGGCACATCCTTTTTCCATTTTCCCTGGGAAAGAAAACTCAGCAGTCCAGGTTCCTGATGTCAGTTTGTAGGGTTCCCTTGGGTCTCTCAGGGCAGCACAAGTTTGAGGTGGGGACAACTTTGGTGTGGGGTCCATCCTTCGATATAAGGATTTTTTGCAGTCAGGGCCAGGGGCCCCTGGGCACATCCTTTTTCCATTTTCCCTGGGAAAGAAAACTCAGCAGTCCAGGTTCCTGATGTCAGTTGATAGGGCTCCCTTGGGTCTATCAGGGCAGCACAAGTTTGAGGTGGGGACAACTTCGGTGTGGGGTCCATCCTTCGATATAAGGATTCTTTGCAGTCAGGCCCAGCCCAGGGCCGGGGGCCCCTGGGCACATCCTTTGGCCATTTTCCCTGGGAAAGAAAACTCAGCAGTCCAGGTTCCTGATGTCAGTTGGTAGGGCTCCCTTGGGTCTATCAGGGCAGCACAAGTTTGAGGTGTGGACAACTTCGGTGTGGGGTGCATCCTTCGATATAAGGATTCTTTGCAGTCAGGGCCAGGGGCCCCTGGGCACATCCTTTTTCCATTTTCCCTGGGAAAGAAAACTCAGCAGTCCAGGTTCCTGATGTCAGTTTGTAGGGCTCCCTTGGGTCTATCAGGGCAGCACAAGTTTGAGGTGGGGACAACTTCGGTGTGGGGTCCATCCTTCGATATAAGGATTCTTTGCAGTCAGGGCCAGGGGCCCCTGGGCACATCCTTTTTCCATTTTCCCTGGGAAAGAAAACTCAGCAGTCCAGGTTCCTGATGTCAGTTTGTAGGGCTCCCTTGGGTCTATCAGGGCAGCACAAGTTTGAGGTGGGGACAACTTTGGTGTGGGGTCCATCCTTCGATATAAGGATTCTTTGCAGTGAGGTCCCAGCCCAGGTTCAGGGGCCCCTGGGCACATCCTTTTTCCATTTTCCCTGGGAAAGAAAACTCAGCAGTCCAGGTTCCTGATGTCAGTTTGTAGGGCTCCCTTGGGTCTATCAGGGCAGCACAAGTTTGAGGTGGGGACAACTTCGGTGTGGGGTCCATCCTTCGATATAAGGGTTCTTTGCAGTGAGGTCCCAGCCCAGGGCCAGGGGCCCCTGGGCACATCCTTTTTCCATTTTCCCTGGGAAAGAAAACTCAGCAGTCCAGGTTCCTGATGTCAGTTTGTAGGGCTCCCTTGGGTCTATCAGGGCAGCACAATTTTGAGGTGGGGACAACTTCGGTGTGGGGTCCATCCTTCGATATAAGGATTCTTTGCAGTCAGGGCCAGGGGCCCCTGGGCACATCCTTTTTCCATTTTCCCTGGGAAAGAAAACTCAGCAGTCCAGGTTCCTGATGTCAGTTTGTAGGGCTCCCTTGGGTCTATCAGGGCAGCACAAGTTTGAGGTGGGGACAACTTCGGTGTGGGCTCCATCCTTCGATATAAGGATTCTTTGCAGTCAGGCCCAGCCCAGGGCCGGGGGCCCCTGGGCACATCCTTTTTCCATTTTCCCTGGGAAAGAAAACTCAGTAGTCCAGGTTCCTGATGTCAGTTTGTAGGGCTCCCTTGGGTCTATCAGGGCAGCACAAGTTTGAGGTGGGGACAACTTTGGTGTGGGGTCCATCCTTCGATATAAGGATTTTTTGCAGTCAGGGCCCAGCCCTGTGCCAGGGGCCCCTGGACACATCCTTTGGCCATTTTCCCTGGGAAAGAAAACTCAGCAGTCCAGGTTCCTGATGTCAGTTTGTAGGGCTCCCTTGGGTCTCTCAGGGCAGCACAAGTTTGAGGTGGGGACAACTTTGGTGTGGGGTCCATCCTTCGATATAAGGATTTTTTGCAGTCAGGGCCAGGGGCCCCTGGGCACATCCTTTTTCCATTTTCCCTGGGAAAGAAAACTCAGCAGTCCAGGTTCCTGATGTCAGTTTGTAGGGCTCCCTTGGGTCTATCAGGGCAGCACAAGTTTGAGGTGGGGACAACTTTGGTGTGGGGTCCATCCTTCGATATAAGGATTTTTTGCAGTCAGGGCCCAGCCCAGTGCCAGAGGCCCCTGGGCACATCCTTTGGCCATTTTCCCTGGGAAAGAAAACTCAGCAGTCCAGGTTCCTGATGTCAGTTGGTAGGGCTCCCTTGGGTCTATCAGGGCAGCACAAGTTTGAGGTGTGGACAACTTCGGTGTGGGGTGCATCCTTCGATATAAGGATTCTTTGCAGTCAGGGCCAGGGGCCCCTGGGCACATCCTTTGGCCATTTTCCCTGGGAAAGAAAACTCAGCAGTCCAGGTTCCTGATGTCAGTTTGTAGGGCTCCCTTGGGTCTATCAGGGCAGCACAAGTTTGAGGTGGGGACAACTTCGGTGTGGGGTCCATCCTTCGATATAAGGATTCTTTGCAGTGAGGTCCCCGCCCAGGGCCGGGGGCCCCTGGGCACATCCTTTTTCCATTTTCCCTGGGAAAGAAAACTCAGCAGTCCAGGTTCCTGATGTCAGTTGGTAGGGCTCCCTTGGGTCTATCAGGGCAGCACAAGTTTGAGGTGGGGACAACTTCGGTGTGGGGTCCATCCTTCGATATAAGGGTTCTTTGCAGTGAGGTCCCAGCCCAGGGCCAGGGGCCCCTGGGCACATCCTTTTTCCATTTTCCCTGGGAAAGAAAACTCAGCAGTCCAGGTTCCTGATGTCAGTTTGTAGGGCTCCCTTGGGTCTATCAGGGCAGCACAAGTTTGAGGTGGGGACAACTTCGGTGTGGGGTCCATCCTTCGATATAAGGATTTCTTGCAGTCAGGGCCAGGGGCCCCTGGGCACATCCTTTTTCCATTTTCCCTGGGAAAGAAAACTCAGCAGTCCAGGTTCCTGATGTCAGTTTGTAGGGCTCCCTTGGGTCTATCAGGGCAGCACAAGTTTGAGGTGGGGACAACTTCGGTGTGGGGTCCATCCTTCGATATAAGGATTCTTTGCAGTCAGGGCCAGTGGCCCCTTGGGCACATCCTTTTTCCATTTTCCCTGGGAAAGAAAACTCAGTAGTCCAGGTTCCTGATGTCAGTTTGTAGGGCTCCCTTGGGTCTATCAGGGCAGCACAAGTTTGAGGTGGGGACAACTTTGGTGTGGGGTCCATCCTTCGATATAAGGATTTTTTGCAGTCAGGGCCCAGCCCAGTGCCAGGGGCCCCTGGGCACATCCTTTGGCCATTTTCCCTGGGAAAGAAAACTCAGCAGTCCAGGTTCCTGATGTCAGTTTGTAGGGCTCCCTTGGGTCTATCAGGGCAGCACAAGTTTGAGGTGGGGACAACTTCGGTGTGTGGTCCATCCTTCGATATAAGGATTCTTTGCAGTCAGGCCCAGCCCAGGGCCGGGGGCCCCTTGGGCACATCCTTTTTCCATTTTCCCTGGGAAAGAAAACTCAGCAGTCCAGGTTCCTGATGTCAGTTTGTAGGGTTCCCTTGGGTCTCTCAGGGCAGCACAAGTTTGAGGTGGGGACAACTTTGGTGTGGGGTCCATCCTTCGATATAAGGATTTTTTGCAGTCAGGGCCAGGGGCCCCTGGGCACATCCTTTGGCCATTTTCCCTGGGAAAGAAAACTCAGCAGTCCAGGTTCCTGATGTCAGTTTGTAGGGCTCCCTTGGGTCTATCAGGGCAGCACAAGTTTGAGGTGGGGACAACTTCGGTGTGGGGTCCATCCTTCGATATAAGGATTCTTTGCAGTCAGGCCCAGCCCAGGGCCGGGGGCCCCTTGGGCACATCCTTTTTCCATTTTCCCTGGGAAAGAAAACTCAGCAGTCCAGGTTCCTGATGTCAGTTTGTAGGGTTCCCTTGGGTCTCTCAGGGCAGCACAAGTTTGAGGTGGGGACAACTTTGGTGTGGGGTCCATCCTTCGATATAAGGATTTTTTGCAGTCAGGGCCAGGGGCCCCTGGGCACATCCTTTTTCCATTTTCCCTGGGAAAGAAAACTCAGCAGTCCAGGTTCCTGATGTCAGTTTGTAGGGCTCCCTTGGGTCTATCAGGGCAGCACAAGTTTGAGGTGGGGACAACTTTGGTGTGGGGTCCATCCTTCGATATAAGGATTTTTTGCAGTCAGGGCCCAGCCCAGTGCCAGAGGCCCCTGGGCACATCCTTTGGCCATTTTCCCTGGGAAAGAAAACTCAGCAGTCCAGGTTCCTGATGTCAGTTTGTAGGGCTCCCTTGGGTCTATCAGGGCAGCACAAGTTTGAGGTGGGGACAATTTCGGTGTGGGGTCCATCCTTCGATATAAGGATTTTTTGCAGTCAGGGCCAGGGGCCCCTGGGCACATCCTTTTTCCATTTTCCCTGGGAAAGAAAACTCAGCAGTCCAGGTTCCTGATGTCAGTTTGTAGGGCTCCCTTGGGTCTCTCAGGGCATCACAATTTTGAGGTGGGGACAACTTCGGTGTGGGGTCTATCCTTCGATATAAGGATTCTTTGCAGTGAGGTCCCAGCCCAGGGCCGGGGGCCCCTGGGCACATCCTTTTTCAATTTTCCCTGGGAAAGAAAACTCAGCAGTCCAGGTTCCTGATGTCAGTTTGTAGGGCTCCCTTGGGTCTATCAGGGCAGCACAAGTTTGAGGTGGGGACAACTTCGGTGTGGGGTCCATCCTTCGATATAAGGATTTTTTGCAGTCAGGGCCAGGGGCCCCTGGGCACATCCTTTTTCCATTTTCCCTGGGAAAGAAAACTCAGCAGTCCAGGTTCCTGATGTCAGTTTGTAGGGCTCCCTTGGGTCTATCAGGGCAGCACAAGTTTGAGGTGGGGACAACTTCGGTGTGGGGTCCATCCTTCGATATAAGGATTCTTTGCAGTCAGGCCCAGCCCAGGGCCGGGGGCCCCTGGGCACATCCTTTGGCCATTTTCCCTGGGAAAGAAAACTCAGCAGTCCAGGTTCCTGATGTCAGTTGGTAGGGCTCCCTTGGGTCTATCAGGGCAGCACAAGTTTGAGGTGTGGACAACTTCGGTGTGGGGTGCATCCTTCGATATAAGGATTCTTTGCAGTCAGGGCCAGGGGCCCCTGGGCACATCCTTTTTCCATTTTCCCTGGGAAAGAAAACTCAGCAGTCCAGGTTCCTGATGTCAGTTTGTAGGGCTCCCTTGGGTCTATCAGGGCAGCACAAGTTTGAGGTGGGGACAACTTCGGTGTGGGGTCCATCCTTCGATATAAGGATTCTTTGCAGTCAGGGCCAGTGGCCCCTTGGGCACATCCTTTTTCCATTTTCCCTGGGAAAGAAAACTCAGTAGTCCAGGTTCCTGATGTCAGTTTGTAGGGCTCCCTTGGGTCTATCAGGGCAGCACAAGTTTGAGGTGGGGACAACTTTGGTGTGGGGTCCATCCTTCGATATAAGGATTTTTTGCAGTCAGGGCCCAGCCCAGTCCCAGGGGCCCCTGGGCACATCCTTTGGCCATTTTCCCTGGGAAAGAAAACTCAGCAGTCCAGGTTCCTGATGTCAGTTTGTAGGGCTGCCTTGGGTCTATCAGGGCAGCACAATTTTGAGGTGGGGACAACTTCGGTGTGGGGTCCATCCTTCAATATAAGGATTCTTTGCAGTCAGGCCCAGCCCAGGGCCGGCGGCCCCTGGGCACATCCTTTTTCCATTTTCCCTGGGAAAGAAAACTCAGCAGTCCAGGTTCCTGATGTCAGTTTGTAGGGTTCCCTTGGGTCTCTCAGGGCAGCACAAGTTTGAGGTGGGGACAACTTTGGTGTGGGGTCCATCCTTCGATATAAGGATTCTTTGCAGTCAGGGCCAGGGGCCCCTGGGCACATCCTTTTTCCATTTTCCCTGGGAAAGAAAACTCAGCAGTCCAGGTTCCTGATGTCAGTTTGTAGGGCTCCCTTGGGTCTATCAGGGCAGCACAAGTTTGAGGTGGGGACAACTTTGGTGTGGGGTCCATCCTTCGATATAAGGATTTTTTGCAGTCAGGGCCCAGCCCAGTGCCAGAGGCCCCTGGGCACATCCTTTGGCCATTTTCCCTGGGAAAGAAAACTCAGCAGTCCAGGTTCCTGATGTCAGTTTGTAGGGCTCCCTTGGGTCTATCAGGGCAGCACAAGTTTGAGGTGGGAAAAATTTCGGTGTGGGGTGCATCCTTCGATATAAGGATTCTTTGCAGCCAGGGCCAGGGACCCCTGGGCACATCCTTTTTCCATTTTCCCTGGGAAAGAAAACTCAGACTTCCAGGTTCCTGATGTCAGTTTGTAGGGCTCCCTTGGGTCTCTCAGGGCATCACAATTTTGAGGTGGGGACAACTTTGGTGTGGGCTCCATCCTTCGATATAAGGATTCTTTGCAGTCAGGGCCAGGGGCCCCTGGGCACATCCTTTTTCCATTTTCCCTGGGAAAGAAAACTCAGCAGTCCAGGTTCCTGATGTCAGTTTGTAGGGCTCCCTTGGGTCTATCAGGGCAGCACAAGTTTGAGGTGGGGACAACTTCGGTGTGGGGTCCATCCTTCGATATAAGGATTCTTTGCAGTCAGGGCCAGTGGCCCCTTGGGCACATCCTTTTTCCATTTTCCCTGGGAAAGAAAACTCAGTAGTCCAGGTTCCTGATGTCAGTTTGTAGGGCTCCCTTGGGTCTATCAGGGCAGCACAAGTTTGAGGTGGGGACAACTTTGGTGTGGGGTCCATCCTTCGATATAAGGATTTTTTGCAGTCAGGGCCCAGCCCAGTGCCAGGGGCCCCTGGGCACATCCTTTGGCCATTTTCCCTGGGAAAGAAAACTCAGCAGTCCAGGTTCCTGATGTCAGTTTGTAGGGCTCCCTTGGGTCTATCAGGGCAGCACAAGTTTGAGGTGGGGACAACTTCGGTGTGGGGTCCATCCTTCGATATAAGGATTCTTTGCAGTCAGGCCCAGCCCAGGGCCGGGGGCCCCTTGGGCACATCCTTTTTCCATTTTCCCTGGGAAAGAAAACTCAGCAGTCCAGGTTCCTGATGTCAGTTTGTAGGGTTCCCTTGGGTCTCTCAGGGCAGCACAAGTTTGAGGTGGGGACAACTTTGGTGTGGGGTCCATCCTTCGATATAAGGATTTTTTGCAGTCAGGGCCAGGGGCCCCTGGGCACATCCTTTTTCCATTTTCCCTGGGAAAGAAAACTCAGCAGTCCAGGTTCCTGATGTCAGTTTGTAGGGCTCCCTTGGGTCTATCAGGGCAGCACAAGTTTGAGGTGGGGACAACTTCGGTGTGGGGTGCATCCTTCGATATAAGGATTCTTTGCAGTCAGGGCCAGGGGCCCCTGGGCACATCCTTTTTCCATTTTCCCTGGGAAAGAAAACTCAGCAGTCCAGGTTCCTGATGTCAGTTTGTAGGGCTCCCTTGGGTCTATCAGGGCAGCACAAGTTTGAGGTGGGGACAACTTCGGTGTGGGGTCCATCCTTCGATATAAGGATTCTTTGCAGTCAGGGCCAGGGGCCCCTGGGCACATCCTTTTTCCATTTTCCCTGGGAAAGAAAACTCAGCAGTCCAGGATCCTGATGTCAGTTGGTAGGGCTCCCTTGGGTCTATCAGGGCAGCACAAGTTTGAGGTGGGGACAACTTCGGTGTGGGGTCCATCCTTCGATATAAGGATTCTTTGCAGTGAGGTCCCAGCCCAGGGCCAGGGGCCCCTGGGCACATCCTTTTTCCATTTTCCCTGGGAAAGAAAACTCAGCAGTCCAGGTTCCTGATGTCAGTTTGTAGGGCTCCCTTGGGTCTATCAGGGCAGCACAAGTTTGAGGTGGGGACAACTTTGGTGTGGGGTCCATCCTTCGATATAAGGATTCTTTGCAGTCAGGGCCAGGGGCCCCTGGGCACATCCTTTTTCCATTTTCCCTGGGAAAGAAAACTCAGCAGTCCAGGTTCCTGATGTCAGTTTGTAGGGCTCCCTTGGGTCTATCAGGGCAGCACAAGTTTGAGGTGGGGACAACTTCGGTGTGGGGTCCATCCTTCGATATAAGGATTTTTTGCAGTCAGGGCCAGGGGCCCCTGGGCACATCCTTTTTCCATTTTCCCTGGGAAAGAAAACTCAGCAGTCCAGGTTCCTGATGTCAGTTTGTAGGGCTCCCTTGGGTCTATCAGGGCAGCACAAGTTTGAGGTGGGGACAACTTTGGTGTGGGGTCCATCCTTCGATATAAGGATTTTTTGCAGTCAGGGCCCAGCCCAGTGCCAGAGGCCCCTGGGCACATCCTTTGGCCATTTTCCCTGGGAAAGAAAACTCAGCAGTCCAGGTTCCTGATGTCAGTTTGTAGGGCTCCCTTGGGTCTATCAGGGCAGCACAAGTTTGAGGTGGGGACAATTTCGGTGTGGGGTGCATCCTTCGATATAAGGATTCTTTGCAGCCAGGGCCAGGGACACCTGGGCACATCCTTTTTCCATTTTCCCTGGGAAAGAAAACTCAGCAGTCCAGGTTCCTGATGTCAGTTTGTAGGGCTCCCTTGGGTCTATCAGGGCAGCACAAGTTTGAGGTGGGGACAACTTCGGTGTGGGCTCCATCCTTCGATATAAGGGTTCTTTGCAGTGAGGTCCCAGCCCAGGGCCAGGGGCCCCTGGGCACATCCTTTTTCCATTTTCCCTGGGAAAGAAAACTCAGCAGTCCAGGTTCCTGATGTCAGTTTGTAGGGCTCCCTTGGGTCTATCAGGGCAGCACAAGTTTGAGGTGGGGACAACTTCGGTGTGGGGTCCATCCTTCGATATAAGGATTCTTTGCAGTGAGGTCCCAGCCCAGGGCCAGGGGCCCCTGGGCACATCCTTTTTCCATTTTCCCTGGGAAAGAAAACTCAGCAGTCCAGGTTCCTGATGTCAGTTTGTAGGGCTCCCTTGGGTCTATCAGGGCAGCACAAGTTTGAGGTGGGGACAACTTCGGTGTGGGGTCCATCCTTCGATATAAGGATTCTTTGCAGTGAGGTCCCAGCCCAGGGCCAGGGGCCCCTGGGCACATCCTTTTTCCATTTTCCCTGGGAAAGAAAACTCAGCAGTCCAGGTTCCTGATGTCAGTTTGTAGGGCTCCCTTGGGTCTATCAGGGCAGCACAAGTTTGAGGTGGGGACAATTTCGGTGTGGGGTGCATCCTTCGATATAAGGATTCTTTGCAGCCAGGGCCAGGGACCCCTGGGCACATCCTTTTTCCATTTTCCCTGGGAAAGAAAACTCAGCAGTCCAGGTTCCTGATGTCAGTTTGTAGGGCTCCCTTGGGTCTATCAGGGCAGCACAAGTTTGAGGTGGGGACAACTTCGGTGTGGGGTCCATCCTTCGATATAAGGATTTTTTGCAGTCAGGGCCAGGGGCCCCTGGGCACATCCTTTTTCCATTTTCCCTGGGAAAGAAAACTCAGCAGTCCAGGTTCCTGATGTCAGTTTGTAGGGCTCCCTTGGGTCTATCAGGGCAGCACAAGTTTGAGGTGGGGACAACTTCGGTGTGGGGTCCATCCTTCGATATAAGGATTCTTTGCAGTGAGGTCCCAGCCCAGGGCCAGGGGCCCCTGGGCACATCCTTTTTCCATTTTCCCTGGGAAAGAAAACTCAGCAGTCCAGGTTCCTGATGTCAGTTTGTAGGGCTCCCTTGGGTCTATCAGGGCAGCACAAGTTTGAGGTGGGGACAACTTCGGTGTGGGGTCCATCCTTCGATATAAGGATTCTTTGCAGTCAGGGCCAGTGGCCCCTTGGGCACATCCTTTTTCCATTTTCCCTGGGAAAGAAAACTCAGTAGTCCAGGTTCCTGATGTCAGTTTGTAGGGCTCCCTTGGGTCTATCAGGGCAGCACAAGTTTGAGGTGGGGACAACTTTGGTGTGGGGTCCATCCTTCGATATAAGGATTTTTTGCAGTCAGGGCCCAGCCCAGTGCCAGGGGCCCCTGGGCACATCCTTTGGCCATTTTCCCTGGGAAAGAAAACTCAGCAGTCCAGGTTCCTGATGTCAGTTTGTAGGGCTCCCTTGGGTCTATCAGGGCAGCACAAGTTTGAGGTGGGGACAACTTCGGTGTGGGGTCCATCCTTCGATATAAGGATTCTTTGCAGTCAGGCCCAGCCCAGGGCCGGGGGCCCCTTGGGCACATCCTTTTTCCATTTTCCCTGGGAAAGAAAACTCAGCAGTCCAGGTTCCTGATGTCAGTTTGTAGGGTTCCCTTGGGTCTCTCAGGGCAGCACAAGTTTGAGGTGGGGACAACTTTGGTGTGGGGTCCATCCTTCGATATAAGGATTTTTTGCAGTCAGGGCCAGGGGCCCCTGGGCACATCCTTTGGCCATTTTCCCTGGGAAAGAAAACTCAGCAGTCCAGGTTCCTGATGTCAGTTGGTAGGGCTCCCTTGGGTCTATCAGGGCAGCACAAGTTTGAGGTGTGGACAACTTCGGTGTGGGGTGCATCCTTCGATATAAGGATTCTTTGCAGTCAGGGCCAGGGGCCCCTGGGCACATCCTTTTTCCATTTTCCCTGGGAAAGAAAACTCAGCAGTCCAGGTTCCTGATGTCAGTTTGTAGGGCTCCCTTGGGTCTATCAGGGCAGCACAAGTTTGAGGTGGGGACAACTTCGGTGTGGGGTCCATCCTTCGATATAAGGATTCTTTGCAGTCAGGCCCAGCCCAGGGCCGGGGGCCCCTGGGCACATCCTTTTTCCATTTTCCCTGGGAAAGAAAACTCAGCAGTCCAGGTTCCTGATGTCAGTTTGTAGGGCTCCCTTGGGTCTATCAGGGCAGCACAAGTTTGAGGTGGGGACAACTTCGGTGTGGGGTCCATCCTTCGATATAAGGGTTCTTTGCAGTGAGGTCCCAGCCCAGGGCCAGGGGCCCCTGGGCACATCCTTTTTCCATTTTCCCTGGGAAAGAAAACTCAGCAGTCCAGGTTCCTGATGTCAGTTGGTAGGGCTCCCTTGGGTCTATCAGGGCAGCACAATTTTGAGGTGGGGACAACTTCGGTGTGGGGTCCATCCTTCGATATAAGGATTCTTTGCAGTCAGGGCCAGGGGCCCCTGGGCACATCCTTTTTCCATTTTCCCTGGGAAAGAAAACTCAGCAGTCCAGGTTCCTGATGTCAGTTTGTAGGGCTCCCTTGGGTCTATCAGGGCAGCACAAGTTTGAGGTGGGGACAACTTCGGTGTGGGCTCCATCCTTCGATATAAGGATTCTTTGCAGTCAGGCCCAGCCCAGGGCCGGGGGCCCCTGGGCACATCCTTTTTCCATTTTCCCTGGGAAAGAAAACTCAGTAGTCCAGGTTCCTGATGTCAGTTTGTAGGGCTCCCTTGGGTCTATCAGGGCAGCACAAGTTTGAGGTGGGGACAACTTTGGTGTGGGGTCCATCCTTCGATATAAGGATTTTTTGCAGTCAGGGCCCAGCCCTGTGCCAGGGGCCCCTGGACACATCCTTTGGCCATTTTCCCTGGGAAAGAAAACTCAGCAGTCCAGGTTCCTGATGTCAGTTTGTAGGGCTCCCTTGGGTCTCTCAGGGCAGCACAAGTTTGAGGTGGGGACAACTTTGGTGTGGGGTCCATCCTTCGATATAAGGATTTTTTGCAGTCAGGGCCAGGGGCCCCTGGGCACATCCTTTTTCCATTTTCCCTGGGAAAGAAAACTCAGCAGTCCAGGTTCCTGATGTCAGTTTGTAGGGCTCCCTTGGGTCTATCAGGGCAGCACAAGTTTGAGGTGGGGACAACTTTGGTGTGGGGTCCATCCTTCGATATAAGGATTTTTTGCAGTCAGGGCCCAGCCCAGTGCCAGAGGCCCCTGGGCACATCCTTTGGCCATTTTCCCTGGGAAAGAAAACTCAGCAGTCCAGGTTCCTGATGTCAGTTGGTAGGGCTCCCTTGGGTCTATCAGGGCAGCACAAGTTTGAGGTGTGGACAACTTCGGTGTGGGGTGCATCCTTCGATATAAGGATTCTTTGCAGTCAGGGCCAGGGGCCCCTGGGCACATCCTTTGGCCATTTTCCCTGGGAAAGAAAACTCAGCAGTCCAGGTTCCTGATGTCAGTTTGTAGGGCTCCCTTGGGTCTATCAGGGCAGCACAAGTTTGAGGTGGGGACAACTTCGGTGTGGGGTCCATCCTTCGATATAAGGATTCTTTGCAGTGAGGTCCCAGCCCAGGGCCGGGGGCCCCTGGGCACATCCTTTTTCCATTTTCCCTGGGAAAGAAAACTCAGCAGTCCAGGTTCCTGATGTCAGTTGGTAGGGCTCCCTTGGGTCTATCAGGGCAGCACAAGTTTGAGGTGGGGACAACTTCGGTGTGGGGTCCATCCTTCGATATAAGGGTTCTTTGCAGTGAGGTCCCAGCCCAGGGCCAGGGGCCCCTGGGCACATCCTTTTTCCATTTTCCCTGGGAAAGAAAACTCAGCAGTCCAGGTTCCTGATGTCAGTTTGTAGGGCTCCCTTGGGTCTATCAGGGCAGCACAAGTTTGAGGTGGGGACAACTTCGGTGTGGGGTCCATCCTTCGATATAAGGATTTCTTGCAGTCAGGGCCAGGGGCCCCTGGGCACATCCTTTTTCCATTTTCCCTGGGAAAGAAAACTCAGCAGTCCAGGTTCCTGATGTCAGTTTGTAGGGCTCCCTTGGGTCTATCAGGGCAGCACAAGTTTGAGGTGGGGACAACTTCGGTGTGGGGTCCATCCTTCGATATAAGGATTCTTTGCAGTCAGGGCCAGTGGCCCCTTGGGCACATCCTTTTTCCATTTTCCCTGGGAAAGAAAACTCAGTAGTCCAGGTTCCTGATGTCAGTTTGTAGGGCTCCCTTGGGTCTATCAGGGCAGCACAAGTTTGAGGTGGGGACAACTTTGGTGTGGGGTCCATCCTTCGATATAAGGATTTTTTGCAGTCAGGGCCCAGCCCAGTGCCAGGGGCCCCTGGGCACATCCTTTGGCCATTTTCCCTGGGAAAGAAAACTCAGCAGTCCAGGTTCCTGATGTCAGTTTGTAGGGCTCCCTTGGGTCTATCAGGGCAGCACAAGTTTGAGGTGGGGACAACTTCGGTGTGTGGTCCATCCTTCGATATAAGGATTCTTTGCAGTCAGGCCCAGCCCAGGGCCGGGGGCCCCTTGGGCACATCCTTTTTCCATTTTCCCTGGGAAAGAAAACTCAGCAGTCCAGGTTCCTGATGTCAGTTTGTAGGGTTCCCTTGGGTCTCTCAGGGCAGCACAAGTTTGAGGTGGGGACAACTTTGGTGTGGGGTCCATCCTTCGATATAAGGATTTTTTGCAGTCAGGGCCAGGGGCCCCTGGGCACATCCTTTGGCCATTTTCCCTGGGAAAGAAAACTCAGCAGTCCAGGTTCCTGATGTCAGTTTGTAGGGCTCCCTTGGGTCTATCAGGGCAGCACAAGTTTGAGGTGGGGACAACTTCGGTGTGGGGTCCATCCTTCGATATAAGGATTCTTTGCAGTCAGGCCCAGCCCAGGGCCGGGGGCCCCTTGGGCACATCCTTTTTCCATTTTCCCTGGGAAAGAAAACTCAGCAGTCCAGGTTCCTGATGTCAGTTTGTAGGGTTCCCTTGGGTCTCTCAGGGCAGCACAAGTTTGAGGTGGGGACAACTTTGGTGTGGGGTCCATCCTTCGATATAAGGATTTTTTGCAGTCAGGGCCAGGGGCCCCTGGGCACATCCTTTTTCCATTTTCCCTGGGAAAGAAAACTCAGCAGTCCAGGTTCCTGATGTCAGTTTGTAGGGCTCCCTTGGGTCTATCAGGGCAGCACAAGTTTGAGGTGGGGACAACTTTGGTGTGGGGTCCATCCTTCGATATAAGGATTTTTTGCAGTCAGGGCCCAGCCCAGTGCCAGAGGCCCCTGGGCACATCCTTTGGCCATTTTCCCTGGGAAAGAAAACTCAGCAGTCCAGGTTCCTGATGTCAGTTTGTAGGGCTCCCTTGGGTCTATCAGGGCAGCACAAGTTTGAGGTGGGGACAATTTCGGTGTGGGGTCCATCCTTCGATATAAGGATTTTTTGCAGTCAGGGCCAGGGGCCCCTGGGCACATCCTTTTTCCATTTTCCCTGGGAAAGAAAACTCAGCAGTCCAGGTTCCTGATGTCAGTTTGTAGGGCTCCCTTGGGTCTCTCAGGGCATCACAATTTTGAGGTGGGGACAACTTCGGTGTGGGGTCTATCCTTCGATATAAGGATTCTTTGCAGTGAGGTCCCAGCCCAGGGCCGGGGGCCCCTGGGCACATCCTTTTTCAATTTTCCCTGGGAAAGAAAACTCAGCAGTCCAGGTTCCTGATGTCAGTTTGTAGGGCTCCCTTGGGTCTATCAGGGCAGCACAAGTTTGAGGTGGGGACAACTTCGGTGTGGGGTCCATCCTTCGATATAAGGATTTTTTGCAGTCAGGGCCAGGGGCCCCTGGGCACATCCTTTTTCCATTTTCCCTGGGAAAGAAAACTCAGCAGTCCAGGTTCCTGATGTCAGTTTGTAGGGCTCCCTTGGGTCTATCAGGGCAGCACAAGTTTGAGGTGGGGACAACTTCGGTGTGGGGTCCATCCTTCGATATAAGGATTCTTTGCAGTCAGGCCCAGCCCAGGGCCGGGGGCCCCTGGGCACATCCTTTGGCCATTTTCCCTGGGAAAGAAAACTCAGCAGTCCAGGTTCCTGATGTCAGTTGGTAGGGCTCCCTTGGGTCTATCAGGGCAGCACAAGTTTGAGGTGTGGACAACTTCGGTGTGGGGTGCATCCTTCGATATAAGGATTCTTTGCAGTCAGGGCCAGGGGCCCCTGGGCACATCCTTTTTCCATTTTCCCTGGGAAAGAAAACTCAGCAGTCCAGGTTCCTGATGTCAGTTTGTAGGGCTCCCTTGGGTCTATCAGGGCAGCACAAGTTTGAGGTGGGGACAACTTCGGTGTGGGGTCCATCCTTCGATATAAGGATTCTTTGCAGTCAGGGCCAGTGGCCCCTTGGGCACATCCTTTTTCCATTTTCCCTGGGAAAGAAAACTCAGTAGTCCAGGTTCCTGATGTCAGTTTGTAGGGCTCCCTTGGGTCTATCAGGGCAGCACAAGTTTGAGGTGGGGACAACTTTGGTGTGGGGTCCATCCTTCGATATAAGGATTTTTTGCAGTCAGGGCCCAGCCCAGTCCCAGGGGCCCCTGGGCACATCCTTTGGCCATTTTCCCTGGGAAAGAAAACTCAGCAGTCCAGGTTCCTGATGTCAGTTTGTAGGGCTGCCTTGGGTCTATCAGGGCAGCACAATTTTGAGGTGGGGACAACTTCGGTGTGGGGTCCATCCTTCAATATAAGGATTCTTTGCAGTCAGGCCCAGCCCAGGGCCGGCGGCCCCTGGGCACATCCTTTTTCCATTTTCCCTGGGAAAGAAAACTCAGCAGTCCAGGTTCCTGATGTCAGTTTGTAGGGTTCCCTTGGGTCTCTCAGGGCAGCACAAGTTTGAGGTGGGGACAACTTTGGTGTGGGGTCCATCCTTCGATATAAGGATTCTTTGCAGTCAGGCCCAGCCCAGGGCCGGGGGCCCCTTGGGCACATCCTTTTTCCATTTTCCCTGGGAAAGAAAACTCAGCAGTCCAGGTTCCTGATGTCAGTTTGTAGGGTTCCCTTGGGTCTCTCAGGGCAGCACAAGTTTGAGGTGGGGACAACTTTGGTGTGGGGTCCATCCTTCGATATAAGGATTTTTTGCAGTCAGGGCCAGGGGCCCCTGGGCACATCCTTTTTCCATTTTCCCTGGGAAAGAAAACTCAGCAGTCCAGGTTCCTGATGTCAGTTTGTAGGGCTCCCTTGGGTCTATCAGGGCAGCACAAGTTTGAGGTGGGGACAACTTTGGTGTGGGGTCCATCCTTCGATATAAGGATTTTTTGCAGTCAGGGCCCAGCCCAGTGCCAGAGGCCCCTGGGCACATCCTTTGGCCATTTTCCCTGGGAAAGAAAACTCAGCAGTCCAGGTTCCTGATGTCAGTTTGTAGGGCTCCCTTGGGTCTATCAGGGCAGCACAAGTTTGAGGTGGGGACAATTTCGGTGTGGGGTCCATCCTTCGATATAAGGATTTTTTGCAGTCAGGGCCAGGGGCCCCTGGGCACATCCTTTTTCCATTTTCCCTGGGAAAGAAAACTCAGCAGTCCAGGTTCCTGATGTCAGTTTGTAGGGCTCCCTTGGGTCTCTCAGGGCATCACAATTTTGAGGTGGGGACAACTTCGGTGTGGGGTCTATCCTTCGATATAAGGATTCTTTGCAGTGAGGTCCCAGCCCAGGGCCGGGGGCCCCTGGGCACATCCTTTTTCAATTTTCCCTGGGAAAGAAAACTCAGCAGTCCAGGTTCCTGATGTCAGTTTGTAGGGCTCCCTTGGGTCTATCAGGGCAGCACAAGTTTGAGGTGGGGACAACTTCGGTGTGGGGTCCATCCTTCGATATAAGGATTTTTTGCAGTCAGGGCCAGGGGCCCCTGGGCACATCCTTTTTCCATTTTCCCTGGGAAAGAAAACTCAGCAGTCCAGGTTCCTGATGTCAGTTTGTAGGGCTCCCTTGGGTCTATCAGGGCAGCACAAGTTTGAGGTGGGGACAACTTCGGTGTGGGGTCCATCCTTCGATATAAGGATTCTTTGCAGTCAGGCCCAGCCCAGGGCCGGGGGCCCCTGGGCACATCCTTTGGCCATTTTCCCTGGGAAAGAAAACTCAGCAGTCCAGGTTCCTGATGTCAGTTGGTAGGGCTCCCTTGGGTCTATCAGGGCAGCACAAGTTTGAGGTGTGGACAACTTCGGTGTGGGGTGCATCCTTCGATATAAGGATTCTTTGCAGTCAGGGCCAGGGGCCCCTGGGCACATCCTTTTTCCATTTTCCCTGGGAAAGAAAACTCAGCAGTCCAGGTTCCTGATGTCAGTTTGTAGGGCTCCCTTGGGTCTATCAGGGCAGCACAAGTTTGAGGTGGGGACAACTTCGGTGTGGGGTCCATCCTTCGATATAAGGATTCTTTGCAGTCAGGGCCAGTGGCCCCTTGGGCACATCCTTTTTCCATTTTCCCTGGGAAAGAAAACTCAGTAGTCCAGGTTCCTGATGTCAGTTTGTAGGGCTCCCTTGGGTCTATCAGGGCAGCACAAGTTTGAGGTGGGGACAACTTTGGTGTGGGGTCCATCCTTCGATATAAGGATTTTTTGCAGTCAGGGCCCAGCCCAGTCCCAGGGGCCCCTGGGCACATCCTTTGGCCATTTTCCCTGGGAAAGAAAACTCAGCAGTCCAGGTTCCTGATGTCAGTTTGTAGGGCTGCCTTGGGTCTATCAGGGCAGCACAATTTTGAGGTGGGGACAACTTCGGTGTGGGGTCCATCCTTCAATATAAGGATTCTTTGCAGTCAGGCCCAGCCCAGGGCCGGCGGCCCCTGGGCACATCCTTTTTCCATTTTCCCTGGGAAAGAAAACTCAGCAGTCCAGGTTCCTGATGTCAGTTTGTAGGGTTCCCTTGGGTCTCTCAGGGCAGCACAAGTTTGAGGTGGGGACAACTTTGGTGTGGGGTCCATCCTTCGATATAAGGATTCTTTGCAGTCAGGGCCAGGGGCCCCTGGGCACATCCTTTTTCCATTTTCCCTGGGAAAGAAAACTCAGCAGTCCAGGTTCCTGATGTCAGTTTGTAGGGCTCCCTTGGGTCTATCAGGGCAGCACAAGTTTGAGGTGGGGACAACTTTGGTGTGGGGTCCATCCTTCGATATAAGGATTTTTTGCAGTCAGGGCCCAGCCCAGTGCCAGAGGCCCCTGGGCACATCCTTTGGCCATTTTCCCTGGGAAAGAAAACTCAGCAGTCCAGGTTCCTGATGTCAGTTTGTAGGGCTCCCTTGGGTCTATCAGGGCAGCACAAGTTTGAGGTGGGAAAAATTTCGGTGTGGGGTGCATCCTTCGATATAAGGATTCTTTGCAGCCAGGGCCAGGGACCCCTGGGCACATCCTTTTTCCATTTTCCCTGGGAAAGAAAACTCAGACTTCCAGGTTCCTGATGTCAGTTTGTAGGGCTCCCTTGGGTCTCTCAGGGCATCACAATTTTGAGGTGGGGACAACTTTGGTGTGGGCTCCATCCTTCGATATAAGGATTCTTTGCAGTCAGGGCCAGGGGCCCCTGGGCACATCCTTTTTCCATTTTCCCTGGGAAAGAAAACTCAGCAGTCCAGGTTCCTGATGTCAGTTTGTAGGGCTCCCTTGGGTCTATCAGGGCAGCACAAGTTTGAGGTGGGGACAACTTCGGTGTGGGGTCCATCCTTCGATATAAGGATTCTTTGCAGTCAGGGCCAGGGGCCCCTGGGCACATCCTTTTTCCATTTTCCCTGGGAAAGAAAACTCAGCAGTCCAGGTTCCTGATGTCAGTTTGTAGGGCTCCCTTGGGTCTATCAGGGCAGCACAAGTTTGAGGTGGGGACAACTTCGGTGTGGGGTCCATCCTTCGATATAAGGAATCTTTGCAGTGAGGTCCCAGCCCAGGGCCGGGGGCCCCTGGGCACATCCTTTTTCCATTTTCCCTGGGAAAGAAAACTCAGCAGTCCAGGTTCCTGATGTCAGTTTGTAGGGCTCCCTTGGGTCTATCAGGGCAGCACAAGTTTGAGGTGTGGACAACTTCGGTGTGGGGTCCATCCTTCGATATAAGGATTCTTTGCAGTCAGGGCCAGGGGCCCCTGGGCACATCCTTTTTCCATTTTCCCTGGGAAAGAAAACTCAGCAGTCCAGGTTCCTGATGTCAGTTTGTAGGGCTCCCTTGGGTCTATCAGGGCAGCACAAGTTTGAGGTGGGGACAACTTCGGTGTGGGGTCCATCCTTCGATATAAGGATTCTTTGCAGTCAGGGCCAGGGGCCCCTGGGCACATCCTTTTTCCATTTTCCCTGGGAAAGAAAACTCAGCAGTCCAGGTTCCTGATGTCAGTTTGTAGGGCTCCCTTGGGTCTATCAGGGCAGCACAAGTTTGAGGTGGGGACAACTTCGGTGTGGGGTCCATCCTTCGATATAAGGGTTCTTTGCAGTGAGGTCCCAGCCCAGGGCCAGGGGCCCCTGGGCACATCCTTTTTCCATTTTCCCTGGGAAAGAAAACTCAGCAGTCCAGGTTCCTGATGTCAGTTTGTAGGGCTCCCTTGGGTCTATCAGGGCAGCACAAGTTTGAGGTGGGGACAACTTTGGTGTGGGGTCCATCCTTCGATATAAGGATTCTTTGCAGTGAGGTCCCAGCCCTGTGCCAGGGGCCCCCGGGCACATCCTTTGGCGGTTTTCCCTGGGAAAGAAAACTCAGCAGTCCAGGTTCCTGATGTCAGTTTGTAGGGCTCCCTTGGGTCTATCAGGGCAGCACAAGTTTGAGGTGGGGACAACTTTGGTGTGGGGTCCATCCTTCGATATAAGGATTTTTTGCGGTCAGGGCCCAGCCCTGTGCCAGGGGCCCCTGGGCACATCCTTTGGCCATTTTCCCTGGGAAAGAAAACTCAGCAGTCCAGGTTCCTGATGTCAGTTTGTAGGGCTCCCTTGGGTCTATCAGGGCAGCACAATTTTGAGGTGGGGACAACTTCGGTGTGGGGTCCATCCTTCGATATAAGGATTTTTTGCAGTCAGGGCCAGGGGCCCCTGGGCACAGTCTTTTTACATTTTCCCTGGGAAAGAAAACTCAGCAGTCCAGGTTCCTGATGTCAGTTTGTAGGGTTCCCTTGGGTCTCTCAGGGCAGCACAAGTTTGAGGTGGGGACAACTTTGGTGTGGGGTCCATCCTTCGATATAAGGATTTTTTGCAGTCAGGGCCAGGGGCCCCTGGGCACATCCTTTTTCCATTTTCCCTGGGAAAGAAAACTCAGCAGTCCAGGTTCCTGATGTCAGTTTGTAGGGCTCCCTTGGGTCTATCAGGGCAGCACAAGTTTGAGGTGGGGAAAATTTCGGTGTGGGGTGCATCCTTCGATATAAGGATTTTTTGCAGTCAGGGCCAGGGACGCCTGGGCACATCCTTTTTCCATTTTCCCTGGGAAAGAAAACTCAACAGTCCAGGTTCCTGATGTCAGTTTGTAGGGCTCCCTTGGGTCTATCAGGGCAGCACAAGTTTGAGGTGGGGACAACTTCGGTGTGGGGTCCATCCTTCGATATAAGGATTTTTTGCAGTCAGGGCCAGGGGCCCCTGGGCACATCCTTTTTCCATTTTCCCTGGGAAAGAAAACTCAGCAGTCCAGGTTCCTGATGTCAGTTTGTAGGGCTCCCTTGGGTCTATCAGGGCAGCACAAGTTTGAGGTGGGGACAACTTCGGTGTGGGGTCCATCCTTCGATATAAGGATTCTTTGCAGTCAGGCCCAGCCCAGGGCCGGGGGCCCCTGGGCACACCCTTTGGCCATTTTCCCTGGGAAAGAAAACTCAGCAGTCCAGGTTCCTGATGTCAGTTGGTAGGGCTCCCTTGGGTCTATCAGGGCATCACAAGTTTGAGGTGGGGACAACTTCGGTGTGGGGTCCATCCTTCGATATAAGGATTCTTTGCAGTCAGGGCCAGGGGACCCTGGGCACATCCTTTTTCCATTTTCCCTGGGAAAGAAAACTCAGCAGTCCAGGTTCCTGATGTCAGTTTGTAGGGCTCCCTTGGGTCTATCAGGGCAGCACAAGTTTGAGGTGCGGACAATTTCGGTGTGGGGTGCATCCTTCGATATAAGGATTCTTTGCAGTCAGGGCTAGGGGCCCCTGGGCACATCCTTTTTCCATTTTCCCTGGGAAAGAAAACTCATCAGTCCAGGTTCCTGATGTCAGTTTGTAGGGCTCCCTTGGGTCTCTCAGGGCAGCACAAGTTTGAGGTGGGGACAACTTCGGTGTGGGGTCCATCCTTCGATATAAGGATTCTTTGCAGTCAGGCCCAGCCCAGGGCCGGGGGCCCCTGGGCACATCCTTTTTCCATTTTCCCTGGGAAAGAAAACTCAGCAGTCCAGGTTCCTGATGTCAGTTTGTAGGGCTCCCTTGGGTCTATCAGTGCAGCACAAGTTTGAGGTGGGGACAACTTTGGTGTGGGGTCCATCCTTCGATATAAGGATTCTTTGCAGTGAAGCCCCAGCCCAGGGCCAGGGGACCCTGGGCACATCCTTTTTCCATTTTCCCTGGGAAAGAAAACTCAGCAGTCCAGGTTCCTGATGTCAGTTTGTAGGGCTCCCTTGGGTCTATCAGAGCAGCACAAGTTTGAGGTGGGGACAACTTTGGTGTGGGGTCCATCCTTCGATATAAGGATTTTTTGCAGTCAGGGCCAGGGGCCCCTTGGGCACATCCTTTTTCCATTTTCCCTGGGAAAGAAAACTCAGCAGTCCAGGTTCCTGATGTCAGTTTGTAGGGCTCCCTTGGGTCTATCAGGGCAGCACAAGTTTGAGGTGGGGACAACTTTGGTGTGGGGTCCATCCTTCGATATAAGGATTTTTTGCAGTCAGGGCCCAGCCCAGTGCCAGAGGCCCCTGTACACATCCTTTGGCCATTTTCCCTGGGAAAGAAAACTCAGCAGTCCAGGTTCCTGATGTCAGTTTGTAGGGCTCCCTTGGGTCTCTCAGGGCAGCACAAGTTTGAGGTGGGGACAACTTCGGTGTGGGGTCCATCCTTCGATATAAGGATATTTTGCTGTCAGGGCCAGGGGCCCCTGGGCACATCCTTTTTCCATTTTCCCTGGGAAAGAAAACTCAGCAGTCCAGGTTCCTGATGTCAGTTTGTAGGGCTCCCTTGGGTCTATCAGGGCAGCACAAGTTTGAGGTGGGGACAACTTCGGTGTGGGGTCCATCCTTCGATATAAGGATTTTTTGCAGTCAGGGCCAGGGGCCCCTTGGGCACATCCTTTTTCCATTTTCCCTGGGAAAGAAAACTCAGCAGTCCAGGTTCCTGATGTCAGTTTGTAGGGCTCCCTTGGGTCTCTCAGGGCAGCACAAGTTTGAGGTGGGGACAACTTCGGTGTGGGGTCCATCCTTCGATATAAGGATTTTTTGCAGTCAGGGCCAGGGGCCCCTGGGCACATCCTTTTTCCATTTTCCCTGGGAAAGAAAACTCAGCAGTCCAGGTTCCTGATGTCAGTTTGTAGGGCTCCCTTGGGTCTATCAGGGCAGCACAAGTTTGAGGTGGGGACAACTTCGGTGTGGGGTCCATCCTTCGATATAAGGATTCTTTGCAGTCAGGGCCAGGGGCCCCTTGGGCACACCCTTTTTCCATTTTCCCTGGGAAAGAAAACTCAGCAGTCCAGGTTCCTGATGTCAGTTTGTAGGGCTCCCTTGGGTCTATCAGGGCAGCACAAGTTTGAGGTGGGGACAACTTTGGTGTGGGCTCCATCCTTCGATATAAGGATTTTTTGCAGTCAGGGCCCAGCCCAGTGCCAGAGGCCCCTGGACACATCCTTTGGCCATTTTCCCTGGGAAAGAAAACTCAGCAGTCCAGGTTCCTGATGTCAGTTTGTAGGGCTCCCTTGGGTCTCTCACGGCAGCACAATTTTGACATGGGGACAACTTCGGTGTGGGGTGCATCCTTCGATATAAGGATTCTTTGCAGTCAGGGCCAGGGGCCCCTGGGCACATCCTTTTTCCGTTTTCCCTGGGAAAGAAAACTCAGCAGTCCAGGTTCCTGATGTCAGTTTGTAGGGTTCCCTTGGGTCTATCAGGGCAGTACAAGTTTGAGGTGGGGACAACTTCGGTGTGGGGTCCATCCTTCGATATATGGATTCTTTGCAGTGAGGTCCCAGCCCAGGGCCAGGGGCCCCTGGGCACATCCTTTTTCCATTTTCCCTGGGAAAGAAAACTCAGCAGTCCAGGTTCCTGATGTCAGTTTGTAGGGCTCCCTTGGGTCTATCAGGGCAGCACAAGTTTGAGGTGGGGACAACTTCGGTGTGGGGTCCATCCTTCGATATAAGGATTTTTTGCAGTCAGGGCCAGGGGCCCCTTGGGCACATCCTTTTTCCATTTTCCCTGGGAAAGAAAACTCAGCAGTCCAGGTTCCTGATGTCAGTTTGTAGGGCTCCCTTGGGTCTATCAGGGCAGCACAAGTTTGAGGTGGGGACAACTTTGGTGTGGGGTCCATCCTTCGATATAAGGATTTTTTGCAGTCAGGGCCCAGCCCAGTGCCAGAGGCCCCTGGACACATCCTTTGGCCATTTTCCCTGGGAAGAAAAACTCAGCAGTCCAGGTTCCTGATGTCAGTTTGTAGGGCTCCCTTGGGTCTATCAGGGCAGCACAAGTTTGAGGTGGGGACAATTTCGGTGTGGGGTGCATCCTTCGATATAAGGATTCTTTGCAGTCAGGGCCAGGGGCCCCTGGGCACATCCTTTTTCCATTTTCCCTGGGAAAGAAAACTCAGCAGTCCAGGTTCCTGATGTCAGTTTGTAGGGTTCCCTTGGGTCTATCAGGGCAGCACAAGTTTGAGGTGGGGACAACTTCGGTGTGGGGTCCATCCTTCGATATAAGGATTCTTTGCAGTGAGGTCCCAGCCCAGGTTCAGGGGCCCCTGGGCACATCCTTTGGCCATTTTCCCTGGGAAAGAAAACTCAGCAGTCCAGGTTCCTGATGTCAGTTTGTAGGGCTCCCTTGGGTGTATCAGGGCAGCACAATTTTGACGTGGGGACAACTTCGGTGTGGGGTGCATCCTTCGATATAAGGATTCTTTGCAGTGAGGTCCCAGCCCAGGGCCGGGGGCCCCTGGGCACATCCTTTTTCCATTTTCCCTGGGAAAGAAAACTCAGCAGTCCAGGTTCCTGATGTCAGTTTGTAGGGCTCCCTTGGGTCTATCAGGGCAGCACAAGTTTGAGGTGGGGACAATTTCGGTGTGGGGTGCATCCTTCGATATAAGGATTTTTTGCAGTCAGGGCCAGGGGCCCCTGGGCACAGTCTTTTTCCATTTTCCCTGGGAAAGAAAACTCAGCAGTCCAGGTTCCTGATGTCAGTTTGTAGGGCTCCCTTGGGTCTATCAGGGCAGCACAAGTTTGAGGTGGGGACAACTTTGGTGTGGGGTCCATCCTTCGATATAAGGATTTTTTGCAGTCAGGGCCAGGGGCCCCTGGGCACATCCTTTGGCAGTTTTCCCTGGGAAAGAAAACTCAGCAGTCCAGGTTCCTGATGTCAGTTTGTAGGGCTCCCTTGGGTCTATCAGGGCAGCACAAGTTTGAGGTGGGGACAACTTCGGTGTGGGGTTCATCCTTCGATATAGGATTTTTTGCAGTCAGGGCCAGGGGCCCCTGGGCACATCCTTTTTCCATTTTCCCTGGGAAAGAAAACTCAGCAGTCCAGGATCCTGATGTCAGTTTGTAGGGCTCCCTTGGGTCTATCAGGGCAGTATAAGTTTGAGGTGGGGACAACTTCGGTGTGGGGTCCATCCTTCGATATATGGATTCTTTGCAGTGAGGTCCCAGCCCAGGGCCAGGGGCCCCTGGGCAAATCCTTTTTCCATTTTCCCTGGGAAAGAAAACTCAGCAGTCCAGGTTCCTGATGTCAGTTTGTAGGGCTCCCTTGGGTCTATCAGGGCAGCACAAGTTTGAGGTGGGGACATCTTCGGTGTGGGGTCCATCCTTCGATATAAGGATATTTTGCAGTCAGGGCCAGGGGCCCCTGGGCACATCCTTTTTCCATTTTCCCTGGGAAAGAAAACTCAGCAGTCCAGGTTCCTGATGTCAGTTTGTAGGGCTCCCTTGGGTCTATCAGGGCAGCACAAGTTTGAGGTGGGGACAACTTCGGTGTGGGGTGCATCCTTCGATATAAGGATTTTTTGCAGTCAGGGCCTGGGGACCCCGGGTACAACCTTTAGCCATTTTCCCTGGGAAAGAAAACTCAGCAGTCCAGGTTCCTGATGTCAGTTGGTAGGGCTCCCTTGGGTCTATCAGGGCAGCACAAGTTTGAGGTGGGGACAACTTCGGTGTGGGGTCCATCCTTCGATATAAGGATTCTTTGCAGTCAGGGCCAGGGGCCCCTGGGCACATCCTTTTTCCATTTTCCCTGGGAAAGAAAACTCAGCAGTCCAGGTTCCTGATGTCAGTTTGTAGGGCTCCCTTGGGTGTATCAGGGCAGCACAATTTTGAGGTGGGGACAACTTCGGTGTGGGGTCCATCCTTCGATATAAGGATTCTTTGCAGTCAGGCCCAGCCCAGGGCCGGGGGCCCCTGGGCACATCCTTTTTCCATTTTCCCTGGGAAAGAAAACTCAGCAGTCCAGGTTCCTGATGTCAGTTTGTAGGGCTCCCTTGGGTCTATCAGGGCAGCACAAGTTTGAGGTGGGGACAACTTTGGTGTGGGGTCCATCCTTCGATATAAGGATTTTTTGCAGTCAGGGCCAGGGGCCTCTGGGCACAAACTTTTTCCATTTTCCCTGGGAAAGAAAACTCAGCAGTCCAGGTTCCTGATGTCAGTTTGTAGGGTTCCCTTGGGTCTATCAGGGCAGCACAAGTTTGAGGTGGGGACAACTTCGGTGTGGGGTCCATCCTTCGATATAAGGATTCTTTGCAGTGAGGTCCCAGCCCAGGTTCAGGGGCCCCTGGGCACATCCTTTGGCCATTTTCCCTGGGAAAGAAAACTCAGCAGTCCAGGTTCCTGATGTCAGTTTGTAGGGCTCCCTTGGGTCTATCAGGGCAGCACAAGTTTGAGGTGGGGACAACTTCGGTGTGGGGTCCATCCTTCGATATAGGATTTTTTGCAGTCAGGGCCAGGGGCCCCTGGGCACATCCTTTTTCCATTTTCCCTGGGAAAGAAAACTCAGCAGTCCAGGATCCTGATGTCAGTTTGTAGGGCTCCCTTGGGTCTATCAGGGCATTTTAATTTTGAGGTGGGGACAACTTCGGTGTGGGGTCCATCCTTCGATATAAGGATTCTTTGCAGTGAGGTCCCAGCCCAGGGCCAGGGGCCCCTGGGCAAATCCTTTTTCCATTTTCCCTGGGAAAGAAAACTCAGCAGTCCAGGTTCCTGATGTCAGTTTGTAGGGCTCCCTTGGGTGTATCAGGGCAGCACAAGTTTGAGGTGGGGACAACTTCGGTGTGGGGTCCATCCTTCGATATAAGGATATTTTGCAGTCAGGGCCAGGGGCCCCTGGGCACATCCTTTTTCCATTTTCCCTGGGAAAGAAAACTCAGCAGTCCAGGTTCCTGATGTCAGTTTGTAGGGCTCCCTTGGGTCTATCAGGGCAGCACAAGTTTGAGGTGGGGACAACTTTGGTGTGGGGTCCATCCTTCGATATAAGGATTCTTTGCAGTGATGTCCCAGCCCAGGGGCAGGGGCCCCTGGGCACATCCTTTTTCCATTTCCCCCGGAAAAGGAAACTCAGCAGTCCAGGTTCCTGATGTCAGTTTGTAGGGCTGCCTTGGGTCTATCAGGGCAGCAGAAGTTTGAGGTGGGGACAACTTTGGTGTGGGGTCCATCCTTCGATATAAGGATTTTTTGCAGTCAGGGCCAGGGGCCCCTGGGCACATCCTTTTTCCATTTTCCCTGGGAAAGAAAACTCAGCAGTCCAGGTTCCTGATGTCAGTTTGTAGGGCTCCCTTGGGTCTATCAGGGCAGCACAAGTTTGAGGTGGGGACAACTTCGGTGTGGGGTCCATCCTTCGATATAAGGATTCTTTGCAGTGAGGTCCCAGCCCAGGTTCAGGGGCCCCTGGGCACATCCTTTGGCCATTTTCCCTGGGAAAGAAAACTCAGCAGTCCAGGTTCCTGATGTCAGTTTGTAGGGCTCCCTTGGGTCTATCAGGGCAGCACAAGTTTGAGGTGGGGACAACTTCGGTGTGGGGTCCATCCTTCGATATAGGATTTTTTGCAGTCAGGGCCAGGGGCCCCTGGGCACATCCTTTTTCCATTTTCCCTGGGAAAGAAAACTCAGCAGTCCAGGATCCTGATGTCAGTTTGTAGGGCTCCCTTGGGTCTATCAGGGCAGTATAAGTTTGAGGTGGGGACAACTTCGGTGTGGGGTCCATCCTTCGATATAAGGATTCTTTGCAGTGAGGTCCCAGTCCAGGGCCAGGGGCCCCTGGGCAAATCCTTTTTCCATTTTCCCTGGGAAAGAAAACTCAGCAGTCCAGGTTCCTGATGTCAGTTTGTAGGGCTCCCTTGGGTGTATCAGGGCAGCACAAGTTTGAGGTGGGGACAACTTCGGTGTGGGGTCCATCCTTCGATATAAGGATATTTTGCAGTCAGGGCCAGGGGCCCCTGGGCACATCCTTTTTCCATTTTCCCTGGGAAAGAAAACTCAGCAGTCCAGGTTCCTGATGTCAGTTTGTAGGGCTCCCTTGGGTCTATCAGGGCAGCACAAGTTTGAGGTGGGGACAACTTTGGTGTGGGGTCCATCCTTCGATATAAGGATTCTTTGCAGTGATGTCCCAGCCCAGGGGCAGGGGCCCCTGGGCACATCCTTTTTCCATTTCCCCCGGAAAAGGAAACTCAGCAGTCCAGGTTCCTGATGTCAGTTTGTAGGGTTGCCTTGGGTCTATCAGGGCAGCAGAAGTTTGAGGTGGGGACAACTTTGGTGTGGGGTCCATCCTTCGATATAAGGATTTTTTGCAGTCAGGGCCAGGGGCCCCTGGGCACACCCTTTTTCCATTTTCCCTGGGAAAGAAAACTCAGCAGTCCAGGTTCCTGATGTCAGTTTGTAGGGCTCCCTTGGGTCTATCAGGGCAGCACAAGTTTGAGGTGGGGACAACTTCGGTGTGGGGTGCATCCTTCGATATAAGGATTTTTTGCAGTCAGGGCCTGGGGACCCCGGGTACAACCTTTAGCCATTTTCCCTGGGAAAGAAAACTCAGCAGTCCAGGTTCCTGATGTCAGTTGGTAGGGCTCCCTTGGGTCTATCAGGGCAGCACAAGTTTGAGGTGGGGACAACTTCGGTGTGGGGTCCATCCTTCGATATAAGGATTCTTTGCAGTCAGGGCCAGGGGCCCCTGGGCACATCCTTTTTCCATTTTCCCTGGGAAAGAAAACTCAGCAGTCCAGGTTCCTGATGTCAGTTTGTAGGGCTCCCTTGGGTCTATCAGGGCAGCACAAGTTTGAGGTGGGGACAACTTCGGTGTGGGGTCCATCCTTCAATATAAGGATTCTTTGCAGTGAGGTCCCAGCCCAGGGCCAGGGGCCCCTGGACACATCCTTTTTCCATTTTCCCTGGGAAAGAAAACTCAGCAGTCCAGGTTCCTGATGTCAGTTTGTAGGGCTCCCTTGGGTCTATCAGGGCAGCACAAGTTTGAGGTGGGGACAACTTCGGTGTGGGGTCCATCCTTCGATATAAGGATTCTTTGCAGTCAGTCCCAGCCCAGGGCCGGGGGCCCCTGGGCACATCCTTTTTCCATTTTCCCTGGGAAAGAAAACTCAGCAGTCCAGGTTCCTGATGTCAGTTTGTAGGGCTCCCTTGGGTCTATCAGGGCAGCACAAGTTTGAGGTGGGGACAACGTCGGTGTGGGGTCCATCCTTCGATATAAGGATTCTTTGCAGTGAGGTCCCAGCCCAGGGCCAGGGGCCCCTGGGCACATCCTTTTTCCATTTTCCCTGGGAAAGAAAACTCAGCAGTCCAGGTTCCTGATGTCAGTTTGTAGGGTTCCCTTGGGTCTATCAGGGCAGCACAAGTTTGAGGTGGGGACAACTTCGGTGTGGGGTCCATCCTTCGATATAAGGATTCTTTGCAGTCAGGGCCAGGGGCCCCTGGGCACATCCTTTGGCAGTTTTACCTGGGAAAGAAAACTCAGCAGTCCAGGTTCCTGATGTCAGTATGTAGGGCTCCCTTGGGTCTATCAGGGCAGTACAAGTTTGAGGTGGGGACAACGTCGGTGTGGGGTCCATCCTTCGATATATGGATTCTTTGCAGTGAGGTCCCAGCCCAGGGCCAGGGGCCCCTGGGCACATCCTTTTTCCATTTTCCCTGGGAAAGAAAACTCAGCAGTCCAGGTTCCTGATGTCAGTTTGTAGGGCTCCCTTGGGTCTCTCAGGGCAGCACAAGTTTGAGGTGGGGACAACTTCGGTGTGGGGTCCATCCTTCGATATAAGGATATTTTGCTGTCAGGGCCAGGGGCCCCTGGGCACATCCTTTTTCCATTTTCCCTGGGAAAGAAAACTCAGCAGTCCAGGTTCCTGATGTCAGTTTGTAGGGCTCCCTTGGTTCTATCAGGGCAGCACAAGTTTGAGGTGGGGACAACTTTGATGTGGGGTCCATCCTTCGATATAAGGATTTTTTGCAGTCAGGGCCCAGCCCCGTGCCAGAGGCCCCTGGACACATCCTTTGGCCATTTCCCCTGGATAAGAAAACTCAGCAGTCCAGGTTCCTGATGTCAGTTTGTAGGGCTCCCTTGGGTCTCTCAGGGCAGCACAATTTTGACGTGGGGACAACTTCGGTGTGGGGTGCATCCTTCGATATATGGATTCTTTGCAGTCAGGCCCAGCCAAGGGCCGGGGGCCCCTGGGCACATCCTTTTTCCATTTTCCCTGGGAAAGAAAACTCAGCAGTCCAGGTTCCTGATGTCAGTTTGTAGGGCTCCCTTGGGTCTATCAGGGCAGCACAAGTTTGAGGTGGGGACAACTTCGGTGTGGGGTGCATCCTTCGATATAAGGATTTTTTGCAGTCAGGGCCAGGGGCCCCTGGGCACATCCTTTTTCCATTTTCCCTGGGAAAGAAAACTCAGCAGTCCAGGTTCCTGATGTCAGTTTGTAGGGCTCCCTTGGGTCTATCAGGGCAGCACAAGTTTGAGGTGGGGACAACTTTGGTGTGGGGTCCATCCTTCGATATAAGGATTCTTTGCAGTCACGGCCAGGGGCCCCTGGGCACAAACTTTTTCCATTTTCCCTGGGAAAGAAAACTCAGCAGTCCAGGTTCCTGATGTCAGTTTGTAGGGCTCCCTTGGGTCTATCAGGGCAGTACAAGTTTGAGGTGGGGACAACTTCGGTGTGGGGTCCATCCTTCGATATATGGATTCTTTGCAGTGAGGTCCCAGCCCAGGGTCAGGGGCCCCTGGGCACATCCTTTTTCCATTTTCCCTGGGAAAGAAAACTCAGCAGTCCAGGTTCCTGATGTCAGTTTGTAGGGCTCCCTTGGGTCTATCAGGGCAGCACAAGTTTGAGGTGGGGACAACTTCGGTGTGGGGTCCATCCTTCGATATAAGGATATTTTGCTGTCAGGGCCAGGGGCCCCTGGGTACAACCTTTTTCCATTTTCCCTGGGAAAGAAAACTCAGCAGTCCAGGTTCCTGATGTCAGTTTGTAGGGCTCCCTTGGGTCTCTCAGGGCAGCACAAGTTTGAGGTGGGGACAACTTTGGTGTGGGGTCCATCCTTCGATATAAGGATTTTTTGCAGTCAGGGCCAGGGGCCCCTGGGCACATCCTGTTTCCATTTTTCCTGGGAAAGAAAACTCAGCAGTCCAGGTTCCTGATGTCTGTTTGTAGGGCTCCCTTGGGTCTATCAGGGCAGCACAAGTTTGAGGTGGGGACAACTTCGGTGTGGGGTCCATCCTTCGATATAAGGATTTTTTGCAGTCAGGGCCAGGGGCCCCTTGGGCACATCCTTTTTCCATTTTCCCTGGGAAAGAAAACTCAGCAGTCCAGGTTCCTGATGTCAGTTTGTAGGGCTCCCTTGGGTCTCTCACGGCAGCACAATTTTGACATGGGGACAACTTCGGTGTGGGGTGCATCCTTCGATATAAGGATTCTTTGCAGTCAGGCAAAGCCCAGGGCCGGGGGCCCCTGGGCACATCCTTTTTCCATTTTCCCTGGGAAAGAAAACTCAGCAGTCCAGGTTCCTGATGTCAGTTTGTAGGGCTCCCTTGGGTCTATCAGGGCAGCACAAGTTTGAGGTGGGGACAACTTTGGTGTGGGGTCCATCCTTCGATATAAGGATATTTTGCTGTCAGGGCCAGGGGCCCCTGGGCACATCCTTTGGCAGTTTTCCCTGGGAAAGAAAACTCAGCAGTCCAGGTTCCTGATGTCAGTTTGTAGGGCTCCCTTGGGTCTATCAGGGCAGCACAAGTTTGAGGTGGGGACAACTTCGGTGTGGGGTGCATCCTTCGATATAAGGATTCTTTGCAGTCAGGGCCAGGGGCCCCTGGGCACATCCTTTTTCCATTTTCCCTGGGAAAGAAAACTCAGCAGTCCAGGTTCCTGATGTCAGTTTGTAGGGCTCCCTTGGGTCTCTCACGGCAGCACAATTTTGACATGGGGACAACTTCGGTGTGGGGTGCATCCTTCGATATAAGGATTCTTTGCAGTCAGGCCCAGCCCAGGGCCGGGGGCCCCTGGGCACATCCTTTTTCCATTTTCCCTGGGAAAGAAAACTCAGCAGTCCAGGTTCCTGATGTCAGTTTGTAGGGCTCCCTTGGGTCTATCAGGGCAGCACAAGTTTGAGGTGGGGACAACTTTGGTGTGGGGTCCATACTTCGATATATGGATTCTTTGCAGTCAGGGCCAGGGGCCCCTGGGCACATCCTTTTTCCATTTTCCCTGGGAAAGAAAACTCAGCAGTCCAGGTTCCTGATGTCAGTTTGTAGGGCTCCCTTGGGTCTATCAGGGCAGCACAAGTTTGAGGTGGGGACAACTTTGGTGTGGGGTCCATCCTTCGATATAAGGATTTTTTGCAGTCAGGGCCAGGGGCCCCTGGGCACATCCTTTGGCAGTTTTCCCTGGGAAAGAAAACTCAGCAGTCCAGGTTCCTGATGTCAGTTTGTAGGGCTCCCTTGGGTCTATCAGGGCAGCACAAGTTTGAGGTGGGGACAACTTTGATGTGGGGTCCATCCTTCGATATAAGGATTTTTTGCAGTCAGGGCCCAGCCCCGTGCCAGAGGCCCCTGGACACATCCTTTTTCCATTTTCCCTGGGAAAGAAAACTCAGCAGTCCAGGTTCCTGATGTCAGTTTGTAGGGCTCCCTTGGGTCTATCAGGGCAGCACAAGTTTGAGGTGGGGACAACGTCGGTGTGGGGTCCATCCTTCGATATAAGGATTCTTTGCAGTGAGGTCCCAGCCCAGGGCCAGGGGCCCCTGGGCACATCCTTTTTCCATTTTCCCTGGGAAAGAAAACTCAGCAGTCCAGGTTCCTGATGTCACTTTGTAGGGTTCCCTTGGGTCTATCAGGGCAGCACAAGTTTGAGGTGGGGACAACTTCGGTGTGGGGTCCATCCTTCGATATAAGGATTCTTTGCAGTCAGGGCCAGGGGCCCCTGGGCACATCCTTTGGCAGTTTTACCTGGGAAAGAAAACTCAGCAGTCCAGGTTCCTGATGTCAGTATGTAGGGCTCCCTTGGGTCTATCAGGGCAGTACAAGTTTGAGGTGGGGACAACGTCGGTGTGGGGTCCATCCTTCGATATATGGATTCTTTGCAGTGAGGTCCCAGCCCAGGGCCAGGGGCCCCTGGGCACATCCTTTTTCCATTTTCCCTGGGAAAGAAAACTCAGCAGTCCAGGTTCCTGATGTCAGTTTGTAGGGCTCCCTTGGGTCTCTCAGGGCAGCACAAGTTTGAGGTGGGGACAACTTCGGTGTGGGGTCCATCCTTCGATATAAGGATATTTTGCTGTCAGGGCCAGGGGCCCCTGGGCACATCCTTTTTCCATTTTCCCTGGGAAAGAAAACTCAGCAGTCCAGGTTCCTGATGTCAGTTTGTAGGGCTCCCTTGGTTCTATCAGGGCAGCACAAGTTTGAGGTGGGGACAACTTTGATGTGGGGTCCATCCTTCGATATAAGGATTTTTTGCAGTCAGGGCCCAGCCCCGTGCCAGAGGCCCCTGGACACATCCTTTGGCCATTTCCCCTGGATAAGAAAACTCAGCAGTCCAGGTTCCTGATGTCAGTTTGTAGGGCTCCCTTGGGTCTCTCAGGGCAGCACAATTTTGACGTGGGGACAACTTCGGTGTGGGGTGCATCCTTCGATATATGGATTCTTTGCAGTCAGGCCCAGCCCAGGGCCGGGGGCCCCTGGGCACATCCTTTTTCCATTTTCCCTGGGAAAGAAAACTCAGCAGTCCAGGTTCCTGATGTCAGTTTGTAGGGCTCCCTTGGGTCTATCAGGGCAGCACAAGTTTGAGGTGGGGACAACTTCGGTGTGGGGTGCATCCTTCGATATAAGGATTTTTTGCAGTCAGGGCCAGGGGCCCCTGGGCACATCCTTTTTCCATTTTCCCTGGGAAAGAAAACTCAGCAGTCCAGGTTCCTGATGTCAGTTTGTAGGGCTCCCTTGGGTCTATCAGGGCAGCACAAGTTTGAGGTGGGGACAACTTTGGTGTGGGGTCCATCCTTCGATATAAGGATTCTTTGCAGTCACGGCCAGGGGCCCCTGGGCACAAACTTTTTCCATTTTCCCTGGGAAAGAAAACTCAGCAGTCCAGGTTCCTGATGTCAGTTTGTAGGGCTCCCTTGGGTCTATCAGGGCAGTACAAGTTTGAGGTGGGGACAACTTCGGTGTGGGGTCCATCCTTCGATATATGGATTCTTTGCAGTGAGGTCCCAGCCCAGGGTCAGGGGCCCCTGGGCACATCCTTTTTCCATTTTCCCTGGGAAAGAAAACTCAGCAGTCCAGGTTCCTGATGTCAGTTTGTAGGGCTCCCTTGGGTCTATCAGGGCAGCACAAGTTTGAGGTGGGGACAACTTCGGTGTGGGGTCCATCCTTCGATATAAGGATATTTTGCTGTCAGGGCCAGGGGCCCCTGGGTACAACCTTTTTCCATTTTCCCTGGGAAAGAAAACTCAGCAGTCCAGGTTCCTGATGTCAGTTTGTAGGGCTCCCTTGGGTCTCTCAGGGCAGCACAAGTTTGAGGTGGGGACAACTTTGGTGTGGGGTCCATCCTTCGATATAAGGATTTTTTGCAGTCAGGGCCAGGGGCCCCTGGGCACATCCTGTTTCCATTTTTCCTGGGAAAGAAAACTCAGCAGTCCAGGTTCCTGATGTCTGTTTGTAGGGCTCCCTTGGGTCTATCAGGGCAGCACAAGTTTGAGGTGGGGACAACTTCGGTGTGGGGTCCATCCTTCGATATAAGGATTTTTTGCAGTCAGGGCCAGGGGCCCCTTGGGCACATCCTTTTTCCATTTTCCCTGGGAAAGAAAACTCAGCAGTCCAGGTTCCTGATGTCAGTTTGTAGGGCTCCCTTGGGTCTCTCACGGCAGCACAATTTTGACATGGGGACAACTTCGGTGTGGGGTGCATCCTTCGATATAAGGATTCTTTGCAGTCAGGCAAAGCCCAGGGCCGGGGGCCCCTGGGCACATCCTTTTTCCATTTTCCCTGGGAAAGAAAACTCAGCAGTCCAGGTTCCTGATGTCAGTTTGTAGGGCTCCCTTGGGTCTATCAGGGCAGCACAAGTTTGAGGTGGGGACAACTTTGGTGTGGGGTCCATCCTTCGATATAAGGATATTTTGCTGTCAGGGCCAGGGGCCCCTGGGCACATCCTTTGGCAGTTTTCCCTGGGAAAGAAAACTCAGCAGTCCAGGTTCCTGATGTCAGTTTGTAGGGCTCCCTTGGGTCTATCAGGGCAGCACAAGTTTGAGGTGGGGACAACTTCGGTGTGGGGTGCATCCTTCGATATAAGGATTCTTTGCAGTCAGGGCCAGGGGCCCCTGGGCACATCCTTTTTCCATTTTCCCTGGGAAAGAAAACTCAGCAGTCCAGGTTCCTGATGTCAGTTTGTAGGGCTCCCTTGGGTCTCTCACGGCAGCACAATTTTGACATGGGGACAACTTCGGTGTGGGGTGCATCCTTCGATATAAGGATTCTTTGCAGTCAGGCCCAGCCCAGGGCCGGGGGCCCCTGGGCACATCCTTTTTCCATTTTCCCTGGGAAAGAAAACTCAGCAGTCCAGGTTCCTGATGTCAGTTTGTAGGGCTCCCTTGGGTCTATCAGGGCAGCACAAGTTTGAGGTGGGGACAACTTTGGTGTGGGGTCCATCCTTCGATATAAGGATTTTTTGCAGTCAGGGCCAGGGGCCCCTGGGCACATCCTTTGGCAGTTTTCCCTGGGAAAGAAAACTCAGCAGTCCAGGTTCCTGATGTCAGTTTGTAGGGCTCCCTTGGGTCTATCAGGGCAGCACAAGTTTGAGGTGGGGACAACTTTGGTGTGGGGTCCATCCTTCGATATAAGGATTTTTTGCAGTCAGGGCCAGGGGCCTCTGGGCACAAACTTTTTCCATTTTCCCTGGGAAAGAAAACTCAGCAGTCCAGGTTCCTGATGTCAGTTTGTAGGGTTCCCTTGGGTCTATCAGGGCATCACAATTTTGAGGTGGGGACAACTTTGGTGTGGGCTCCATCCTTCGATATAAGGATTCTTTGCAGTCAGGGCCAGGGGCCCCTGGGCACATCCTTTTTCCATTTTCCCTGGGAAAGAAAACTCAGCAGTCCAGGTTCCTGATGTCAGTTTGTAGGGCTCCCTTGGGTCTATCAGGGCAGCACAAGTTTGAGGTGGGGACAACTTCGGTGTGGGGTCCATCCTTCGATATAAGGATTCTTTGCAGTCAGGGCCAGGGGCCCCTGGGCACATCCTTTTTCCATTTTCCCTGGGAAAGAAAACTCAGCAGTCCAGGTTCCTGATGTCAGTTTGTAGGGCTCCCTTGGGTCTATCAGGGCAGCACAAGTTTGAGGTGGGGACAACTTCGGTGTGGGGTCCATCCTTCGATATAAGGAATCTTTGCAGTGAGGTCCCAGCCCAGGGCCGGGGGCCCCTGGGCACATCCTTTTTCCATTTTCCCTGGGAAAGAAAACTCAGCAGTCCAGGTTCCTGATGTCAGTTTGTAGGGCTCCCTTGGGTCTATCAGGGCAGCACAAGTTTGAGGTGTGGACAACTTCGGTGTGGGGTCCATCCTTCGATATAAGGATTCTTTGCAGTCAGGGCCAGGGGCCCCTGGGCACATCCTTTTTCCATTTTCCCTGGGAAAGAAAACTCAGCAGTCCAGGTTCCTGATGTCAGTTTGTAGGGCTCCCTTGGGTCTATCAGGGCAGCACAAGTTTGAGGTGTGGACAACTTCGGTGTGGGGTCCATCCTTCGATATAAGGATTCTTTGCAGTCAGGGCCAGGGGCCCCTGGGCACATCCTTTTTCCATTTTCCCTGGGAAAGAAAACTCAGCAGTCCAGGTTCCTGATGTCAGTTTGTAGGGCTCCCTTGGGTCTATCAGGGCAGCACAAGTTTGAGGTGGGGACAACTTTGGTGTGGGGTCCATCCTTCGATATAAGGATTCTTTGCAGTGAGGTCCCAGCCCAGGGCCAGGGGCCCCCGGGCACATCCTTTGGCGGTTTTCCCTGGGAAAGAAAACTCAGCAGTCCAGGTTCCTGATGTCAGTTTGTAGGGCTCCCTTGGGTCTATCAGGGCAGCACAAGTTTGAGGTGGGGACAACTTTGGTGTGGGGTCCATCCTTCGATATAAGGATTTTTTGCGGTCAGGGCCCAGCCCTGTGCCAGGGGCCCCTGGGCACATCCTTTGGCCATTTTCCCTGGGAAAGAAAACTCAGCAGTCCAGGTTCCTGATGTCAGTTGGTAGGGCTCCCTTGGGTCTATCAGGGCAGCACAAGTTTGAGGTGGGGACAACTTCGGTGTGGGGTCCATCCTTCGATATAAGGATTCTTTGCAGTCAGGGCCAGGGGCCCCTGGGCACATCCTTTTTCCATTTTCCCTGGGAAAGAAAACTCAGCAGTCCAGGTTCCTGATGTCAGTTTGTAGGGCTCCCTTGGGTCTATCAGGGCAGCACAAGTTTGAGGTGGGGACAACTTCGGTGTGGGGTCCATCCTTCGATATAAGGATTCTTTGCAGTCAGGCCCAGCCCAGGGCCGGGGGCCCCTGGGCACATCCTTTTTCCATTTTCCCTGGGAAAGAAAACTCAGCAGTCCAGGTTCCTGATGTCAGTTTGTAGGGCTCCCTTGGGTGTATCAGGGCAGCACAAGTTTGAGGTGGGGACAACTTCGGTGTGGGGTCCATCCTTCGATATAAGGATATTTTGCAGTCAGGGCCAGGGGCCCCTGGGCACATCCTTTTTCCATTTTCCCTGGGAAAGAAAACTCAGCAGTCCAGGTTCCTGATGTCAGTTTGTAGGGCTCCCTTGGGTCTATCAGGGCAGCACAAGTTTGAGGTGGGGACAACTTTGGTGTGGGGTCCATCCTTCGATATAAGGATTCTTTGCAGTGATGTCCCAGCCCAGGGGCAGGGGCCCCTGGGCACATCCTTTTTCCATTTCCCCCGGAAAAGGAAACTCAGCAGTCCAGGTTCCTGATGTCAGTTTGTAGGGCTGCCTTGGGTCTATCAGGGCAGCAGAAGTTTGAGGTGGGGACAACTTTGGTGTGGGGTCCATCCTTCGATATAAGGATTTTTTGCAGTCAGGGCCAGGGGCCCCTGGGCACATCCTTTTTCCATTTTCCCTGGGAAAGAAAACTCAGCAGTCCAGGTTCCTGATGTCAGTTTGTAGGGCTCCCTTGGGTCTATCAGGGCAGCACAAGTTTGAGGTGGGGACAACTTCGGTGTGGGGTCCATCCTTCGATATAAGGATTCTTTGCAGTGAGGTCCCAGCCCAGGTTCAGGGGCCCCTGGGCACATCCTTTGGCCATTTTCCCTGGGAAAGAAAACTCAGCAGTCCAGGTTCCTGATGTCAGTTTGTAGGGCTCCCTTGGGTCTATCAGGGCAGCACAAGTTTGAGGTGGGGACAACTTCGGTGTGGGGTCCATCCTTCGATATAGGATTTTTTGCAGTCAGGGCCAGGGGCCCCTGGGCACATCCTTTTTCCATTTTCCCTGGGAAAGAAAACTCAGCAGTCCAGGATCCTGATGTCAGTTTGTAGGGCTCCCTTGGGTCTATCAGGGCAGTATAAGTTTGAGGTGGGGACAACTTCGGTGTGGGGTCCATCCTTCGATATAAGGATTCTTTGCAGTGAGGTCCCAGTCCAGGGCCAGGGGCCCCTGGGCAAATCCTTTTTCCATTTTCCCTGGGAAAGAAAACTCAGCAGTCCAGGTTCCTGATGTCAGTTTGTAGGGCTCCCTTGGGTGTATCAGGGCAGCACAAGTTTGAGGTGGGGACAACTTCGGTGTGGGGTCCATCCTTCGATATAAGGATATTTTGCAGTCAGGGCCAGGGGCCCCTGGGCACATCCTTTTTCCATTTTCCCTGGGAAAGAAAACTCAGCAGTCCAGGTTCCTGATGTCAGTTTGTAGGGCTCCCTTGGGTCTATCAGGGCAGCACAAGTTTGAGGTGGGGACAACGTCGGTGTGGGGTCCATCCTTCGATATAAGGATTCTTTGCAGTGAGGTCCCAGCCCAGGGCCAGGGGCCCCTGGGCACATCCTTTTTCCATTTTCCCTGGGAAAGAAAACTCAGCAGTCCAGGTTCCTGATGTCAGTTTGTAGGGCTCCCTTGGGTCTCTCAGGGCAGCACAAGTTTGAGGTGGGGACAACTTCGGTGTGGGGTCCATCCTTCGATATAAGGATTTTTTGCAGTCAGGGCCAGGGGCCCCTGGGCACATCCTTTTTCCATTTTCCCTGGGAAAGAAAACTCAGCAGTCCAGGTTCCTGATGTCAGTTTGTAGGGCTCCCTTGGGTCTATCAGGGCAGCACAAGTTTGAGGTGGGGACAACTTCGGTGTGGGGTCCATCCTTCGATATAAGGATTCTTTGCAGTCAGGGCCAGGGGCCCCTTGGGCACACCCTTTTTCCATTTTCCCTGGGAAAGAAAACTCAGCAGTCCAGGTTCCTGATGTCAGTTTGTAGGGCTCCCTTGGGTCTATCAGGGCAGCACAAGTTTGAGGTGGGGACAACTTTGGTGTGGGCTCCATCCTTCGATATAAGGATTTTTTGCAGTCAGGGCCCAGCCCAGTGCCAGAGGCCCCTGGACACATCCTTTGGCCATTTTCCCTGGGAAAGAAAACTCAGCAGTCCAGGTTCCTGATGTCAGTTTGTAGGGCTCCCTTGGGTCTCTCACGGCAGCACAATTTTGACATGGGGACAACTTCGGTGTGGGGTGCATCCTTCGATATAAGGATTCTTTGCAGTCAGGGCCAGGGGCCCCTGGGCACATCCTTTTTCCGTTTTCCCTGGGAAAGAAAACTCAGCAGTCCAGGTTCCTGATGTCAGTTTGTAGGGTTCCCTTGGGTCTATCAGGGCAGTACAAGTTTGAGGTGGGGACAACTTCGGTGTGGGGTCCATCCTTCGATATATGGATTCTTTGCAGTGAGGTCCCAGCCCAGGGCCAGGGGCCCCTGGGCACATCCTTTTTCCATTTTCCCTGGGAAAGAAAACTCAGCAGTCCAGGTTCCTGATGTCAGTTTGTAGGGCTCCCTTGGGTCTATCAGGGCAGCACAAGTTTGAGGTGGGGACAACTTCGGTGTGGGGTCCATCCTTCGATATAAGGATTTTTTGCAGTCAGGGCCAGGGGCCCCTTGGGCACATCCTTTTTCCATTTTCCCTGGGAAAGAAAACTCAGCAGTCCAGGTTCCTGATGTCAGTTTGTAGGGCTCCCTTGGGTCTATCAGGGCAGCACAAGTTTGAGGTGGGGACAACTTTGGTGTGGGGTCCATCCTTCGATATAAGGATTTTTTGCAGTCAGGGCCCAGCCCAGTGCCAGAGGCCCCTGGACACATCCTTTGGCCATTTTCCCTGGGAAGAAAAACTCAGCAGTCCAGGTTCCTGATGTCAGTTTGTAGGGCTCCCTTGGGTCTATCAGGGCAGCACAAGTTTGAGGTGGGGACAATTTCGGTGTGGGGTGCATCCTTCGATATAAGGATTCTTTGCAGTCAGGGCCAGGGGCCCCTGGGCACATCCTTTTTCCATTTTCCCTGGGAAAGAAAACTCAGCAGTCCAGGTTCCTGATGTCAGTTTGTAGGGTTCCCTTGGGTCTATCAGGGCAGCACAAGTTTGAGGTGGGGACAACTTCGGTGTGGGGTCCATCCTTCGATATAAGGATTCTTTGCAGTGAGGTCCCAGCCCAGGTTCAGGGGCCCCTGGGCACATCCTTTGGCCATTTTCCCTGGGAAAGAAAACTCAGCAGTCCAGGTTCCTGATGTCAGTTTGTAGGGCTCCCTTGGGTGTATCAGGGCAGCACAATTTTGACGTGGGGACAACTTCGGTGTGGGGTGCATCCTTCGATATAAGGATTCTTTGCAGTGAGGTCCCAGCCCAGGGCCGGGGGCCCCTGGGCACATCCTTTTTCCATTTTCCCTGGGAAAGAAAACTCAGCAGTCCAGGTTCCTGATGTCAGTTTGTAGGGCTCCCTTGGGTCTATCAGGGCAGCACAAGTTTGAGGTGGGGACAACTTCGGTGTGGGGTCCATCCTTCGATATAAGGATTCTTTGCAGTCAGGGCCAGGGGCCCCTGGGCACATGCTTTTTCCATTTCCCCCGGAAAAGGAAACACAGCAGTCCAGGTTCCTGATGTCAGTTTGTAGGGCTGCCTTGGGTCTATCAGGGCAGCAGAAGTTTGAGGTGGGGACAACTTTGGTGTGGGGTCCATCCTTCGATATAAGGATTTTTTGCAGTCAGGGCCAGGGGCCCCTGCGCACATCCTTTTTCCATTTTCCCTGGGAAAGAAAACTCAGCAGTCCAGGTTCCTGATGTCAGTTTGTAGGGCTCCCTTGGGTCTATCAGGGCAGCACAAGTTTGAGGTGGGGACAACTTCGGTGTGGGGTCCATCCTTCGATATAAGGATTCTTTGCAGTGAGGTCCCAGCCCAGGGCCAGGGGCCTCTGGGCACATCCTGTTTCCATTTTTCCTGGGAAAGAAAACTCAGCAGTCCAGGTTCCTGATGTCAGTTTGTAGGGCTCCCTTGGGTCTATCAGGGCAGCACAAGTTTGAGGTGGGGACAACTTCGGTGTGGGGTCCATCCTTCGATATAAGGATTCTTTGCAGTGAGGTCCCAGCCCAGGGCCGGGGGCCCCTGGGCACATCCTTTTTCCATTTTCCCTGGGAAAGAAAACTCAGCAGTCCAGGTTCCTGATGTCAGTTTGTAGGGCTCCCTTGGGTCTATCAGGGCAGCACAAGTTTGAGGTGGGGACAACTTTGGTGTGGGGTCCATCCTTCGATATAAGGATATTTTGCTGTCAGGGCCAGGGGCCCCTGGGCACATCCTTTGGCAGTTTTCCCTGGGAAAGAAAACTCAGCAGTCCAGGTTCCTGATGTCAGTTTGTAGGGCTCCCTTGGGTCTATCAGGGCAGCACAAGTTTGAGGTGGGGACAATTTCGGTGTGGGGTGCATCCTTCGATATAAGGATTTTTTGCAGTCAGGGCCAGGGGCCCCTGGGCACAGTCTTTTTCCATTTTCCCTGGGAAAGAAAACTCAGCAGTCCAGGTTCCTGATGTCAGTTTGTAGGGCTCCCTTGGGTCTATCAGGGCAGCACAAGTTTGAGGTGGGGACAACTTTGGTGTGGGGTCCATCCTTCGATATAAGGATTTTTTGCAGTCAGGGCCAGGGGCCCCTGGGCACATCCTTTGGCAGTTTTCCCTGGGAAAGAAAACTCAGCAGTCCAGGTTCCTGATGTCAGTTTGTAGGGCTCCCTTGGGTCTATCAGGGCAGCACAAGTTTGAGGTGGGGACAACTTCGGTGTGGGGTTCATCCTTCGATATAGGATTTTTTGCAGTCAGGGCCAGGGGCCCCTGGGCACATCCTTTTTCCATTTTCCCTGGGAAAGAAAACTCAGCAGTCCAGGATCCTGATGTCAGTTTGTAGGGCTCCCTTGGGTCTATCAGGGCAGTATAAGTTTGAGGTGGGGACAACTTCGGTGTGGGGTCCATCCTTCGATATATGGATTCTTTGCAGTGAGGTCCCAGCCCAGGGCCAGGGGCCCCTGGGCAAATCCTTTTTCCATTTTCCCTGGGAAAGAAAACTCAGCAGTCCAGGTTCCTGATGTCAGTTTGTAGGGCTCCCTTGGGTCTATCAGGGCAGCACAAGTTTGAGGTGGGGACATCTTCGGTGTGGGGTCCATCCTTCGATATAAGGATATTTTGCAGTCAGGGCCAGGGGCCCCTGGGCACATCCTTTTTCCATTTTCCCTGGGAAAGAAAACTCAGCAGTCCAGGTTCCTGATGTCAGTTTGTAGGGCTCCCTTGGGTCTATCAGGGCAGCACAAGTTTGAGGTGGGGACAACTTCGGTGTGGGGTCCATCCTTCGATATAAGGATTCTTTGCAGTGAGGTCCCAGCCCAGGGCCAGGGGCCTCTGGGCACATCCTTTTTCCATTTTCCCTGGGAAAGAAAACTCAGCAGTCCAGGTTCCTGATGTCAGTTTGTTGGGCTCCCTTGGGTCTATCAGGGCAGCACAAGTTTCAGGTGGGGACAACTTCGGTGTGGGCTCCATCCTTCGATATAAGGATTTTTTGCAGTCAGGGCCAGGGGCCCCTGGACACATCCTTTTTCCATTTTCCCTGGGAAAGAAAACTCAGCAGTCCAGGTTCCTGATGTCAGTTTGTAGGGCTCCCTTGGGTCTATCAGGGCAGCACAAGTTTGAGGTGGGGACAACTTCGGTGTGGGGTCCATCCTTCAATATAAGGATTCTTTGCAGTGAGGTCCCAGCCCAGGGCCAGGGGCCCCTGGACACATCCTTTTTCCATTTTCCCTGGGAAAGAAAACTCAGCAGTCCAGGTTCCTGATGTCAGTTTGTAGGGCTCCCTTGGGTCTATCAGGGCAGCACAAGTTTGAGGTGGGGACAACGTCGGTGTGGGGTCCATCCTTCGATATAAGGATTCTTTGCAGTGAGGTCCCAGCCCAGGGCCAGGGGCCCCTGGGCACATCCTTTTTCCATTTTCCCTGGGAAAGAAAACTCAGCAGTCCAGGTTCCTGATGTCAGTTTGTAGGGCTCCCTTGGGTCTCTCAGGGCAGCACAAGTTTGAGGTGGGGACAACTTCGGTGTGGGGTCCATCCTTCGATATAAGGATTTTTTGCAGTCAGGGCCAGGGGCCCCTGGGCACATCCTTTTTCCATTTTCCCTGGGAAAGAAAACTCAGCAGTCCAGGTTCCTGATGTCAGTTTGTAGGGCTCCCTTGGGTCTATCAGGGCAGCACAAGTTTGAGGTGGGGACAACTTCGGTGTGGGGTCCATCCTTCGATATAAGGATTCTTTGCAGTCAGGGCCAGGGGCCCCTTGGGCACACCCTTTTTCCATTTTCCCTGGGAAAGAAAACTCAGCAGTCCAGGTTCCTGATGTCAGTTTGTAGGGCTCCCTTGGGTCTATCAGGGCAGCACAAGTTTGAGGTGGGGACAACTTTGGTGTGGGCTCCATCCTTCGATATAAGGATTTTTTGCAGTCAGGGCCCAGCCCAGTGCCAGAGGCCCCTGGACACATCCTTTTTCCATTTTCCCTGGGAAAGAAAACTCAGCAGTCCAGGTTCCTGATGTCAGTTTGTAGGGCTCCCTTGGGTCTCTCACGGCAGCACAATTTTGACATGGGGACAACTTCGGTGTGGGGTGCATCCTTCGATATAAGGATTCTTTGCAGTCAGGGCCAGGGGCCCCTGGGCACATCCTTTTTCCGTTTTCCCTGGGAAAGAAAACTCAGCAGTCCAGGTTCCTGATGTCAGTTTGTAGGGTTCCCTTGGGTCTATCAGGGCAGTACAAGTTTGAGGTGGGGACAACTTCGGTGTGGGGTCCATCCTTCGATATATGGATTCTTTGCAGTGAGGTCCCAGCCCAGGGCCAGGGGCCCCTGGGCACATCCTTTTTCCATTTTCCCTGGGAAAGAAAACTCAGCAGTCCAGGTTCCTGATGTCAGTTTGTAGGGCTCCCTTGGGTCTATCAGGGCAGCACAAGTTTGAGGTGGGGACAACTTCGGTGTGGGGTCCATCCTTCGATATAAGGATTTTTTGCAGTCAGGGCCAGGGGCCCCTTGGGCACATCCTTTTTCCATTTTCCCTGGGAAAGAAAACTCAGCAGTCCAGGTTCCTGATGTCAGTTTGTAGGGCTCCCTTGGGTCTATCAGGGCAGCACAAGTTTGAGGTGGGGACAACTTTGGTGTGGGGTCCATCCTTCGATATAAGGATTTTTTGCAGTCAGGGCCCAGCCCAGTGCCAGAGGCCCCTGGACACATCCTTTGGCCATTTTCCCTGGGAAGAAAAACTCAGCAGTCCAGGTTCCTGATGTCAGTTTGTAGGGCTCCCTTGGGTCTATCAGGGCAGCACAAGTTTGAGGTGGGGACAATTTCGGTGTGGGGTGCATCCTTCGATATAAGGATTCTTTGCAGTCAGGGCCAGGGGCCCCTGGGCACATCCTTTTTCCATTTTCCCTGGGAAAGAAAACTCAGCAGTCCAGGTTCCTGATGTCAGTTTGTAGGGTTCCCTTGGGTCTATCAGGGCAGCACAAGTTTGAGGTGGGGACAACTTCGGTGTGGGGTCCATCCTTCGATATAAGGATTCTTTGCAGTGAGGTCCCAGCCCAGGTTCAGGGGCCCCTGGGCACATCCTTTGGCCATTTTCCCTGGGAAAGAAAACTCAGCAGTCCAGGTTCCTGATGTCAGTTTGTAGGGCTCCCTTGGGTCTATCAGGGCAGCACAAGTTTGAGGTGGGGACAACTTCGGTGTGGGGTCCATCCTTCGATATAAGGATTCTTTGCAGTCAGGGCCAGGGGCCCCTGGGCACATGCTTTTTCCATTTCCCCCGGAAAAGGAAACACAGCAGTCCAGGTTCCTGATGTCAGTTTGTAGGGCTGCCTTGGGTCTATCAGGGCAGCAGAAGTTTGAGGTGGGGACAACTTTGGTGTGGGGTCCATCCTTCGATATAAGGATTTTTTGCAGTCAGGGCCAGGGGCCCCTGCGCACATCCTTTTTCCATTTTCCCTGGGAAAGAAAACTCAGCAGTCCAGGTTCCTGATGTCAGTTTGTAGGGCTCCCTTGGGTCTATCAGGGCAGCACAAGTTTGAGGTGGGGACAACTTCGGTGTGGGGTCCATCCTTCGATATAAGGATTCTTTGCAGTGAGGTCCCAGCCCAGGGCCAGGGGCCTCTGGGCACATCCTGTTTCCATTTTTCCTGGGAAAGAAAACTCAGCAGTCCAGGTTCCTGATGTCAGTTTGTAGGGCTCCCTTGGGTCTATCAGGGCAGCACAAGTTTGAGGTGGGGACAACTTCGGTGTGGGGTCCATCCTTCGATATAAGGATTCTTTGCAGTGAGGTCCCAGCCCAGGGCCGGGGGCCCCTGGGCACATCCTTTTTCCATTTTCCCTGGGAAAGAAAACTCAGCAGTCCAGGTTCCTGATGTCAGTTTGTAGGGCTCCCTTGGGTCTATCAGGGCAGCACAAGTTTGAGGTGGGGACAACTTTGGTGTGGGGTCCATCCTTCGATATAAGGATATTTTGCTGTCAGGGCCAGGGGCCCCTGGGCACATCCTTTGGCAGTTTTCCCTGGGAAAGAAAACTCAGCAGTCCAGGTTCCTGATGTCAGTTTGTAGGGCTCCCTTGGGTCTATCAGGGCAGCACAAGTTTGAGGTGGGGACAATTTCGGTGTGGGGTGCATCCTTCGATATAAGGATTTTTTGCAGTCAGGGCCAGGGGCCCCTGGGCACAGTCTTTTTCCATTTTCCCTGGGAAAGAAAACTCAGCAGTCCAGGTTCCTGATGTCAGTTTGTAGGGCTCCCTTGGGTCTATCAGGGCAGCACAAGTTTGAGGTGGGGACAACTTTGGTGTGGGGTCCATCCTTCGATATAAGGATTTTTTGCAGTCAGGGCCAGGGGCCCCTGGGCACATCCTTTGGCAGTTTTCCCTGGGAAAGAAAACTCAGCAGTCCAGGTTCCTGATGTCAGTTTGTAGGGCTCCCTTGGGTCTATCAGGGCAGCACAAGTTTGAGGTGGGGACAACTTCGGTGTGGGGTTCATCCTTCGATATAGGATTTTTTGCAGTCAGGGCCAGGGGCCCCTGGGCACATCCTTTTTCCATTTTCCCTGGGAAAGAAAACTCAGCAGTCCAGGATCCTGATGTCAGTTTGTAGGGCTCCCTTGGGTCTATCAGGGCAGTATAAGTTTGAGGTGGGGACAACTTCGGTGTGGGGTCCATCCTTCGATATATGGATTCTTTGCAGTGAGGTCCCAGCCCAGGGCCAGGGGCCCCTGGGCAAATCCTTTTTCCATTTTCCCTGGGAAAGAAAACTCAGCAGTCCAGGTTCCTGATGTCAGTTTGTAGGGCTCCCTTGGGTCTATCAGGGCAGCACAAGTTTGAGGTGGGGACATCTTCGGTGTGGGGTCCATCCTTCGATATAAGGATATTTTGCAGTCAGGGCCAGGGGCCCCTGGGCACATCCTTTTTCCATTTTCCCTGGGAAAGAAAACTCAGCAGTCCAGGTTCCTGATGTCAGTTTGTAGGGCTCCCTTGGGTCTATCAGGGCAGCACAAGTTTGAGGTGGGGACAACTTCGGTGTGGGGTCCATCCTTCGATATAAGGATTCTTTGCAGTGAGGTCCCAGCCCAGGGCCAGGGGCCTCTGGGCACATCCTTTTTCCATTTTCCCTGGGAAAGAAAACTCAGCAGTCCAGGTTCCTGATGTCAGTTTGTTGGGCTCCCTTGGGTCTATCAGGGCAGCACAAGTTTCAGGTGGGGACAACTTCGGTGTGGGCTCCATCCTTCGATATAAGGATTTTTTGCAGTCAGGGCCAGGGGCCCCTGGACACATCCTTTTTCCATTTTCCCTGGGAAAGAAAACTCAGCAGTCCAGGTTCCTGATGTCAGTTTGTAGGGCTCCCTTGGGTCTATCAGGGCAGCACAAGTTTGAGGTGGGGACAACTTCGGTGTGGGGTCCATCCTTCGATATAAGGATTCTTTGCAGTCAGGCCCAGCCCAGGGCCGGGGGCCCCTGGGCACATCCTTTTTCCATTTTCCCTGGGAAAGAAAACTCAGCAGTCCAGGTTCCTGATGTCAGTTTGTAGGGCTCCCTTGGGTCTATCAGGGCAGCACAAGTTTGAGGTGGGGACAACTTTGGTGTGGGGTCCATCCTTCGATATAAGATTTTTTGCAGTCAGGGCCAGGGGCCTCTGGGCACAAACTTTTTCCATTTTCCCTGGGAAAGAAAACTCAGCAGTCCAGGTTCCTGATGTCAGTTTGTAGGGTTCCCTTGGGTCTATCAGGGCAGCACAAGTTTGAGGTGGGGACAACTTCGGTGTGGGGTCCATCCTTCGATATAAGGATTCTTTGCAGTGAGGTCCCAGCCCAGGTTCAGGGGCCCCTGGGCACATCCTTTGGCCATTTTCCCTGGGAAAGAAAACTCAGCAGTCCAGGTTCCTGATGTCAGTTTGTAGGGCTCCCTTGGGTCTATCAGGGCAGCACAAGTTTGAGGTGGGGACAACTTCGGTGTGGGGTCCATCCTTCGATATAGGATTTTTTGCAGTCAGGGCCAGGGGCCCCTGGGCACATCCTTTTTCCATTTTCCCTGGGAAAGAAAACTCAGCAGTCCAGGATCCTGATGTCAGTTTGTAGGGCTCCCTTGGGTCTATCAGGGCATTTTAATTTTGAGGTGGGGACAACTTCGGTGTGGGGTTCATCCTTCGATATAAGGATTCTTTGCAGTGAGGTCCCAGCCCAGGGCCAGGGGCCCCTGGGCAAATCCTTTTTCCATTTTCCCTGGGAAAGAAAACTCAGCAGTCCAGGTTCCTGATGTCAGTTTGTAGGGCTCCCTTGGGTGTATCAGGGCAGCACAAGTTTGAGGTGGGGACAACTTCGGTGTGGGGTCCATCCTTCGATATAAGGATATTTTGCAGTCAGGGCCAGGGGCCCCTGGGCACATCCTTTTTCCATTTTCCCTGGGAAAGAAAACTCAGCAGTCCAGGTTCCTGATGTCAGTTTGTAGGGCTCCCTTGGGTCTATCAGGGCAGCACAAGTTTGAGGTGGGGACAACTTTGGTGTGGGGTCCATCCTTCGATATAAGGATTCTTTGCAGTGATGTCCCAGCCCAGGGGCAGGGGCCCCTGGGCACATCCTTTTTCCATTTCCCCCGGAAAAGGAAACTCAGCAGTCCAGGTTCCTGATGTCAGTTTGTAGGGCTGCCTTGGGTCTATCAGGGCAGCAGAAGTTTGAGGTGGGGACAACTTTGGTGTGGGGTCCATCCTTCGATATAAGGATTTTTTGCAGTCAGGGCCAGGGGCCCCTGGGCACATCCTTTTTCCATTTTCCCTGGGAAAGAAAACTCAGCAGTCCAGGTTCCTGATGTCAGTTTGTAGGGCTCCCTTGGGTCTATCAGGGCAGCACAAGTTTGAGGTGGGGACAACTTCGGTGTGGGGTCCATCCTTCGATATAAGGATTCTTTGCAGTGAGGTCCCAGCCCAGGTTCAGGGGCCCCTGGGCACATCCTTTGGCCATTTTCCCTGGGAAAGAAAACTCAGCAGTCCAGGTTCCTGATGTCAGTTTGTAGGGCTCCCTTGGGTCTATCAGGGCAGCACAAGTTTGAGGTGGGGACAACTTCGGTGTGGGGTCCATCCTTCGATATAGGATTTTTTGCAGTCAGGGCCAGGGGCCCCTGGGCACATCCTTTTTCCATTTTCCCTGGGAAAGAAAACTCAGCAGTCCAGGATCCTGATGTCAGTTTGTAGGGCTCCCTTGGGTCTATCAGGGCAGTATAAGTTTGAGGTGGGGACAACTTCGGTGTGGGGTCCATCCTTCGATATAAGGATTCTTTGCAGTGAGGTCCCAGTCCAGGGCCAGGGGCCCCTGGGCAAATCCTTTTTCCATTTTCCCTGGGAAAGAAAACTCAGCAGTCCAGGTTCCTGATGTCAGTTTGTAGGGCTCCCTTGGGTGTATCAGGGCAGCACAAGTTTGAGGTGGGGACAACTTCGGTGTGGGGTCCATCCTTCGATATAAGGATATTTTGCAGTCAGGGCCAGGGGCCCCTGGGCACATCCTTTTTCCATTTTCCCTGGGAAAGAAAACTCAGCAGTCCAGGTTCCTGATGTCAGTTTGTAGGGCTCCCTTGGGTCTATCAGGGCAGCACAAGTTTGAGGTGGGGACAACTTTGGTGTGGGGTCCATCCTTCGATATAAGGATTCTTTGCAGTGATGTCCCAGCCCAGGGGCAGGGGCCCCTGGGCACATCCTTTTTCCATTTCCCCTGGAAAAGGAAACTCAGCAGTCCAGGTTCCTGATGTCAGTTTGTAGGGTTGCCTTGGGTCTATCAGGGCAGCAGAAGTTTGAGGTGGGGACAACTTTGGTGTGGGGTCCATCCTTCGATATAAGGATTTTTTGCAGTCAGGGCCAGGGGCCCCTGGGCACATCCTTTTTCCATTTTCCCTGGGAAAGAAAACTCAGCAGTCCAGGTTCCTGATGTCAGTTTGTAGGGCTCCCTTGGGTCTATCAGGGCAGCACAAGTTTGAGGTGGGGACAACTTCGGTGTGGGGTGCATCCTTCGATATAAGGATTTTTTGCAGTCAGGGCCTGGGGACCCCGGGTACAACCTTTAGCCATTTTCCCTGGGAAAGAAAACTCAGCAGTCCAGGTTCCTGATGTCAGTTGGTAGGGCTCCCTTGGGTCTATCAGGGCAGCACAAGTTTGAGGTGGGGACAACTTCGGTGTGGGGTCCATCCTTCAATATAAGGATTCTTTGCAGTGAGGTCCCAGCCCAGGGCCAGGGGCCCCTGGACACATCCTTTTTCCATTTTCCCTGGGAAAGAAAACTCAGCAGTCCAGGTTCCTGATGTCAGTTTGTAGGGCTCCCTTGGGTCTATCAGGGCAGCACAAGTTTGAGGTGGGGACAACTTCGGTGTGGGGTCCATCCTTCGATATAAGGATTCTTTGCAGTCAGTCCCAGCCCAGGGCCGGGGGCCCCTGGGCACATCCTTTTTCCATTTTCCCTGGGAAAGAAAACTCAGCAGTCCAGGTTCCTGATGTCAGTTTGTAGGGCTCCCTTGGGTCTATCAGGGCAGCACAAGTTTGAGGTGGGGACAACGTCGGTGTGGGGTCCATCCTTCGATATAAGGATTCTTTGCAGTGAGGTCCCAGCCCAGGGCCAGGGGCCCCTGGGCACATCCTTTTTCCATTTTCCCTGGGAAAGAAAACTCAGCAGTCCAGGTTCCTGATGTCAGTTTGTAGGGCTCCCTTGGGTCTATCAGGGCAGCACAAGTTTGAGGTGGGGACAACGTCGGTGTGGGGTCCATCCTTCGATATAAGGATTCTTTGCAGTGAGGTCCCAGCCCAGGGCCAGGGGCCCCTGGGCACATCCTTTTTCCATTTTCCCTGGGAAAGAAAACTCAGCAGTCCAGGTTCCTGATGTCAGTTTGTAGGGTTCCCTTGGGTCTATCAGGGCAGCACAAGTTTGAGGTGGGGACAACTTCGGTGTGGGGTCCATCCTTCGATATAAGGATTCTTTGCAGTCAGGGCCAGGGGCCCCTGGGCACATCCTTTGGCAGTTTTACCTGGGAAAGAAAACTCAGCAGTCCAGGTTCCTGATGTCAGTATGTAGGGCTCCCTTGGGTCTATCAGGGCAGTACAAGTTTGAGGTGGGGACAACGTCGGTGTGGGGTCCATCCTTCGATATATGGATTCTTTGCAGTGAGGTCCCAGCCCAGGGCCAGGGGCCCCTGGGCACATCCTTTTTCCATTTTCCCTGGGAAAGAAAACTCAGCAGTCCAGGTTCCTGATGTCAGTTTGTAGGGCTCCCTTGGGTCTCTCAGGGCAGCACAAGTTTGAGGTGGGGACAACTTCGGTGTGGGGTCCATCCTTCGATATAAGGATATTTTGCTGTCAGGGCCAGGGGCCCCTGGGCACATCCTTTTTCCATTTTCCCTGGGAAAGAAAACTCAGCAGTCCAGGTTCCTGATGTCAGTTTGTAGGGCTCCCTTGGTTCTATCAGGGCAGCACAAGTTTGAGGTGGGGACAACTTTGATGTGGGGTCCATCCTTCGATATAAGGATTTTTTGCAGTCAGGGCCCAGCCCCGTGCCAGAGGCCCCTGGACACATCCTTTGGCCATTTCCCCTGGATAAGAAAACTCAGCAGTCCAGGTTCCTGATGTCAGTTTGTAGGGCTCCCTTGGGTCTCTCAGGGCAGCACAATTTTGACGTGGGGACAACTTCGGTGTGGGGTGCATCCTTCGATATATGGATTCTTTGCAGTCAGGCCCAGCCCAGGGCCGGGGGCCCCTGGGCACATCCTTTTTCCATTTTCCCTGGGAAAGAAAACTCAGCAGTCCAGGTTCCTGATGTCAGTTTGTAGGGCTCCCTTGGGTCTATCAGGGCAGCACAAGTTTGAGGTGGGGACAACTTCGGTGTGGGGTGCATCCTTCGATATAAGGATTTTTTGCAGTCAGGGCCAGGGGCCCCTGGGCACATCCTTTTTCCATTTTCCCTGGGAAAGAAAACTCAGCAGTCCAGGTTCCTGATGTCAGTTTGTAGGGCTCCCTTGGGTCTATCAGGGCAGCACAAGTTTGAGGTGGGGACAACTTTGGTGTGGGGTCCATCCTTCGATATAAGGATTCTTTGCAGTCACGGCCAGGGGCCCCTGGGCACAAACTTTTTCCATTTTCCCTGGGAAAGAAAACTCAGCAGTCCAGGTTCCTGATGTCAGTTTGTAGGGCTCCCTTGGGTCTATCAGGGCAGTACAAGTTTGAGGTGGGGACAACTTCGGTGTGGGGTCCATCCTTCGATATATGGATTCTTTGCAGTGAGGTCCCAGCCCAGGGTCAGGGGCCCCTGGGCACATCCTTTTTCCATTTTCCCTGGGAAAGAAAACTCAGCAGTCCAGGTTCCTGATGTCAGTTTGTAGGGCTCCCTTGGGTCTATCAGGGCAGCACAAGTTTGAGGTGGGGACAACTTCGGTGTGGGGTCCATCCTTCGATATAAGGATATTTTGCTGTCAGGGCCAGGGGCCCCTGGGTACAAACTTTTTCCATTTTCCCTGGGAAAGAAAACTCAGCAGTCCAGGTTCCTGATGTCAGTTTGTAGGGCTCCCTTGGGTCTCTCAGGGCAGCACAAGTTTGAGGTGGGGACAACTTTGGTGTGGGGTCCATCCTTCGATATAAGGATTTTTTGCAGTCAGGGCCAGGGGCCCCTGGGCACATCCTGTTTCCATTTTTCCTGGGAAAGAAAACTCAGCAGTCCAGGTTCCTGATGTCTGTTTGTAGGGCTCCCTTGGGTCTATCAGGGCAGCACAAGTTTGAGGTGGGGACAACTTCGGTGTGGGGTCCATCCTTCGATATAAGGATTTTTTGCAGTCAGGGCCAGGGGCCCCTTGGGCACATCCTTTTTCCATTTTCCCTGGGAAAGAAAACTCAGCAGTCCAGGTTCCTGATGTCAGTTTGTAGGGCTCCCTTGGGTCTCTCACGGCAGCACAATTTTGACATGGGGACAACTTCGGTGTGGGGTGCATCCTTCGATATAAGGATTCTTTGCAGTCAGGCAAAGCCCAGGGCCGGGGGCCCCTGGGCACATCCTTTTTCCATTTTCCCTGGGAAAGAAAACTCAGCAGTCCAGGTTCCTGATGTCAGTTTGTAGGGCTCCCTTGGGTCTATCAGGGCAGCACAAGTTTGAGGTGGGGACAACTTTGGTGTGGGGTCCATCCTTCGATATAAGGATATTTTGCTGTCAGGGCCAGGGGCCCCTGGGCACATCCTTTGGCAGTTTTCCCTGGGAAAGAAAACTCAGCAGTCCAGGTTCCTGATGTCAGTTTGTAGGGCTCCCTTGGGTCTATCAGGGCAGCACAAGTTTGAGGTGGGGACAACTTCGGTGTGGGGTGCATCCTTCGATATAAGGATTCTTTGCAGTCAGGGCCAGGGGCCCCTGGGCACATCCTTTTTCCATTTTCCCTGGGAAAGAAAACTCAGCAGTCCAGGTTCCTGATGTCAGTTTGTAGGGCTCCCTTGGGTCTCTCACGGCAGCACAATTTTGACATGGGGACAACTTCGGTGTGGGGTGCATCCTTCGATATAAGGATTCTTTGCAGTCAGGCCCAGCCCAGGGCCGGGGGCCCCTGGGCACATCCTTTTTCCATTTTCCCTGGGAAAGAAAACTCAGCAGTCCAGGTTCCTGATGTCAGTTTGTAGGGCTCCCTTGGGTCTATCAGGGCAGCACAAGTTTGAGGTGGGGACAACTTTGGTGTGGGGTCCATACTTCGATATATGGATTCTTTGCAGTCAGGGCCAGGGGCCCCTGGGCACATCCTTTTTCCATTTTCCCTGGGAAAGAAAACTCAGCAGTCCAGGTTCCTGATGTCAGTTTGTAGGGCTCCCTTGGGTCTATCAGGGCAGCACAAGTTTGAGGTGGGGACAACTTTGGTGTGGGGTCCATCCTTCGATATAAGGATTTTTTGCAGTCAGGGCCAGGGGCCCCTGGGCACATCCTTTGGCAGTTTTCCCTGGGAAAGAAAACTCAGCAGTCCAGGTTCCTGATGTCAGTTTGTAGGGCTCCCTTGGGTCTATCAGGGCAGCACAAGTTTGAGGTGGGGACAACTTTGGTGTGGGGTCCATCCTTCGATATAAGGATTTTTTGCAGTCAGGGCCAGGGGCCTCTGGGCACAAACTTTTTCCATTTTCCCTGGGAAAGAAAACTCAGCAGTCCAGGTTCCTGATGTCAGTTTGTAGGGTTCCCTTGGGTCTATCAGGGCATCACAATTTTGAGGTGGGGACAACTTTGGTGTGGGCTCCATCCTTCGATATAAGGATTCTTTGCAGTCAGGGCCAGGGGCCCCTGGGCACATCCTTTTTCCATTTTCCCTGGGAAAGAAAACTCAGCAGTCCAGGTTCCTGATGTCAGTTTGTAGGGCTCCCTTGGGTCTATCAGGGCAGCACAAGTTTGAGGTGGGGACAACTTCGGTGTGGGGTCCATCCTTCGATATAAGGATTCTTTGCAGTCAGGGCCAGGGGCCCCTGGGCACATCCTTTTTCCATTTTCCCTGGGAAAGAAAACTCAGCAGTCCAGGTTCCTGATGTCAGTTTGTAGGGCTCCCTTGGGTCTATCAGGGCAGCACAAGTTTGAGGTGGGGACAACTTCGGTGTGGGGTCCATCCTTCGATATAAGGAATCTTTGCAGTGAGGTCCCAGCCCAGGGCCGGGGGCCCCTGGGCACATCCTTTTTCCATTTTCCCTGGGAAAGAAAACTCAGCAGTCCAGGTTCCTGATGTCAGTTTGTAGGGCTCCCTTGGGTCTATCAGGGCAGCACAAGTTTGAGGTGTGGACAACTTCGGTGTGGGCTCCATCCTTCGATATAAGGATTCTTTGCAGTCAGGGCCAGGGGCCCCTGGGCACATCCTTTTTCCATTTTCCCTGGGAAAGAAAACTCAGCAGTCCAGGTTCCTGATGTCAGTTTGTAGGGCTCCCTTGGGTCTATCAGGGCAGCACAAGTTTGAGGTGTGGACAACTTCGGTGTGGGGTCCATCCTTCGATATAAGGATTCTTTGCAGTCAGGGCCAGGGGCCCCTGGGCACATCCTTTTTCCATTTTCCCTGGGAAAGAAAACTCAGCAGTCCAGGTTCCTGATGTCAGTTTGTAGGGCTCCCTTGGGTCTATCAGGGCAGCACAAGTTTGAGGTGGGGACAACTTTGGTGTGGGGTCCATCCTTCGATATAAGGATTCTTTGCAGTGAGGTCCCAGCCCAGGGCCAGGGGCCCCCGGGCACATCCTTTGGCGGTTTTCCCTGGGAAAGAAAACTCAGCAGTCCAGGTTCCTGATGTCAGTTTGTAGGGCTCCCTTGGGTCTATCAGGGCAGCACAAGTTTGAGGTGGGGACAACTTTGGTGTGGGGTCCATCCTTCGATATAAGGATTTTTTGCGGTCAGGGCCCAGCCCTGTGCCAGGGGCCCCTGGGCACATCCTTTGGCCATTTTCCCTGGGAAAGAAAACTCAGCAGTCCAGGTTCCTGATGTCAGTTGGTAGGGCTCCCTTGGGTCTATCAGGGCAGCACAAGTTTGAGGTGGGGACAACTTCGGTGTGGGGTCCATCCTTCGATATAAGGATTCTTTGCAGTCAGGGCCAGGGGCCCCTGGGCACATCCTTTTTCCATTTTCCCTGGGAAAGAAAACTCAGCAGTCCAGGTTCCTGATGTCAGTTTGTAGGGCTCCCTTGGGTCTATCAGGGCAGCACAAGTTTGAGGTGGGGACAACTTCGGTGTGGGGTCCATCCTTCGATATAAGGATTCTTTGCAGTCAGGCCCAGCCCAGGGCCGGGGGCCCCTGGGCACATCCTTTTTCCATTTTCCCTGGGAAAGAAAACTCAGCAGTCCAGGTTCCTGATGTCAGTTTGTAGGGCTCCCTTGGGTCAATCAGGGCAGCACAAGTTTGAGGTGGGGACAACTTTGGTGTGGGGTCCATCCTTCGATATAAGGATTTTTTGCAGTCAGGGCCAGGGGCCTCTGGGCACAAACTTTTTCCATTTTCCCTGGGAAAGAAAACTCAGCAGTCCAGGTTCCTGATGTCAGTTTGTAGGGTTCCCTTGGGTCTATCAGGGCAGCACAAGTTTGAGGTGGGGACAACTTCGGTGTGGGGTCCATCCTTCGATATAAGGATTCTTTGCAGTGAGGTCCCAGCCCAGGTTCAGGGGCCCCTGGGCACATCCTTTGGCCATTTTCCCTGGGAAAGAAAACTCAGCAGTCCAGGTTCCTGATGTCAGTTTGTAGGGCTCCCTTGGGTCTATCAGGGCAGCACAAGTTTGAGGTGGGGACAACTTCGGTGTGGGGTCCATCCTTCGATATAGGATTTTTTGCAGTCAGGGCCAGGGGCCCCTGGGCACATCCTTTTTCCATTTTCCCTGGGAAAGAAAACTCAGCAGTCCAGGATCCTGATGTCAGTTTGTAGGGCTCCCTTGGGTCTATCAGGGCATTTTAATTTTGAGGTGGGGACAACTTCGGTGTGGGGTCCATCCTTCGATATAAGGATTCTTTGCAGTGAGGTCCCAGCCCAGGGCCAGGGGCCCCTGGGCAAATCCTTTTTCCATTTTCCCTGGGAAAGAAAACTCAGCAGTCCAGGTTCCTGATGTCAGTTTGTAGGGCTCCCTTGGGTGTATCAGGGCAGCACAAGTTTGAGGTGGGGACAACTTCGGTGTGGGGTCCATCCTTCGATATAAGGATATTTTGCAGTCAGGGCCAGGGGCCCCTGGGCACATCCTTTTTCCATTTTCCCTGGGAAAGAAAACTCAGCAGTCCAGGTTCCTGATGTCAGTTTGTAGGGCTCCCTTGGGTCTATCAGGGCAGCACAAGTTTGAGGTGGGGACAACTTTGGTGTGGGGTCCATCCTTCGATATAAGGATTCTTTGCAGTGATGTCCCAGCCCAGGGGCAGGGGCCCCTGGGCACATCCTTTTTCCATTTCCCCCGGAAAAGGAAACTCAGCAGTCCAGGTTCCTGATGTCAGTTTGTAGGGCTGCCTTGGGTCTATCAGGGCAGCAGAAGTTTGAGGTGGGGACAACTTTGGTGTGGGGTCCATCCTTCGATATAAGGATTTTTTGCAGTCAGGGCCAGGGGCCCCTGGGCACATCCTTTTTCCATTTTCCCTGGGAAAGAAAACTCAGCAGTCCAGGTTCCTGATGTCAGTTTGTAGGGCTCCCTTGGGTCTATCAGGGCAGCACAAGTTTGAGGTGGGGACAACTTCGGTGTGGGGTCCATCCTTCGATATAAGGATTCTTTGCAGTGAGGTCCCAGCCCAGGTTCAGGGGCCCCTGGGCACATCCTTTGGCCATTTTCCCTGGGAAAGAAAACTCAGCAGTCCAGGTTCCTGATGTCAGTTTGTAGGGCTCCCTTGGGTCTATCAGGGCAGCACAAGTTTGAGGTGGGGACAACTTCGGTGTGGGGTCCATCCTTCGATATAGGATTTTTTGCAGTCAGGGCCAGGGGCCCCTGGGCACATCCTTTTTCCATTTTCCCTGGGAAAGAAAACTCAGCAGTCCAGGATCCTGATGTCAGTTTGTAGGGCTCCCTTGGGTCTATCAGGGCAGTATAAGTTTGAGGTGGGGACAACTTCGGTGTGGGGTCCATCCTTCGATATAAGGATTCTTTGCAGTGAGGTCCCAGTCCAGGGCCAGGGGCCCCTGGGCAAATCCTTTTTCCATTTTCCCTGGGAAAGAAAACTCAGCAGTCCAGGTTCCTGATGTCAGTTTGTAGGGCTCCCTTGGGTGTATCAGGGCAGCACAAGTTTGAGGTGGGGACAACTTCGGTGTGGGGTCCATCCTTCGATATAAGGATATTTTGCAGTCAGGGCCAGGGGCCCCTGGGCACATCCTTTTTCCATTTTCCCTGGGAAAGAAAACTCAGCAGTCCAGGTTCCTGATGTCAGTTTGTAGGGCTCCCTTGGGTCTATCAGGGCAGCACAAGTTTGAGGTGGGGACAACTTTGGTGTGGGGTCCATCCTTCGATATAAGGATTCTTTGCAGTGATGTCCCAGCCCAGGGGCAGGGGCCCCTGGGCACATCCTTTTTCCATTTCCCCCGGAAAAGGAAACTCAGCAGTCCAGGTTCCTGATGTCAGTTTGTAGGGTTGCCTTGGGTCTATCAGGGCAGCAGAAGTTTGAGGTGGGGACAACTTTGGTGTGGGGTCCATCCTTCGATATAAGGATTTTTTGCAGTCAGGGCCAGGGGCCCCTGGGCACATCCTTTTTCCATTTTCCCTGGGAAAGAAAACTCAGCAGTCCAGGTTCCTGATGTCAGTTTGTAGGGCTCCCTTGGGTCTATCAGGGCAGCACAAGTTTGAGGTGGGGACAACTTCGGTGTGGGGTGCATCCTTCGATATAAGGATTTTTTGCAGTCAGGGCCTGGGGACCCCGGGTACAACCTTTAGCCATTTTCCCTGGGAAAGAAAACTCAGCAGTCCAGGTTCCTGATGTCAGTTGGTAGGGCTCCCTTGGGTCTATCAGGGCAGCACAAGTTTGAGGTGGGGACAACTTCGGTGTGGGGTCCATCCTTCGATATAAGGATTCTTTGCAGTCAGGGCCAGGGGCCCCTGGGCACATCCTTTTTCCATTTTCCCTGGGAAAGAAAACTCAGCAGTCCAGGTTCCTGATGTCAGTTTGTAGGGCTCCCTTGGGTCTATCAGGGCAGCACAAGTTTGAGGTGGGGACAACTTCGGTGTGGGGTCCATCCTTCAATATAAGGATTCTTTGCAGTGAGGTCCCAGCCCAGGGCCAGGGGCCCCTGGACACATCCTTTTTCCATTTTCCCTGGGAAAGAAAACTCAGCAGTCCAGGTTCCTGATGTCAGTTTGTAGGGCTCCCTTGGGTCTATCAGGGCAGCACAAGTTTGAGGTGGGGACAACTTCGGTGTGGGGTCCATCCTTCGATATAAGGATTCTTTGCAGTCAGTCCCAGCCCAGGGCCGGGGGCCCCTGGGCACATCCTTTTTCCATTTTCCCTGGGAAAGAAAACTCAGCAGTCCAGGTTCCTGATGTCAGTTTGTAGGGCTCCCTTGGGTCTATCAGGGCAGCACAAGTTTGAGGTGGGGACAACGTCGGTGTGGGGTCCATCCTTCGATATAAGGATTCTTTGCAGTGAGGTCCCAGCCCAGGGCCAGGGGCCCCTGGGCGCATCCTTTTTCCATTTTCCCTGGGAAAGAAAACTCAGCAGTCCAGGTTCCTGATGTCAGTTTGTAGGGCTCCCTTGGGTCTATCAGGGCAGCACAAGTTTGAGGTGGGGACAACGTCGGTGTGGGGTCCATCCTTCGATATAAGGATTCTTTGCAGTGAGGTCCCAGCCCAGGGCCAGGGGCCCCTGGGCACATCCTTTTTCCATTTTCCCTGGGAAAGAAAACTCAGCAGTCCAGGTTCCTGATGTCAGTTTGTAGGGTTCCCTTGGGTCTATCAGGGCAGCACAAGTTTGAGGTGGGGACAACTTTGGTGTGGGGTCCATCCTTCGATATAAGGATTCTTTGCAGTCAGGGCCAGGGGCCCCTGGGCACATCCTTTGGCAGTTTTACCTGGGAAAGAAAACTCAGCAGTCCAGGTTCCTGATGTCAGTATGTAGGGCTCCCTTGGGTCTATCAGGGCAGTACAAGTTTGAGGTGGGGACAACGTCGGTGTGGGGTCCATCCTTCGATATATGGATTCTTTGCAGTGAGGTCCCAGCCCAGGGCCAGGGGCCCCTGGGCACATCCTTTTTCCATTTTCCCTGGGAAAGAAAACTCAGCAGTCCAGGTTCCTGATGTCAGTTTGTAGGGCTCCCTTGGGTCTCTCAGGGCAGCACAAGTTTGAGGTGGGGACAACTTCGGTGTGGGGTCCATCCTTCGATATAAGGATATTTTGCTGTCAGGGCCAGGGGCCCCTGGGCACATCCTTTTTCCATTTTCCCTGGGAAAGAAAACTCAGCAGTCCAGGTTCCTGATGTCAGTTTGTAGGGCTCCCTTGGTTCTATCAGGGCAGCACAAGTTTGAGGTGGGGACAACTTTGATGTGGGGTCCATCCTTCGATATAAGGATTTTTTGCAGTCAGGGCCCAGCCCCGTGCCAGAGGCCCCTGGACACATCCTTTGGCCATTTCCCCTGGATAAGAAAACTCAGCAGTCCAGGTTCCTGATGTCAGTTTGTAGGGCTCCCTTGGGTCTCTCAGGGCAGCACAATTTTGACGTGGGGACAACTTCGGTGTGGGGTGCATCCTTCGATATATGGATTCTTTGCAGTCAGGCCCAGCCCAGGGCCGGGGGCCCCTGGGCACATCCTTTTTCCATTTTCCCTGGGAAAGAAAACTCAGCAGTCCAGGTTCCTGATGTCAGTTTGTAGGGCTCCCTTGGGTCTATCAGGGCAGTACAAGTTTGAGGTGGGGACAACTTCGGTGTGGGGTCCATCCTTCGATATAAGGATTCTTTGCAGTCACGGCCAGGGGCCCCTGGGCACAAACTTTTTCCATTTTCCCTGGGAAAGAAAACTCAGCAGTCCAGGTTCCTGATGTCAGTTTGTAGGGCTCCCTTGGGTCTATCAGGGCAGTACAAGTTTGAGGTGGGGACAACTTCGGTGTGGGGTCCATCCTTCGATATATGGATTCTTTGCAGTGAGGTCCCAGCCCAGGGTCAGGGGCCCCTGGGCACATCCTTTTTCCATTTTCCCTGGGAAAGAAAACTCAGCAGTCCAGGTTCCTGATGTCAGTTTGTAGGGCTCCCTTGGGTCTATCAGGGCAGCACAAGTTTGAGGTGGGGACAACTTCGGTGTGGGGTCCATCCTTCGATATAAGGATATTTTGCTGTCAGGGCCAGGGGCCCCTGGGTACAACCTTTTTCCATTTTCCCTGGGAAAGAAAACTCAGCAGTCCAGGTTCCTGATGTCAGTTTGTAGGGCTCCCTTGGGTCTCTCAGGGCAGCACAAGTTTGAGGTGGGGACAACTTTGGTGTGGGGTCCATCCTTCGATATAAGGATTTTTTGCAGTCAGGGCCAGGGGCCCCTGGGCACATCCTGTTTCCATTTTTCCTGGGAAAGAAAACTCAGCAGTCCAGGTTCCTGATGTCTGTTTGTAGGGCTCCCTTGGGTCTATCAGGGCAGCACAAGTTTGAGGTGGGGACAACTTCGGTGTGGGGTCCATCCTTCGATATAAGGATTTTTTGCAGTCAGGGCCAGGGGCCCCTTGGGCACATCCTTTTTCCATTTTCCCTGGGAAAGAAAACTCAGCAGTCCAGGTTCCTGATGTCAGTTTGTAGGGCTCCCTTGGGTCTATCAGGGCAGCACAAGTTTGAGGTGGGGACAACTTTGGTGTGGGGTCCATCCTTCGATATAAGGATATTTTGCTGTCAGGGCCAGGGGCCCCTGGGCACATCCTTTGGCAGTTTTCCCTGGGAAAGAAAACTCAGCAGTCCAGGTTCCTGATGTCAGTTTGTAGGGCTCCCTTGGGTCTATCAGGGCAGCACAAGTTTGAGGTGGGGACAACTTCGGTGTGGGGTGCATCCTTCGATATAAGGATTCTTTGCAGTCAGGGCCAGGGGCCCCTGGGCACATCCTTTTTCCATTTTCCCTGGGAAAGAAAACTCAGCAGTCCAGGTTCCTGATGTCAGTTTGTAGGGCTCCCTTGGGTCTCTCACGGCAGCACAATTTTGACATGGGGACAACTTCGGTGTGGGGTGCATCCTTCGATATAAGGATTCTTTGCAGTCAGGCCCAGCCCAGGGCCGGGGGCCCCTGGGCACATCCTTTTTCCATTTTCCCTGGGAAAGAAAACTCAGCAGTCCAGGTTCCTGATGTCAGTTTGTAGGGCTCCCTTGGGTCTATCAGGGCAGCACAAGTTTGAGGTGGGGACAACTTTGGTGTGGGGTCCATACTTCGATATATGGATTCTTTGCAGTCAGGGCCAGGGGCCCCTGGGCACATCCTTTTTCCATTTTCCCTGGGAAAGAAAACTCAGCAGTCCAGGTTCCTGATGTCAGTTTGTAGGGCTCCCTTGGGTCTATCAGGGCAGCACAAGTTTGAGGTGGGGACAACTTTGGTGTGGGGTCCATCCTTCGATATAAGGATTTTTTGCAGTCAGGGCCAGGGGCCCCTGGGCACATCCTTTGGCAGTTTTCCCTGGGAAAGAAAACTCAGCAGTCCAGGTTCCTGATGTCAGTTTGTAGGGCTCCCTTGGGTCTATCAGGGCAGCACAAGTTTGAGGTGGGGACAACTTTGGTGTGGGGTCCATCCTTCGATATAAGGATTTTTTGCAGTCAGGGCCAGGGGCCTCTGGGCACAAACTTTTTCCATTTTCCCTGGGAAAGAAAACTCAGCAGTCCAGGTTCCTGATGTCAGTTTGTAGGGTTCCCTTGGGTCTATCAGGGCATCACAATTTTGAGGTGGGGACAACTTTGGTGTGGGCTCCATCCTTCGATATAAGGATTCTTTGCAGTCAGGGCCAGGGGCCCCTGGGCACATCCTTTTTCCATTTTCCCTGGGAAAGAAAACTCAGCAGTCCAGGTTCCTGATGTCAGTTTGTAGGGCTCCCTTGGGTCTATCAGGGCAGCACAAGTTTGAGGTGGGGACAACTTCGGTGTGGGGTCCATCCTTCGATATAAGGATTCTTTGCAGTCAGGGCCAGGGGCCCCTGGGCACATCCTTTTTCCATTTTCCCTGGGAAAGAAAACTCAGCAGTCCAGGTTCCTGATGTCAGTTTGTAGGGCTCCCTTGGGTCTATCAGGGCAGCACAAGTTTGAGGTGGGGACAACTTCGGTGTGGGGTCCATCCTTCGATATAAGGAATCTTTGCTGTGAGGTCCCAGCCCAGGGCCGGGGGCCCCTGGGCACATCCTTTTTCCATTTTCCCTGGGAAAGAAAACTCAGCAGTCCAGGTTCCTGATGTCAGTTTGTAGGGCTCCCTTGGGTCTATCAGGGCAGCACAAGTTTGAGGTGTGGACAACTTCGGTGTGGGGTCCATCCTTCGATATAAGGATTCTTTGCAGTCAGGGCCAGGGGCCCCTGGGCACATCCTTTTTCCATTTTCCCTGGGAAAGAAAACTCAGCAGTCCAGGTTCCTGATGTCAGTTTGTAGGGCTCCCTTGGGTCTATCAGGGCAGCACAAGTTTGAGGTGTGGACAACTTCGGTGTGGGGTCCATCCTTCGATATAAGGATTCTTTGCAGTCAGGGCCAGGGGCCCCTGGGCACATCCTTTTTCCATTTTCCCTGGGAAAGAAAACTCAGCAGTCCAGGTTCCTGATGTCAGTTTGTAGGGCTCCCTTGGGTCTATCAGGGCAGCACAAGTTTGAGGTGGGGACAACTTTGGTGTGGGGTCCATCCTTCGATATAAGGATTCTTTGCAGTGAGGTCCCAGCCCAGGGCCAGGGGCCCCCGGGCACATCCTTTGGCGGTTTTCCCTGGGAAAGAAAACTCAGCAGTCCAGGTTCCTGATGTCAGTTTGTAGGGCTCCCTTGGGTCTATCAGGGCAGCACAAGTTTGAGGTGGGGACAACTTTGGTGTGGGGTCCATCCTTCGATATAAGGATTTTTTGCGGTCAGGGCCCAGCCCTGTGCCAGGGGCCCCTGGGCACATCCTTTGGCCATTTTCCCTGGGAAAGAAAACTCAGCAGTCCAGGTTCCTGATGTCAGTTTGTAGGGCTCCCTTGGGTCTATCAGGGCAGCACAATTTTGAGGTGGGGACAACTTCGGTGTGGGGTCCATCCTTCGATATAAGGATTTTTTGCAGTCAGGGCCAGGGGCCCCTGGGCACAGTCTTTTTACATTTTCCCTGGGAAAGAAAACTCAGCAGTCCAGGTTCCTGATGTCAGTTTGTAGGGTTCCCTTGGGTCTCTCAGGGCAGCACAAGTTTGAGGTGGGGACAACTTTGGTGTGGGGTCCATCCTTCGATATAAGGATTTTTTGCAGTCAGGGCCAGGGGCCCCTGGGCACATCCTTTTTCCATTTTCCCTGGGAAAGAAAACTCAGCAGTCCAGGTTCCTGATGTCAGTTTGTAGGGCTCCCTTGGGTCTATCAGGGCAGCACAAGTTTGAGGTGGGGAAAATTTCGGTGTGGGGTGCATCCTTCGATATAAGGATTTTTTGCAGTCAGGGCCAGGGACGCCTGGGCACATCCTTTTTCCATTTTCCCTGGGAAAGAAAACTCAACAGTCCAGGTTCCTGATGTCAGTTTGTAGGGCTCCCTTGGGTCTATCAGGGCAGCACAAGTTTGAGGTGGGGACAACTTCGGTGTGGGGTCCATCCTTCGATATAAGGATTTTTTGCAGTCAGGGCCAGGGGCCCCTGGGCACATCCTTTTTCCATTTTCCCTGGGAAAGAAAACTCAGCAGTCCAGGTTCCTGATGTCAGTTTGTAGGGCTCCCTTGGGTCTATCAGGGCAGCACAAGTTTGAGGTGGGGACAACTTCGGTGTGGGGTCCATCCTTCGATATAAGGATTCTTTGCAGTCAGGCCCAGCCCAGGGCCGGGGGCCCCTGGGCACACCCTTTGGCCATTTTCCCTGGGAAAGAAAACTCAGCAGTCCAGGTTCCTGATGTCAGTTGGTAGGGCTCCCTTGGGTCTATCAGGGCATCACAAGTTTGAGGTGGGGACAACTTCGGTGTGGGGTCCATCCTTCGATATAAGGATTCTTTGCAGTCAGGGCCAGGGGACCCTGGGCACATCCTTTTTCCATTTTCCCTGGGAAAGAAAACTCAGCAGTCCAGGTTCCTGATGTCAGTTTGTAGGGCTCCCTTGGGTCTATCAGGGCAGCACAAGTTTGAGGTGCGGACAATTTCGGTGTGGGGTGCATCCTTCGATATAAGGATTCTTTGCAGTCAGGGCTAGGGGCCCCTGGGCACATCCTTTTTCCATTTTCCCTGGGAAAGAAAACTCATCAGTCCAGGTTCCTGATGTCAGTTTGTAGGGCTCCCTTGGGTCTCTCAGGGCAGCACAAGTTTGAGGTGGGGACAACTTCGGTGTGGGGTCCATCCTTCGATATAAGGATTCTTTGCAGTAAGGCCCAGCCCAGGGCCGGGGGCCCCTGGGCACATCCTTTTTCCATTTTCCCTGGGAAAGAAAACTCAGCAGTCCAGGTTCCTGATGTCAGTTTGTAGGGCTCCCTTGGGTCTATCAGTGCAGCACAAGTTTGAGGTGGGGACAACTTTGGTGTGGGGTCCATCCTTCGATATATGGATTTTTTGCAGTCAGGGCCAGGGGCCCCTTGGGCACATCCTTTTTCCATTTTCCCTGGGAAAGAAAACTCAGCAGTCCAGGTTCCTGATGTCAGTTTGTAGGGCTCCCTTGGGTCTATCAGGGCAGCACAAGTTTGAGGTGGGGACAACTTTGGTGTGGGGTCCATCCTTCGATATAAGGATTTTTTGCAGTCAGGGCCCAGCCCAGTGCCAGAGGCCCCTGTACACATCCTTTGGCCATTTTCCCTGGGAAAGAAAACTCAGCAGTCCAGGTTCCTGATGTCAGTTTGTAGGGCTCCCTTGGGTCTCTCAGGGCAGCACAAGTTTGAGGTGGGGACAACTTCGGTGTGGGGTCCATCCTTCGATATAAGGATATTTTGCTGTCAGGGCCAGGGGCCCCTGGGCACATCCTTTTTCCATTTTCCCTGGGAAAGAAAACTCAGCAGTCCAGGTTCCTGATGTCAGTTTGTAGGGCTCCCTTGGGTCTATCAGGGCAGCACAAGTTTGAGGTGGGGACAACTTCGGTGTGGGGTCCATCCTTCGATATAAGGATTTTTTGCAGTCAGGGCCAGGGGCCCCTTGGGCACATCCTTTTTCCATTTTCCCTGGGAAAGAAAACTCAGCAGTCCAGGTTCCTGATGTCAGTTTGTAGGGCTCCCTTGGGTCTCTCAGGGCAGCACAAGTTTGAGGTGGGGACAACTTCGGTGTGGGGTCCATCCTTCGATATAAGGATTTTTTGCAGTCAGGGCCAGGGGCCCCTGGGCACATCCTTTTTCCATTTTCCCTGGGAAAGAAAACTCAGCAGTCCAGGTTCCTGATGTCAGTTTGTAGGGCTCCCTTGGGTCTATCAGGGCAGCACAAGTTTGAGGTGGGGACAACTTCGGTGTGGGGTCCATCCTTCGATATAAGGATTCTTTGCAGTCAGGGCCAGGGGCCCCTTGGGCACACCCTTTTTCCATTTTCCCTGGGAAAGAAAACTCAGCAGTCCAGGTTCCTGATGTCAGTTTGTAGGGCTCCCTTGGGTCTATCAGGGCAGCACAAGTTTGAGGTGGGGACAACTTTGGTGTGGGCTCCATCCTTCGATATAAGGATTTTTTGCAGTCAGGGCCCAGCCCAGTGCCAGAGGCCCCTGGACACATCCTTTGGCCATTTTCCCTGGGAAAGAAAACTCAGCAGTCCAGGTTCCTGATGTCAGTTTGTAGGGCTCCCTTGGGTCTCTCACGGCAGCACAATTTTGACATGGGGACAACTTCGGTGTGGGGTGCATCCTTCGATATAAGGATTCTTTGCAGTCAGGGCCAGGGGCCCCTGGGCACATCCTTTTTCCGTTTTCCCTGGGAAAGAAAACTCAGCAGTCCAGGTTCCTGATGTCAGTTTGTAGGGTTCCCTTGGGTCTATCAGGGCAGTACAAGTTTGAGGTGGGGACAACTTCGGTGTGGGGTCCATCCTTCGATATATGGATTCTTTGCAGTGAGGTCCCAGCCCAGGGCCAGGGGCCCCTGGGCACATCCTTTTTCCATTTTCCCTGGGAAAGAAAACTCAGCAGTCCAGGTTCCTGATGTCAGTTTGTAGGGCTCCCTTGGGTCTATCAGGGCAGCACAAGTTTGAGGTGGGGACAACTTCGGTGTGGGGTCCATCCTTCGATATAAGGATTTTTTGCAGTCAGGGCCAGGGGCCCCTTGGGCACATCCTTTTTCCATTTTCCCTGGGAAAGAAAACTCAGCAGTCCAGGTTCCTGATGTCAGTTTGTAGGGCTCCCTTGGGTCTATCAGGGCAGCACAAGTTTGAGGTGGGGACAACTTTGGTGTGGGGTCCATCCTTCGATATAAGGATTTTTTGCAGTCAGGGCCCAGCCCAGTGCCAGAGGCCCCTGGACACATCCTTTGGCCATTTTCCCTGGGAAGAAAAACTCAGCAGTCCAGGTTCCTGATGTCAGTTTGTAGGGCTCCCTTGGGTCTATCAGGGCAGCACAAGTTTGAGGTGGGGACAATTTCGGTGTGGGGTGCATCCTTCGATATAAGGATTCTTTGCAGTCACGGCCAGGGGCCCCTGGGCACATCCTTTTTCCATTTTCCCTGGGAAAGAAAACTCAGCAGTCCAGGTTCCTGATGTCAGTTTGTAGGGTTCCCTTGGGTCTATCAGGGCAGCACAAGTTTGAGGTGGGGACAACTTCGGTGTGGGGTCCATCCTTCGATATAAGGATTCTTTGCAGTGAGGTCCCAGCCCAGGTTCAGGGGCCCCTGGGCACATCCTTTGGCCATTTTCCCTGGGAAAGAAAACTCAGCAGTCCAGGTTCCTGATGTCAGTTTGTAGGGCTCCCTTGGGTGTATCAGGGCAGCACAATTTTGACGTGGGGACAACTTCGGTGTGGGGTGCATCCTTCGATATAAGGATTCTTTGCAGTGAGGTCCCAGCCCAGGGCCGGGGGCCCCTGGGCACATCCTTTTTCCATTTTCCCTGGGAAAGAAAACTCAGCAGTCCAGGTTCCTGATGTCAGTTTGTAGGGCTCCCTTGGGTCTATCAGGGCAGCACAAGTTTGAGGTGGGGACAACTTCGGTGTGGGGTCCATCCTTCGATATAAGGATTCTTTGCAGTCAGGGCCAGGGGCCCCTGGGCACATGCTTTTTCCATTTCCCCCGGAAAAGGAAACTCAGCAGTCCAGGTTCCTGATGTCAGTTTGTAGGGCTGCCTTGGGTCTATCAGGGCAGCAGAAGTTTGAGGTGGGGACAACTTTGGTGTGGGGTCCATCCTTCGATATAAGGATTTTTTGCAGTCAGGGCCAGGGGCCCCTGCGCACATCCTTTTTCCATTTTCCCTGGGAAAGAAAACTCAGCAGTCCAGGTTCCTGATGTCAGTTTGTAGGGCTCCCTTGGGTCTATCAGGGCAGCACAAGTTTGAGGTGGGGACAACTTCGGTGTGGGGTCCATCCTTCGATATAAGGATTCTTTGCAGTGAGGTCCCAGCCCAGGGCCGGGGGCCCCTGGGCACATCCTTTTTCCATTTTCCCTGGGAAAGAAAACTCAGCAGTCCAGGTTCCTGATGTCAGTTTGTAGGGCTCCCTTGGGTCTATCAGGGCAGCACAAGTTTGAGGTGGGGACAACTTTGGTGTGGGGTCCATCCTTCGATATAAGGATATTTTGCTGTCAGGGCCAGGGGCCCCTGGGCACATCCTTTGGCAGTTTTCCCTGGGAAAGAAAACTCAGCAGTCCAGGTTCCTGATGTCAGTTTGTAGGGCTCCCTTGGGTCTATCAGGGCAGCACAAGTTTGAGGTGGGGACAATTTCGGTGTGGGGTGCATCCTTCGATATAAGGATTTTTTGCAGTCAGGGCCAGGGGCCCCTGGGCACATCCTTTTTCCATTTTCCCTGGGAAAGAAAACTCAGCAGTCCAGGTTCCTGATGTCAGTTTGTAGGGCTCCCTTGGGTCTATCAGGGCAGCACAAGTTTGAGGTGGGGACAACTTTGGTGTGGGGTCCATCCTTCGATATAAGGATTTTTTGCAGTCAGGGCCAGGGGCCCCTGGGCACATCCTTTGGCAGTTTTCCCTGGGAAAGAAAACTCAGCAGTCCAGGTTCCTGATGTCAGTTTGTAGGGCTCCCTTGGGTCTATCAGGGCAGCACAAGTTTGAGGTGGGGACAACTTCGGTGTGGGGTTCATCCTTCGATATAGGATTTTTTGCAGTCAGGGCCAGGGGCCCCTGGGCACATCCTTTTTCCATTTTCCCTGGGAAAGAAAACTCAGCAGTCCAGGATCCTGATGTCAGTTTGTAGGGCTCCCTTGGTTCTATCAGGGCAGCATAAGTTTGAGGTGGGGACAACTTCGGTGTGGGGTCCATCCTTCGATATATGGATTCTTTGCAGTGAGGTCCCAGCCCAGGGCCAGGGGCCCCTGGGCAAATCCTTTTTCCATTTTCCCTGGGAAAGAAAACTCAGCAGTCCAGGTTCCTGATGTCAGTTGGTAGGGCTCCCTTGGGTCTATCAGGGCAGCACAAGTTTGAGGTGGGGACAACTTTGGTGTGGGGTCCATCCTTCGATATAAGGATTCTTTGCAGTGATGTCCCAGCCCAGGGGCAGGGGCCCCTGGGCACATCCTTTTTCCATTTCCCCCGGAAAAGGAAACTCAGCAGTCCAGGTTCCTGATGTCAGTTTGTAGGGCTCCCTTGGGTCTATCAGGGCAGCACAAGTTTGAGGTGGGGACAACTTTGGTGTGGGGTCCATCCTTCGATATAAGGATTTTTTGCAGTCAGGGCCAGGGGCCCCTGGGCACATCCTTTTTCCATTTTCCCTGGGAAAGAAAACTCAGCAGTCCAGGTTCCTGATGTCAGTTTGTAGGGCTCCCTTGGGTCTATCAGGGCAGCACAAGTTTGAGGTGGGGACAACTTCGGTGTGGGGTCCATCCTTCGATATAAGGATTCTTTGCAGTGAGGTCCCAGCCCAGGGCCAGGGGCCTCTGGGCACATCCTTTTTCCATTTTCCCTGGGAAAGAAAACTCAGCAGTCCAGGTTCCTGATGTCAGTTTGTTGGGCTCCCTTGGGTCTATCAGGGCAGCACAAGTTTCAGGTGGGGACAACTTCGGTGTGGGCTCCATCCTTCGATATAAGGATTTTTTGCAGTCAGGGCCAGGGGCCCCTGGACACATCCTTTTTCCATTTTCCCTGGGAAAGAAAACTCAGCAGTCCAGGTTCCTGATGTCAGTTTGTAGGGCTCCCTTGGGTCTATCAGGGCAGCACAAGTTTGAGGTGGGGACAACTTCGGTGTGGGGTGCATCCTTCGATATAAGGATTTTTTGCAGTCAGGGCCTGGGGACCCCGGGTACAACCTTTAGCCATTTTCCCTGGGAAAGAAAACTCAGCAGTCCAGGTTCCTGATGTCAGTTGGTAGGGCTCCCTTGGGTCTATCAGGGCAGCACAAGTTTGAGGTGGGGACAACTTCGGTGTGGGGTCCATCCTTCGATATAAGGATTCTTTGCAGTCAGGGCCAGGGGCCCCTGGGCACATCCTTTTTCCATTTTCCCTGGGAAAGAAAACTCAGCAGTCCAGGTTCCTGATGTCAGTTTGTAGGGCTCCCTTGGGTCTATCAGGGCAGCACAAGTTTGAGGTGGGGACAACTTCGGTGTGGGGTCCATCCTTCGATATAAGGATTCTTTGCAGTCAGGCCCAGCCCAGGGCCGGGGGCCCCTGGGCACATCCTTTTTCCATTTTCCCTGGGAAAGAAAACTCAGCAGTCCAGGTTCCTGATGTCAGTTTGTAGGGCTCCCTTGGGTCTATCAGGGCAGCACAAGTTTGAGGTGGGGACAACTTTGGTGTGGGGTCCATCCTTCGATATAAGGATTTTTTGCAGTCAGGGCCAGGGGCCTCTGGGCACAAACTTTTTCCATTTTCCCTGGGAAAGAAAACTCAGCAGTCCAGGTTCCTGATGTCAGTTTGTAGGGTTCCCTTGGGTCTATCAGGGCAGCACAAGTTTGAGGTGGGGACAACTTCGGTGTGGGGTCCATCCTTCGATATAAGGATTCTTTGCAGTGAGGTCCCAGCCCAGGTTCAGGGGCCCCTGGGCACATCCTTTGGCCATTTTCCCTGGGAAAGAAAACTCAGCAGTCCAGGTTCCTGATGTCAGTTTGTAGGGCTCCCTTGGGTCTATCAGGGCAGCACAAGTTTGAGGTGGGGACAACTTCGGTGTGGGGTCCATCCTTCGATATAGGATTTTTTGCAGTCAGGGCCAGGGGCCCCTGGGCACATCCTTTTTCCATTTTCCCTGGGAAAGAAAACTCAGCAGTCCAGGATCCTGATGTCAGTTTGTAGGGCTCCCTTGGGTCTATCAGGGCATTTTAATTTTGAGGTGGGGACAACTTCGGTGTGGGGTCCATCCTTCGATATAAGGATTCTTTGCAGTGAGGTCCCAGCCCAGGGCCAGGGGCCCCTGGGCAAATCCTTTTTCCATTTTCCCTGGGAAAGAAAACTCAGCAGTCCAGGTTCCTGATGTCAGTTTGTAGGGCTCCCTTGGGTGTATCAGGGCAGCACAAGTTTGAGGTGGGGACAACTTCGGTGTGGGGTCCATCCTTCGATATAAGGATATTTTGCAGTCAGGGCCAGGGGCCCCTGGGCACATCCTTTTTCCATTTTCCCTGGGAAAGAAAACTCAGCAGTCCAGGTTCCTGATGTCAGTTTGTAGGGCTCCCTTGGGTCTATCAGGGCAGCACAAGTTTGAGGTGGGGACAACTTTGGTGTGGGGTCCATCCTTCGATATAAGGATTCTTTGCAGTGATGTCCCAGCCCAGGGGCAGGGGCCCCTGGGCACATCCTTTTTCCATTTCCCCCGGAAAAGGAAACTCAGCAGTCCAGGTTCCTGATGTCAGTTTGTAGGGCTGCCTTGGGTCTATCAGGGCAGCAGAAGTTTGAGGTGGGGACAACTTTGGTGTGGGGTCCATCCTTCGATATAAGGATTTTTTGCAGTCAGGGCCAGGGGCCCCTGGGCACATCCTTTTTCCATTTTCCCTGGGAAAGAAAACTCAGCAGTCCAGGTTCCTGATGTCAGTTTGTAGGGCTCCCTTGGGTCTATCAGGGCAGCACAAGTTTGAGGTGGGGACAACTTCGGTGTGGGGTCCATCCTTCGATATAAGGATTCTTTGCAGTGAGGTCCCAGCCCAGGTTCAGGGGCCCCTGGGCACATCCTTTGGCCATTTTCCCTGGGAAAGAAAACTCAGCAGTCCAGGTTCCTGATGTCAGTTTGTAGGGCTCCCTTGGGTCTATCAGGGCAGCACAAGTTTGAGGTGGGGACAACTTCGGTGTGGGGTCCATCCTTCGATATAGGATTTTTTGCAGTCAGGGCCAGGGGCCCCTGGGCACATCCTTTTTCCATTTTCCCTGGGAAAGAAAACTCAGCAGTCCAGGATCCTGATGTCAGTTTGTAGGGCTCCCTTGGGTCTATCAGGGCAGTATAAGTTTGAGGTGGGGACAACTTCGGTGTGGGGTCCATCCTTCGATATAAGGATTCTTTGCAGTGAGGTCCCAGTCCAGGGCCAGGGGCCCCTGGGCAAATCCTTTTTCCATTTTCCCTGGGAAAGAAAACTCAGCAGTCCAGGTTCCTGATGTCAGTTTGTAGGGCTCCCTTGGGTGTATCAGGGCAGCACAAGTTTGAGGTGGGGACAACTTCGGTGTGGGGTCCATCCTTCGATATAAGGATATTTTGCAGTCAGGGCCAGGGGCCCCTGGGCACATCCTTTTTCCATTTTCCCTGGGAAAGAAAACTCAGCAGTCCAGGTTCCTGATGTCAGTTTGTAGGGCTCCCTTGGGTCTATCAGGGCAGCACAAGTTTGAGGTGGGGACAACTTTGGTGTGGGGTCCATCCTTCGATATAAGGATTCTTTGCAGTGATGTCCCAGCCCAGGGGCAGGGGCCCCTGGGCACATCCTTTTTCCATTTCCCCCGGAAAAGGAAACTCAGCAGTCCAGGTTCCTGATGTCAGTTTGTAGGGTTGCCTTGGGTCTATCAGGGCAGCAGAAGTTTGAGGTGGGGACAACTTTGGTGTGGGGTCCATCCTTCGATATAAGGATTTTTTGCAGTCAGGGCCAGGGGCCCCTGGGCACATCCTTTTTCCATTTTCCCTGGGAAAGAAAACTCAGCAGTCCAGGTTCCTGATGTCAGTTTGTAGGGCTCCCTTGGGTCTATCAGGGCAGCACAAGTTTGAGGTGGGGACAACTTCGGTGTGGGGTGCATCCTTCGATATAAGGATTTTTTGCAGTCAGGGCCTGGGGACCCCGGGTACAACCTTTAGCCATTTTCCCTGGGAAAGAATACTCAGCAGTCCAGGTTCCTGATGTCAGTTGGTAGGGCTCCCTTGGGTCTATCAGGGCAGCACAAGTTTGAGGTGGGGACAACTTCGGTGTGGGGTCCATCCTTCGATATAAGGATTCTTTGCAGTCAGGGCCAGGGGCCCCTGGGCACATCCTTTTTCCATTTTCCCTGGGAAAGAAAACTCAGCAGTCCAGGTTCCTGATGTCAGTTTGTAGGGCTCCCTTGGGTCTATCAGGGCAGCACAAGTTTGAGGTGGGGACAACTTCGGTGTGGGGTCCATCCTTCAATATAAGGATTCTTTGCAGTGAGGTCCCAGCCCAGGGCCAGGGGCCCCTGGGCACATCCTTTTTCCATTTTCCCTGGGAAAGAAAACTCAGCAGTCCAGGTTCCTGATGTCAGTTTGTAGGGCTCCCTTGGGTCTATCAGGGCAGCACAAGTTTGAGGTGGGGACAACTTCGGTGTGGGGTCCATCCTTCGATATAAGGATTCTTTGCAGTCAGTCCCAGCCCAGGGCCGGGGGCCCCTGGGCACATCCTTTTTCCATTTTCCCTGGGAAAGAAAACTCAGCAGTCCAGGTTCCTGATGTCAGTTTGTAGGGCTCCCTTGGGTCTATCAGGGCAGCACAAGTTTGAGGTGGGGACAACGTCGGTGTGGGGTCCATCCTTCGATATAAGGATTCTTTGCAGTGAGGTCCCAGCCCAGGGCCAGGGGCCCCTGGGCACATCCTTTTTCCATTTTCCCTGGGAAAGAAAACTCAGCAGTCCAGGTTCCTGATGTCAGTTTGTAGGGCTCCCTTGGGTCTATCAGGGCAGCACAAGTTTGAGGTGGGGACAACGTCGGTGTGGGGTCCATCCTTCGATATAAGGATTCTTTGCAGTGAGGTCCCAGCCCAGGGCCAGGGGCCCCTGGGCACATCCTTTTTCCATTTTCCCTGGGAAAGAAAACTCAGCAGTCCAGGTTCCTGATGTCAGTTTGTAGGGTTCCCTTGGGTCTATCAGGGCAGCACAAGTTTGAGGTGGGGACAACTTCGGTGTGGGGTCCATCCTTCGATATAAGGATTCTTTGCAGTCAGGGCCAGGGGCCCCTGGGCACATCCTTTGGCAGTTTTACCTGGGAAAGAAAACTCAGCAGTCCAGGTTCCTGATGTCAGTATGTAGGGCTCCCTTGGGTCTATCAGGGCAGTACAAGTTTGAGGTGGGGACAACGTCGGTGTGGGGTCCATCCTTCGATATATGGATTCTTTGCAGTGAGGTCCCAGCCCAGGGCCAGGGGCCCCTGGGCACATCCTTTTTCCATTTTCCCTGGGAAAGAAAACTCAGCAGTCCAGGTTCCTGATGTCAGTTTGTAGGGCTCCCTTGGGTCTCTCAGGGCAGCACAAGTTTGAGGTGGGGACAACTTCGGTGTGGGGTCCATCCTTCGATATAAGGATATTTTGCTGTCAGGGCCAGGGGCCCCTGGGCACATCCTTTTTCCATTTTCCCTGGGAAAGAAAACTCAGCAGTCCAGGTTCCTGATGTCAGTTTGTAGGGCTCCCTTGGTTCTATCAGGGCAGCACAAGTTTGAGGTGGGGACAACTTTGATGTGGGGTCCATCCTTCGATATAAGGATTTTTTGCAGTCAGGGCCCAGCCCCGTGCCAGAGGCCCCTGGACACATCCTTTGGCCATTTCCCCTGGATAAGAAAACTCAGCAGTCCAGGTTCCTGATGTCAGTTTGTAGGGCTCCCTTGGGTCTCTCAGGGCAGCACAATTTTGACGTGGGGACAACTTCGGTGTGGGGTGCATCCTTCGATATATGGATTCTTTGCAGTCAGGCCCAGCCCAGGGCCGGGGGCCCCTGGGCACATCCTTTTTCCATTTTCCCTGGGAAAGAAAACTCAGCAGTCCAGGTTCCTGATGTCAGTTTGTAGGGCTCCCTTGGGTCTATCAGGGCAGTACAAGTTTGAGGTGGGGACAACTTCGGTGTGGGGTCCATCCTTCGATATAAGGATTCTTTGCAGTCACGGCCAGGGGCCCCTGGGCACAAACTTTTTCCATTTTCCCTGGGAAAGAAAACTCAGCAGTCCAGGTTCCTGATGTCAGTTTGTAGGGCTCCCTTGGGTCTATCAGGGCAGTACAAGTTTGAGGTGGGGACAACTTCGGTGTGGGGTCCATCCTTCGATATATGGATTCTTTGCAGTGAGGTCCCAGCCCAGGGTCAGGGGCCCCTGGGCACATCCTTTTTCCATTTTCCCTGGGAAAGAAAACTCAGCAGTCCAGGTTCCTGATGTCAGTTTGTAGGGCTCCCTTGGGTCTATCAGGGCAGCACAAGTTTGAGGTGGGGACAACTTCGGTGTGGGGTCCATCCTTCGATATAAGGATATTTTGCTGTCAGGGCCAGGGGCCCCTGGGTACAACCTTTTTCCATTTTCCCTGGGAAAGAAAACTCAGCAGTCCAGGTTCCTGATGTCAGTTTGTAGGGCTCCCTTGGGTCTCTCAGGGCAGCACAAGTTTGAGGTGGGGACAACTTTGGTGTGGGGTCCATCCTTCGATATAAGGATTTTTTGCAGTCAGGGCCAGGGGCCCCTGGGCACATCCTGTTTCCATTTTTCCTGGGAAAGAAAACTCAGCAGTCCAGGTTCCTGATGTCTGTTTGTAGGGCTCCCTTGGGTCTATCAGGGCAGCACAAGTTTGAGGTGGGGACAACTTCGGTGTGGGGTCCATCCTTCGATATAAGGATTTTTTGCAGTCAGGGCCAGGGGCCCCTTGGGCACATCCTTTTTCCATTTTCCCTGGGAAAGAAAACTCAGCAGTCCAGGTTCCTGATGTCAGTTTGTAGGGCTCCCTTGGGTCTATCAGGGCAGCACAAGTTTGAGGTGGGGACAACTTTGGTGTGGGGTCCATCCTTCGATATAAGGATATTTTGCTGTCAGGGCCAGGGGCCCCTGGGCACATCCTTTGGCAGTTTTCCCTGGGAAAGAAAACTCAGCAGTCCAGGTTCCTGATGTCAGTTTGTAGGGCTCCCTTGGGTCTATCAGGGCAGCACAAGTTTGAGGTGGGGACAACTTCGGTGTGGGGTGCATCCTTCGATATAAGGATTCTTTGCAGTCAGGGCCAGGGGCCCCTGGGCACATCCTTTTTCCATTTTCCCTGGGAAAGAAAACTCAGCAGTCCAGGTTCCTGATGTCAGTTTGTAGGGCTCCCTTGGGTCTCTCACGGCAGCACAATTTTGACATGGGGACAACTTCGGTGTGGGGTGCATCCTTCGATATAAGGATTCTTTGCAGTCAGGCCCAGCCCAGGGCCGGGGGCCCCTGGGCACATCCTTTTTCCATTTTCCCTGGGAAAGAAAACTCAGCAGTCCAGGTTCCTGATGTCAGTTTGTAGGGCTCCCTTGGGTCTATCAGGGCAGCACAAGTTTGAGGTGGGGACAACTTTGGTGTGGGGTCCATACTTCGATATATGGATTCTTTGCAGTCAGGGCCAGGGGCCCCTGGGCACATCCTTTTTCCATTTTCCCTGGGAAAGAAAACTCAGCAGTCCAGGTTCCTGATGTCAGTTTGTAGGGCTCCCTTGGGTCTATCAGGGCAGCACAAGTTTGAGGTGGGGACAACTTTGGTGTGGGGTCCATCCTTCGATATAAGGATTTTTTGCAGTCAGGGCCAGGGGCCCCTGGGCACATCCTTTGGCAGTTTTCCCTGGGAAAGAAAACTCAGCAGTCCAGGATCCTGATGTCAGTTTGTAGGGCTCCCTTGGGTCTATCAGGGCAGCACAAGTTTGAGGTGGGGACAACTTTGGTGTGGGGTCCATCCTTCGATATAAGGATTTTTTGCAGTCAGGGCCAGGGGCCTCTGGGCACAAACTTTTTCCATTTTCCCTGGGAAAGAAAACTCAGCAGTCCAGGTTCCTGATGTCAGTTTGTAGGGTTCCCTTGGGTCTATCAGGGCATCACAATTTTGAGGTGGGGACAACTTTGGTGTGGGCTCCATCCTTCGATATAAGGATTCTTTGCAGTCAGGGCCAGGGGCCCCTGGGCACATCCTTTTTCCATTTTCCCTGGGAAAGAAAACTCAGCAGTCCAGGTTCCTGATGTCAGTTTGTAGGGCTCCCTTGGGTCTATCAGGGCAGCACAAGTTTGAGGTGGGGACAACTTCGGTGTGGGGTCCATCCTTCGATATAAGGATTCTTTGCAGTCAGGGCCAGGGGCCCCTGGGCACATCCTTTTTCCATTTTCCCTGGGAAAGAAAACTCAGCAGTCCAGGTTCCTGATGTCAGTTTGTAGGGCTCCCTTGGGTCTATCAGGGCAGCACAAGTTTGAGGTGGGGACAACTTCGGTGTGGGGTCCATCCTTCGATATAAGGAATCTTTGCAGTGAGGTCCCAGCCCAGGGCCGGGGGCCCCTGGGCACATCCTTTTTCCATTTTCCCTGGGAAAGAAAACTCAGCAGTCCAGGTTCCTGATGTCAGTTTGTAGGGCTCCCTTGGGTCTATCAGGGCAGCACAAGTTTGAGGTGTGGACAACTTCGGTGTGGGGTCCATCCTTCGATATAAGGATTCTTTGCAGTCAGGGCCAGGGGCCCCTGGGCACATCCTTTTTCCATTTTCCCTGGGAAAGAAAACTCAGCAGTCCAGGTTCCTGATGTCAGTTTGTAGGGCTCCCTTGGGTCTATCAGGGCAGCACAAGTTTGAGGTGTGGACAACTTCGGTGTGGGGTCCATCCTTCGATATAAGGATTCTTTGCAGTCAGGGCCAGGGGCCCCTGGGCACATCCTTTTTCCATTTTCCCTGGGAAAGAAAACTCAGCAGTCCAGGTTCCTGATGTCAGTTTGTAGGGCTCCCTTGGGTCTATCAGGGCAGCACAAGTTTGAGGTGGGGACAACTTTGGTGTGGGGTCCATCCTTCGATATAAGGATTCTTTGCAGTGAGGTCCCAGCCCAGGGCCAGGGGCCCCCGGGCACATCCTTTGGCGGTTTTCCCTGGGAAAGAAAACTCAGCAGTCCAGGTTCCTGATGTCAGTTTGTAGGGCTCCCTTGGGTCTATCAGGGCAGCACAAGTTTGAGGTGGGGACAACTTTGGTGTGGGGTCCATCCTTCGATATAAGGATTTTTTGCGGTCAGGGCCCAGCCCTGTGCCAGGGGCCCCTGGGCACATCCTTTGGCCATTTTCCCTGGGAAAGAAAACTCAGCAGTCCAGGTTCCTGATGTCAGTTTGTAGGGCTCCCTTGGGTCTATCAGGGCAGCACAATTTTGAGGTGGGGACAACTTCGGTGTGGGGTCCATCCTTCGATATAAGGATTTTTTGCAGTCAGGGCCAGGGGCCCCTGGGCACAGTCTTTTTACATTTTCCCTGGGAAAGAAAACTCAGCAGTCCAGGTTCCTGATGTCAGTTTGTAGGGTTCCCTTGGGTCTCTCAGGGCAGCACAAGTTTGAGGTGGGGACAACTTTGGTGTGGGGTCCATCCTTCGATATAAGGATTTTTTGCAGTCAGGGCCAGGGGCCCCTGGGCACATCCTTTTTCCATTTTCCCTGGGAAAGAAAACTCAGCAGTCCAGGTTCCTGATGTCAGTTTGTAGGGCTCCCTTGGGTCTATCAGGGCAGCACAAGTTTGAGGTGGGGAAAATTTCGGTGTGGGGTGCATCCTTCGATATAAGGATTTTTTGCAGTCAGGGCCAGGGACGCCTGGGCACATCCTTTTTCCATTTTCCCTGGGAAAGAAAACTCAACAGTCCAGGTTCCTGATGTCAGTTTGTAGGGCTCCCTTGGGTCTATCAGGGCAGCACAAGTTTGAGGTGGGGACAACTTCGGTGTGGGGTCCATCCTTCGATATAAGGATTTTTTGCAGTCAGGGCCAGGGGCCCCTGGGCACATCCTTTTTCCATTTTCCCTGGGAAAGAAAACTCAGCAGTCCAGGTTCCTGATGTCAGTTTGTAGGGCTCCCTTGGGTCTATCAGGGCAGCACAAGTTTGAGGTGGGGACAACTTCGGTGTGGGGTCCATCCTTCGATATAAGGATTCTTTGCAGTCAGGCCCAGCCCAGGGCCGGGGGCCCCTGGGCACACCCTTTGGCCATTTTCCCTGGGAAAGAAAACTCAGCAGTCCAGGTTCCTGATGTCAGTTGGTAGGGCTCCCTTGGGTCTATCAGGGCATCACAAGTTTGAGGTGGGGACAACTTCGGTGTGGGGTCCATCCTTCGATATAAGGATTCTTTGCAGTCAGGGCCAGGGGACCCTGGGCACATCCTTTTTCCATTTTCCCTGGGAAAGAAAACTCAGCAGTCCAGGTTCCTGATGTCAGTTTGTAGGGCTCCCTTGGGTCTATCAGGGCAGCACAAGTTTGAGGTGCGGACAATTTCGGTGTGGGGTGCATCCTTCGATATAAGGATTCTTTGCAGTCAGGGCTAGGGGCCCCTGGGCACATCCTTTTTCCATTTTCCCTGGGAAAGAAAACTCATCAGTCCAGGTTCCTGATGTCAGTTTGTAGGGCTCCCTTGGGTCTCTCAGGGCAGCACAAGTTTGAGGTGGGGACAACTTCGGTGTGGGGTCCATCCTTCGATATAAGGATTCTTTGCAGTCAGGCCCAGCCCAGGGCCGGGGGCCCCTGGGCACATCCTTTTTCCATTTTCCCTGGGAAAGAAAACTCAGCAGTCCAGGTTCCTGATGTCAGTTTGTAGGGCTCCCTTGGGTCTATCAGTGCAGCACAAGTTTGAGGTGGGGACAACTTTGGTGTGGGGTCCATCCTTCGATATATGGATTTTTTGCAGTCAGGGCCAGGGGCCCCTTGGGCACATCCTTTTTCCATTTTCCCTGGGAAAGAAAACTCAGCAGTCCAGGTTCCTGATGTCAGTTTGTAGGGCTCCCTTGGGTCTATCAGGGCAGCACAAGTTTGAGGTGGGGACAACTTTGGTGTGGGGTCCATCCTTCGATATAAGGATTTTTTGCAGTCAGGGCCCAGCCCAGTGCCAGAGGCCCCTGTACACATCCTTTGGCCATTTTCCCTGGGAAAGAAAACTCAGCAGTCCAGGTTCCTGATGTCAGTTTGTAGGGCTCCCTTGGGTCTCTCAGGGCAGCACAAGTTTGAGGTGGGGACAACTTCGGTGTGGGGTCCATCCTTCGATATAAGGATATTTTGCTGTCAGGGCCAGGGGCCCCTGGGCACATCCTTTTTCCATTTTCCCTGGGAAAGAAAACTCAGCAGTCCAGGTTCCTGATGTCAGTTTGTAGGGCTCCCTTGGGTCTATCAGGGCAGCACAAGTTTGAGGTGGGGACAACTTCGGTGTGGGGTCCATCCTTCGATATAAGGATTTTTTGCAGTCAGGGCCAGGGGCCCCTTGGGCACATCCTTTTTCCATTTTCCCTGGGAAAGAAAACTCAGCAGTCCAGGTTCCTGATGTCAGTTTGTAGGGCTCCCTTGGGTCTATCAGGGCAGCACAAGTTTGAGGTGGGGACAACTTCGGTGTGGGGTCCATCCTTCGATATAAGGATTTTTTGCAGTCAGGGCCAGGGGCCCCTGGGCACATCCTTTTTCCATTTTCCCTGGGAAAGAAAACTCAGCAGTCCAGGTTCCTGATGTCAGTTTGTAGGGCTCCCTTGGGTCTATCAGGGCAGCACAAGTTTGAGGTGGGGACAACTTCGGTGTGGGGTCCATCCTTCGATATAAGGATTCTTTGCAGTCAGGGCCAGGGGCCCCTTGGGCACACCCTTTTTCCATTTTCCCTGGGAAAGAAAACTCAGCAGTCCAGGTTCCTGATGTCAGTTTGTAGGGCTCCCTTGGGTCTATCAGGGCAGCACAAGTTTGAGGTGGGGACAACTTTGGTGTGGGCTCCATCCTTCGATATAAGGATTTTTTGCAGTCAGGGCCCAGCCCAGTGCCAGAGGCCCCTGGACACATCCTTTGGCCATTTTCCCTGGGAAAGAAAACTCAGCAGTCCAGGTTCCTGATGTCAGTTTGTAGGGCTCCCTTGGGTCTCTCACGGCAGCACAATTTTGACATGGGGACAACTTCGGTGTGGGGTGCATCCTTCGATATAAGGATTCTTTGCAGTCAGGGCCAGGGGCCCCTGGGCACATCCTTTTTCCGTTTTCCCTGGGAAAGAAAACTCAGCAGTCCAGGTTCCTGATGTCAGTTTGTAGGGTTCCCTTGGGTCTATCAGGGCAGTACAAGTTTGAGGTGGGGACAACTTCGGTGTGGGGTCCATCCTTCGATATATGGATTCTTTGCAGTGAGGTCCCAGCCCAGGGCCAGGGGCCCCTGGGCACATCCTTTTTCCATTTTCCCTGGGAAAGAAAACTCAGCAGTCCAGGTTCCTGATGTCAGTTTGTAGGGCTCCCTTGGGTCTATCAGGGCAGCACAAGTTTGAGGTGGGGACAACTTCGGTGTGGGGTCCATCCTTCGATATAAGGATTTTTTGCAGTCAGGGCCAGGGGCCCCTTGGGCACATCCTTTTTCCATTTTCCCTGGGAAAGAAAACTCAGCAGTCCAGGTTCCTGATGTCAGTTTGTAGGGCTCCCTTGGGTCTATCAGGGCAGCACAAGTTTGAGGTGGGGACAACTTTGGTGTGGGGTCCATCCTTCGATATAAGGATTTTTTGCAGTCAGGGCCCAGCCCAGTGCCAGAGGCCCCTGGACACATCCTTTGGCCATTTTCCCTGGGAAGAAAAACTCAGCAGTCCAGGTTCCTGATGTCAGTTTGTAGGGCTCCCTTGGGTCTATCAGGGCAGCACAAGTTTGAGGTGGGGACAATTTCGGTGTGGGGTGCATCCTTCGATATAAGGATTCTTTGCAGTCAGGGCCAGGGGCCCCTGGGCACATCCTTTTTCCATTTTCCCTGGGAAAGAAAACTCAGCAGTCCAGGTTCCTGATGTCAGTTTGTAGGGTTCCCTTGGGTCTATCAGGGCAGCACAAGTTTGAGGTGGGGACAACTTCGGTGTGGGGTCCATCCTTCGATATAAGGATTCTTTGCAGTGAGGTCCCAGCCCAGGTTCAGGGGCCCCTGGGCACATCCTTTGGCCATTTTCCCTGGGAAAGAAAACTCAGCAGTCCAGGTTCCTGATGTCAGTTTGTAGGGCTCCCTTGGGTGTATCAGGGCAGCACAATTTTGACGTGGGGACAACTTCGGTGTGGGGTGCATCCTTCGATATAAGGATTCTTTGCAGTGAGGTCCCAGCCCAGGGCCGGGGGCCCCTGGGCACATCCTTTTTCCATTTTCCCTGGGAAAGAAAACTCAGCAGTCCAGGTTCCTGATGTCAGTTTGTAGGGCTCCCTTGGGTCTATCAGGGCAGCACAAGTTTGAGGTGGGGACAACTTCGGTGTGGGGTCCATCCTTCGATATAAGGATTCTTTGCAGTCAGGGCCAGGGGCCCCTGGGCACATGCTTTTTCCATTTCCCCCGGAAAAGGAAACTCAGCAGTCCAGGTTCCTGATGTCAGTTTGTAGGGCTGCCTTGGGTCTATCAGGGCAGCAGAAGTTTGAGGTGGGGACAACTTTGGTGTGGGGTCCATCCTTCGATATAAGGATTTTTTGCAGTCAGGGCCAGGGGCCCCTGCGCACATCCTTTTTCCATTTTCCCTGGGAAAGAAAACTCAGCAGTCCAGGTTCCTGATGTCAGTTTGTAGGGCTCCCTTGGGTCTATCAGGGCAGCACAAGTTTGAGGTGGGGACAACTTCGGTGTGGGGTCCATCCTTCGATATAAGGATTCTTTGCAGTGAGGTCCCAGCCCAGGGCCGGGGGCCCCTGGGCACATCCTTTTTCCATTTTCCCTGGGAAAGAAAACTCAGCAGTCCAGGTTCCTGATGTCAGTTTGTAGGGCTCCCTTGGGTCTATCAGGGCAGCACAAGTTTGAGGTGGGGACAACTTTGGTGTGGGGTCCATCCTTCGATATAAGGATATTTTGCTGTCAGGGCCAGGGGCCCCTGGGCACATCCTTTGGCAGTTTTCCCTGGGAAAGAAAACTCAGCAGTCCAGGTTCCTGATGTCAGTTTGTAGGGCTCCCTTGGGTCTATCAGGGCAGCACAAGTTTGAGGTGGGGACAATTTCGGTGTGGGGTGCATCCTTCGATATAAGGATTTTTTGCAGTCAGGGCCAGGGGCCCCTGGGCACATCCTTTTTCCATTTTCCCTGGGAAAGAAAACTCAGCAGTCCAGGTTCCTGATGTCAGTTTGTAGGGCTCCCTTGGGTCTATCAGGGCAGCACAAGTTTGAGGTGGGGACAACTTTGGTGTGGGGTCCATCCTTCGATATAAGGATTTTTTGCAGTCAGGGCCAGGGGCCCCTGGGCACATCCTTTGGCAGTTTTCCCTGGGAAAGAAAACTCAGCAGTCCAGGTTCCTGATGTCAGTTTGTAGGGCTCCCTTGGGTCTATCAGGGCAGCACAAGTTTGAGGTGGGGACAACTTCGGTGTGGGGTTCATCCTTCGATATAGGATTTTTTGCAGTCAGGGCCAGGGGCCCCTGGGCACATCCTTTTTCCATTTTCCCTGGGAAAGAAAACTCAGCAGTCCAGGATCCTGATGTCAGTTTGTAGGGCTCCCTTGGGTCTATCAGGGCAGCATAAGTTTGAGGTGGGGACAACTTCGGTGTGGGGTCCATCCTTCGATATATGGATTCTTTGCAGTGAGGTCCCAGCCCAGGGCCAGGGGCCCCTGGGCAAATCCTTTTTCCATTTTCCCTGGGAAAGAAAACTCAGCAGTCCAGGTTCCTGATGTCAGTTGGTAGGGCTCCCTTGGGTCTATCAGGGCAGCACAAGTTTGAGGTGGGGACAACTTTGGTGTGGGGTCCATCCTTCGATATAAGGATTCTTTGCAGTGATGTCCCAGCCCAGGGGCAGGGGCCCCTGGGCACATCCTTTTTCCATTTCCCCCGGAAAAGGAAACTCAGCAGTCCAGGTTCCTGATGTCAGTTTGTAGGGCTCCCTTGGGTCTATCAGGGCAGCACAAGTTTGAGGTGGGGACAACTTTGGTGTGGGGTCCATCCTTCGATATAAGGATTTTTTGCAGTCAGGGCCAGGGGCCCCTGGGCACATCCTTTTTCCATTTTCCCTGGGAAAGAAAACTCAGCAGTCCAGGTTCCTGATGTCAGTTTGTAGGGCTCCCTTGGGTCTATCAGGGCAGCACAAGTTTGAGGTGGGGACAACTTCGGTGTGGGGTCCATCCTTCGATATAAGGATTCTTTGCAGTGAGGTCCCAGCCCAGGGCCAGGGGCCTCTGGGCACATCCTTTTTCCATTTTCCCTGGGAAAGAAAACTCAGCAGTCCAGGTTCCTGATGTCAGTTTGTTGGGCTCCCTTGGGTCTATCAGGGCAGCACAAGTTTCAGGTGGGGACAACTTCGGTGTGGGCTCCATCCTTCGATATAAGGATTTTTTGCAGTCAGGGCCAGGGGCCCCTGGACACATCCTTTTTCCATTTTCCCTGGGAAAGAAAACTCAGCAGTCCAGGTTCCTGATGTCAGTTTGTAGGGCTCCCTTGGGTCTATCAGGGCAGCACAAGTTTGAGGTGGGGACAACTTCGGTGTGGGGTGCATCCTTCGATATAAGGATTTTTTGCAGTCAGGGCCTGGGGACCCCGGGTACAACCTTTAGCCATTTTCCCTGGGAAAGAAAACTCAGCAGTCCAGGTTCCTGATGTCAGTTGGTAGGGCTCCCTTGGGTCTATCAGGGCAGCACAAGTTTGAGGTGGGGACAACTTCGGTGTGGGGTCCATCCTTCGATATAAGGATTCTTTGCAGTCAGGGCCAGGGGCCCCTGGGCACATCCTTTTTCCATTTTCCCTGGGAAAGAAAACTCAGCAGTCCAGGTTCCTGATGTCAGTTTGTAGGGCTCCCTTGGGTCTATCAGGGCAGCACAAGTTTGAGGTGGGGACAACTTCGGTGTGGGGTCCATCCTTCGATATAAGGATTCTTTGCAGTCAGGCCCAGCCCAGGGCCGGGGGCCCCTGGGCACATCCTTTTTCCATTTTCCCTGGGAAAGAAAACTCAGCAGTCCAGGTTCCTGATGTCAGTTTGTAGGGCTCCCTTGGGTCTATCAGGGCAGCACAAGTTTGAGGTGGGGACAACTTTGGTGTGGGGTCCATCCTTCGATATAAGGATTTTTTGCAGTCAGGGCCAGGGGCCTCTGGGCACAAACTTTTTCCATTTTCCCTGGGAAAGAAAACTCAGCAGTCCAGGTTCCTGATGTCAGTTTGTAGGGTTCCCTTGGGTCTATCAGGGCAGCACAAGTTTGAGGTGGGGACAACTTCGGTGTGGGGTCCATCCTTCGATATAAGGATTCTTTGCAGTGAGGTCCCAGCCCAGGTTCAGGGGCCCCTGGGCACATCCTTTGGCCATTTTCCCTGGGAAAGAAAACTCAGCAGTCCAGGTTCCTGATGTCAGTTTGTAGGGCTCCCTTGGGTCTATCAGGGCAGCACAAGTTTGAGGTGGGGACAACTTCGGTGTGGGGTCCATCCTTCGATATAGGATTTTTTGCAGTCAGGGCCAGGGGCCCCTGGGCACATCCTTTTTCCATTTTCCCTGGGAAAGAAAACTCAGCAGTCCAGGATCCTGATGTCAGTTTGTAGGGCTCCCTTGGGTCTATCAGGGCATTTTAATTTTGAGGTGGGGACAACTTCGGTGTGGGGTCCATCCTTCGATATAAGGATTCTTTGCAGTGAGGTCCCAGCCCAGGGCCAGGGGCCCCTGGGCAAATCCTTTTTCCATTTTCCCTGGGAAAGAAAACTCAGCAGTCCAGGTTCCTGATGTCAGTTTGTAGGGCTCCCTTGGGTGTATCAGGGCAGCACAAGTTTGAGGTGGGGACAACTTCGGTGTGGGGTCCATCCTTCGATATAAGGATATTTTGCAGTCAGGGCCAGGGGCCCCTGGGCACATCCTTTTTCCATTTTCCCTGGGAAAGAAAACTCAGCAGTCCAGGTTCCTGATGTCAGTTTGTAGGGCTCCCTTGGGTCTATCAGGGCAGCACAAGTTTGAGGTGGGGACAACTTTGGTGTGGGGTCCATCCTTCGATATAAGGATTCTTTGCAGTGATGTCCCAGCCCAGGGGCAGGGGCCCCTGGGCACATCCTTTTTCCATTTCCCCCGGAAAAGGAAACTCAGCAGTCCAGGTTCCTGATGTCAGTTTGTAGGGCTGCCTTGGGTCTATCAGGGCAGCAGAAGTTTGAGGTGGGGACAACTTTGGTGTGGGGTCCATCCTTCGATATAAGGATTTTTTGCAGTCAGGGCCAGGGGCCCCTGGGCACATCCTTTTTCCATTTTCCCTGGGAAAGAAAACTCAGCAGTCCAGGTTCCTGATGTCAGTTTGTAGGGCTCCCTTGGGTCTATCAGGGCAGCACAAGTTTGAGGTGGGGACAACTTCGGTGTGGGGTCCATCCTTCGATATAAGGATTCTTTGCAGTGAGGTCCCAGCCCAGGTTCAGGGGCCCCTGGGCACATCCTTTGGCCATTTTCCCTGGGAAAGAAAACTCAGCAGTCCAGGTTCCTGATGTCAGTTTGTAGGGCTCCCTTGGGTCTATCAGGGCAGCACAAGTTTGAGGTGGGGACAACTTCGGTGTGGGGTCCATCCTTCGATATAGGATTTTTTGCAGTCAGGGCCAGGGGCCCCTGGGCACATCCTTTTTCCATTTTCCCTGGGAAAGAAAACTCAGCAGTCCAGGATCCTGATGTCAGTTTGTAGGGCTCCCTTGGGTCTATCAGGGCAGTATAAGTTTGAGGTGGGGACAACTTCGGTGTGGGGTCCATCCTTCGATATAAGGATTCTTTGCAGTGAGGTCCCAGTCCAGGGCCAGGGGCCCCTGGGCAAATCCTTTTTCCATTTTCCCTGGGAAAGAAAACTCAGCAGTCCAGGTTCCTGATGTCAGTTTGTAGGGCTCCCTTGGGTGTATCAGGGCAGCACAAGTTTGAGGTGGGGACAACTTCGGTGTGGGGTCCATCCTTCGATATAAGGATATTTTGCAGTCAGGGCCAGGGGCCCCTGGGCACATCCTTTTTCCATTTTCCCTGGGAAAGAAAACTCAGCAGTCCAGGTTCCTGATGTCAGTTTGTAGGGCTCCCTTGGGTCTATCAGGGCAGCACAAGTTTGAGGTGGGGACAACTTTGGTGTGGGGTCCATCCTTCGATATAAGGATTCTTTGCAGTGATGTCCCAGCCCAGGGGCAGGGGCCCCTGGGCACATCCTTTTTCCATTTCCCCCGGAAAAGGAAACTCAGCAGTCCAGGTTCCTGATGTCAGTTTGTAGGGTTGCCTTGGGTCTATCAGGGCAGCAGAAGTTTGAGGTGGGGACAACTTTGGTGTGGGGTCCATCCTTCGATATAAGGATTTTTTGCAGTCAGGGCCAGGGGCCCCTGGGCACATCCTTTTTCCATTTTCCCTGGGAAAGAAAACTCAGCAGTCCAGGTTCCTGATGTCAGTTTGTAGGGCTCCCTTGGGTCTATCAGGGCAGCACAAGTTTGAGGTGGGGACAACTTCGGTGTGGGGTGCATCCTTCGATATAAGGATTTTTTGCAGTCAGGGCCTGGGGACCCCGGGTACAACCTTTAGCCATTTTCCCTGGGAAAGAATACTCAGCAGTCCAGGTTCCTGATGTCAGTTGGTAGGGCTCCCTTGGGTCTATCAGGGCAGCACAAGTTTGAGGTGGGGACAACTTCGGTGTGGGGTCCATCCTTCGATATAAGGATTCTTTGCAGTCAGGGCCAGGGGCCCCTGGGCACATCCTTTTTCCATTTTCCCTGGGAAAGAAAACTCAGCAGTCCAGGTTCCTGATGTCAGTTTGTAGGGCTCCCTTGGGTCTATCAGGGCAGCACAAGTTTGAGGTGGGGACAACTTCGGTGTGGGGTCCATCCTTCAATATAAGGATTCTTTGCAGTGAGGTCCCAGCCCAGGGCCAGGGGCCCCTGGGCACATCCTTTTTCCATTTTCCCTGGGAAAGAAAACTCAGCAGTCCAGGTTCCTGATGTCAGTTTGTAGGGCTCCCTTGGGTCTATCAGGGCAGCACAAGTTTGAGGTGGGGACAACTTCGGTGTGGGGTCCATCCTTCGATATAAGGATTCTTTGCAGTCAGTCCCAGCCCAGGGCCGGGGGCCCCTGGGCACATCCTTTTTCCATTTTCCCTGGGAAAGAAAACTCAGCAGTCCAGGTTCCTGATGTCAGTTTGTAGGGCTCCCTTGGGTCTATCAGGGCAGCACAAGTTTGAGGTGGGGACAACGTCGGTGTGGGGTCCATCCTTCGATATAAGGATTCTTTGCAGTGAGGTCCCAGCCCAGGGCCAGGGGCCCCTGGGCACATCCTTTTTCCATTTTCCCTGGGAAAGAAAACTCAGCAGTCCAGGTTCCTGATGTCAGTTTGTAGGGCTCCCTTGGGTCTATCAGGGCAGCACAAGTTTGAGGTGGGGACAACGTCGGTGTGGGGTCCATCCTTCGATATAAGGATTCTTTGCAGTGAGGTCCCAGCCCAGGGCCAGGGGCCCCTGGGCACATCCTTTTTCCATTTTCCCTGGGAAAGAAAACTCAGCAGTCCAGGTTCCTGATGTCAGTTTGTAGGGTTCCCTTGGGTCTATCAGGGCAGCACAAGTTTGAGGTGGGGACAACTTCGGTGTGGGGTCCATCCTTCGATATAAGGATTCTTTGCAGTCAGGGCCAGGGGCCCCTGGGCACATCCTTTGGCAGTTTTACCTGGGAAAGAAAACTCAGCAGTCCAGGTTCCTGATGTCAGTATGTAGGGCTCCCTTGGGTCTATCAGGGCAGTACAAGTTTGAGGTGGGGACAACGTCGGTGTGGGGTCCATCCTTCGATATATGGATTCTTTGCAGTGAGGTCCCAGCCCAGGGCCAGGGGCCCCTGGGCACATCCTTTTTCCATTTTCCCTGGGAAAGAAAACTCAGCAGTCCAGGTTCCTGATGTCAGTTTGTAGGGCTCCCTTGGGTCTCTCAGGGCAGCACAAGTTTGAGGTGGGGACAACTTCGGTGTGGGGTCCATCCTTCGATATAAGGATATTTTGCTGTCAGGGCCAGGGGCCCCTGGGCACATCCTTTTTCCATTTTCCCTGGGAAAGAAAACTCAGCAGTCCAGGTTCCTGATGTCAGTTTGTAGGGCTCCCTTGGTTCTATCAGGGCAGCACAAGTTTGAGGTGGGGACAACTTTGATGTGGGGTCCATCCTTCGATATAAGGATTTTTTGCAGTCAGGGCCCAGCCCCGTGCCAGAGGCCCCTGGACACATCCTTTGGCCATTTCCCCTGGATAAGAAAACTCAGCAGTCCAGGTTCCTGATGTCAGTTTGTAGGGCTCCCTTGGGTCTCTCAGGGCAGCACAATTTTGACGTGGGGACAACTTCGGTGTGGGGTGCATCCTTCGATATATGGATTCTTTGCAGTCAGGCCCAGCCCAGGGCCGGGGGCCCCTGGGCACATCCTTTTTCCATTTTCCCTGGGAAAGAAAACTCAGCAGTCCAGGTTCCTGATGTCAGTTTGTAGGGCTCCCTTGGGTCTATCAGGGCAGCACAAGTTTGAGGTGGGGACAACTTCGGTGTGGGGTGCATCCTTCGATATAAGGATTTTTTGCAGTCAGGGCCAGGGGCCCCTGGGCACATCCTTTTTCCATTTTCCCTGGGAAAGAAAACTCAGCAGTCCAGGTTCCTGATGTCAGTTTGTAGGGCTCCCTTGGGTCTATCAGGGCAGCACAAGTTTGAGGTGGGGACAACTTTGGTGTGGGGTCCATCCTTCGATATAAGGATTCTTTGCAGTCACGGCCAGGGGCCCCTGGGCACAAACTTTTTCCATTTTCCCTGGGAAAGAAAACTCAGCAGTCCAGGTTCCTGATGTCAGTTTGTAGGGCTCCCTTGGGTCTATCAGGGCAGTACAAGTTTGAGGTGGGGACAACTTCGGTGTGGGGTCCATCCTTCGATATATGGATTCTTTGCAGTGAGGTCCCAGCCCAGGGTCAGGGGCCCCTGGGCACATCCTTTTTCCATTTTCCCTGGGAAAGAAAACTCAGCAGTCCAGGTTCCTGATGTCAGTTTGTAGGGCTCCCTTGGGTCTATCAGGGCAGCACAAGTTTGAGGTGGGGACAACTTCGGTGTGGGGTCCATCCTTCGATATAAGGATATTTTGCTGTCAGGGCCAGGGGCCCCTGGGTACAACCTTTTTCCATTTTCCCTGGGAAAGAAAACTCAGCAGTCCAGGTTCCTGATGTCAGTTTGTAGGGCTCCCTTGGGTCTCTCAGGGCAGCACAAGTTTGAGGTGGGGACAACTTTGGTGTGGGGTCCATCCTTCGATATAAGGATTTTTTGCAGTCAGGGCCAGGGGCCCCTGGGCACATCCTGTTTCCATTTTTCCTGGGAAAGAAAACTCAGCAGTCCAGGTTCCTGATGTCTGTTTGTAGGGCTCCCTTGGGTCTATCAGGGCAGCACAAGTTTGAGGTGGGGACAACTTCGGTGTGGGGTCCATCCTTCGATATAAGGATTTTTTGCAGTCAGGGCCAGGGGCCCCTTGGGCACATCCTTTTTCCATTTTCCCTGGGAAAGAAAACTCAGCAGTCCAGGTTCCTGATGTCAGTTTGTAGGGCTCCCTTGGGTCTCTCACGGCAGCACAATTTTGACATGGGGACAACTTCGGTGTGGGGTGCATCCTTCGATATAAGGATTCTTTGCAGTCAGGCAAAGCCCAGGGCCGGGGGCCCCTGGGCACATCCTTTTTCCATTTTCCCTGGGAAAGAAAACTCAGCAGTCCAGGTTCCTGATGTCAGTTGGTAGGGCTCCCTTGGGTCTATCAGGGCAGCACAAGTTTGAGGTGGGGACAACTTTGGTGTGGGGTCCATCCTTCGATATAAGGATATTTTGCTGTCAGGGCCAGGGGCCCCTGGGCACATCCTTTGGCAGTTTTCCCTGGGAAAGAAAACTCAGCAGTCCAGGTTCCTGATGTCAGTTTGTAGGGCTCCCTTGGGTCTATCAGGGCAGCACAAGTTTGAGGTGGGGACAACTTCGGTGTGGGGTGCATCCTTCGATATAAGGATTCTTTGCAGTCAGGGCCAGGGGCCCCTGGGCACATCCTTTTTCCATTTTCCCTGGGAAAGAAAACTCAGCAGTCCAGGTTCCTGATGTCAGTTTGTAGGGCTCCCTTGGGTCTCTCACGGCAGCACAATTTTGACATGGGGACAACTTCGGTGTGGGGTGCATCCTTCGATATAAGGATTCTTTGCAGTCAGGCCCAGCCCAGGGCCGGGGGCCCCTGGGCACATCCTTTTTCCATTTTCCCTGGGAAAGAAAACTCAGCAGTCCAGGTTCCTGATGTCAGTTTGTAGGGCTCCCTTGGGTCTATCAGGGCAGCACAAGTTTGAGGTGGGGACAACTTTGGTGTGGGGTCCATACTTCGATATATGGATTCTTTGCAGTCAGGGCCAGGGGCCCCTGGGCACATCCTTTTTCCATTTTCCCTGGGAAAGAAAACTCAGCAGTCCAGGTTCCTGATGTCAGTTTGTAGGGCTCCCTTGGGTCTATCAGGGCAGCACAAGTTTGAGGTGGGGACAACTTTGGTGTGGGGTCCATCCTTCGATATAAGGATTTTTTGCAGTCAGGGCCAGGGGCCCCTGGGCACATCCTTTGGCAGTTTTCCCTGGGAAAGAAAACTCAGCAGTCCAGGTTCCTGATGTCAGTTTGTAGGGCTCCCTTGGGTCTATCAGGGCAGCACAAGTTTGAGGTGGGGACAACTTTGGTGTGGGGTCCATCCTTCGATATAAGGATTTTTTGCAGTCAGGGCCAGGGGCCTCTGGGCACAAACTTTTTCCATTTTCCCTGGGAAAGAAAACTCAGCAGTCCAGGTTCCTGATGTCAGTTTGTAGGGTTCCCTTGGGTCTATCAGGGCAGCACAAGTTTGAGGTGGGGACAACTTCGGTGTGGGGTCCATCCTTCGATATAAGGATTCTTTGCAGTGAGGTCCCAGCCCAGGTTCAGGGGCCCCTGGGCACATCCTTTGGCCATTTTCCCTGGGAAAGAAAACTCAGCAGTCCAGGTTCCTGATGTCAGTTTGTAGGGCTCCCTTGGGTCTATCAGGGCAGCACAAGTTTGAGGTGGGGACAACTTCGGTGTGGGGTCCATCCTTCGATATAGGATTTTTTGCAGTCAGGGCCAGGGGCCCCTGGGCACATCCTTTTTCCATTTTCCCTGGGAAAGAAAACTCAGCAGTCCAGGTTCCTGATGTCAGTTTGTAGGGCTCCCTTGGGTCTATCAGGGCAGTATAAGTTTGAGGTGGGGACAACTTCGGTGTGGGGTCCATCCTTCGATATATGGATTCTTTGCAGTGAGGTCCCAGCCCAGGGCCAGGGGCCCCTGGGCAAATCCTTTTTCCATTTTCCCTGGGAAAGAAAACTCAGCAGTCCAGGTTCCTGATGTCAGTTTGTAGGGCTCCCTTGGGTCTATCAGGGCAGCACAAGTTTGAGGTGGGGACAACTTCGGTGTGGGGTCCATCCTTCGATATAAGGATATTTTGCAGTCAGGGCCAGGGGCCCCTGGGCACATCCTTTTTCCATTTTCCCTGGGAAAGAAAACTCAGCAGTCCAGGTTCCTGATGTCAGTTTGTAGGGCTCCCTTGGGTCTATCAGGGCAGCACAAGTTTGAGGTGGGGACAACTTTGGTGTGGGGTCCATCCTTCGATATAAGGATTCTTTGCAGTGATGTCCCAGCCCAGGGGCAGGGGCCCCTGGGCACATCCTTTTTCCATTTCCCCCGGAAAAGGAAACTCAGCAGTCCAGGTTCCTGATGTCAGTTTGTAGGGCTGCCTTGGGTCTATCAGGGCAGCAGAAGTTTGAGGTGGGGACAACTTCGGTGTGGGGTCCATCCTTCGATATAAGGATTTTTTGCAGTCAGGGCCAGGGGCCCCTGGGCACATCCTTTTTCCATTTTCCCTGGGAAAGAAAACTCAGCAGTCCAGGTTCCTGATGTCAGTTTGTAGGGCTCCATTGGGTCTATCAGGGCAGCACAAGTTTGAGGTGGGGACAACTTCGGTGTGGGGTCCATCCTTCGATATAAGGATTCTTTGCAGTGAGGTCCCAGCCCAGGGCCAGGGGCCTCTGGGCACATCCTTTTTCCATTTTCCCTGGGAAAGAAAACTCAGCAGTCCAGGTTCCTGATGTCAGTTTGTTGGGCTCCCTTGGGTGTATCAGGGCAGCACAAGTTTCAGGTGGGGACAACTTCGGTGTGGGCTCCATCCTTCGATATAAGGATTTTTTGCAGTCAGGGCCAGGGGCCCCTGGGCACATCCTTTTTCCATTTTCCCTGGGAAAGAAAACTCAGCAGTCCAGGTTCCTGATGTCAGTTTGTAGGGCTCCCTTGGGTCTATCAGGGCAGCACAAGTTTGAGGTGGGGACAACTTCGGTGTGGGGTGCATCCTTCGATATAAGGATTTTTGCAGTCAGGGCCTGGGGACCCCGGGTACAACCTTTAGCCATTTTCCCTGGGAAAGAAAACTCAGCAGTCCAGGTTCCTGATGTCAGTTTGTAGGGTTCCCTTGGGTCTATCAGGGCAGCACAAGTTTGAGGTGGGGACAACTTTGGTGTGGGGTCCATCCTTCGATATAAGGATTCTTTGCAGTGAGGTCCCAGCCCAGGTTCAGGGGACCCTGGGCACATCCTTTGGCCATTTTCCCTGGGAAAGAAAACTCAGCAGTCCAGGTTCCTGATGTCAGTTTGTAGGGCTCCCTTGGGTCTATCAGGGCAGCACAAGTTTGAGGTGGGGACAACTTCGGTGTGGGGTCCATCCTCCGATATAAGGATTTTTTGCAGTCAGGGCCAGGGGCCCGCGGGCACATCCTTTTTCCATTTTCCCTGGGAAAGAAAACTCAGCAGTCCAGGTTCCTGATGTCAGTTTGTAGGGCTCCCTTGGGTCTATCAGGGCAGCACAAGTTTGAGGTGGGGACAACTTCGGTGTGGGGTCCATCCTTCGATATAAGGATTCTTTGCAGTGAGGCCCCAGCCCAGGGCCAGGGGCCCCTGGGCACATCCTTTTTCCATTTTCCCTGGGAAAGAAAATTCAGCAGTCCAGGTTCCTGATGTCAGTTTATAGGGCTCCCTTGGGTCTATCAGGGCAGCACAAGTTTGAGGTGGGGACAACTTCGGTGTGGGGTCCATCCTTCGATATAAGGATTTTTTGCAGTCAGGGCCAGGGGCCCCTGGGCACATCCTTTTTCCATTTTCCCTGGGAAAGAAAACTCAGCAGTCCAGGTTCCTGATGTCAGTTTGTAGGGCTCCCTTGGGTCTATCAGGGCAGCACAAGTTTGAGGTGGGGACAACTTCGGTGTGGGGTCCATCCTTCGATATAAGGATTCTTTGCAGTCAGGGCCAGGGGCCCCCGGGCACATCCTTTGGCAGTTTTCCCTGGGAAAGAAAACTCAGCAGTCCAGGTTCCTGATGTCAGTTTGTAGCGCTCCCTTGGGTCTATCAGGGCAGCACAAGTTTGAGGTGGGGACAACTTCGGTGTGGGGTCCATCCTTCGATATAAGGATTCTTTGCAGTCAGGGCCAGGGGCCCCTGGGCACATCCTTTTTCCATTTTCCCTGGGAAAGAAAACTCAGCAGTCCAGGTTCCTGATGTGAGTTTGTAGGGCTGCCTTGGGTCTATCAGGGCAGCACAAGTTTGAGGTGGGGACAACTTTGGAGTGGGGTCCATCCTTCGATATAAGGATTCTTTGCAGTGAGGTCCCACCCCAGGGCCAGGGGCCCCCGGGCACATCCTTTGGCAGTTTTCCCTGGGAAAGAAAACTCAGCAGTCCAGGTTCCTGATGTCAGTTTGTAGGGCTGCCTTGGGTCTATCAGGGCAGCACAAGTTTGAGGTGGGGACAACTTTGGTGTGGGGTCCATCCTTCGATATAAGGATTTTTTGCAGTCAGGGCCAGGGGCTCCTTGGGCACATCCTTTTTCCATTTTCCCTGGGAAAGAAAACTCAGCAGTCCAGGTTCCTGATGTCAGTTTGTAGGGCTCCCTTGGGTCTATCAGGGCAGCACAAGTTTGAGGTGGGGACAACGTCGGTGTGGGGTCCATCCTTCGATATAAGGATTCTTTGCAGTGAGGTCCCAGCCCAGGGCCAGGGGCCCCTGGGCACATCCTTTTTCCATTTTCCCTGGGAAAGAAAACTCAGCAGTCCAGGTTCCTGATGTCAGTTTGTAGGGCTCCCTTGGGTCTATCAGGGCAGCACAAGTTTGAGGTGGGGACAACTTCGGTGTGGGGTCCATCCTTCGATATAAGGATTCTTTGCAGTCAGGGCCAGGGGCCCCTGGGCACATCCTTTTTCCATTTTCCCTGGGAAAGAAAACTCAGCAGTCCAGGTTCCTGATGTCAGTATGTAGGGCTCCCTTGGGTCTATCAGGGCAGTACAAGTTTGAGGTGGGGACAACTTCGGTGTGGGGTCCATCCTTCGATATATGGATTCTTTGCAGTGAGGTCCCAGCCCAGGGCCAGGGGCCCCTGGGCACATCCTTTTTCCATTTTCCCTGGGAAAGAAAACTCAGCAGTCCAGGTTCCTGATGTCAGTTGGTAGGGCTCCCTTGGGTCTATCAGGGCAGCACAAGTTTGAGGTGGGGACAACTTTGATGTGGGGTCCATCCTTCGATATAAGGATTTTTTGCAGTCAGGGCCCAGCCCCGTGCCAGAGGCCCCTGGACACATCCTTTGGCCATTTCCCCTGGATAAGAAAACTCAGCAGTCCAGGTTCCTGATGTCAGTTTGTAGGGCTGCCTTGGGTCTCTCAGGGCAGCACAATTTTGATGTGGGGACAACTTCGGTGTGGGGTGCATCCTTCGATATATGGATTCTTTGCAGTCAGGCCCAGCCCAGGGCCGGGGGCCCCTGGGCACATCCTTTTTCCATTTTCCCTGGGAAAGAAAACTCAGCAGTCCAGGTTCCTGATTTCAGTTTGTAGGGCTCCCTTGGGTCTATCAGGGCAGCACAAGTTTGAGGTGGGGACAACTTCGGTGTGGGGTGCATCCTTCGATATAAGGATTTTTTGCAGTCAGGGCCAGGGGCCCCTGGGCACATCCTTTTTCCATTTTCCCTGGGAAAGAAAACTCAGCAGTCCAGGTTCCTGATGTCAGTTTGTAGGGCTCCCTTGGGTCTATCAGGGCAGCACAAGTTTGAGGTGGGGACAACTTCGGTGTGGGGTCCATCCTTCGATATAAGGATTTTTTGTATTGAGGGCCCTGTCCAGGGTTAGGGGACCCTGGGCACAACCTTTTTCCATTTTCCCAGGGAAAGAAAACTCAGCAGTCCAGGTTCCTGATGTCAGTTTGTAGGGCTCCCTTGGGTCTATCAGGGCAGCACAAGTTTGAGGTGCGGACAACTTCGGTGTGGGGTCCATCCTTCGATATAAGGATTCTTTGCAGTCAGGGCCAAGGGCCCCCGGGCACAACCTTTGGCCATTTTCCCTGGGAAAGAAAACTCAGCAGTCCAGGTTCCTGATGTCAGTTTGTAGGGCTCCCTTGGGTCTATAAGGGCAGCACAAGTTTGAGGTGGGGACAACTTCGGTGTTGGGTCCACCCTTCGATATAAGGATTTTTTGCATTTAGGGCAGGGGCCCCTGGGCATATCCTTTTTCCATTTTCCCTGGGAAAGAAAACTCAGCAGTCCAGGTTCCTGATGTCAGTTTGTAGGGCTCCCTTGGGTCTATCAGGGCAGTACAAGTTTGAGGTGGGGACAACTTTGGTGTGGGGTCCATCCTTCGATATAAGGATTTTTTGTAGTGAGTCCCCAGCCCAGGGCCACGTGCCCCTGGGCACATCCTTTTTCCATTTTCCCTGGGAAAGAAAACTCAGCAGTCCAGGTTCCTGATGTCATTTTGTAGGGCTCCCTTGGGTCTATCAGGGCAGCACAAGTTTGAGGTGGGGACAACTTCGGTGTGGGGTCCATCCTTCGATATATGGATTCTTTGCAGTCAGGGCCAGGGGCGCCTGGGCACATCCTTTTTCAATTTTCCCTGGGAAAGAAAACTCAGCAGTCCAGGTTCCTGATGTCAGTTTGTAGGGCTCCCCTTGGTCTATCAGGGCAGCACAAGTTTGAGGTGGGGACAACTTCGGTGTGGGGTCCATCCTTCGATATAAGGATTTTTTGCAGTCAGGGCTAGGGGCCCCTGGGCACATCCTTTGGTCATTTTCCCTGGGAAAGAAAACTCAGCAGTCCAGGTTCCTGATGTCAGTTTGTAGGGCTCCCTTGGGTCTATCAGGGCAGCACAAGTTTGAGGTGGGGACAACTTCGGTGTGGGATCGATCCTTCGATATAAGGATTTTTTGCAGTGAGGCCCCAGCCCAGGGCCAGGGGCCCCTGGGCACATCCTTTGGCCATTTTCCGTGGGAAAGAAAACTCAGCAGTCCAGGTTCCTGATGTCAGTTTGTAGGGCTCCCTTGGGTCTATAAGGGCAGCACAAGTTTGAGGTGGGGACAACTTCGGTGTGGGGTCCATCCTTCGATATAAGATTTTTTGCAGTCAGGGCCAGGGGCCCCTGGGCACATCCTTTGGCCATTTTCCCTGGGAAAGAAAACTCAGCAGTCCAGGTTCCTGATGTCAGTTTGTAGGGCTCCCTTGGGTCTATCAGGGCAGCACAAGTTTGAGGTGGGGACAACTTTGGTGTGGGGTCCATCCTTCGATATAAGGATTTTTTGCAGTCAGGGCCAGGGGCTCCTTGGGCACATCCTTTTTCCATTTTCCCTGGGAAAGAAAACTCAGCAGTCCAGGTTCCTGATGTCAGTTTGTAGGGCTCCCTTGGGTCTATCAGGGCAGCACAAGTTTGAGGTGGGGACAACGTCGGTGTGGGGTCCATCCTTCGATATAAGGATTCTTTGCAGTGAGGTCCCAGCCCAGGGCCAGGGGCCCCTGGGCACATCCTTTTTCCATTTTCCCTGGGAAAGAAAACTCAGCAGTCCAGGTTCCTGATGTCAGTATGTAGGGCTCCCTTGGGTCTATCAGGGCAGTACAAGTTTGAGGTGGGGACAACTTCGGTGTGGGGTCCATCCTTCGATATATGGATTCTTTGCAGTGAGGTCCCAGCCCAGGGCCAGGGGCCCCTGGGCACATCCTTTTTCCATTTTCCCTGGGAAAGAAAACTCAGCAGTCCAGGTTCCTGATGTCAGTTTGTAGGGCTCCCTTGGGTCTATCAGGGCAGCACAAGTTTGAGGTGGGGACAACTTTGATGTGGGGTCCATCCTTCGATATAAGGATTTTTTGCAGTCAGGGCCCAGCCCCGTGCCAGAGGCCCCTGGACACATCCTTTGGCCATTTCCCCTGGATAAGAAAACTCAGCAGTCCAGGTTCCTGATGTCAGTTTGTAGGGCTGCCTTGGGTCTCTCAGGGCAGCACAATTTTGATGTGGGGACAACTTCGGTGTGGGGTGCATCCTTCGATATATGGATTCTTTGCAGTCAGGCCCAGCCCAGGGCCGGGGGCCCCTGGGCACATCCTTTTTCCATTTTCCCTGGGAAAGAAAACTCAGCAGTCCAGGTTCCTGATTTCAGTTTGTAGGGCTCCCTTGGGTCTATCAGGGCAGCACAAGTTTGAGGTGGGGACAACTTCGGTGTGGGGTGCATCCTTCGATATAAGGATTTTTTGCAGTCAGGGCCAGGGGCCCCTGGGCACATCCTTTTTCCATTTTCCCTGGGAAAGAAAACTCAGCAGTCCAGGTTCCTGATGTCAGTTTGTAGGGCTCCCTTGGGTCTATCAGGGCAGCACAAGTTTGAGGTGGGGACAACTTCGGTGTGGGGTCCATCCTTCGATATAAGGATTCTTTGCAGTCAGGGCCAGGGGCCCCCGGGCACATCCTTTGGCAGTTTTCCCTGGGAAAGAAAACTCAGCAGTCCAGGTTCCTGATGTCAGTTTGTAGGGCTGCCTTGGGTCTATCAGGGCAGCACAAGTTTGAGGTGGGGACAACTTTGGTGTGGGGTCCATCCTCCGATATAAGGATTTTTTGCAGTCAGGGCCAGGGGCCCGCGGGCACATCCTTTTTCCATTTTCCCTGGGAAAGAAAACTCAGCAGTCCAGGTTCCTGATGTCAGTTTGTAGGGCTCCCTTGGGTCTATCAGGGCAGTACAAGTTTGAGGTGGGGACAACTTCGGTGTGGGGTCCATCCTTCGATATAAGGATTCTTTGCAGTGAGGCCCCAGCCCAGGGCCAGGGGCCCCTGGGCACATCCTTTTTCCATTTTCCCTGGGAAAGAAAACTCAGCAGTCCAGGTTCCTGATGTCAGTTTGTAGGGCTCCCTTGGGTCTATCAGGGCAGCACAAGTTTGAGGTGGGGACAACTTTGGTGTGGGGTCCATCCTTCGATATAAGGATTCTTTGCAGTCAGGGCCAGGGGCCCCTGGGCACATCCTTTGGCAGTTTTACCTGGGAAAGAAAACTCAGCAGTCCAGGTTCCTGATGTCAGTTGGTAGGGCTCCCTTGGTTCTATCAGGGCAGCACAAGTTTGAGGTGGGGACAACTTCGGTGTGGGGTCCATCCTTCGATATAAGGATTCTTTGCAGTCAGGGCCAGGGGCCCCTGGGCACATCCTTTTTCCATTTTCCCTGGGAAAGAAAACTCAGCAATCCAGGTTCCTGATGTCAGTTTGTAGGGCTGCCTTGGGTCTATCAGGGCAGCACAAGTTTGAGGTGGGGACAACTTTGGTGTGGGGTCCATCCTTCGATATAAGGATTCTTTGCAGTGAGGTCCCAGACAAGGGCCAGGGGCCCCTGGGCACATCCTTTTTCCATTTTCCCTGGGAAAGAAAACTCAGCAGTCCAAGTTCCTGATGTCAGTTTGTAGGGCTCCCTTGGGTCTATCAGGGCAGTACAAGTTTGAGGTGGGGACAACTTCGGTGTGGGGTCCATCCTTCGATATAAGGATTCTTTGCAGTGAGGCCCCAGCCCAGGGCCAGGGGCCCCTGGGCACATCCTTTTTCCATTTTCCCTGGGAAAGAAAATTCAGCAGTCCAGGTTCCTGATGTCAGTTTGTAGGGCTCCCTTGGGTCTATCAGGGCAGCACAAGTTTGAGGTGGGGACAACTTCGGTGTGGGCTCCATCCTTCGATATAAGGATTCTTTGCAGTGAGGTCCCAGCCGAGGGCCAGGGGCCCCCGGGCACACCTTTGGCAGTTTTCCCTGGGAAAGAAAACTCAGCAGTCCAGGTTCCTGATGTCAGTTTGTAGGGCTCCCTTGGGTCTATCAGGGCAGCACAAGTTTGAGGTGGGGACAACTTCGGTGTGGGATCCATCCTTCGATATAAGGATTCTTTCCAGTCAGGGCCAGGGGCCCCTGGGCACATCCTTTTTCCATTTTCCCTGGGAAAGAAAACTCAGCAGTCCAGGTTCCTGATGTCAGTTTGTAGGGCTCCTTTGGGTCTATCAGGGCAGCACAAGTTTGAGGTGGGGACAACTTCGGTGTGGGGTCCATCCTTCGATGTAGGATTTTTTGCAGTCAGGGCCAGGGGCCCCTGGGCACATCCTTTTTCCATTTTCCCTGGGAAAGAAAACTCAGCAGTCCAGGTTCCTGATGTCAGTTTGTAGGGCTCCCTTGGGTCTATCAGGGCAGCACAAGTTTGAGGTGGGGACAACTTCGGTGTGGGATGCATCCTTCGATATAAGGATTTTTTGCAGTGAGGCCCCAGCCCAGGGCCAGGGGCCCCTGGGCACATCCTTTGGCCATTTTCCGTGGGAAAGAAAACTCAGCAGTCCAGGTTCCTGATGTCAGTTTGTAGGGCTCCCTTGGGTCTATAAGGGCAGCACAAGTTTGAGGTGGGGACAACTTCGGTGTGGGGTCCATCCTTCGATATAAGGATTTTTTGCAGTCAGGGCCAGGGGCCCCTGGGCACATCCTTTGGCCATTTTCCCTGGGAAAGAAAACTCAGCAGTCCAGGTTCCTGATGTCAGTTTGTAGGGCTCCCTTGGGTCTATCAGGGCAGCACAAGTTTGAGGTGGGGACAACTTCGGTGTGGGGTCCATCCTTCGATATAAGGATTTTTTGCAGTCAGGGCCAGGGGCTCCTTGGGCACATCCTTTTTCCATTTTCCCTGGGAAAGAAAACTCAGCAGTCCAGGTTCCTGATGTGAGTTTGTAGGGCTGCCTTGGGTCTATCAGGGCAGCACAAGTTTGAGGTGGGGACAACTTTGGAGTGGGGTCCATCCTTCGATATAAGGATTCTTTGCAGTGAGGTCCCACCCCAGGGCCAGGGGCCCCCGGGCACATCCTTTGGCAGTTTTCCCTGGGAAAGAAAACTCAGCAGTCCAGGTTCCTGATGTCAGTTTGTAGGGCTGCCTTGGGTCTATCAGGGCAGCACAAGTTTGAGGTGGGGACAACTTTGGTGTGGGGTCCATCCTTCGATATAAGGATTTTTTGCAGTCAGGGCCAGGGGCTCCTTGGGCACATCCTTTTTCCATTTTCCCTGGGAAAGAAAACTCAGCAGTCCAGGTTCCTGATGTCAGTTTGTAGGGCTCCCTTGGGTCTATCAGGGCAGCACAAGTTTGAGGTGGGGACAACGTCGGTCTGGGGTCCATCCTTCGATATAAGGATTCTTTGCAGTGAGGTCCCAGCCCAGGGCCAGGGGCCCCTGGGCACATCCTTTTTCCATTTTCCCTGGGAAAGAAAACTCAGCAGTCCAGGTTCCTGATGTCAGTATGTAGGGCTCCCTTGGGTCTATCAGGGCAGTACAAGTTTGAGGTGGGGACAACTTCGGTGTGGGGTCCATCCTTCGATATATGGATTCTTTGCATTGAGGTCCCAGCCCAGGGCCAGGGGCCCCTGGGCACATCCTTTTTCCATTTTCCCTGGGAAAGAAAACTCAGCAGTCCAGGTTCCTGATGTCAGTTTGTAGGGCTCCCTTGGGTCTCTCAGGGCAGCACAAGTTTGAGGTGGGGACAACTTCGGTGTGGGGTCCATCCTTCGATATAAGGATATTTTGCTGTCAGGGCCAGGGGCCCCTGGGCACATCCTTTTTCCATTTTCCCTGGGAAAGAAAACTCAGCAGTCCAGGTTCCTGATGTCAGTTTGTAGGGCTCCCTTGGGTCTATCAGGGCAGCACAAGTTTGAGGTGGGGACAACTTTGATGTGGGGTCCATCCTTCGATATAAGGATTTTTTGCAGTCAGGGCCCAGCCCCGTGCCAGAGGCCCCTGGACACATCCTTTGGCCATTTCCCCTGGATAAGAAAACTCAGCAGTCCAGGTTCCTGATGTCAGTTTGTAGGGCTGCCTTGGGTCTCTCAGGGCAGCACAATTTTGATGTGGGGACAACTTCGGTGTGGGGTGCATCCTTCGATATATGGATTCTTTGCAGTCAGGCCCAGCCCAGGGCCGGGGGCCCCTGGGCACATCCTTTTTCCATTTTCCCTGGGAAAGAAAACTCAGCAGTCCAGGTTCCTGATTTCAGTTTGTAGGGCTCCCTTGGGTCTATCAGGGCAGCACAAGTTTGAGGTGGGGACAACTTCGGTGTGGGGTGCATCCTTCGATATAAGGATTTTTTGCAGTCAGGGCCAGGGGCCCCTGGGCACATCCTTTTTCCATTTTCCCTGGGAAAGAAAACTCAGCAGTCCAGGTTCCTGATGTCAGTTTGTAGGGCTCCCTTGGGTCTATCAGGGCAGCACAAGTTTGAGGTGGGGACAACTTCGGTGTGGGGTCCATCCTTCGATATAAGGATTCTTTGCAGTCAGGGCCAGGGGCCCCCGGGCACATCCTTTGGCAGTTTTCCCTGGGAAAGAAAACTCAGCAGTCCAGGTTCCTGATGTCAGTTTGTAGGGCTGCCTTGGGTCTATCAGGGCAGCACAAGTTTGAGGTGGGGACAACTTTGGTGTGGGGTCCATCCTCCGATATAAGGATTTTTTGCAGTCAGGGCCAGGGGCCCGCGGGCACATCCTTTTTCCATTTTCCCTGGGAAAGAAAACTCAGCAGTCCAGGTTCCTGATGTCAGTTTGTAGGGCTCCCTTGGGTCTATCAGGGCAGTACAAGTTTGAGGTGGGGACAACTTCGGTGTGGGGTCCATCCTTCGATATAAGGATTCTTTGCAGTGAGGCCCCAGCCCAGGGCCAGGGGCCCCTGGGCACATCCTTTTTCCATTTTCCCTGGGAAAGAAAACTCAGCAGTCCAGGTTCCTGATGTCAGTTTGTAGGGCTCCCTTGGGTCTATCAGGGCAGCACAAGTTTGAGGTGGGGACAACTTTGGTGTGGGGTCCATCCTTCGATATAAGGATTCTTTGCAGTCAGGGCCAGGGGCCCCTGGGCACATCCTTTGGCAGTTTTACCTGGGAAAGAAAACTCAGCAGTCCAGGTTCCTGATGTCAGTTGGTAGGGCTCCCTTGGTTCTATCAGGGCAGCACAAGTTTGAGGTGGGGACAACTTCGGTGTGGGGTCCATCCTTCGATATAAGGATTCTTTGCAGTCAGGGCCAGGGGCCCCTGGGCACATCCTTTTTCCATTTTCCCTGGGAAAGAAAACTCAGCAATCCAGGTTCCTGATGTCAGTTTGTAGGGCTGCCTTGGGTCTATCAGGGCAGCACAAGTTTGAGGTGGGGACAACTTTGGTGTGGGGTCCATCCTTCGATATAAGGATTCTTTGCAGTGAGGTCCCAGACAAGGGCCAGGGGCCCCTGGGCACATCCTTTTTCCATTTTCCCTGGGAAAGAAAACTCAGCAGTCCAAGTTCCTGATGTCAGTTTGTAGGGCTCCCTTGGGTCTATCAGGGCAGTACAAGTTTGAGGTGGGGACAACTTCGGTGTGGGGTCCATCCTTCGATATAAGGATTCTTTGCAGTGAGGCCCCAGCCCAGGGCCAGGGGCCCCTGGGCACATCCTTTTTCCATTTTCCCTGGGAAAGAAAATTCAGCAGTCCAGGTTCCTGATGTCAGTTTGTAGGGCTCCCTTGGGTCTATCAGGGCAGCACAAGTTTGAGGTGGGGACAACTTCGGTGTGGGCTCCATCCTTCGATATAAGGATTCTTTGCAGTGAGGTCCCAGCCGAGGGCCAGGGGCCCCCGGGCACACCTTTGGCAGTTTTCCCTGGGAAAGAAAACTCAGCAGTCCAGGTTCCTGATGTCAGTTTGTAGGGCTCCCTTGGGTCTATCAGGGCAGCACAAGTTTGAGGTGGGGACAACTTCGGTGTGGGATCCATCCTTCGATATATGGATTCTTTCCAGTCAGGGCCAGGGGCCCCTGGGCACATCCTTTTTCCATTTTCCCTGGGAAAGAAAACTCAGCAGTCCAGGTTCCTGATGTCAGTTTGTAGGGCTCCTTTGGGTCTATCAGGGCAGCACAAGTTTGAGGTGGGGACAACTTCGGTGTGGGGTCCATCCTTCGATGTAGGATTTTTTGCAGTCAGGGCCAGGGGCCCCTGGGCACATCCTTTTTCCATTTTCCCTGGGAAAGAAAACTCAGCAGTCCAGGTTCCTGATGTCAGTTTGTAGGGCTCCCTTGGGTCTATCAGGGCAGCACAAGTTTGAGGTGGGGACAACTTCGGTGTGGGATGCATCCTTCGATATAAGGATTTTTTGCAGTGAGGCCCCAGCCCAGGGCCAGGGGCCCCTGGGCACATCCTTTGGCCATTTTCCGTGGGAAAGAAAACTCAGCAGTCCAGGTTCCTGATGTCAGTTTGTAGGGCTCCCTTGGGTCTATAAGGGCAGCACAAGTTTGAGGTGGGGACAACTTCGGTGTGGGGTCCATCCTTCGATATAAGGATTTTTTGCAGTCAGGGCCAGGGGCCCCTGGGCACATCCTTTGGCCATTTTCCCTGGGAAAGAAAACTCAGCAGTCCAGGTTCCTGATGTCAGTTTGTAGGGCTCCCTTGGGTCTATCAGGGCAGCACAAGTTTGAGGTGGGGACAACTTCGGTGTGGGGTCCATCCTTCGATATAAGGATTTTTTGCAGTCAGGGCCAGGGGCTCCTTGGGCACATCCTTTTTCCATTTTCCCTGGGAAAGAAAACTCAGCAGTCCAGGTTCCTGATGTGAGTTTGTAGGGCTGCCTTGGGTCTATCAGGGCAGCACAAGTTTGAGGTGGGGACAACTTTGGAGTGGGGTCCATCCTTCGATATAAGGATTCTTTGCAGTGAGGTCCCACCCCAGGGCCAGGGGCCCCCGGGCACATCCTTTGGCAGTTTTCCCTGGGAAAGAAAACTCAGCAGTCCAGGTTCCTGATGTCAGTTTGTAGGGCTGCCTTGGGTCTATCAGGGCAGCACAAGTTTGAGGTGGGGACAACTTTGGTGTGGGGTCCATCCTTCGATATAAGGATTTTTTGCAGTCAGGGCCAGGGGCTCCTTGGGCACATCCTTTTTCCATTTTCCCTGGGAAAGAAAACTCAGCAGTCCAGGTTCCTGATGTCAGTTTGTAGGGCTCCCTTGGGTCTATCAGGGCAGCACAAGTTTGAGGTGGGGACAACGTCGGTGTGGGGTCCATCCTTCGATATAAGGATTCTTTGCAGTGAGGTCCCAGCCCAGGGCCAGGGGCCCCTGGGCACATCCTTTTTCCATTTTCCCTGGGAAAGAAAACTCAGCAGTCCAGGTTCCTGATGTCAGTATGTAGGGCTCCCTTGGGTCTATCAGGGCAGTACAAGTTTGAGGTGGGGACAACTTCGGTGTGGGGTCCATCCTTCGATATATGGATTCTTTGCAGTGAGGTCCCAGCCCAGGGCCAGGGGCCCCTGGGCACATCCTTTTTCCATTTTCCCTGGGAAAGAAAACTCAGCAGTCCAGGTTCCTGATGTCAGTTTGTAGGGCTCCCTTGGGTCTCTCAGGGAAGCACAAGTTTGAGGTGGGGACAACTTCGGTGTGGGGTCCATCCTTCGATATAAGGATATTTTGCTGTCAGGGCCAGGGGCCCCTGGGCACATCCTTTTTCCATTTTCCCTGGGAAAGAAAACTCAGCAGTCCAGGTTCCTGATGTCAGTTTGTAGGGCTCCCTTGGGTCTATCAGGGCAGCACAAGTTTGAGGTGGGGACAACTTTGATGTGGGGTCCATCCTTCGATATAAGGATTTTTTGCAGTCAGGGCCCAGCCCCGTGCCAGAGGCCCCTGGACACATCCTTTGGCCATTTCCCCTGGATAAGAAAACTCAGCAGTCCAGGTTCCTGATGTCAGTTTGTAGGGCTGCCTTGGGTCTCTCAGGGCAGCACAATTTTGATGTGGGGACAACTTCGGTGTGGGGTGCATCCTTCGATATAAGGATTCTTTGCAGTCAGGCCCAGCCCAGGGCCGGGGGCCCCTGGGCACATCCTTTTTCCATTTTCCCTGGGAAAGAAAACTCAGCAGTCCAGGTTCCTGATTTCAGTTTGTAGGGCTCCCTTGGGTCTATCAGGGCAGCACAAGTTTGAGGTGGGGACAACTTCGGTGTGGGGTGCATCCTTCGATATAAGGATTTTTTGCAGTCAGGGCCAGGGGCCCCTGGGCACATCCTTTTTCCATTTTCCCTGGGAAAGAAAACTCAGCAGTCCAGGTTCCTGATGTCAGTTTGTAGGGCTCCCTTGGGTCTATCAGGGCAGCACAAGTTTGAGGTGGGGACAACTTCGGTGTGGGGTCCATCCTTCGATATAAGGATTCTTTGCAGTGAGGCCCCAGCCCAGGGCCAGGGGCCCCTGGGCACATCCTTTTTCCATTTTCCCTGGGAAAGAAAACTCAGCAGTCCAGGTTCCTGATGTCAGTTTGTAGGGCTCCCTTGGGTCTATCAGGGCAGCACAAGTTTGAGGTGGGGACAACTTTGGTGTGGGGTCCATCCTTCGATATAAGGATTCTTTGCAGTCAGGGCCAGGGGCCCCTGGGCACATCCTTTGGCAGTTTTACCTGGGAAAGAAAACTCAGCAGTCCAGGTTCCTGATGTCAGTTGGTAGGGCTCCCTTGGTTCTATCAGGGCAGCACAAGTTTGAGGTGGGGACAACTTCGGTGTGGGGTCCATCCTTCGATATAAGGATTCTTTGCAGTCAGGGCCAGGGGCCCCTGGGCACATCCTTTTTCCATTTTCCCTGGGAAAGAAAACTCAGCAGTCCAGGTTCCTGATGTGAGTTTGTAGGGCTGCCTTGGGTCTATCAGGGCAGCACAAGTTTGAGGTGGGGACAACTTTGGTGTGGGGTCCATCCTTCGATATAAGGATTCTTTGCAGTGAGGTCCCAGACAAGGGCCAGGGGCCCCTGGGCACATCCTTTTTCCATTTTCCCTGGGAAAGAAAACTCAGCAGTCCAAGTTCCTGATGTCAGTTTGTAGGGCTCCCTTGGGTCTATCAGGGCAGTACAAGTTTGAGGTGGGGACAACTTCGGTGTGGGGTCCATCCTTCGATATAAGGATTCTTTGCAGTGAGGCCCCAGCCCAGGGCCAGGGGCCCCTGGGCACATCCTTTTTCCATTTTCCCTGGGAAAGAAAATTCAGCAGTCCAGGTTCCTGATGTCAGTTTGTAGGGCTCCCTTGGGTCTATCAGGGCAGCACAAGTTTGAGGTGGGGACAACTTCGGTGTGGGCTCCATCCTTCGATATAAGGATTCTTTGCAGTGAGGTCCCAGCCGAGGGCCAGGGGCCCCCGGGCACACCTTTGGCAGTTTTCCCTGGGAAAGAAACTCAGCAGTCCAGGTTCCTGATGTCAGTTTGTAGGGCTGCCTTGGGTCTATCAGGGCAGCACAAGTTTGAGGTGGGGACAACTTCGGTGTGGGGTCCATCCTTCGATATAAGGATTTTTTGCAGTCAGGGCCAGGGGCTCCTTGGGCACATCCTTTTTCCATTTTCCCTGGGAAAGAAAACTCAGCAGTCCAGGTTCCTGATGTGAGTTTGTAGGGCTGCCTTGGGTCTATCAGGGCAGCACAAGTTTGAGGTGGGGACAACTTTGGAGTGGGGTCCATCCTTCGATATAAGGATTCTTTGCAGTGAGGTCCCACCCCAGGGCCAGGGGCCCCCGGGCACATCCTTTGGCAGTTTTCCCTGGGAAAGAAAACTCAGCAGTCCAGGTTCCTGATGTCAGTTTGTAGGGCTGCCTTGGGTCTATCAGGGCAGCACAAGTTTGAGGTGGGGACAACTTTGGTGTGGGGTCCATCCTTCGATATAAGGATTTTTTGCAGTCAGGGCCAGGGGCTCCTTGGGCACATCCTTTTTCCATTTTCCCTGGGAAAGAAAACTCAGCAGTCCAGGTTCCTGATGTCAGTTTGTAGGGCTCCCTTGGGTCTATCAGGGCAGCACAAGTTTGAGGTGGGGACAACGTCGGTCTGGGGTCCATCCTTCGATATAAGGATTCTTTGCAGTGAGGTGCCAGCCCAGGGCCAGGGGCCCCTGGGCACATCCTTTTTCCATTTTCCCTGGGAAAGAAAACTCAGCAGTCCAGGTTCCTGATGTCAGTATGTAGGGCTCCCTTGGGTCTATCAGGGCAGTACAAGTTTGAGGTGGGGACAACTTCGGTGTGGGGTCCATCCTTCGATATATGGATTCTTTGCAGTGAGGTCCCAGCCCAGGGCCAGGGGCCCCTGGGCACATCCTTTTTCCATTTTCCCTGGGAAAGAAAACTCAGCAGTCCAGGTTCCTGATGTCAGTTTGTAGGGCTCCCTTGGGTCTCTCAGGGCAGCACAAGTTTGAGGTGGGGACAACTTCGGTGTGGGGTCCATCCTTCGATATAAGGATATTTTGCTGTCAGGGCCAGGGGCCCCTGGGCACATCCTTTTTCCATTTTCCCTGGGAAAGAAAACTCAGCAGTCCAGGTTCCTGATGTCAGTTTGTAGGGCTCCCTTGGGTCTATCAGGGCAGCACAAGTTTGAGGTGGGGACAACTTTGATGTGGGGTCCATCCTTCGATATAAGGATTTTTTGCAGTCAGGGCCCAGCCCCGTGCCAGAGGCCCCTGGACACATCCTTTGGCCATTTCCCCTGGATAAGAAAACTCAGCAGTCCAGGTTCCTGATGTCAGTTTGTAGGGCTGCCTTGGGTCTCTCAGGGCAGCACAATTTTGATGTGGGGACAACTTCGGTGTGGGGTGCATCCTTCGATATATGGATTCTTTGCGGTCAGGCCCAGCCCAGGGCCGGGGGCCCCTGGGCACATCCTTTTTCCATTTTCCCTGGGAAAGAAAACTCAGCAGTCCAGGTTCCTGATTTCAGTTTGTAGGGCTCCCTTGGGTCTATCAGGGCAGCACAAGTTTGAGGTGGGGACAACTTCGGTGTGGGGTGCATCCTTCGATATAAGGATTTTTTGCAGTCAGGGCCAGGGGCCCCTGGGCACATCCTTTTTCCATTTTCCCTGGGAAAGAAAACTCAGCAGTCCAGGTTCCTGATGTCAGTTTGTAGGGCTCCCTTGGGTCTATCAGGGCAGCACAAGTTTGAGGTGGGGACAACTTTGGTGTGGGGTCCATCCTTCGATATAAGGATTCTTTGCAGTGAGGTCCCAGACGAGGGCCAGGGGCCCCTGGGCACATCCTTTTTCCATTTTCCCTGGGAAAGAAAACTCAGCAGTCCAGGTTCCTGATGTGAGTTTGTAGGGCTGCCTTGGGTCTATCAGGGCAGCACAAGTTTGAGGTGGGGACAACTTTGGTGTGGGGTCCATCCTTCGATATAAGGATTCTTTGCAGTGAGGTCCCAGACAAGGGCCAGGGGCCCCTGGGCACATCCTTTTTCCATTTTCCCTGGGAAAGAAAACTCAGCAGTCCAAGTTCCTGATGTCAGTTTGTAGGGCTCCCTTGGGTCTATCAGGGCAGTACAAGTTTGAGGTGGGGACAACTTCGGTGTGGGGTCCATCCTTCGATATAAGGATTCTTTGCAGTGAGGCCCCAGCCCAGGGCCAGGGGCCCCTGGGCACATCCTTTTTCCATTTTCCCTGGGAAAGAAAATTCAGCAGTCCAGGTTCCTGATGTCAGTTTGTAGGGCTCCCTTGGGTCTATCAGGGCAGCACAAGTTTGAGGTGGGGACAACTTCGGTGTGGGCTCCATCCTTCGATATAAGGATTCTTTGCAGTGAGGTCCCAGCCGAGGGCCAGGGGCCCCCGGGCACACCTTTGGCAGTTTTCCCTGGGAAAGAAACTCAGCAGTCCAGGTTCCTGATGTCAGTTTGTAGGGCTCCCTTGGGTCTATCAGGGCAGCACAAGTTTGAGGTGGGGACAACTTCGGTGTGGGATCCATCCTTCGATATAAGGATTCTTTCCAGTCAGGGCCAGGGGCCCCTGGGCACATCCTTTTTCCATTTTCCCTGGGAAAGAAAACTCAGCAGTCCAGGTTCCTGATGTCAGTTTGTAGGGCTCCTTTGGGTCTATCAGGGCAGCACAAGTTTGAGGTGGGGACAACTTCGGTGTGGGGTCCATCCTTCGATGTAGGATTTTTTGCAGTCAGGGCCAGGGGCCCCTGGGCACATCCTTTTTCCATTTTCCCTGGGAAAGAAAACTCAGCAGTCCAGGTTCCTGATGTCAGTTTGTAGGGCTCCCTTGGGTCTATCAGGGCAGCACAAGTTTGAGGTGGGGACAACTTCGGTGTGGGATGCATCCTTCGATATAAGGATTCTATGCAGTCAGGCCCAGCCCAGGGCCGGGGGCCCCTGGGCACATCCTTTTCCCATTTTCCCTGGGAAAGAAAACTCAGCAGTCCAGGTTCCTGATGTCAGTTTGTAGGGCTCCCTTGGGTCTATCAGGGCAGCACAAGTTTGAGGTGGGGACAACTTCGGTGTGGGGTCCATCCTTCGATATAAGGATTCTTTGCAGTCAGGGCCTGGGGACCCCGGGTACAACCTTTAGCCATTTTCCCTGGGAAAGAAAACTCAGCAGTCCAGGTTCCTGATGTCAGTTGGTAGGGCTCCCTTGGGTCTATCAGGGCAGCACAAGTTTGAGGTGGGAAAAATTTCGGTGTGGGGTGCATCCTTCGATATAAGGATTCTTTGCAGTCAGGGCCTGGGCCCCCTGAGCACATCCTTTTTCCATTTTCCCTGGGAAAGAAAACTCAGCAGTCCAGGTTCCTGATGTCAGTTTGTAGGGCTCCCTTGGGTCTATCAGGGCAGCACAAGTTTGAGGTGGGGACAACTTCGGTGTGGGATGCATCCTTCGATATAAGGATTCTATGCAGTCAGGCCCAGCCCAGGGCCGGGGGCCCCTGGGCACATCCTTTTTCCATTTTCCCTGGGAAAGAAAACTCAGCAGTCCAGGTTCCTGATGTCAGTTTGTAGGGCTCCCTTGGGTCTATCAGGGCAGCACAAGTTTGAGGTGGGGACAACTTTGGTATGGGGTCCATCCTTCGATATAAGGATTTTTTGCAGTCAGGGCCAGGGGACCCCGGGTACAACCTTTAGCCATTTTCCCTGGGAAAGAAAACTCAGCAGTCCAGGTTCCTGATGTCAGTTTGTAGGGCTCCCTTGGGTGTATCAGGGCAGCACAAGTTTGAGGTGGGGACAACTTCGGTGTGGGGTCCATCCTTCGATATAAGGATTCTTTGCAGTCAGGGCCAGGGGCCCCTGGGCACATCCTTTTTCCATTTTCCCTGGGAAAGAAAACTCAGCAGTCCAGGTTCCTGATGTCCGTTTGTAGGGCTCCCTTGGGTCTCTCAGGGCAGCACAAGTTTGAGGTGGGGACAACTTCGGTGTGGGGTCAGTCCTCCGATATAAGGATTCTTACAAGTGAGGCCCCAGCCCAGGGCCAGGGGCCCCTGGGCACATCCTTTTTCCATTTTCCCTGGGAAAGAAAACTCAGCAGTCCAGGTTCCTGATGTCAGTTGGTAGGGCTCCCTTGGGTCTATCAGGGCAGCACAAGTTTGAGGTGGGGACAACTTCGGTGTGGGGTCCATCCTTCGATATAAGGGTTCTTTGCAGTGAGGTCCCAGCCCAGGGCCAGGGGCCCCTGGGCACATCCTTTTTCCATTTTCCCTGGGAAAGAAAACTCAGCAGTCCAGGTTCCTGATGTCAGTTTGTAGGGCTCCCTTGGGTCTATCAGGGCAGCACAAGTTTGAGGTGGGGACAACTTTGGTGTGGGGTCCATCCTTCGATATAAGGATTTTTTGCAGTCAGGGCCCAGCCCAGTGCCAGAGGCCCCTGGGCACATCCTTTGGCCATTTTCCCTGGGAAAGAAAACTCAGCAGTCCAGGTTCCTGATGTCAGTTTGTAGGGCTCCCTTGGGTCTCTCAGGGCAGCACAAGTTTGAGGCCGGGACAACTTCGGTGTGGGGTGCATCCTTCGATATAAGGATTCTTTGCAGTGAGGTCCCAGACCAGGGCCAGGGGCCCCTGGGCACATCCTTTTTCCATTTTCCCTGGGAAAGAAAACTCAGCAGTCCAGGTTCCTGATGTCAGTTTGTAGGGCTCCCTTGGGTCTATCAGGGCAGCACAAGTTTGAGGTGGGGACAACTTTGGTGTGGGGTCCATCCTTCGATATAAGGATTTTTGGCAGTCAGGGCCAGGGGACCCTGGGCACATCCTTTTTCCATTTCCCCCGGGAAAGGAAACTCAGCAGTCCAGGTTCCGTGAGTCAGTTTGTAGGGCTCCCTTGGGTCTATCAGGGCAGCACAAGTTTGAGGTGGGGACAACTTCGCTGTGGGGTCCATCCTTCGATATAAGGATTCTTTGCAGTGAGGTCCCAGCCCAGGGCCAGGGGCCCCTGGGCACAGTCTTTTTACATTTTCCCTGGGAAAGAAAACTCAGCAGTCCAGGTTCCTGATGTCAGTTTGTAGGGCTCCTTTGGGTCTCTCAGGGCAGCACAAGTTTGAGGTGGGGACAACTTCGGTGTGGGGTCCATCCTTCGATATAAGGATTCCTACAAGTGAGGCCCCAGCCCAGGGCCAGGGGCCCCTGGGCACATCCTTTTTCCATTTTCCCTGGGAAAGAAAACTCAGCAGTCCAGGTTCCTGATTTCAGTTTGTAGGGCTCCCTTGGGTCTATCAGGGCAGCACAAGTTTGAGGTGGGGACAACTTCGGTGTGGGGTCCATCCTTCGATATAAGGATTTTTTGCAGTCAGCGCCAGGGGCCCCTGGGCACATCCTTTTTCCATTTTCCCTGGGAAAGAAAACTCAGCAGTCCAGGTTCCTGATGTCACTTTGTAGGGCTCCCTTGTGTCTATCAGTGCAGCACAAGTTTGAGGTGGGGACAACTTTGGTGTGGGGTCCATCCTTCGATATAAGGATTCTTTGCAGTGAGGTCCCAGCCCAGGGCCAGGGGCCCCTGGGCACATCCTTTTTCCATTTTCCCTGGGAAAGAAAACTCAGCAGTCCAGGTTCCTTGAGTCAGTTGGTAGGGCTCCCTTGGGTCTATCAGGGCAGCACAAGTTTGAGGTGGGGACAACTTTGGTGTGGGGTCCATCCTTCGATATAAGCATTTTTTGCAGTCAGGGCCAGGGGCCCCTGGGCACATCCTTTTTCCATTTTCCCTGGGAAAGAAAACTCAGCAGTCCAGGTTCCTGATGTGAGTTTGTAGGGCTGCCTTGGGTCTATCAGGGCAGCACAAGTTTGAGGTGGGGACAACTTCGGTGTGGGGTCCATCCTTCGATATAAGGGTTCTTTGCAGTGAGGTCCCAGCCCAGGGCCAGGGGCCCCTGGGCACATCCTTTTTCCATTTTCCCTGGGAAAGAAAACTCAGCAGTCCAGGTTCCTGATGTCAGTTTATAGGGCTCCCTTGGGTCTATCAGGGCAGCACAAGTTTGAGGTGGGGACAACTTTGGTGTGGGGTCCATCCTTCGATATAAGGATTTTTTGCAGTCAGGGCCAGGGGCCCCTGGGCACATCCTTTTTCCATTTTCCCTGGGAAAGAAAACTCAGCAGTCCAGGTTCCTGATGTCAGTTTGTAGGGCTGCCTTGGGTCTATCAGGGCAGCACAAGTTTGAGGTGGGGACAACTTCGGTGTGGGCTCCATCCTTCGATATAAGGATTCTTTGCAGTGAGGTCCCAGCCGAGGGCCAGGGGCCCCCGGGCACAACTTTGGCAGTTTTCCCTGGGAAAGAAAACTCAGCAGTCCAGGTTCCTGATGTCAGTTTGTAGGGCTCCCTTGGGTCTATCAGGGCAGCACAAGTTTGAGGTGGGGACAACTTCGGTGTGGGGTCCATCCTTCGATATAAGGATTCTTTCCAGTCAGGGCCAGGGGCCCCTGGGCACATCCTTTTTCCATTTTCCCTGGGAAAGAAAACTCAGCAGTCCAGGTTCCTGATGTCAGTTTGTAGGGCTCCTTTGGGTCTATCAGGGCAGCACAAGTTTGAGGTGGGGACAACTTCGGTGTGGGGTCCATCCTTCGATATAGGATTTTTTGCAGTCAGGGCCAGGGGCCCCTGGGCACATCCTTTTTCCATTTTCCCTGGGAAAGAAAACTCAGCAGTCCAGGTTCCTGATGTCAGTTTGTAGGGCTCCCTTGGGTCTATCAGGGCAGTACAAGTTTGAGGTGGGGACAACTTCGATGTGGGGTCCATCCTTCGATATATGGATTCTTTGCAGTCAGGGCCTGGGGACCCCGGGTACAACCTTTAGCCATTTTCCCTGGGAAAGAAAACTCAGCAGTCCAGGTTCCTGATGTCACTTTGTAGGGCTCCCTTGGGTCTATCAGGGCAGCACAAGTTTGAGGTGGGAAAAATTTCGGTGTGGGGTGCATCCTTCGATATAAGGATTCTTTGCAGTCAGGGCCTGGGGCCCCTGAGCACATCCTTTTTCCATTTTCCCTGGGAAAGAAAACTCAGCAGTCCAGGTTCCTGATGTCAGTTTGTAGGGCTCCCTTGGGTCTATCAGGGCAGCACAAGTTTGAGGTGGGGACAACTTCGGTGTGGGGTCCATCCTTCGATATAAGGATTCTTTGCAGTGAGGTCCCAGCCCAGGGCCAGGGGCCCCTGGGCACATCCTTTTTCCATTTTCCCTGGGAAAGAAAACTCAGCAGTCCAGGTTCCTGATGTCAGTTTGTAGGGCTCCCTTGGGTCTATCAGGGCAGCACAAGTTTGAGGTGGGGACAACTTTGGTGTGGGGTCCATCCTTCGATATAAGGATTCTTTGCAGTCAGGGCCAGGGGCCCCTGGGCACATCCTTTGGCAGTTTTCCCTGGGAAAGAAAACTCAGCAGTCCAGGTTCCTGATGTCAGTTTGTAGGGCTCCCTTGGGTCTATCAGGGCAGCACAAGTTTGAGGTGGGGACAACTTCGGTGTGGGGTCCATCCTTCGATATAAGGATTCTTTGCAGTCAGGGCCAGGGGCCCCTAGGCACATCCTTTTTCCATTTTCCCTGGGAAAGAAAACTCAGCAGTCCAGGTTCCTGATGTCAGTTTGTAGGGCTCCCTTGGGTCTATCAGGGCAGCACAAGTTTGAGGTGGGAAAAATTTCGGTGTGGGGTGCATCCTTCGATATAAGGATTCTTTGCAGTCAGGGCCAGGGGCCCCTGGGCACATCCTTTTTCCATTTTCCCTGGGAAAGAAAACTCAGCAGTCCAGGTTCCTGATGTCAGTTTGTAGGGCTCCCTTGGGTCTATCAGTGCAGCACAAGTTTGAGGTGGGGACAACTTCGGTGTGGGGTCCATCCTTCGATATAAGGATTCTTTGCAGTGAGGTCCCAGGCCAGGGCCAGGGGCCCCTGGGCACATCCTTTTTCCATTTTCCCTGGGAAAGAAAACTCAGCAGTCCAGGTTCCTGATGTCAGTTTGTAGGGCTCCCTTGGGTCTATCAGGGCAGCACAAGTTTGAGGTGGGGACAACTTCGGTGTGGGGTCCATCCTTCGATATAAGGATTTTTTGCAGTCAGGGCCAGGGGCCCCTGGGCACATCCTTTTTCCATTTTCCCTGGGAAGGAAAACTCAGCAGTCCAGATTCCTGATGTCAGTTTGTAGGGCTCCCTTGGGTCTATCAGGGCAGCACAAGTTTGAGGTGGGGACAACTTCGGTGTGGGGTGCATCCTTCGATATAAGGATTTTTTGCAGTCAGGGCCTGGGGACCCCGGGTACAACCTTTTTCCATTTTCCCTGGGAAAGAAAACTCAGCAGTCCAGGTTCCTGATGTGAGTTTGTAGGGCTGCCTTGGGTCTATCAGGGCAGCACAAGTTTGAGGTGGGGACAACTTCGGTGTGGGGTCCATCCTTCGATATAAGGATTTTTTGCAGTGAGGTCCCAGACCAGGGCCAGGGGCCCCTGGGCACATCCTTTTTTCCATTTTCCCTGGGAAAGAAAACTCAGCAGTCCAGGTTCCTGATGTCAGTTTGTAGGGCTCCCTTGGGTCTATCAGGGCAGCACAAGTTTGAGGTGGGGACAACTTTGGTGTGGGGTCCATCCTTCGATATAAGGATTTTTTGCGTTCAGGACCAGGGCCCCCTGGGCACATCCTTTTTCCATTTTCCCTGGGAAAGAAAACTCAGCAGTCCAGGTTCCTGATGTCAGTTTGTAGGGCTCCCTTGGGTGTATCAGGGCAGCACAAGTTTGAGGTGGGGACAACTTCGGTGTGGGGTCAGTCCTCCGATATAAGGATTCTTTGCAGAGAGGTCCTAGCCCAGGGCCAGGGGCCACTGGGCACATCCTTTTTCCATTTTCCCTGGGAAAGAAAACTCAGCAGTCCAGGTTCCTGATGTCAGTTTGTAGGGCTCCCTTGGGTCTATCAGGGCAGCACAAGTTTGAGGTGGGGACAACTTCGGTGTGGGGTCCATCCTTCGATATAAGGATTCTTTGCAGAGACGTCCCAGCCCAGGGCCAGGGGCCCCTGGGCACATCCTTTTTCCATTTTCCCTGGGAAAGAAAACTCAGCAGTCCAGGTTCCTGATGTCCGTTTGTAGGGCTCCCTTGGGTCTCTCAGGGCAGCACAAGTTTGAGGTGGGGACAACTTCGGTATGGGGTCCATCCTTCGATATAAGGGTTCTTTGCAGTGAGGTCCCAGCCCAGGGCCAGGGGCCCCTGGGCACATCCTTTTTCCATTTTCCCTGGGAAAGAAAACTCAGCAGTCCAGGTTCCTGATGTCAGTTTGTAGGGCTCCCTTGGGTCTATCAGGGCAGCACAAGTTTGAGGTGGGGACAACTTCGGTGTGGGGTGCATCCTTCGATATAAGGATTCTTTGCAGTCAGGCCCAGCCCAGGGCCGGGGGCCCCTGGGCACATCCTTTTTCCATTTTCCCTGGGAAAGAAAACTCAGCAGTCCAGGTTCCTGATGTCAGTTTGTAGGGCTCCCTTGGGTGTATCAGGGCAGCACAAGTTTGAGGTGGGGACAATTTTGGTGTGGGGTCCATCCTTCGATATACGGATTTTTTGCAGTGAGGTCCCAGCCCAGGGCCAGGGGCCCCTGGGCACATCCTTTTTCCATTTTCCCTGGGAAAGAAAACTCAGCAGTCCAGGTTCCTTGAGTCAGTTGGTAGGGCTCCCTTGGGTCTATCAGGGCAGCACAAGTTTGAGGTGGGGACAACTTTGGTGTGGGGTCCATCCTTCGATATAAGCATTTTTTGCAGTCAGGGCCAGGGGCCCCTGGGCACATCCTTTTTCCATTTTCCCTGGGAAGGAAAATTCAGCAGTCCAGGTTCCTGATGTCAGTTTATAGGGCTCCCTTGGGTCTATCAGGGCAGCACAAGTTTGAGGTGGGGACAACTTTGGTGTGGGGTCCATCCTTCGATATAAGGATTTTTTGCAGTCAGGGCCAGGGGCCCCTGGGCACATCCTTTTTCCATTTTCCCTGGGAAAGAAAACTCAGCAGTCCAGGTTCCTGATGTCAGTTTGTAGGGCTCCCTTGGGTCTATCAGGGCAGCACAAGTTTGAGGTGGGGACAACTTTGGTGTGGGGTCCATCCCTCGATATAAGGATTCTTTGCAGTCACGGCCAGGGGCCCCTGGGCACAACCTTTTGCAGTTTTCCCTGGGAAAGAAAACTCAGCAGTCCAGGTTCCTGATGTCAGTTTGTAGGGCTCCCTTGGGTCTATCAGTGCACCACAAGTTTGAGGTGGGGACAACTTCGGTGTGGGGTGCATCCTTCGATATAAGGATTCTTTGCAGTCAGGGCCTGGGGCCCCTGAGCACATCCTTTTTCCATTTTCCCTGGGAAAGAAAACTCAGCAGTCCAGGTTCCTGATGTCAGTTTGTAGGGCTCCCTTGGGTCTATCAGGGCAGCACAAGTTTGAGGTGGGGACAACTTCGGTGTGGGATGCATCCTTCGATATAAGGATTCTATGCAGTCAGGCCCAGCCCAGGGCCGGGGGCCCCTGGGCACATCCTTTTTCCATTTTCCCTGGGAAAGAAAACTCAGCAGTCCAGGTTCCTGATGTCAGTTTGTAGGGCTCCCTTGAATCTATCAGGGCAGCACAAGTTTGAGGTGGGGACAACTTCGGTGTGGGGTCCATCCTTCGATATAAGGATTCTTTGCAGTCAGGCCCAGCCCAGGGCCGGGGGCCCCTGGGCACATCCTTTTTCCATTTTCCCTGGGAAAGAAAACTCAGCAGTCCAGGTTCCTGATGTCAGTTTGTAGGGCTCCCTTGGGTCTATCAGGACAGCACAAGTTTGAGGTGGGGACAACTTCGGTGTGGGGTCCATCCTTCGATATAAGGATTTTTTGCAGTCAGGGCCAGGGGCCCCTGGGCACATCCTTTTTCCATTTTCCCTGGGAAAGAAAACTCAGCAGTCCAGGTTCCTGATGTCAGTTTGTAGGGCTCCCTTGGGTCTATCAGGGCAGCACAAGTTTGAGGTGTGGACAACTTCGGTGTGGGGTCCATCCTTCGATATAAGGATTTTTTGCAGTCAGGGCCAGCGGCCCCTGGGCACATCCTTTTTCCATTTTCCCTGGGAAAGAAAACTCAGCAGTCCAGGTTCCTGATGTCAGTTTGTAGGGCTCCCTTGGGTCTATCAGGGCAGCACAAGTTTGAGGTGGGGACAACTTCGGTGTGGGGTCCATCCTTCGATATAAGGATTCTTTGCAGTGAGTTCCCAGCCCAGGTTCAGGGGCCCCTGGGCACATCCTTTTTCCATTTTCCCTGGGAAAGAAAACTCAGCAGTCCAGGTTCCTGATGTCAGTTTGTAGGGCTCCCTTGGGTCTATCAGGGCAGCACAAGTTTGAGGTGGGGACAACTTCGGTGTGGGGTCCATCCTTCGATATAAGGATTCTTTGCAGTGAGGCCCCAGCCCAGAGCCAGGGGCCCCTGGGCACGTCCTTTTTCCATTTTCCCTGGGAAAGAAAACTCAGCAGTCCAGGTTCCTGATGTCAGTTTGTAGGGCTCCCTTGGGTCTATCAGGGCAGCACAAGTTTGAGGTGGGGACAACTTCGGTGTGGGGTCCATCCTTCGATATAAGGATTTTTTGCAGTCAGCGCCAGGGGCCCCTGGGGCACATCCTTTTTCCATTTTCCCTGGGAAAGAAAACTCAGCAGTCCAGGTTCCTGATGTCAGTTTGTAGGGCTCCCTTGGGTCTATCAGGGCAGCACAAGTTTGAGGTGGGGACAACTTCGGTGTGGGGTCCATCCTTCGATATAAGGATTCTTTGCAGTGAGGTCCCAGCCCAGGGCCAGGGGCCCCTGGGCACATCCTTTTTCCATTTTCCCTGGGAAAGAAAACTCAGCAGTCCAGGTTCCTGATGTCAGTTTGTAGGGCTCCCTTGGGTCTATCAGGGCAGCACAAGTTTGAGGTGGGGACAACTTCGGTGTGGGGTCCATCCTTCGATATAAGGATTTTTTGCAGTCAGGGCCTGGGGCCCCTTGGGCACATCCTTTTTCCATTTTCCCTGGGAAAGAAAACTCAGCAGTCCAGGTTCCTGATGTCAGTTTGTAGGGCTCCCTTGGGTCTATCAGGGCAGCACAAGTTTGAGGTGGGGACAACTTTGGTGTGGGGTCCATCCTTCGATATAAGGATTTTTTGCAGTCAGGTCCCAGCCCAGTGCCAGAGGCCCCTGGACACATCCTTTGGCCATTTTCCCTGGGAAAGAAAACTCAGCAGTCCAGGTTCCTGATGTCAGTTTGTAGGGCTCCCTTGGGTCTATCAGGGCAGCACAAGTTTGAGGTGGGGACAATTTCGGTGTGCGGTCCATCCTTCGATATAAGGATTTTTTGCAGTCAGGGCCAGGGGCCCCTGGGCACATCCTTTTTCCATTTTCCCTGGGAAAGAAAACTCAGCAGTCCAGGTTCCTGATGTCAGTTTGTAGGGCTCCCTTGGGTCTATCAGGGCAGCACAAGTTTGAGGTGGGGACAACTTCGGTGTGGGGTCCATCCTTCGATATAAGGGTTCTTTGCAGTGAGGTCCCAGCCCAGGGCCAGGGGCCTCTGGGCATATCCTTTTTCCATTTTCCCTGGGAAAGAAAACTCAGCAGTCCAGGTTCCTGATGTCAGTTTGTAGGGCTCCCTTGGGTGTATCAGGGCAGCACAAGTTTGAGGTGGGGACAACTTCGGTGTGGGGTCCATCCTTCGATATAAGGATTTTTTGCAGTCAGGGCCAGGGGCCCCTGGGCACATCCTTTTTCCATTTTCCCTGGGAAAGAAAACTCAGCAGTCCAGGTTCCTGATGTCAGTTTGTAGGGCTCCCTTGGGTCTATCAGGGCAGCACAAGTTTGAGGTGGGGACAACTTCGGTGTGGGGTCCATCCTTCAATATAAGGATTCTTTGCAGTGAGTTCCCAGCCCAGGGCCAGGGGCCCCTGGGCACATCCTTTTTCCATTTTCCCTGGGAAAGAAAACTCAGCAGTCCAGGTTCCTGATGTCAGTTTGTAGGGCTCCCTTGGGTCTATCAGTGCAGCACAAGTTTGAGGTGGGGACAACTTCGGTGTGGGGTCCATCCTTCGATATAAGGATTCTTTGCAGTGAGGTCCCAGCCCAGGGCCAGGGGCCCCTGGGAACATCCTTTTTCCATTTTCCCTGGGAAAGAAAACTCAGCAGTCCAGGTTCCTGATGTCAGTTTGTAGGGCTCCTTTGGGTCTATCAGGGCAGCACAAGTTTGAGGTGGGGACAACTTCGGTGTGGGGTCCATCCTTCGATATAAGGATTTTTTGCAGTCAGGGCCAGGGGCCCCTGGGCACATCCTTTTTCCATTTTCCCTGGGAAAGAAAACTCAGCAGTCCAGGTTCCTGATGTCAGTTTGTAGGGCTCCCTTGGGTCTATCAGGGCAGCACAAGTTTGAGGTGGGGACAACTTCGGTGTGGGGTGCATCCTTCGATATAAGGATTTTTTGCAGTCAGGGCCTGGGGACCCCGGGTACAACCTTTAGCCATTTTCCCTGGGAAAGAAAACTCAGCAGTCCAGGTTCCTGATGTCAGTTTGTAGGGCTGCCTTGGGTCTATCTGGGCAGCACAAGTTTGAGGTGGGGACAACTTTGGTGTGGGGTCCATCCTTCGATATAGGATTTTTTGCAGTCAGGGCCAGGGGCCCCTGGGCACATCCTTTTTCCATTTTCCCTGGGAAAGAAAACTCAGCAGTCCAGGTTCCTGATGTCAGTTTGTAGGGCTCCCTTGGGTCTATCAGGGCAGTACAAGTTTGAGGTGGGGACAACGTCGGTGTGGGGTCCATCCTTCGATATAAGGATTTTTTGCAGTGAGGTCCCAGACCAGGGCCAGGGGCCCCTGGGAACATCCTTTTTTCCATTTTCCCTGGGAAAGAAAACTCAGCAGTCCAGGTTCCTGATGTCAGTTTGTAGGGCTCCCTTGGGTGTATCAGGGCAGCACAAGTTTGAGGTGGGGACAATTTTGGTGTGGGGTCCATCCTTCGATATAAGGATTTTTTGCAGTGAGGTCCCAGACCAGGGCCAGGGGCCCCTGGGCACATCCTTTTTCCATTTTCCCTGGGAAAGAAAACTCAGCAGTCCAGGTTCCTGATGTCAGTTTGTAGGGCTCCCTTGGGTCTATCAGGGCAGCACAAGTTTGAGGTGGGGACAACTTCGGTGTGGGGTGCATCCTTCGATATAAGGATTTTTTGCAGTCAGGGCCAGGGGCCCCTGGGCACATCCTTTTTCCATTTTCCCTGGGAAAGAAAACTCAGCAGTCCAGGTTCCTGATGTCAGTTTGTAGATCTCCCTTGGGTCTATCAGGGCAGCACAAGTTTGAGGTGGGGACAACTTCGGTGTGGGGTCCATCCTTCGATATAAGGATTCTTTGCAGAGACGTCCCAGCCCAGGGCCAGGGGCCCCTGGGCACATCCTTTTTCCATTTTCCCTGGGAAAGAAAACTCAGCAGTCCAGGTTCCTGATGTCCGTTTGTAGGGCTCCCTTGGGTCTATCAGGGCAGCACAAGTTTGAGGTGGGGACAACTTTGGTGTGGGGTCCATCCTTCGATATAAGGATTCTTTGCAGTGAGGTCCCAGCCCAGGGCCGGCGGCCCCTGGGCACATCCTTTTTCCATTTTCCCTGGGAAAGAAAACTCTGCAGTCCAGGTTCCTGATGTCAGTTGGTAGGGCTCCCTTGGGTCTATCAGGGCAGCACAAGTTTGAGGTGGGGACAACTTCGGTGTGGGGTCCATCCTTCGATATAAGGGTTCTTTGCAGTGAGGTCCCAGCCCAGGGCCAGGGGCCCCTGGGCACATCCTTTTTCCATTTTCCCTGGGAAAGAAAACTCAGCAGTCCAGGTTCCTGATGTCAGTTTGTAGGGCTCCCTTGGGTCTATCAGGGCAGCACAAGTTTGAGGTGGGGACAACTTCGGTCTGAGCTCCATCCTTCGATATAAGGATTTTTTGCAGTCAGGGCCAGGGGCCCCTGGGCACATCCTTTTTCCATTTTCCCTGGGAAAGAAAACTCAGCAGTCCAGGTTCCTGATGTCAGTTTGTAGGGCTCCCTTGGGTCTATCAGGGCAGCACAAGTTTGAGGTGGGGACAACTTCGGTGTGGGGTCCATCCTTCGATATAAGGATTTTTTGCAGTCAGGGCCAGGGGCCCCTGGGCACATCCTTTTTCCATTTTCCCTGGGAAAGAAAACTCAGCAGTCCAGGTTCCTGATGTGAGTTTGTAGGGCTGCCTTGGGTCTATCAGGGCAGCACAAGTTTGAGGTGGGGACAATTTCGGTGTGGGGTCCATCCTTCGATATAAGGGTTCTTTGCAGTGAGGTCCCAGCCCAGGGCCAGGGGCCCCTGGGCACATCCTTTTTCCATTTTCCCTGGGAAAGAAAACTCAGCAGTCCAGGTTCCTGATGTCAGTTTATAGGGCTCCCTTGGGTCTATCAGGGCAGCACAAGTTTGAGGTGGGGACAACTTTGGTGTGGGGTCCATCCTTCGATATAAGGATTTTTTGCAGTCAGGGCCAGGGGCCCCTGGGCACAACCTTTTTCCATTTTCCCTGGGAAAGAAAACTCAGCAGTCCAGGTTCCTGATGTCAGTTTGTAGGGCTGCCTTGGGTCTATCAGGGCAGCACAAGTTTGAGGTGGGGACAACTTCGGTGTGGGCTCCATCCTTCGATATAAGGATTCTTTGCAGTGAGGTCCCAGCCGAGGGCCAGGGGCCCCCGGGCACACCTTTGGCAGTTTTCCCTGGGAAAGAAAACTCAGCAGTCCAGGTTCCTGATGTCAGTTTGTAGGGCTCCCTTGGGTCTATCAGGGCAGTACAAGTTTGAGGTGGGGACAACTTCGATGTGGGGTCCATCCTTCGATATATGGATTCTTTGCAGTCAGGGCCTGGGGACCCCGGGTACAACCTTTAGCCATTTTCCCTGGGAAAGAAAACTCAGCAGTCCAGGTTCCTGATGTCAGTTGGTAGGGCTCCCTTGGGTCTATCAGGGCAGTACAAGTTTGAGGTGGGGACAACTTCGGTGTGGGGTGCATCCTTCGATATAAGGATTCTTTGCAGTCAGGGCCTGGGGCCCCTGAGCACATCCTTTTTCCATTTTCCCTGGGAAAGAAAACTCAGCAGTCCAGGTTCCTGATGTCAGTTTGTAGGGCTCCCTTGGGTGTATCAGGGCAGCACAAGTTTGAGGTGTGGACAACTTCGGTGTGGGGTCCATCCTTCGATATAAGGATTTTTTGCAGTCAGGGCCAGCGGCCCCTGGGCACATCCTTTTTCCATTTTCCCTGGGAAAGAAAACTCAGCAGTCCAGGTTCCTGATGTCAGTTTGTAGGGCTCCCTTGGGTCTATCAGGGCAGCACAAGTTTGAGGTGGGGACAACGTCGGTGTGGGGTCCATCCTTCGGTATAAGGATTCTTTGCAGTGAGTTCCCAGCCCAGGTTCAGGGGCCCCTGGGCACATCCTTTTTCCATTTTCCCTGGGAAAGAAAACTCAGCAGTCCAGGTTCCTGATGTCAGTTTGTAGGGCTCCCTTGGGTCTATCAGGGCAGCACAAGTTTGAGGTGGGGACAACTTCGGTGTGGGGTCCATCCTTCGATATAAGGATTCTTTGCAGTGAGGCCCCAGCCCAGAGCCAGGGGCCCCTGGGCACGTCCTTTTTCCATTTTCCCTGGGAAAGAAAACTCAGCAGTCCAGGTTCCTGATGTCAGTTTGTAGGGCTCCCTTGGGTCTATCAGGGCAGCACAAGTTTGAGGTGGGGACAACTTCGGTGTGGGGTCCATCCTTCGATATAAGGATTTTTTGCAGTCAGCGCCAGGGGCCCCTGGGGCACATCCTTTTTCCATTTTCCCTGGGAAAGAAAACTCAGCAGTCCAGGTTCCTGATGTCAGTTTGTAGGGCTCCCTTGGGTCTATCAGGGCAGTACAAGTTTGAGGTGGGGACAACTTCGGTGTGGGGTCCATCCTTCGATATAAGGATTCTTTGCAGTGAGGCCCCAGCCCAGGGCCAGGGGCCCCTGGGCACATCCTTTTTCCATTTTCCCTGGGAAAGAAAACTCAGCAGTCCAGGTTCCTGATGTCAGTTTGTAGGGCTCCCTTGGGTCTATCAGGGCAGCACAAGTTTGAGGTGGGGACAACTTCGGTGTGGGGTCCATCCTTCGATATAAGGATTTTTTGCAGTCAGGGCCTGGGGCCCCTTGGGCACATCCTTTTTCCATTTTCCCTGGGAAAGAAAACTCAGCAGTCCAGGTTCCTGATGTCAGTTTGTAGGGCTCCCTTGGGTCTATCAGGGCAGCACAAGTTTGAGGTGGGGACAACTTTGGTGTGGGGTCCATCCTTCGATATAAGGATTTTTTGCAGTCAGGTCCCAGCCCAGTGCCAGAGGCCCCTGGACACATCCTTTGGCCATTTTCCCTGGGAAAGAAAACTCAGCAGTCCAGGTTCCTGATGTCAGTTTGTAGGGCTCCCTTGGGTCTATCAGGGCAGCACAAGTTTGAGGTGGGGACAATTTCGGTGTGCGGTCCATCCTTCGATATAAGGATTTTTTGCAGTCAGGGCCAGGGGCCCCTGGGCACATCCTTTTTCCATTTTCCCTGGGAAAGAAAACTCAGCAGTCCAGGTTCCTGATGTCAGTTTGTAGGGCTCCCTTGGGTCTATCAGGGCAGCACAAGTTTGAGGTGGGGACAACTTCGGTGTGGGGTCCATCCTTCGATATAAGGGTTCTTTGCAGTGAGGTCCCAGCCCAGGGCCAGGGGCCTCTGGGCATATCCTTTTTCCATTTTCCCTGGGAAAGAAAACTCAGCAGTCCAGGTTCCTGATGTCAGTTTGTAGGGCTCCCTTGGGTGTATCAGGGCAGCACAAGTTTGAGGTGGGGACAACTTCGGTGTGGGGTCCATCCTTCGATATAAGGATTTTTTGCAGTCAGGGCCAGGGGCCCCTGGGCACATCCTTTTTCCATTTTCCCTGGGAAAGAAAACTCAGCAGTCCAGATTCCTGATGTCAGTTTGTAGGGCTCCCTTGGGTCTATCAGTGCAGCACAAGTTTGAGGTGGGGACAACTTCGGTGTGGGGTCCATCCTTCGATATAAGGATTCTTTGCAGTGAGGTCCCAGCCCAGGGCCAGGGGCCCCTGGGAACATCCTTTTTCCATTTTCCCTGGGAAAGAAAACTCAGCAGTCCAGGTTCCTGATGTCAGTTTGTAGGGCTCCTTTGGGTCTATCAGGGCAGCACAAGTTTGAGGTGGGGACAACTTCGGTGTGGGGTCCATCCTTCGATATAAGGATTTTTTGCAGTCAGGGCCAGGGGCCCCTGGGCACATCCTTTTTCCATTTTCCCTGGGAAGGAAAACTCAGCAGTCCAGGTTCCTGATGTCAGTTTGTAGGGCTCCCTTGGGTCTATCAGGGCAGCACAAGTTTGAGGTGGGGACAACTTCGGTGTGGGGTCAGTCCTCCGATATAAGGATTCTTACAAGTGAGGCCCCAGCCCAGGGCCAGGGGCCCCTGGGCACATCCTTTTTCCATTTTCCCTGGGAAAGAAAACTCAGCAGTCCAGGTTCCTGATGTCAGTTTGTAGGGCTCCCTTGGGTCTATCAGGGCAGCACAAGTTTGAGGTGGGGACAACTTCGGTGTGGGGTCCATCCTTCGATATAAGGGTTCTTTGCAGTGAGGTCCCAGCCCAGGGCCGGCGGCCCCTGGGCACATCCTTTTTCCATTTTCCCTGGGAAAGAAAACTCAGCAGTCCAGGTTCCTGATGTCAGTTGGTAGGGCTCCCTTGGGTCTATCAGGGCAGCACAAGTTTGAGGTGGGGACAACTTCGGTGTGGGGTCCATCCTTCGATATAAGGGTTCTTTGCAGTGAGGTCCCAGCCCAGGGCCAGGGGCCCCTGGGCACATCCTTTTTCCATTTTCCCTGGGAAAGAAAACTCAGCAGTCCAGGTTCCTGATGTCAGTTTGTAGGGCTCCCTTGGGTCTATCAGGGCAGCACAAGTTTGAGGTGGGGACAACTTCGGTCTGAGCTCCATCCTTCGATATAAGGATTTTTTGCAGTCAGGGCCAGGGGCCCCTGGGCACATCCTTTTTCCATTTTCCCTGGGAAAGAAAACTCAGCAGTCCAGGTTCCTGATGTCAGTTTGTAGGGCTCCCTTGGGTCTATCAGGGCAGCACAAGTTTGAGGTGGGGACAACTTCGGTGTGGGGTCCATCCTTCGATATAAGGATTCTTTGCAGTGAGGTCCCAGCCCAGGGCCAGGGGTCACTGGGCACATCCTTTTTCCATTTCCCCCCGGAAAGGAAATTCAGCAGTCCAGGTTCCTTGAGTCAGTTTGTAGGGCTCCCTTGGGTCTATCAGGGCAGCACAAGTTTGAGGTGGGGACAACTTTGGTGTGGGGTCAGTCCTCCGATATAAGGATTCCTACAAGTGAGGCCCCAGCCCAGGGCCAGGGGCCCCTGGGCACATCCTTTTTCCATTTTCCCTGGGAAAGAAAACTCAGCAGTCCAGGTTCCTGATGTCAGTTGGTAGGGCTCCCTTGGGTGTATCAGGGCAGCACAAGTTTGAGGTGGGGACAATTTTGGTGTGGGGTCCATCCTTCGATATAAGGATTTTTTGCAGTGAGGTCCCAGACCAGGGCCAGGGGCCCCTGGGCACATCCTTTTTCCATTTTCCCTGGGAAAGAAAACTCAGCAGTCCAGGTTCCTTGAGTCAGTTGGTAGGGCTCCCTTGGGTCTATCAGGGCAGCACAAGTTTGAGGTGGGGACAACTTCGGTGTGGGGTCCATCCTTCGATATAAGGATTCTTTGCAGTGAGGTCCCAGCCCAGGGCCAGCGGCCCCTGGGCATATCCTTTTTCCATTTTCCCTGGGAAAGAAAACTCAGCAGTCCAGGTTCCTGATGTCAGTTTGTAGGGCTCCCTTGGGTCTCTCAGGGCAGCACAAGTTTGAGGTGGGGACAACTTTGGTGTGGGGTCCATCCTTCGATATAAGGATTTTTTGCAGTCAGGGCCAGGGGCCCCTGGGCACATCCTTTGGCCATTTTCCCTGGGAAAGAAAACTCAGCAGTCCAGGTTCCTGATGTCAGTTTGTGGGGCTCCCTTGGGTCTATCAGGGCAGCACAAGTTTGAGGTGGGGACAACTTCGGTGTGGGGTGCATCCTTCGATATAAGGATTCTTTGCAGTCAGGGCCAGGGGACCCCGGGCACAACCTTTGGCCATTTTCCCTGGGAAAGAAAACTCAGCAGTCCAGGTTCCTGATGTCATTTTGTAGGGCTCCCTTGGGTCTATCAGGGCAGCACAACTTTCATGTGGTGACAACTTCGGTGTGGGGTCCATCCTTCGATATAAGGATTCTTTGCAGTGAGGTCCCAGCCCAGGGCCAGGGGCCCCTGGGCACATCCTTTTTCCATTTTCCCTGGGAAAGAAAACTCAGCAGTCCAGGTTCCTGATGTCAGTTTGTAGGGCTCCCTTGGGTCTCTCAGGGCAGCACTAGTTTGAGGTGGGGACAACTTCGGTGTGGGGTGCATCCTTCGATATAAGGATTCTTTGCAGTCAGGTCCAGCCCAGGCCCGGGGGCCCCTGGGCACATCCTTTTTCCATTTTCCCAAGGAAAGAAAACTCAGCAGTCCAGGTTCCTGATGTCAGTTTGTAGGGCTCCCTTGGGTCTATCAGGGCAGCACAAGTTTGAGGTGGGGACAACTTCGGTGTGGGGTCCATCCTTCGATATAAGGATTCTTTGCAGTCAGGGCCAGGGGCCCCTGGGCACATCCTTTTTCCATTTTCCCTGGGAAAGGAAACTCAGCAGTCCAGGTTCCTTGAATCAGTTTGTAGGGCTCCCTTGGGTCTATCAGGGCAGCACAAGTTTTAGGTGGGGACTACTTCGGTCTGGGCTCCATTTTTCGATATAAGGATTCTTTGCAGTCAGGGCCAGGGGCCCCTGGGCACACCTTTTTTCCATTTTCCCTGGGAAAGAAAACTCAGCAGTCCAGGTTCCTGATGTCAGTTTGTAGGGCTCCCTTGGGTCTCTCAAAGCCGCGCAAGTTTGAGGTGGGGACAACTTCGGTGTGGGGTGCATCCTTCGATATAAGGATTCTTTGCAGAGATGCCCAGCCCAGGGCCGGGGGCCCCTGGGCAGATCCTTTTTCAATTTCCCCTGGGAAAGAAAACTCAGCAGTCCAGGTTCCTGATGTCAGTTTGTAGGGCTCCATTGGGTCTATCAGGGCAGCACAAGTTTGAGGTGGGGACAACTTCGGTGTGGTGTGCATCCTTCGATATAAGGATTTTTTGCAGTCAGGGCCTGGGGACCCCGGGTACAACCTTTAGCCATTTTCCCTGGGAAAGAAAACTCAGCAGTCCAGGTTCCTGATGTCAGTTTGTAGGGCTCCCTTGGGTCTATCAGGGCAGCACAAGTTTGATGTGCGGACAATTTTGGTGTGGGGTCCATCCTTCGATATAAGGATTTTTTGCAGTGAGGTCCCAGCCCAGGTTCAGGGGCTTCTGGGCACATCCTTTTTCCATTTTCCCTGGGAAAGAAAACTCAGCAGTCCAGGTTCCTGATGTCAGTTTGTAGGGCTCCCTTGGGTCTATCAGGGCAGCACAAGTTTGAGGTGGGGACAACTTCGGTCTGGGCTCCATCCTTCGATATAAGGATTTTTTGCAGTCAGCGCCAGGGGCCCCTGGGCACATCCTTTTTCCATTTTCCCTGGGAAAGAAAACTCAGCAGTCCAGGTTCCTGATGTCAGTTGGTAGGGCTCCCTTGGGTCTATCTGGGCAGCACAAGTTTGAGGTGGGGACAACTTCGGTGTGGGGTCCATCCTTCGATATAAGGATTCTTTGCAGTGAGGCCCCAGCCCAGGGCCAGGGGTGCCTGGGCACATCCTTTTTCCATTTTCCCTGGGAAAGAAAACTCAGCAGTCCAGGTTCCTGATGTCAGTTGGTAGGGCTCCCTTGGGTCTATCAGTGCAGCAAAAGTTTGAGGTGGGGACAACTTCGGTGTGGGGTCCATCCTTCGATATAACGATTCTTTGCAGTGAGGCCCCAGCCCAGGGCCAGGGGCCCCTGGGCACAGCCTTTTTCCATTTAGCCAAGGAAAGAAAACTCAGCAGTCCAGGTTCCTGATGTCAGTTTGTAGGGCTGCCTTGGGTCTATCAGGGCAGCACAAGTTTGAGGTGGGGACAACTTCGGTGTGGGGTCCATCCTTCGATATAAGGATTCTTTGCAATCAGGGCTAGAGGCCCCTGGGCACATCCTTTTTCCATTTTCCCTGGGAAAGAAAACTCAGCAGTCCAGGTTCCTGATGTCAGTTTGTAGGGCTCCCTTGGGTCTATCAGGGCAGCACAAGTTTGAGGTGGGGACAACTTTGGTGTGGGGTCCATCCTTCGATATAAGGATTCTTTGCAGTGAGGTCCCAGCCCAGGGCCAGGGGCCCCTGGGCACATCCTTTTTCCATTTTCCCTGGGAAAGAAAACTCAGCAGTCCAGGTTCCTGATGTCAGTTTGTAGGGCTCCCTTGGGTCTATCAGGGCAGCACAAGTTTGAGGTGGGGACAACTTCGGTGTGGGGTGCATCCTTCGATATAAGGATTTTTTGCAGTCAGGGCCTGGGGACCCCGGGTACAACCTTTAGCCATTTTCCCTGGGAAAGAAAACTCAGCAGTCCAGGTTCCTGATGTCAGTTTGTAGGGCTGCCTTGGGTCTATCAGGGCAGCACAAGTTTGAGGTGGGGACAACTTTGGTGTGGGGTCCATCCTTCGATATAGGATTTTTTGCAGTCAGGGCCAGGGGCCCCTGGGCACATCCTTTTTCCATTTTCCCTGGGAAAGAAAACTCAGCAGTCCAGGTTCCTGATGTCAGTTTGTAGGGCTCCCTTGGGTCTATCAGGGCAGTACAAGTTTGAGGTGGGGACAACGTCGGTGTGGGGTCCATCCTTCGATATAAGGATTTTTTGCAGTGAGGTCCCAGACCAGGGCCAGGGGCCCCTGGGAACATCCTTTTTTCCATTTTCCCTGGGAAAGAAAACTCAGCAGTCCAGGTTCCTGATGTCAGTTTGTAGGGCTCCCTTGGGTCTATCAGGGCAGCACAAGTTTGAGGTGGGGACAACTTCGGTGTGGGGTCCATCCTTCGATATAAGGATTCTTTGCAGAGAGGTCCTAGCCCAGGGCCAGGGGCCCCTGGGCACATCCTTTTTCCATTTTCCCTGGGAAAGAAAACTCAGCAGTCCAGGTTCCTGATGTCAGTTTGTAGGGCTCCCTTGGGTCTATCAGGGCAGCACAAGTTTGAGGTGGGGACAACTTCGGTGTGGGGTGCATCCTTCGATATAAGGATTTTTTGCAGTCAGGGCCAGGGGCCCCTGGGCACATCCTTTTTCCATTTTCCCTGGGAAAGAAAACTCAGCAGTCCAGGTTCCTGATGTCAGTTTGTAGATCTCCCTTGGGTCTATCAGGGCAGCACAAGTTTGAGGTGGGGACAACTTCGGTGTGGGGTCCATCCTTCGATATAAGGATTCTTTGCAGAGACGTCCCAGCCCAGGGCCAGGGGCCCCTGGGAACATCCTTTTTCCATTTTCCCTGGGAAAGAAAACTCAGCAGTCCAGGTTCCTGATGTCCGTTTGTAGGGCTCCCTTGGGTCTCTCAGGGCAGCACAAGTTTGAGGTGGAGACAATTTCGGTGTGGGGTCCATCCTTCGATATAAGGATTCATTGCAGTGAGGTCCCAGCCCAGGGCCGGCGGCCCCTGGGCACATCCTTTTTCCATTTTCCCTGGGAAAGAAAACTCAGCAGTCCAGGTTCCTGATGTCAGTTGGTAGGGCTCCCTTGGGTCTATCACGGCAGCACAAGTTTGAGGTGGGGACAACTTCGGTGTGGGGTCCATCCTTCGATATAAGGGTTCTTTGCAGTGAGGTCCCAGCCCAGGGCCAGGGGCCCCTGGGCACATCCTTTTTCCATTTTCCCTGGGAAAGAAAACTCAGCAGTCCAGGTTCCTGATGTCAGTTTGTAGGGCTCCCTTGGGTGTATCAGGGCAGCACAAGTTTGAGGTGGGGACAATTTTGGTTTGGGGTCCATCCTTCGATATAAGGATTTTTTGCAGTCAGGGCCCAGCACAGTGCCAGAGGCCCCTGGGCACATCCTTTGGCCATTTTCCCTGGGAAAGAAAACTCAACAGTCCAGGTTCCTGATGTCAGTTTGTAGGGCTCCCTTGGGTCTATCAGGGCAGCACAAGTTTGAGGTGGGGACAACTTTGGTGTGGGGTCCATCCTTCGATATAAGGATTTTTTGCAGTCAGGGCCAGGGGCCCCTGGGCACATCCTTTTTCCATTTTCCCTGGGAAAGAAAACTCAGCAGTCCAGGTTCCTGATGTCAGTTTGTAGGGCTCCCTTGGGTTTATCAGGGCAGCACAAGTTTGAGGTGGGGACAACTTTGGTGTGGGGTCCATCCTTCCATATAAGGATTCTTTGCAGTGAGGTCCCAGCCCAGGGCCAGCGGCCCCTGGGCACATCCTTTTTCCATTTTCCCTGGGAAAGAAAACTCAGCAGTCCAGGTTCCTGATGTCAGTTTGTAGGGCTCCCTTGGGTCGATCAGGGCAGCACAAGTTTGAGGTGGGGACAACTTTGGTGTGGGGTCCATCCTTCGATATAAGGATTTTTTGCAGTCAGGGCCAGGGGCCCCTGGGCACATCCTTTTTCCATTTTCCCTGGGAAAGAAAACTCAGCAGTCCAGGTTCCTGATGTCAGTTGGTAGGGCTCCCTTGGGTCTATCAGGGCAGCACAAGTTTGAGGTGGGGACAACTTCGGTGTGGGGTCCATCCTTCGATATAAGGATTCTTTGCAGTGAGGTCCCAGCCCAGGGCCAGCGGCCCCTGGGCACATCCTTTTTCCATTTTCCCTGGGAAAGAAAACTCAGCAGTCCAGGTTCCTGATGTCAGTTTGTAGGGCTCCCTTGGGTCTATCAGGGCAGCACAAGTTTGAGGTGGGGACAACTTTGGTGTGGGGTCCATCCTTCGATATAGGATTTTTTGCAGTCAGGGCCAGGGGCCCCTGGGCACATCCTTTTTCCATTTTCCCTGGGAAAGAAAACTCAGCAGTCCAGGTTCCTGATGTCAGTTTGTAGGGCTCCCTTGGGTCTATCAGGGCAGTACAAGTTTGAGGTGGGGACAACGTCGGTGTGGGGTCCATCCTTCGATATAAGGATTTTTTGCAGTGAGGTCCCAGACCAGGGCCAGGGGCCCCTGGGAACATCCTTTTTTCCATTTTCCCTGGGAAAGAAAACTCAGCAGTCCAGGTTCCTGATGTCAGTTTGTAGGGCTGCCTTGGGTCTATCAGGGCAGCACAAGTTTGAGGTGGGGACAACTTTGGTGTGGGGTCCATCCTTCGATATAGGATTTTTTGCAGTCAGGGCCAGGGGCCCCTGGGCACATCCTTTTTCCATTTTCCCTGGGAAAGAAAACTCAGCAGTCCAGGTTCCTGATGTCAGTTTGTAGGGCTCCCTTGGGTCTATCAGGGCAGTACAAGTTTGAGGTGGGGACAACGTCGGTGTGGGGTCCATCCTTCGATATAAGGATTTTTTGCAGTGAGGTCCCAGACCAGGGCCAGGGGCCCCTGGGAACATCCTTTTTTCCATTTTCCCTGGGAAAGAAAACTCAGCAGTCCAGGTTCCTGATGTCAGTTTGTAGGGCTCCCTTGGGTCTATCAGGGCAGCACAAGTTTGAGGTGGGGACAACTTCGGTGTGGGGTCCATCCTTCGATATAAGGATTCTTTGCAGAGAGGTCCTAGCCCAGGGCCAGGGGCCCCTGGGCACATCCTTTTTCCATTTTCCCTGGGAAAGAAAACTCAGCAGTCCAGGTTCCTGATGTCAGTTTGTAGGGCTCCCTTGGGTCTATCAGGGCAGCACAAGTTTGAGGTGGGGACAACTTCGGTGTGGGGTGCATCCTTCGATATAAGGATTTTTTGCAGTCAGGGCCAGGGGCCCCTGGGCACATCCTTTTTCCATTTTCCCTGGGAAAGAAAACTCAGCAGTCCAGGTTCCTGATGTCAGTTTGTAGATCTCCCTTGGGTCTATCAGGGCAGCACAAGTTTGAGGTGGGGACAACTTCGGTGTGGGGTCCATCCTTCGATATAAGGATTCTTTGCAGAGACGTCCCAGCCCAGGGCCAGGGGCCCCTGGGAACATCCTTTTTCCATTTTCCCTGGGAAAGAAAACTCAGCAGTCCAGGTTCCTGATGTCCGTTTGTAGGGCTCCCTTGGGTCTCTCAGGGCAGCACAAGTTTGAGGTGGGGACAACTTCGGTGTGGGGTCAGTCCTCCGATATAAGGATTCTTACAAGTGAGGCCCCAGCCCAGGGCCAGGGGCCCCTGGGCACATCCTTTTTCCATTTTCCCTGGGAAAGAAAACTCAGCAGTCCAGGTTCCTGATGTCAGTTTGTAGGGCTCCCTTGGGTCTATCAGGGCAGCACAAGTTTGAGGTGGGGACAACTTTGGTGTGGGGTCCATCCTTCGATATAAGGATTCATTGCAGTGAGGTCCCAGCCCAGGGCCGGCGGCCCCTGGGCACATCCTTTTTCCATTTTCCCTGGGAAAGAAAACTCAGCAGTCCAGGTTCCTGATGTCAGTTGGTAGGGCTCCCTTGGGTCTATCAGGGCAGCACAAGTTTGAGGTGGGGACAACTTCGGTGTGGGGTCCATCCTTCGATATAAGGGTTCTTTGCAGTGAGGTCCCAGCCCAGGGCCAGGGGCCCCTGGGCACATCCTTTTTCCATTTTCCCTGGGAAAGAAAACTCAGCAGTCCAGGTTCCTGATGTCAGTTTGTAGGGCTCCCTTGGGTGTATCAGGGCAGCACAAGTTTGAGGTGGGGACAATATTGGTTTGGGGTCCATCCTTCGATATAAGGATTTTTTGCAGTCAGGGCCCAGCACAGTGCCAGAGGCCCCTGGGCACATCCTTTGGCCATTTTCCCTGGGAAAGAAAACTCAACAGTCCAGGTTCCTGATGTCAGTTTGTAGGGCTCCCTTGGGTCTATCAGGGCAGCACAAGTTTGAGGTGGGGACAACTTCAGTGTGGGGTCCATCCTTCGATATAAGGATCTTTTGCAGTCAGGGCCAGGGGACCCCGGGCACAACCTTTGGCCATTTTCCCTGGGAAAGAAAACTCAGCAGTCCAGGTTCCTGATGTCAGTTTGTAGGGCTCCCTTGGGTCTATCAGGGCAGCACAAGTTTGAGGTGGGGACAACTTCGGTGTGGGGTCCATCCTTCGATATAAGGATTCTTTGCAGTGAGGTCCCAGCCCAGGGCCAGGGGCCCCTGGGCACAGTCTTTTTACATTTTCCCTGGGAAAGAAAACTCAGCAGTCCAGGTTCCTGATGTCAGTTTGTAGGGCTCCTTTCGGTCTCTCAGGGCAGCACAAGTTTGAGGTGGGGACAACTTCGGTGTGGGGTCCATCCTTCGATATAAGGAATCTTTGCAGTCAGGGCCAGGGGCCCCTGGGCACAACCTTTTTCCATTTTCCCTGGGAAAGAAAACTCAGCAGTCCAGGTTGCTGATGTCAGTTGGTAGGGCTCCCTAGGGTCTATCTGGGCAGCACAAGTTTGAGGTGGGGACAACTTCGGTGTGGGGTCCATCCTTCGATATAAGGGTTCTTTGCAGTGAGGTCCCAGCCCAGGGCCAGGGGCCCCTGGGCACATCCTTTTTCCATTTTCCCTGGGAAAGAAAACTCAGCAGTCCAGGTTCCTGATGTCAGTTTGTAGGGCTCCCTTGGGTCTATCAGGGCAGCACAAGTTTGAGGTGGGGACAACTTTGGTGTGGGGTCAGTCCTCCGATATAAGGATTCCTACAAGTGAGGCCCCAGCCCAGGGCCAGGGGCCCCTGGGCACATCCTTTTTCCATTTTCCCTGGGAAAGAAAACTCAGCAGTCCAGGTTCCTGATGTCAGTTTGTAGGGCTCCCTTGGGTGTATCAGGGCAGCACAAGTTTGAGGTGGGGACAATTTTGGTGTGGGGTCCATCCTTCGATATAAGGATTTTTTGCAGTGAGGTCCCAGACCAGGGCCAGGGGCCCCTGGGCACATCCTTTTTCCATTTTCCCTGGGAAAGAAAACTCAGCAGTCCAGGTTCCTGATGTCAGTTTGTAGGGCTCCCTTGGGTCGATCAGGGCAGCACAAGTTTGAGGTGGGGACAACTTTGGTGTGGGGTCCATCCTTCGATATAAGGATTTTTTGCAGTCAGGGCCAGGGGCCCCTGGGCACATCCTTTGGCCATTTTCCCTGGGAAAGAAAACTCAGCAGTCCAGGTTCCTGATGTCAGTTTGTAGGGCTCCCTTGGGTCTATCAGGGCAGCACAAGTTTGAGGTGGGGACAACTTCGGTGTGGGGTGCATCCTTCGATATAAGGATCTTTTGCAGTCAGGGCCAGGGGACCCCGGGCACAACCTTTGGCCATTTTCCCTGGGAAAGAAAACTCAGCAGTCCAGGTTCCTGATGTCATTTTGTAGGGCTCCCTTGGGTCTATCAGGGCAGCACAACTTTCATGTGGTGACAACTTCGGTGTGGGGTCCATCCTTCGATATAAGGATTCTTTGCAGTGAGGTCCCAGCCCAGGGCCAGGGGCCCCTGGGCACATCCTTTTTCCATTTTCCCTGGGAAAGAAAACTCAGCAGTCCAGGTTCCTGATGTCAGTTTGTAGGGCTCCCTTGGGTCTCTCAGGGCAGCACTAGTTTGAGGTGGGGACAACTTCGGTGTGGGGTGCATCCTTCGATATAAGGATTCTTTGCAGTCAGGTCCAGCCCAGGGCCGGGGGCCCCTGGGCACATCCTTTTTCCATTTTCCCTGGGGAAGAAAACTCAGCAGTCCAGGTTCCTGATGTCAGTTTGTAGGGCTCCCTTGGGTCTATCAGGGCAGCACAAGTTTGAGGTGGGGACAACTTCGGTGTGGGGTCCATCCTTCGATATAAGGATTCTTTGCAGTCAGGGCCAGGGGCCCCTGGGCACATCCTTTTTCCATTTTCCCTGGGAAAGGAAACTCAGCAGTCCAGGTTCCTTGAATCAGTTTGTAGGGCTCCCTTGGGTCTATCAGGGCAGCACAAGTTTGAGGTGGGGACAACTTCGGTGTGGGGTCCATCCTTCGATATAAGGATTCTTTGCAGTCAGGGCCAGGGGCCCCTGGGCACAACTTTTTTCCATTTTCCCTGGGAAAGAAAACTCAGCAGTCCAGGTTCCTGATGTCAGTTTGTAGGGCTCCCTTGGGTCTCTCAGGGCCGCGCAAGTTTGAGGTGGGGACAACTTCGGTGTGGGGTGCATCCTTCGATATAAGGATTCTTTGCAGAGATGCCCAGCCCAGGGCCGGGGGCCCCTGGGCAGATCCTTTTTCAATTTCCCCTGGGAAAGAAAACTCAGCAGTCCAGGTTCCTGATGTCAGTTTGTAGGGCTCCATTGGGTCTATCAGGGCAGCACAAGTTAGAGGTGGGGACAACTTCGGTGTGGTGTGCATCCTTCGATATAAGGATTTTTTGCAGTCAGGGCCTGGGGACCCCGGGTACAACCTTTAGCCATTTTCCCTGGGAAAGAAAACTCAGCAGTCCAGGTTCCTGATGTCAGTTTGTAGGGCTCCCTTGGGTCTATCAGTGCAGCACAAGTTTGAGGTGGGGACAACTTCGGTGTGGGGTCCATCCTTCGATATAAGGGTTCTTTGCAGTGAGGTCCCAGCCCAGGGCCGGCGGCCCCTCGGCACATCCTTTTTCCATTTTCCCTGGGAAAGAAAACTCAGCAGTCCAGGTTCCTGATGTCAGTTGGTAGGGCTCCCTTGGGTCTATCAGTGCAGCACAAGTTTGAGGTGGGGACAACTTCGGTGTGGGGTCCATCCTTCGATATAAGGGTTCTTTGCAGTGAGGTCCCAGCCCAGGGCCAGGGGCCCCTGGGCACATCCTTTTTCCATTTTCCCTGGGAAAGAAAACTCAGCAGTCCAGGTTCCTGATGTCAGTTTGTAGGGCTCCCTTGGGTCTATCAGGGCAGCACAAGTTTGAGGTGGGGACAACTTCGGTCTGAGCTCCATCCTTCGATATAAGGATTTTTTGCAGTCAGGGCCAGGGGCCCCTGGGCACATCCTTTTTCCATTTTCCCTGGGAAAGAAAACTCAGCAGTCCAGGTTCCTGATGTCAGTTTGTAGGGCTCCCTTGGGTCTATCAGGGCAGCACAAGTTTGAGGTGGGGACAACTTCGGTGTGGGGTCCATCCTTCGATATAAGGATTCTTTGCAGTGAGGTCCCAGCCCAGGGCCAGGGGTCACTGGGCACATCCTTTTTCCATTTCCCCCCGGAAAGGAAACTCAGCAGTCCAGGTTCCTTGAGTCAGTTTGTAGGGCTCCCTTGGGTCTATCAGGGCAGCACAAGTTTGAGGTGGGGACAACTTTGGTGTGGGGTCAGTCCTCCGATATAAGGATTCCTACAAGTGAGGCCCCAGCCCAGGGCCAGGGGCCCCTGGGCACATCCTTTTTCCATTTTCCCTGGGAAAGAAAACTCAGCAGTCCAGGTTCCTGATGTCAGTTTGTAGGGCTCCCTTGGGTGTATCAGGGCAGCACAAGTTTGAGGTGGGGACAATTTTGGTGTGGGGTCCATCCTTCGATATAAGGATTTTTTGCAGTGAGGTCCCAGACCAGGGCCAGGGGCCCCTGGGCACATCCTTTTTCCATTTTCCCTGGGAAAGAAAACTCAGCAGTCCAGGTTCCTGATGTCAGTTGGTAGGGCTCCCTTGGGTCTATCAGGGCAGCACAAGTTTGAGGTGGGGACAACTTTGGTGTGGGGTCCATCCTTCGATATAAGCATTTTTTGCAGTCAGGGCCAGGCCCCCTGGGCACATCCTTTTTCCATTTTCCCTGGGAAAGAAAACTCAGCAGTCCAGGTTCCTGATGTCAGTTTGTAGGGCTCCCTTGGGTCTATCAGGGCAGCACAAGTTTGAGGTGGGGACAACTTCGGTGTGGGGTCCATCCTTCGATATAAGGATTCTTTGCAGTGAGGTCCCAGCCCAGGGCCAGCGGCCCCTGGGCATATCCTTTTTCCATTTTCCCTGGGAAAGAAAACTCAGCAGTCCAGGTTCCTGATGTCAGTTTGTAGGGCTCCCTTGGGTCTCTCAGGGCAGCACAAGTTTGAGGTGGGGACAACTTTGGTGTGGGGTCCATCCTTCGATATAAGGATTTTTTGCAGTCAGGGCCAGGGGCCCCTGGGCACATCCTTTGGCCATTTTCCCTGGGAAAGAAAACTCAGCAGTCCAGGTTCCTGATGTCAGTTTGTGGGGCTCCCTTGGGTCTATCAGGGCAGCACAAGTTTGAGGTGGGGACAACTTCGGTGTGGGGTGCATCCTTCGATATAAGGATTCTTTGCAGTCAGGGCCAGGGGACCCCGGGCACAACCTTTGGCCATTTTCCCTGGGAAAGAAAACTCAGCAGTCCAGGTTCCTGATGTCATTTTGTAGGGCTCCCTTGGGTCTATCAGGGCAGCACAACTTTCATGTGGTGACAACTTCGGTGTGGGGTCCATCCTTCGATATAAGGATTCTTTGCAGTGAGGTCCCAGCCCAGGGCCAGGGGCCCCTGGGCACATCCTTTTTCCATTTTCCCTGGGAAAGAAAACTCAGCAGTCCAGGTTCCTGATGTCAGTTTGTAGGGCTCCCTTGGGTCTCTCAGGGCAGCACTAGTTTGAGGTGGGGACAACTTCGGTGTGGGGTGCATCCTTCGATATAAGGATTCTTTGCAGTCAGGTCCAGCCCAGGCCCGGGGGCCCCTGGGCACATCCTTTTTCCATTTTCCCAAGGAAAGAAAACTCAGCAGTCCAGGTTCCTGATGTCAGTTTGTAGGGCTCCCTTGGGTCTATCAGGGCAGCACAAGTTTGAGGTGGGGACAACTTCGGTGTGGGGTCCATCCTTCGATATAAGGATTCTTTGCAGTCAGGGCCAGGGGCCCCTGGGCACATCCTTTTTCCATTTTCCCTGGGAAAGGAAACTCAGCAGTCCAGGTTCCTTGAATCAGTTTGTAGGGCTCCCTTGGGTCTATCAGGGCAGCACAAGTTTTAGGTGGGGACTACTTCGGTCTGGGCTCCATTCTTCGATATAAGGATTCTTTGCAGTCAGGGCCAGGGGCCCCTGGGCACATCTTTTTTCCATTTTCCCTGGGAAAGGAAACTCAGCAGTCCAGGTTCCTGATGTCAGTTTGTAGGGCTCCCTTGGGTCTCTCAGGGCCGCGCAAGTTTGAGGTGGGGACAACTTCGGTGTGGGGTGCATCCTTCGATATAAGGATTCTTTGCAGAGATGCCCAGCCCAGGGCCGGGGGCCCCTGGGCAGATCCTTTTTCAATTTCCCCTGGGAAAGAAAACTCAGCAGTCCAGGTTCCTGATGTCAGTTTGTAGGGCTCCATTGGGTCTATCAGGGCAGCACAAGTTTGAGGTGGGGACAACTTCGGTGTGGTGTGCATCCTTCGATATAAGGATTTTTTGCAGTCAGGGCCTGGGGACCCCGGGTACAAACTTTAGCCATTTTCCCTGGGAAAGAAAACTCAGCAGTCCAGGTTCCTGATGTCAGTTTGTAGGGCTCCCTTGGGTCTATCAGGGCAGCACAAGTTTGATGTGGGGACAATTTTGGTGTGGGGTCCATCCTTCGATATAAGGATTTTTTGCAGTGAGGTCCCAGCCCAGGTTCAGGGGCTTCTGGGCACATCCTTTTTCCATTTTCCCTGGGAAAGAAAACTCAGCAGTCCAGGTTCCTGATGTCAGTTTGTAGGGCTCCCTTGGGTCTATCAGGGCAGCACAAGTTTGAGGTGGGGACAACTTCGGTCTGGGCTCCATCCTTCGATATAAGGATTTTTTGCAGTCAGCGCCAGGGGCCCCTGGGCACATCCTTTTTCCATTTTCCCTGGGAAAGAAAACTCAGCAGTCCAGGTTCCTGATGTCAGTTGGTAGGGCTCCCTTGGGTCTATCTGGGCAGCACAAGTTTGAGGTGGGGACAACTTCGGTGTGGGGTCCATCCTTCGATATAAGGATTCTTTGCAGTGAGGCCCCAGCCCAGGGCCAGGGGTGCCTGGGCACATCCTTTTTCCATTTTCCCTGGGAAAGAAAACTCAGCAGTCCAGGTTCCTGATGTCAGTTGGTAGGGCTCCCTTGGGTGTATCAGGGCAGCACACGTTTGAGGTGGGGACAACTTCGGTCTGAGCTCCATCCTTCGATATAAGGATTTTTTGCAGTCAGCGCCAGGGGCCCCTGGGCACATCTTTTTTCCATTTTCCCTGGGAAAGAAAACTCAGCAGTCCAGGTTCCTGATGTCAGTTGGTAGGGCTCCCTTGGGTCTATCAGTGCAGCAAAAGTTTGAGGTGGGGACAACTTCGGTGTGGGGTCCATCCTTCGATATAACGATTCTTTGCAGTGAGGCCCCAGCCCAGGGCCAGGGGCCCCTGGGCACAGCCTTTTTCCATTTAGCCAAGGAAAGAAAACTCAGCAGTCCAGGTTCCTGATGTCAGTTTGTAGGGCTCCCTTGGGTCTATCAGGGCAGCACAAGTTTGAGGTGGGGACAACTTCGGTGTGGGGTCCATCCTTCGATATAAGGATTCTTTGCAATCAGGGCTAGAGGCCCCTGGGCACATCCTTTTTCCATTTTCCCTGGGAAAGAAAACTCAGCAGTCCAGGTTCCTGATGTCAGTTTGTAGAGCTCCCTTGGGTCGATCAGGGCAGCACAAGTTTGAGGTGGGGACAACTTTGGTGTGGGGTCCATCCTTCGATATAAGGATTTTTTGCAGTCAGGGCCAGGGGCCCCTGGGCACATCCTTTTTCCATTTTCCCTGGGAAAGAAAACTCAGCAGTCCAGGTTCCTGATGTCAGTTTGTAGGGCTCCCTTGGGTCTATCAGGGCAGCACAAGTTTGAGGTGGGGACAACTTTGGTGTGGGGTCCATCCTTCGATATAAGGATTCTTTGCAGTGAGGTCCCAGCCCAGGGCCAGCGGCCCCTGGGCACATCCTTTTTCCATTTTCCCTGGGAAAGAAAACTCAGCAGTCCAGGTTCCTGATGTCAGTTTGTAGGGCTCCCTTGGGTCGATCAGGGCAGCACAAGTTTGAGGTGGGGACAACTTTGGTGTGGGGTCCATCCTTCGATATAAGGATTTTTTGCAGTCAGGGCCAGGGGCCCCTGGGCACATCCTTTTTCCATTTTCCCTGGGAAAGAAAACTCAGCAGTCCAGGTTCCTGATGTCAGTTGGTAGGGCTCCCTTGGGTCTATCAGGGCAGCACAAGTTTGAGGTGGGGACAACTTTGGTGTGGGGTCCATCCTTCGATATAAGGATTTTTTGCAGTCAGGGCCTGGGGACCCCGGGTACAACCTTTAGCCATTTTCCCTGGGAAAGAAAACTCAGCAGTCCAGGTTCCTGATGTCAGTTTGTAGGGCTGCCTTGGGTCTATCAGGGCAGCACAAGTTTGAGGTGGGGACAACTTTGGTGTGGGGTCCATCCTTCGATATAGGATTTTTTGCAGTCAGGGCCAGGGGCCCCTGGGCACATCCTTTTTCCATTTTCCCTGGGAAAGAAAACTCAGTAGTCCAGGTTCCTGATGTCAGTTTGTAGGGCTCCCTTGGGTCTATCAGGGCAGCACAAGTTTGAGGTGGGGACAACTTTGGTGTGGGGTCCATCCTTCGATATAAGGATTTTTTGCAGTCAGCGCCAGGGGCCCCTGGGCACATCCTTTTTCCATTTTCCCTGGGAAAGAAAACTCAGCAGTCCAGGTTCCTGATGTCAGTTGGTAGGGCTCCCTTGGGTCTATCTGGGCAGCACAAGTTTGAGGTGGGGACAACTTCGGTGTGGGGTCCATCCTTCGATATAAGGATTCTTTGCAGTCAGGCCCCAGCCCAGGGCCAGGGGTCCCTGGGCACATCCTTTTTCCATTTTCCCTGGGAAAGAAAACTCAGCAGTCCAGGTTCCTGATGTCAGTTGGTAGGGCTCCCTTGGGTGTATCAGGGCAGCACAAGTTTGAGGTGGGGACAATTTTGGTGTGGGGTCCATCCTTCGATATAAGGATTTTTTGCAGTGAGGTCCCAGCCCAGGTTCAGGGGCTTCTGGGCACATCCTTTTTCCATTTTCCCTGGGAAAGAAAACTCAGCAGTCCAGGTTCCTGATGTCAGTTTGTAGGGCTCCCTTGGGTCTATCAGGGCAGCACAAGTTTGAGGTGGGGACAACTTTGGTGTGGGGTCCATCCTTCGATATAAGGATTTTTTGCAGTCAGCGCCAGGGGCCCCTGGGCACATCCTTTTTCCATTTTCCCTGGGAAAGAAAACTCAGCAGTCCAGGTTCCTGATGTCAGTTGGTAGGGCTCCCTTGGGTCTATCTGGGCAGCACAAGTTTGAGGTGGGGACAACTTCGGTGTGGGGTCCATCCTTCGATATAAGGATTCTTTGCAGTGAGGCCCCAGCCAAGGGCCAGGGGTCCCTGGGCACATCCTTTTTCCATTTTCCCTGGGAAAGAAAACTCAGCAGTCCAGGTTCCTGATGTCAGTTGGTAGGGCTCCCTTGGGTGTATCAGTGCAGCAAAAGTTTGAGGTGGGGACAACTTCGGTGTGGGGTCCATCCTTCGATATAAGGATTCTTTGCAGTCAGGGCCAGGGGCCCCTGGGCACATCTTTTTTCCATTTTCCCTGGGAAAGAAAACTCAGCAGTCCAGGTTCCTGATGTCAGTTGGTAGGGCTCCCTTGGGTCTATCAGTGCAGCAAAAGTTTGAGGTGGGGACAACTTCGGTGTGGGGTCCATCCTTCGATATAAGGATTCTTTGCAGTGAGGCCCCAGCCCAGGGCCAGGGGCCCCTGGGCACAGCCTTTTTCCATTTAGCCAAGGAAAGAAAACTCAGCAGTCCAGGTTCCTGATGTCAGTTTGTAGGGCTCCCTTGGGTCTATCAGGGCAGCACAAGTTTGAGGTGGGGACAACTTCGGTGTGGGGTCCATCCTTCGATATAAGGATTCTTTGCAATCAGGGCTAGAGGCCCCTGGGCACATCCTTTTTCCATTTTCCCTGGGAAAGAAAACTCAGCAGTCCAGGTTCCTGATGTCAGTTTGTAGAGCTCCCTTGGGTCGATCAGGGCAGCACAAGTTTGAGGTGGGGACAACTTTGGTGTGGGGTCCATCCTTCGATATAAGGATTTTTTGCAGTCAGGGCCAGGGGCCCCTGGGCACATCCTTTTTCCATTTTCCCTGGGAAAGAAAACTCAGCAGTCCAGGTTCCTGATGTCAGTTTGTAGGGCTCCCTTGGGTCTATCAGGGCAGCACAAGTTTGAGGTGGGGACAACTTTGGTGTGGGGTCCATCCTTCGATATAAGGATTCTTTGCAGTGAGGTCCCAGCCCAGGGCCAGCGGCCCCTGGGCACATCCTTTTTCCATTTTCCCTGGGAAAGAAAACTCAGCAGTCCAGGTTCCTGATGTCAGTTTGTAGGGCTCCCTTGGGTCGATCAGGGCAGCACAAGTTTGAGGTGGGGACAACTTTGGTGTGGGGTCCATCCTTCGATATAAGGATTTTTTGCAGTCAGGGCCAGGGGCCCCTGGGCACATCCTTTTTCCATTTTCCCTGGGAAAGAAAACTCAGCAGTCCAGGTTCCTGATGTCAGTTGGTAGGGCTCCCTTGGGTCTATCAGGGCAGCACAAGTTTGAGGTGGGGACAACTTCGGTGTGGGGTCCATCCTTCGATATAAGGATTCTTTGCAGTGAGGTCCCAGCCCAGGGCCAGCGGCCCCTGGGCACATCCTTTTTCCATTTTCCCTGGGAAAGAAAACTCAGCAGTCCAGGTTCCTGATGTCAGTTTGTAGGGCTCCCTTGGGTCTATCAGGGCAGCACAAGTTTGAGGTGGGGACAACTTCGGTGTGGGGTGCATCCTTCGATATAAGGATTTTTTGCAGTCAGGGCCTGGGGACCCCGGGTACAACCTTTAGCCATTTTCCCTGGGAAAGAAAACTCAGCAGTCCAGGTTCCTGATGTCAGTTTGTAGGGCTGCCTTGGGTCTATCAGGGCAGCACAAGTTTGAGGTGGGGACAACTTTGGTGTGGGGTCCATCCTTCGATATAGGATTTTTTGCAGTCAGGGCCAGGGGCCCCTGGGCACATCCTTTTTCCATTTTCCCTGGGAAAGAAAACTCAGCAGTCCAGGTTCCTGATGTCCGTTTGTAGGGCTCCCTTGGGTCTCTCAGGGCAGCACAAGTTTGAGGTGGGGACAACTTCGGTGTGGGGTCAGTCCTCCGATATAAGGATTCTTACAAGTGAGGCCCCAGCCCAGGGCCAGGGGCCCCTGGGCACATCCTTTTTCCATTTTCCCTGGGAAAGAAAACTCAGCAGTCCAGGTTCCTGATGTCAGTTTGTAGGGCTCCCTTGGGTCTATCAGGGCAGCACAAGTTTGAGGTGGGGACAACTTTGGTGTGGGGTCCATCCTTCGATATAAGGATTCTTTGCAGTGAGGTCCCAGCCCAGGGCCGGCGGCCCCTGGGCACATCCTTTTTCCATTTTCCCTGGGAAAGAAAACTCAGCAGTCCAGGTTCCTGATGTCAGTTGGTAGGGCTCCCTTGGGTCTATCAGGGCAGCACAAGTTTGAGGTGGGGACAACTTCGGTGTGGGGTCCATCCTTCGATATAAGGGTTCTTTGCAGTGAGGTCCCAGCCCAGGGCCAGGGGCCCCTGGGCACATCCTTTTTCCATTTTCCCTGGGAAAGAAAACTCAGCAGTCCAGGTTCCTGATGTCAGTTTGTAGGGCTCCCTTGGGTCTATCAGGGCAGCACAAGTTTGAGGTGGGGACAACTTCGGTGTGGGGTCCATCCTTCGATATAAGGATTCTTTGCAGTGAGGTCCCAGCCCAGGGCCAGGGGTCACTGGGCACATCCTTTTTCCATTTCCCCCCGGAAAGAAAACTCAGCAGTCCAGGTTCCTTGAGTCAGTTTGTAGGGCTCCCTTGGGTCTATCAGGGCAGCACAAGTTTGAGGTGGGGACAACTTCGGTCTGGGCTCCATCCTTCGATATAAGGATTTTTGGCAGTGAGGGCCAGGGGCCCCTGGGCACATCCTTTTTCCATTTCCCCCGGGAAAGGAAACTCAGCAGTCCAGGTTCCTTGAGTCAGTTTGTAGGGCTCCCTTGGGTCTATCAGGGCAGCACAAGTTTGAGGTGGGGACAACTTCGGTGTGGGGTCCATCCTTCGATATAAGGATTCTTTGCAGTGAGGTCCCAGCCCAGGGCCAGCGGCCCCTGGGCACATCCTTTTTCCATTTTCCCTGGGAAAGAAAACTCAGCAGTCCAGGTTCCTGATGTCAGTTGGTAGGGCTCCCTTGGGTCTATCAGGGCAGCACAAGTTTGAGGTGGGGACAACTTCGGTGTGGGGTGCATCCTTCGATATAAGGATTTTTTGCAGTCAGGGCCTGGGGACCCCGGGTACAACCTTTAGCCATTTTCCCTGGGAAAGAAAACTCAGCAGTCCAGGTTCCTGATGTCAGTTTGTAGGGCTGCCTTGGGTCTATCAGGGCAGCACAAGTTTGAGGTGGGGACAACTTCGGTGTGGGGTCCATCCTTCGATATAAGGATTCTTTGCAGTGAGGTCCCAGCCCAGGGCCAGGGGCCCCTGGGCACAGTCTTTTTACATTTTCCCTGGGAAAGAAAACTCAGCAGTCCAGGTTCCTGATGTCAGTTTGTAGGGCTCCTTTCGGTCTCTCAGGGCAGCACAAGTTTGAGGTGGGGACAACTTCGGTGTGGGGTCCATCCTTCGATATAAGGAATCTTTGCAGTCAGGGCCAGGGGCCGCCGGGCACAACCTTTTTCCATTTTCCCTGGGAAAGAAAACTCAGCAGTCCAGGTTACTGATGTCAGTTTGTAGGGCTCCCTTGGGTGTATCAGGGCAGCACAAGTTTGAGGTGGGGACAACTTCGGTGTGGGGTCCATCCTTCGATATAAGGATTCTTTGCAGAGAGGTCCCAGCCCAGGGCCAGGGGCCCCTGGGCACATCCTTTTTCCATTTTCCCTGGGAAAGAAAACTCAGCAGTCCAGGTTGCTGATGTCAGTTGGTAGGGCTCCCTAGGGTCTATCTGGGCAGCACAAGTTTGAGGTGGGGACAACTTCGGTGTGGGGTCCATCCTTCGATATAAGGGTTCTTTGCAGTGAGGTCCCAGCCCAGGGCCAGGGGCCCCTGGGCACATCCTTTTTCCATTTTCCCTGGGAAAGAAAACTCAGCAGTCCAGGTTCCTGATGTCAGTTTGTAGGGCTCCCTTGGGTCTATCAGGGCAGCACAAGTTTGAGGTGGGGACAACTTTGGTGTGGGGTCAGTCCTCCGATATAAGGATTCCTACAAGTGAGGCCCCAGCCCAGGGCCAGGGGCCCCTGGGCACATCCTTTTTCCATTTTCCCTGGGAAAGAAAACTCAGCAGTCCAGGTTCCTGATGTCAGTTTGTAGGGCTCCCTTGGGTGTATCAGGGCAGCACAAGTTTGAGGTGGGGACAATTTTGGTGTGGGGTCCATCCTTCGATATAAGGATTTTTTGCAGTGAGGTCCCAGACCAGGGCCAGGGGCCCCTGGGCACATCCTTTTTCCATTTTCCCTGGGAAAGAAAACTCAGCAGTCCAGGTTCCTGATGTCAGTTGGTAGGGCTCCCTTGGGTCTATCAGGGCAGCACAAGTTTGAGGTGGGGACAACTTTGGTGTGGGGTCCATCCTTCGATATAAGCATTTTTTGCAGTCAGGGCCAGGGGCCCCTGGGCACATCCTTTGGCCATTTTCCCTGGGAAAGAAAACTCAGCAGTCCAGGTTCCTGATGTCAGTTTGTAGGGCTCCCTTGGGTCTATCAGGGCAGCACAAGTTTGAGGTGGGGACAACTTCGGTGTGGGGTGCATCCTTCGATATAAGGATCTTTTGCAGTCAGGGCCAGGGGACCCCGGGCACAACCTTTGGCCATTTTCCCTGGGAAAGAAAACTCAGCAGTCCAGGTTCCTGATGTCATTTTGTAGGGCTCCCTTGGGTCTATCAGGGCAGCACAAGTTTGAGGTGGTGACAACTTCGGTGTGGGGTCCATCCTTCGATATAAGGATTCTTTGCAGTGAGGTCCCAGCCCAGGGCCAGGGGCCCCTGGGCACATCCTTTTTCCATTTTCCCTGGGAAAGAAAACTCAGCAGTCCAGGTTCCTGATGTCAGTTTGTAGGGCTCCCTTGGGTCTCTCAGGGCAGCACTAGTTTGAGGTGGGGACAACTTCGGTGTGGGGTGCATCCTTCGATATAAGGATTCTTTGCAGTCAGGTCCAGCCCAGGGCCGGGGGCCCCTGGGCACATCCTTTTTCCATTTTCCCAAGGAAAGAAAACTCAGCAGTCCAGGTTCCTGATGTCAGTTTGTAGGGCTCCCTTGGGTCTATCAGGGCAGCACAAGTTTGAGGTGGGGACAACTTCGGTGTGGGGTCCATCCTTCGATATAAGGATTCTTTGCAGTCAGGGCCAGGGGCCCCTGGGCACATCCTTTTTCCATTTTCCCTGGGAAAGGAAACTCAGCAGTCCAGGTTCCTTGAATCAGTTTGTAGGGCTCCCTTGGGTCTATCAGGGCAGCACAAGTTTGAGGTGGGGACTACTTCGGTCTGGGCTCCATTCTTCGATATAAGGATTCTTTGCAGTCAGGGCCAGGGGCCCCTGGGGACACCTTTTTTCCATTTTCCCTGGGAAAGAAAACTCAGCAGTCCAGGTTCCTGATGTCAGTTTGTAGGGCTCCCTTGGGTCTCTCAGGGCCGCGCAAGTTTGAGGTGGGGACAACTTCGGTGTGGGGTGCATCCTTCGATATAAGGATTCTTTGCAGAGATGCCCAGCCCAGGGCCGGGGGCCCCTGGGCAGATCCTTTTTCAATTTCCCCTGGGAAAGAAAACTCAGCAGTCCAGGTTCCTGATGTCAGTTTGTAGGGCTCCATTGGGTCTATCAGGGCAGCACAAGTTTGAGGTGGGGACAACTTCGGTGTGGTGTGCATCCTTCGATATAAGGATTTTTTGCAGTCAGGGCCTGGGGACCCCGGGTACAACCTTTAGCCATTTTCCCTGGGAAAGAAAACTCAGCAGTCCAGGTTCCTGATGTCAGTTTGTAGGGCTGCCTTGGGTGTATCAGGGCAGCACAAGTTTGATGTGGGGACAATTTTGGTGTGGGGTGCATCCTTCGATATAAGGATTTTTTGCAGTGAGGTCCCAGCCCAGGTTCAGGGGCTTCTGGGCACATCCTTTTTCCATTTTCCCTGGGAAAGAAAACTCAGCAGTCCAGGTTCCTGATGTCAGTTTGTAGGGCTCCCTTGGGTCTATCAGGGCAGCACAAGTTTGAGGTGGGGACAACTTTGGTGTGGGGTCCATCCTTCGATATAAGGATTTTTTGCAGTCAGCGCCAGGGGCCCCTGGGCACATCCTTTTTCCATTTTCCCTGGGAAAGAAAACTCAGCAGTCCAGGTTCCTGATGTCAGTTGGTAGGGCTCCCTTGGGTCTATCTGGGCAGCACAAGTTTGAGGTGGGGACAACTTCGGTGTGGGGTCCATCCTTCGATATAAGGATTCTTTGCAGTGAGGCCCCAGCCCAGGGCCAGGGGTCCCTGGGCACATCCTTTTTCCATTTTCCCTGGGAAAGAAAACTCAGCAGTCCAGGTTCCTGATGTCAGTTGGTAGGGCTCCCTTGGGTGTATCAGGGCAGCACAAGTTTGAGGTGGGAACAACTTCGGTCTGAGCTCCATCCTTCGATATAAGGATTTTTTGCAGTCAGGGCCAGGGGCCCCTGGGCACATCCTTTTTCGATTTCCCCCGGGAAATGAAACTCAGCAGTCCAGGTTCCTTGAGTCAGTTTGTAGGGCTCCCTTGGGTCTATCAGGGCAGCACAAGTTTGAGGTGGGGACAACTTCGGTCTGGACTCCATTCTTCGATATAAGGATTCTTTGCAGTCAGGGCCAGCGGCCCCTGGGCACATCCTTTTTCCATTTTCCCTGGGAAAGAAAACTCAGCAGTCCAGGTTCCTGATGTCAGTTTGTAGGGCTCCCTTGGGTCTATCAGGGCAGCACAAGTTTGAGGTGGGGACAACTTCGGTGTGGGGTCCATCCTTCGATATAAGGATTCTTTGCAGTGAGGTCCCAGCCCAGGGCCAGCGGCCCCTGGGCACATCCTTTTTCCATTTTCCCTGGGAAAGAAAACTCAGCAGTCCAGGTTCCTGATGTCAGTTTGTAGGGCTCCCTTGGGTCTATCAGGGCAGCACAAGTTTGAGGTGGGGACAACTTTGGTGTGGGGTCCATCCTTCGATATAAGGATTTTTTGCAGTCAGGGCCAGGGGCCCCTGGGCACATCCTTTTTCCATTTTCCCTGGGAAAGAAAACTCAGCAGTCCAGGTTCCTGATGTCAGTTGGTAGGGCTCCCTTGGGTCTATCAGGGCAGCACAAGTTTGAGGTGGGGACAACTTTGGTGTGGGGTCCATCCTTCGATATAAGGATTCTTTGCAGTGAGGTCCCAGCCCAGGGCCAGGGGTCCCTGGGCACATCCTTTTTCCATTTTCCCTGGGAAAGAAAACTCAGCAGTCCAGGTTCCTGATGTCAGTTTGTAGGGCTCCCTTGGGTGTATCAGGGCAGCACAAGTTTGAGGTGGGGACAACTTCGGTGTGGGGTCCATCCTTCGATATAAGGATTTTTTGCAGTCAGGGCCAGGGGCCCCTGGGCACATCCTTTTTCCATTTCCCCCGGGAAAGGAAACTCAGCAGTCCAGGTTCCTTGAGTCAGTTTGTAGGGCTCCCTTGGGTCTATCAGGGCAGCACAAGTTTGAGGTGGGGACAACTTCGGTGTGGGGTCCATCCTTCGATATAAGGATTCTTTGCAGTCAGGGCCAGGGGCCCCTGGGCACAACCTTTTTCCATTTTCCCTGGGAAAGGAAACTCAGCAGTCCAGGTTCCTGATGTCAGTTTGTAGGGCTCCCTTGGGTCTATCAGGGCAGCACAAGTTTGAGGTGGGGACAACTTCGGTGTGGGGTCCATCCTTCGATATAAGGATTCTTTGCAGTCAGGGCCCAGCCCAGTGCCAGAGGCCCCTGGGCACATCCTTTTTCCATTTTCCCTGGGAAAGAAAACTCAGCAGTCCAGGTTCCTGATGTCAGTTTGTAGGGCTCCCTTGGGTCTATCAGGGCAGTACAAGTTTGAGGTGGGGACAACTTCGGTGTGGGGTCCATCCTTCGATATAAGGATTTTTCGCAGTGAGGTCCCAGACCAGGGCCAGGGGCCCCTGGGCACATCCTTTTTCCATTTTCCCTGGGAAAGAAAACTCAGCAGTCCAGGTTCCTGATGTCAGTTGGTAGGGCTCCCTTGGGTCTATCAGGGCAGCACAAGTTTGAGGTGGGGACAACTTTGGTGTGGGGTCCATCCTTCGATATAAGGATTCTTTGCAGTGAGGTCCCAGCCCAGGGCCAGCGGCCCCTCGGCACATCCTTTTTCCATTTTCCCTGGGAAAGAAAACTCAGCAGTCCAGGTTCCTGATGTCAGTTTGTAGAGCTCCCTTGGGTCGATCAGGGCAGCACAAGTTTGAGGTGGGGACAACTTTGGTGTGGGGTCCATCCTTCGATATAAGGATTTTTTGCAGTCAGGGCCAGGGGCCCCTGGGCACATCCTTTTTCCATTTTCCCTGGGAAAGAAAACTCAGCAGTCCAGGTTCCTGATGTCAGTTTGTAGGGCTCCCTTGGGTCTATCAGGGCAGCACAAGTTTGAGGTGGGGACAACTTTGGTGTGGGGTCCATCCTTCGATATAAGGATTCTTTGCAGTGAGGTCCCAGCCCAGGGCCAGCGGCCCCTGGCACATCCTTTTTCCATTTTCCCTGGGAAAGAAAACTCAGCAGTCCAGGTTCCTGATGTCAGTTTGTAGGGCTCCCTTGGGTCGATCAGGGCAGCACAAGTTTGAGGTGGGGACAACTTTGGTGTGGGGTCCATCCTTCGATATAAGGATTTTTTGCAGTCAGGGCCAGGGGCCCCTGGGCACATCCTTTTTCCATTTTCCCTGGGAAAGAAAACTCAGCAGTCCAGGTTCCTGATGTCAGTTTGTAGGGCTCCCTTGGGTCTATCAGGGCAGCACAAGTTTGAGGTGGGGACAACTTCGGTGTGGGGTCCATCCTTCGATATAAGGATTCTTTGCAGTGAGGTCCCAGCCCAGGGCCAGCGGCCCCTGGGCACATCCTTTTTCCATTTTCCCTGGGAAAGAAAACTCAGCAGTCCAGGTTCCTGATGTCAGTTGGTAGGGCTCCCTTGGGTCTATCAGGGCAGCACAAGTTTGAGGTGGGGACAACTTCGGTGTGGGGTGCATCCTTCGATATAAGGATTCTTTGCAGTCAGGCCCAGCCCAGGGCCGGGGGCCCCTGGGCACATCCTTTTTCCATTTTGCCTGGGAAAGGAAACTCAGCAGTCCAGGTTCCTTGAGTCAGTTTGTAGGGCTCCCTTGCGTCTATCAGGGCAGCACAAGTTTGAGGTGGGGACAACTTCGGTCTGGACTCCATTCTTCGATATAAGAATTCTTTGCAGTCAGGGCCAGGGGCCCCTGGGCACAGCCTTTTTCCATTTTCCCAAGGAAAGAAAACTCAGCAGTCCAGGTTCCTGATGTCAGTTTGTAGGGCTCCCTTGGGTCTCTCAGGGCAGCACAAGTTTGAGGTGGGGACAACTTCGGTGTGGGGTCCATCCTTCGATATAAGGATCTTTTGCAGTCAGGGCCAGGAGACCCCGGGCACAACCTTTGGCCATTTTCCCTGGGAAAGAAAACTCAGCAGTCCAGGTTCCTGATGTCAGTTTGTAGGGCTCCCTTGGGTCTATCAGGGCAGCACAAGTTTGAGGTGGGGACAACTTCGGTGTGGGGTCCATCCTTCGATATAAGGATTCTTTGCAGTGAGGTCCCAGCCCAGGGCCAGGGGTCCCTGGGCACATCCTTTTTCCATTTTCCCTGGGAAAGAAAACTCAGCAGTCCAGGTTCCTGATGTCCGTTTGTAGGGCTCCCTTGGGTCTATCAGGGCAGCACAAGTTTGAGGTGGGGACAACTTTGGTGTGGTGTGCATCCTTCGATATAAGGATTTTTTGCAGTCAGGGCCTGGGGACCCCGGGTACAACCTTTAGCCATTTTCCCTGGGAAAGAAAACTCAGCAGTCCAGGTTCCTGATGTCAGTTTGTAGGGCTCCCTTGGGTCTATCAGGGCAGTACAAGTTTGAGGTGGGGACAACTTCGGTGTGGGGTCCATCCTTCGATATAAGGATTTTTTGCAGTGAGGTCCCAGACCAGGGCCAGGGGCCCCTGGGCACATCCTTTTTCCATTTTCCCTGGGAAAGAAAACTCAGCAGTCCAGGTTCCTGATGTCAGTTTGTAGGGCTCCCTTGGGTCTATCAGGGCAGCACAAGTTTGAGGTGGGGACAACTTCGGTGTGGGGTCCATCCTTCGATATATGGAATCTTTGCAGTCAGGGCCAGGGGCCCCTGGGCACATCCTTTTTCCATTTTCCCTGGGAAAATGAACACACAGCAGTCCAGGTTCCTGATGTCAGTTTGTAGGGCTCCCTTGGGTCTATCAGGGCAGCACAAGTTTGAGGTGGGGACAACTTCGGTCTGGGCTCCATCCTTCGATATAAGGATTTTTTGCAGTCAGGGCCAGGGGACCCCGGACACAACCTTTGGCCATTTTCCCTGGGAAAGAAAACTCACCAGTCCAGGTTCCTGATGTCAGTTTGTAGGGCTGCCTTGGGTCTATCAGGGCAGCACAAGTTTGAGGTGGGGACAACTTTGGTGTGGGGTCCATCCTTCGATATAAGGATTTTTTGCAGTGAGGTCCCAGACCAGGGCCAGGGGCCCCTGGGCACATCCTTTTTCCATTTTCCCTGGGAAAGAAAACTCAGCAGTCCAGGTTCCTGATGTCAGTTGGTAGGGCTCCCTTGGGTGTATCAGGGCAGCAAAATGTGAGGTGGGGACAACTTTGGTGTGGGGTCCATCCTTCGATATAAGGATTTTTTGCAGTCAGGGCCCAGCCCAGTGCCAGAGGCCCCTGGACACATCCTTTTTCCATTTTCCCTGATAAAGAAAACTCAGCAGTCCAGGTTCCTGATGTCAGTTTGTAGGGCTCCCTTGGGTCTATCAGGGCAGCACAAGTTTGAGGTGGGGACAATTTTGGTGTGGGGTCCACCCTTCGATATAAGGATTTTTTGCAGTCAGGGCCAGGGGCCCCTGGGCACATCCTTTTTCCATTTTCCCTGGGAAAGAAAACTCAGCAGTCCAGGTTCCTGATGTCAGTTTGTAGGGCTCCCTTGGGTCTATCAGGGCAGCACAAGTTAGAGGTGGGGACAACTTCGGTGTGGGGTGCATCCTTCGATATAAGGATCTTTTGCAGTCAGGGCCAGGGGACCCCGGGCACAACCTTTTTCCATTTTCCCTGGGAAAGAAAACTCAGCAGTCCAGGTTCCTGATGTCAGTTTGTAGGGCTCCCTTGGGTCTATCAGGGCAGCACAACTTTGAGGTGGTGACAACTTCGGTGTGGGGTCCATCCTTCGATATAAGGATTCTTTGCAGTGAGGTCCCAGCCCAGGGCCAGGGGTCCCTGGGCACATCCTTTTTCCATTTTCCCTGGGAAAGAAAACTCAGCAGTCCAGGTTCCTGATGTCAGTTTGTAGGGCTCCCTTGGGTCTATCAGTGCAGCACAAGTTTGAGGTGGGGACAACTTCGGTGTGGGGTCCATCCTTCGATATATGGAATCTTTGCAGTCAGGGCCAGGGGTCCCTGGGCACATCCTATGTCCATTTTCCCTGGGAAAGAAAACTCAGCAGTCCAGGTTCCTGATGTCGGTTGGCAGGGCTCCCTTGGGTGTATCAGGGCAGCACAAATTTGAGGTGGGGACAATTTTGGTGTGGGGTCCATCCTTCGATATAAGGATTTTTTGCAGTCAGGGCCCAGACAAGTGCCAGAGGCCCCTGGGCACATCCTTTTTCCATTTTCCCTGGGAAAGATAACTCAGCAGTCCAGGTTCCTGATGTCAGTTTGTAGGGCTCCCTTGGGTCGATCAGGGCAGCACAAGTTTGAGGTGGGGACAACTTCGGTGTGGGGTCCATCCTTCGATATAAGGATTCTTTGCAGTCAGGGCCAGGGGCCCCTGGGCACATCCTTTTTACATTTCCCTCGGGAAAGAAAACTCAGCAGTCCAGGTTCCTGATGTCAGTTTGTAGGGCTCCCTTGGGTCTATCAGGGCAGCACAAATTTGAGGTGGGGACAACTTCGATCTCGGGTCCATCCTTCGATATAAGAATTCTTTGCAGTCAGGGCCAGGGGCCCCTGGGCACATCCTTTTTCCATTTTCCCTGGGAAAGAAAACTCAGCAGTCCAGGTTCCTTGAGTCACTTTGTAGGGCTCCCTTGGGTCTATCAGTGCAGCACAAGTTTGAGGTGGGGACAACTTCGCTGTGTGGTCCACCCTTCGATATATGGATTCTTTGCAGTGAGGTCCCAGCCCAGGGCCAGGGGCCCCTGGGCACATCCTTTTTGCATTTTCCCTGGGAAAGAAAACTCAGCAGTCCAGGTTCCTGATGTCAGTTTGTAGGGCTCCCTTGGGTCTATCAGGGCAGCACAAGTTTGAGGTGGGGACAATTTCGGTGTGGGGTGCATCCTTCGATATAAGGATTCTTTGCAGTCAGGGCCAGGGGCCCCTGGGCACATCCTTTTTCCATTTCCCCTGGGAAAGAAAACTCAGCAGTCCAGGTTCCTGATGTCAGTTTGTAGGGCTCCCTTGGGTCTATCAGGGCAGCACAAGTTTGAGGTGGGGACAACTTTGGTGTGGGGTCCATCCTTCGATATAAGGATTCTTTGCAGTGAGGCCCCAGCCCAGGGCCAGGGGTCCCTGGGCACATCCTATTTCCATTTTCCCTGGGAAAGAAAACTCAGCAGTCCAGGTTCCTGATGTCAGTTGGTAGGGCTCCCTTGGGTGTATCAGGGCAGCAAAATTTGAGGTGGGGACAACTTTGGTGTGGGGTCCATCCTTCGATATAAGGATTTTTTGCAGTCAGGGCCCAGCCCAGTGCCAGAGGCCCCTGGACACATCCTTTTTCCATTTTCCCTGATAAAGAAAACTCAGCAGTCCAGGTTCCTGATGTCAGTTTGTAGGGCTCCCTTGGGTGTATCAGGGCAGCACAAGTTTGAGGTGGGGACAATTTTGGTGTGGGGTCCATCCTTCGATATAAGGATTTTTTGCAGTCAGGGCCAGGGGCCCCTGGGCACATCCTTTTTCCATTTTCCCTGGGAAAGAAAACTCAGCAGTCCAGGTTCCTGATGTCAGTTTGTAGGGCTCCCTTGGGTCTATCAGGGCAGCACAACTTTGAGGTGGTGACAACTTCGGTGTGGGGTCCATCCTTCGATATAAGGATTCTTTGCAGTGAGGTCCCAGCCCAGGGCCAGGGGTCCCTGGGCACATCCTTTTTCCATTTTCCCTGGGAAAGAAAACTCAGCAGTCCAGGTTCCTGATGTCAGTTTGTAGGGCTCCCTTGGGTCTATCAGTGCAGCACAAGTTTGAGGTGGGGACAACTTCGGTGTGGGGTCCATCCTTCGATATATGGAATCTTTGCAGTCAGGGCCAGGGGTCCCTGGGCACATCCTATGTCCATTTTCCCTGGGAAAGAAAACTCAGCAGTCCAGGTTCCTGATGTCGGTTGGCAGGGCTCCCTTGGGTGTATCAGGGCAGCAAAATTTGAGGTGGGGACAATTTTGGTGTGGGGTCCATCCTTCGATATAAGGATTTTTTGCAGTCAGGGCCCAGCCCAGTGCCAGAGGCCCCTGGGCACATCCTTTTTCCATTTTCCCTGGGAAAGAAAACTCAGCAGTCCAGGTTCCTGATGTCAGTTTGTAGGGCTCCCTTGGGTCTCTCAGGGCAGCACAAGTTTGAGGTGGGGACAACTTCGGTGTGGGGTCCATCCTTCGATATAAGGATTCTTTGCAGTCAGGCCCAGGGGCCCCTGGGCACATCCTTTTTACATTTCCCTCGGGAAAGAAAACTCAGCAGTCCAGGTTCCTGATGTCAGTTTGTAGGGCTCCCTTGGGTCTATCAGGGCAGCACAAATTTGAGGTGGGGACAACTTCGATCTCGGGTCCATCCTTCGATATAAGAATTCTTTGCAGTCAGGGCCAGGGGCCCCTGGGCACATCCTTTTTCCATTTTCCCTGGGAAAGAAAACTCAGCAGTCCAGGTTCCTTGAGTCACTTTGTAGGGCTCCATTGGGTCTATCAGTGCAGCACAAGTTTGAGGTGGGGACAACTTCGGTGTGGGGTCCACCCTTCGATATATGGATTCTTTGCAGTGAGGTCCCAGACCAGGGCCAGGGGCCCCTGGGCACATCCTTTTTGCATTTTCCCTGGGAAAGAAAACTCAGCAGTCCAGGTTCCTGATGTCAGTTTGTAGGGCTCCCTTGGGTCTATCAGGGCAGCACAAGTTTGAGGTGGGGACAACTTTGGTGTGGGGTCCATCCTTCGATATAAGGATTTTTTGCAGTCAGGGCCCAGCCCAGTGCCAGAGGCCCCTGGGCACATCCTTTTTCCATTTTCCCTGGAAAAGAAAACTCAGCAGTCCAGGTTCCTGATGTCAGTTTGTAGGGCTCCCTTGGGTCTATCAGGGCAGCACAAGTTTGAGGTGGGGACAATTTCGGTGTGGGGTGCATCCTTCGATATAAGGATTCTTTGCAGTCAGGGCCAGGGGCCCCTGGGCACATCCTTTTTCCATTTTCCCTGGGAAACAAAACTCAGCAGTCCAGGTTCCTGATGTCAGTTTGTAGGGCTCCCTTGGGTCTATCAGGGCAGCACAAGTTTGAGGTGGGGACAACTTTGGTGTGGGGTCCATCCTTCGATATAAGGATTCTTTGCAGTCAGGCCCAGCCCAGGGCCGGGGGCCCCTTGGGCACATCCTTTTTCCATTTCCCCTGGGAAAGAAAACTCAGCAGTCCAGGTTCCTGATGTCAGTTTGTAGGGCTCCCTTGGGTCTATCAGTGCAGCACAAGTTTGAGGTGGGGACAACTTCGGTGTGGGGTCCATCCTTCGATATAAGGATTCTTTGCAGTGAGGTCCCAGCCCAGGGCCAGGGGCCCCTGGGCACATCCTTTTTCCATTTTCCCTGGGAAAGAAAACTCAGCAGTCCAGGTTCCTGTTGTCTTTTTGTAGGGCTCCCTTCGGTCTCTCATGGCAGCACAAGTTTGAGGTGGGGACAACTTCGGTGTGGGGTCCATCCTTCGATATAAGGATTCTTTGCAGTCAGGCCCAGCCCAGGGCCGGGGGCCCCTTGGGCACATCCTTTTTCCATTTCCCCTGGGAAAGAAAACTCAGCAGTCCAGGTTCCTGATGTCAGTTTGTAGGGCTCCCTTGGGTCTATCAGGGCAGCACAAGTTTGAGGGGGGACAACTTCGGTCTGGGCTCCATCCTTCGATATAAGGATTTTTTGCAGTCAGGGCCAGGGGCCCCTGGGCACATCCTTTTTCCATTTTCCCTGGAAAAGAAAACTCAGCAGTCCAGGTTCCTGATGTCAGTTTGTAGGGCTCCCTTGGGTCTATCAGGGCAGCACAAGTTTGAGGTGGGGACAACTTTGGTGTGGGGTCCATCCTTCGATATAAGGATTCTTTGCAGTGAGGCCCCAGCCCAGGGCCAGGGGTCCCTGGGCACATCCTATTTCCATTTTCCCTGGGAAAGAAAACTCAGCAGTCCAGGTTCCTGATGTCAGTTGGTAGGGCTCCCTTGGGTGTATCAGGGCAGCAAAATTTGAGGTGGGGACAACTTTGGTGTGGGGTCCATCCTTCGATATAAGGATTTTTTGCAGTCAGGGCCCAGCCCAGTGCCAGAGGCCCCTGGACACATCCTTTTTCCATTTTCCCTGATAAAGAAAACTCAGCAGTCCAGGTTCCTGATGTCAGTTTGTAGGGCTCCCTTGGGTCTATCAGGGCAGCACAAGTTTGAGGTGGGGACAATTTTGGTGTGGGGTCCATCCTTCGATATAAGGATTTTTTGCAGTCAGGGCCAGGGGCCCCTGGGCACATCCTTTTTCCATTTTCCCTGGGAAAGAAAACTCAGCAGTCCAGGTTCCTGATGTCAGTTTGTAGGGCTCCCTTGGGTCTATCAGGGCAGCACAAGTTTGAGGTGGGGACAACTTCGGTGTGGGGTGCATCCTTCGATATAAGGATCTTTTGCAGTCAGGGCCAGGGGACCCCGGGCACAACCTTTGGCCATTTTCCCTGGGAAAGAAAACTCAGCAGTCCAGGTTCCTGATGTCAGTTTGTAGGGCTCCCTTGGGTCTATCAGGGCAGCACAACTTTGAGGTGGTGACAACTTCGGTGTGGGGTCCATCCTTCGATATAAGGATTCTTTGCAGTGAGGTCCCAGCCCAGGGCCAGGGGTCCCTGGGCACATCCTTTTTCCATTTTCCCTGGGAAAGAAAACTCAGCAGTCCAGGTTCCTGATGTCAGTTTGTAGGGCTCCCTTGGGTCTATCAGTGCAGCACAAGTTTGAGGTGGGGACAACTTCGGTGTGGGGTCCATCCTTCGATATATGGAATCTTTGCAGTCAGGGCCAGGGGTCCCTGGGCACATCCTATGTCCATTTTCCCTGGGAAAGAAAACTCAGCAGTCCAGGTTCCTGATGTCGGTTGGCAGGGCTCCCTTGGGTGTATCAGGGCAGCACAAATTTGAGGTGGGGACAATTTTGGTGTGGGGTCCATCCTTCGATATAAGGATTTTTTGCAGTCAGGGCCCAGCCCAGTGCCAGAGGCCCCTGGGCACATCCTTTTTCCATTTTCCCTGGGAAAGAAAACTCAGCAGTCCAGGTTCCTGATGTCAGTTTGTAGGGCTCCCTTGGGTCTCTCAGGGCAGCACAAGTTTGAGGTGGGGACAACTTCGGTGTGGGGTCCATCCTTCGATATAAGGATTCTTTGCAGTCAGGGCCAGGGGCCCCTGGGCACATCCTTTTTACATTTCCCTCGGGAAAGAAAACTCAGCAGTCCAGGTTCCTGATGTCAGTTTGTAGGGCTCCCTTGGGTCTATCAGGGCAGCACAAATTTGAGGTGGGGACAACTTCGATCTCGGGTCCATCCTTCGATATAAGAATTCTTTGCAGTCAGGGCCAGGGGCCCCTGGGCACATCCTTTTTCCATTTTCCCTGGGAAAGAAAACTCAGCAGTCCAGGTTCCTGATGTCAGTTTGTAGGGCTCCCTTGGGTCTATCAGGGCAGCACAAGTTTGAGGTGGGGACAACTTCGGTGTGGGGTGCATCCTTCGATATAAGGATCTTTTGCAGTCAGGGCCAGGGGACCCCGGGCACAACCTTTGGCCATTTTCCCTGGGAAAGAAAACTCAGCAGTCCAGGTTCCTGATGTCAGTTTGTAGGGCTCCCTTGGGTCTATCAGGGCAGCACAACTTTGAGGTGGTGACAACTTCGGTGTGGGGTCCATCCTTCGATATAAGGATTCTTTGCAGTGAGGTCCCAGCCCAGGGCCAGGGGTCCCTGGGCACATCCTTTTTCCATTTTCCCTGGGAAAGAAAACTCAGCAGTCCAGGTTCCTGATGTCAGTTTGTAGGGCTCCCTTGGGTCTATCAGTGCAGCACAAGTTTGAGGTGGGGACAACTTCGGTGTGGGGTCCATCCTTCGATATATGGAATCTTTGCAGTCAGGGCCAGGGGTCCCTGGGCACATCCTATGTCCATTTTCCCTGGGAAAGAAAACTCAGCAGTCCAGGTTCCTGATGTCGGTTGGCAGGGCTCCCTTGGGTGTATCAGGGCAGCACAAATTTGAGGTGGGGACAATTTTGGTGTGGGGTCCATCCTTCGATATAAGGATTTTTTGCAGTCAGGGCCCAGCCCAGTGCCAGAGGCCCCTGGGCACATCCTTTTTCCATTTTCCCTGGGAAAGAAAACTCAGCAGTCCAGGTTCCTGATGTCAGTTTGTAGGGCTCCCTTGGGTCTCTCAGGGCAGCACAAGTTTGAGGTGGGGACAACTTCGGTGTGGGGTCCATCCTTCGATATAAGGATTCTTTGCAGTCAGGGCCAGGGGCCCCTGGGCACATCCTTTTTACATTTCCCTCGGGAAAGAAAACTCAGCAGTCCAGGTTCCTGATGTCAGTTTGTAGGGCTCCCTTGGGTCTATCAGGGCAGCACAAATTTGAGGTGGGGACAACTTCGATCTCGGGTCCATCCTTCGATATAAGAATTCTTTGCAGTCAGGGCCAGGGGCCCCTGGGCACATCCTTTTTCCATTTTCCCTGGGAAAGAAAACTCAGCAGTCCAGGTTCCTTGAGTCACTTTGTAGGGCTCCCTTGGGTCTATCAGTGCAGCACAAGTTTGAGGTGGGGACAACTTCGGTGTGGGGTCCACCCTTCGATATATGGATTCTTTGCAGTGAGGTCCCAGACCAGGGCCAGGGGCCCCTGGGCACATCCTTTTTGCATTTTCCCTGGGAAAGAAAACTCAGCAGTCCAGGTTCCTGATGTCAGTTTGTAGGGCTCCCTTGGGTCTATCAGGGCAGCACAAGTTTGAGGTGGGGACAACTTTGGTGTGGGGTCCATCCTTCGATATAAGGATTTTTTGCAGTCAGGGCCCAGCCCAGTGCCAGAGGCCCCTGGGCACATCCTTTTTCCATTTTCCCTGGAAAAGAAAACTCAGCAGTCCAGGTTCCTGATGTCAGTTTGTAGGGCTCCCTTGGGTCTATCAGGGCAGCACAAGTTTGAGGTGGGGACAATTTCGGTGTGGGGTGCATCCTTCGATATAAGGATTCTTTGCAGTCAGGGCCAGGGGCCCCTGGGCACATCCTTTTTCCATTTTCCCTGGGAAACAAAACTCAGCAGTCCAGGTTCCTGATGTCAGTTTGTAGGGCTCCCTTGGGTCTATCAGGGCAGCACAAGTTTGAGGTGGGGACAACTTTGGTGTGGGGTCCATCCTTCGATATAAGGATTCTTTGCAGTCAGGCCCAGCCCAGGGCCGGGGGCCCCTTGGGCACATCCTTTTTCCATTTCCCCTGGGAAAGAAAACTCAGCAGTCCAGGTTCCTGATGTCAGTTTGTAGGGCTCCCTTGGGTCTATCAGTGCAGCACAAGTTTGAGGTGGGGACAACTTCGGTGTGGGGTCCATCCTTCGATATAAGGATTCTTTGCAGTGAGGTCCCAGCCCAGGGCCAGGGGCCCCTGGGCACATCCTTTTTCCATTTTCCCTGGGAAAGAAAACTCAGCAGTCCAGGTTCCTGATGTCAGTTTGTAGGGCTCCCTTGGGTCTATCAGGGCAGCACAAGTTTGAGGTGGGGACAACTTCGGTGTGGGGTCCATCCTTCGATATAAGGATTTTTTGCAGTCAGGGCCAGGGGCCCCTTGGGTACATCCTTTTTCCATTTTCCCTGGGAAAGAACACTCAGCAGTCCAGTTTCCTGATGTCAGTTTGTAGGGCTCCCTTGGGTCTATCAGGGCAGCACAAGTTTGAGGTGGGGACAACTTCGGTGTGGGGTCCATCCTTCGATATAAGGATTCCTTGCAGTCAGGGTCAGGGGCCCCTGGGCACATCCTTTTTCCATTTTCCCTGGGAAAGAAAACTCAGCAGTCCAGGTTCCTGATGTCAGTTTGTAGGGCTCCCTTGGGTCTATCAGGGCAGCACAAGTTTGAGGTGGGGACAACTTCGGTGTGGGGTCCATCCTTCGATATAAGGATTTTTTGCAGTCAGGGCCAGGGGCCCCTGGGCACATCCTTTTTCCATTTTCCCTGGGAAAGAAAACTCAGCAGTCCAGGTTCCTGATGTCAGTTGGTAGGGCTCCCTTGAGTGTATCAGGGCAGCACAAATTTGAGGTGGGGACAACTTTGGTGTGGGGTGCATCCTTCGATATAAGGATTCTTTGCAGTCAGGCCCAGGGGCCCCTGGGCACATCCTTTTTCCATTTTCCCTGGGAAAGAAAACTCAGCAGTCCAGGTTCCTGATGTCAGTTTGTAGGGCTCCCTTGGGTCTATCAGTGCAGCACAAGTTTGAGGTGGGGACAACTTCGGTGTGGGGTGCATCCTTCGATATAAGGATTCTTTGCAGTCAGGCCCAGCCTAGGGCCAGGGGCCCCTGGGCACATCCTTTTTCCATTTCCCCTGGGAAAGAAAACTCAGCAGTCCAGGTTCCTTGAGTCAGTTTGTAGGGCTCCCTTGGGTCTATCAGGGCAGCACAAGTTTGAGGTGGGGACAACTTCGGTGTGGGGTCCATCCTTCGATATAAGGATTTTTGGCAGTCAGGGCCAGGGGCCCCTGGGCACATCCTTTTTCCATTTCCACCGGGAAAGGAAACTCAGCAGTCCAGGTTCCTGATGTCAGTTTGTAGGGCTCCCTTGGGTCTATCAGTGCAGCACAAGTTTGAGGTGGGGACAACTTTGGTGTGGGGTCCATCCTTCGATATAAGGATTCTTTGCAGTGAGGTCCCAGCCCAGGGCCAGGGGCCCCTGGGCACATCCTTTTTCCATTTTCCCTGGGAAAGAAAACTCAGCAGTCCAGGTTCCTGATGTCAGTTTGTAGGGCTCCCTTGGGTGTATCAGGGCAGCACAAGTTTGAGGTGGGGACAACTTTGGTGTGGGGTCCATCCTTCGATATAAGGATTCTTTGCAGTCAGGGCCAGGGGCCCCTGGGCACATCCTTTTTCCATTTTCCCTGGGAAAGAAAACTCAGCAGTCCAGGTTCCTGTTGTCTGTTTGTAGGGCTCCCTTCGGTCTCTCATGGCAGCACAAGTTTGAGGTGGGGACAACTTCGGTGTGGGGTCCATCATTCGATATAAGGATTCTTTGCAGTCAGGGCCAGGGGCCCCTGGGCACATCCTTTTTCCATTTTCCCTGGGAAAGAAAACTCAGCAGTCCAGGTTCCTGATGTCAGTTTGTAGGGCTCCCTTGGGTCTATCAGGGCAGCACAAGTTTGAGGTGGGGACAACTTCGGTGTGGGGTCCATCCTTCGATATAAGGATTTTTTGCAGTCAGGGCCAGGGGCCCCTTGGGTACATCCTTTTTCCATTTTCCCTGGGAAAGAACACTCAGCAGTCCAGTTTCCTGATGTCAGTTTGTAGGGCTCCCTTGGGTCTATCAGGGCAGCACAAGTTTGAGGTGGGGACAACTTCGGTGTGGGGTCCATCCTTCGATATAAGGATTCCTTGCAGTCAGGGTCAGGGGCCCCTGGGCACATCCTTTTTCCATTTTCCCTGGGAAAGAAAACTCAGCAGTCCAGGTTCCTGATGTCAGTTTGTAGGGCTCCCTTGGGTCTATCAGGGCAGCACAAGTTTGAGGTGGGGACAACTTCGGTGTGGGGTCCATCCTTCGATATAAGGATTTTTTGCAGTCAGGGCCAGGGGCCCCTGGGCACATCCTTTTTCCATTTTCCCTGGGAAAGAAAACTCAGCAGTCCAGGTTCCTGATGTCAGTTGGTAGGGCTCCCTTGAGTGTATCAGGGCAGCACAAATTTGAGGTGGGGACAACTTTGGTGTGGGGTGCATCCTTCGATATAAGGATTCTTTGCAGTCAGGCCCAGGGGCCCCTGGGCACATCCTTTTTCCATTTTCCCTGGGAAAGAAAACTCAGCAGTCCAGGTTCCTGATGTCAGTTTGTAGGGCTCCCTTGGGTCTATCAGTGCAGCACAAGTTTGAGGTGGGGACAACTTCGGTGTGGGGTGCATCCTTCGATATAAGGATTCTTTGCAGTCAGGCCCAGCCTAGGGCCAGGGGCCCCTGGGCACATCCTTTTTCCATTTCCCCTGGGAAAGAAAACTCAGCAGTCCAGGTTCCTTGAGTCAGTTTGTAGGGCTCCCTTGGGTCTATCAGGGCAGCACAAGTTTGAGGTGGGGACAACTTCGGTGTGGGGTCCATCCTTCGATATAAGGATTTTTGGCAGTCAGGGCCAGGGGCCCCTGGGCACATCCTTTTTCCATTTCCACCGGGAAAGGAAACTCAGCAGTCCAGGTTCCTGATGTCAGTTTGTAGGGCTCCCTTGGGTCTATCAGTGCAGCACAAGTTTGAGGTGGGGACAACTTTGGTGTGGGGTCCATCCTTCGATATAAGGATTCTTTGCAGTGAGGTCCCAGCCCAGGGCCAGGGGCCCCTGGGCACATCCTTTTTCCATTTTCCCTGGGAAAGAAAACTCAGCAGTCCAGGTTCCTGATGTCAGTTTGTAGGGCTCCCTTGGGTGTATCAGGGCAGCACAAGTTTGAGGTGGGGACAACTTTGGTGTGGGGTCCATCCTTCGATATAAGGATTCTTTGCAGTCAGGGCCAGGGGCCCCTGGGCACATCCTTTTTCCATTTTCCCTGGGAAAGAAAACTCAGCAGTCCAGGTTCCTGATGTCAGTTTGTAGGGCTCCCTTGGGTCTATCAGGGCAGCACAAGTTTGAGGTGGGGACAACTTCGGTGTGGGGTGCATCCTTCGATATAAGGATTTTTTGCAGTCAGGGCCCAGCCCAGTGCCAGAGGCCCCTGGGCACATCCTTTTTCCATTTTCCCTGGGAAAGAAAACTCAGCAGTCCAGGTTCCTGATGTCAGTTTGTAGGGCTGCCTTGGGTCTCTCAGAGCAGCACAAGTTTGAGGTGGGGACAACTTCGGTGTGGGGTCCATCCTTGAATATAAGGATTCTTTGCAGTGAGGCACAAGCCCAGGGCCAGGGGCCCCTGGGCACATCCTTTTTCCATTTTCCCTGGGAAAATGAACACACAGCAGTCCAGGTTCCTGATGTCAGTTTGTAGGGCTCCCTTGGGTCTATCAGGGCAGCACAAGTTTGAGGTGGGGACAACTTTGGTCTCGGGTCCATCCTTCGATATAAGGATTCTTTGCAGTCAGGGCCTGGGGACCCCGGGTACAACCTTTAGCCATTTTCCCTGGGAAAGAAAACTCAGCAGTCCAGGTTCCTGATGTCAGTTTGTAGGGCTCCCTTGGGTCTATCAGGGCAGCACAAATTTGAGGTGGGGACAACTTCGATCTCGGGTCCATCCTTCGATATAAGAATTCTTTGCAGTCAGGGCCAGGGGCCCCTGGGCACATCCTTTTTCCATTTTCCCTGGGAAAGAAAACTCAGCAGTCCAGGTTCCTTGAGTCACTTTGTAGGGCTCCCTTGGGTCTATCAGGGCAGCACAAGTTTGAGGTGGGGACAACTTCGGTGTGGGGTCCATCCTTCGATATAAGGATTTTTTGCAGTCAGGGCCAGGGGCCCCTGGGCACATCCTTTTTCCATTTTCCCTGGGAAAGAAAACTCAGCAGTCCAGGTTCCTGATGTCAGTTTGTAGGGCTCCCTTGGGTCTATCAGGGCAGCACAAGTTTGAGGTGGGGACAACTTCGGTGTGGGGTCCATCCTTCGATATATGGATTCCTTGCAGTGAGGCACAAGGGCACACACTTTTTCCATTTTCCCTGGGAAAGAAAACTCAGCAGTCCAGGTTCCTGATGTCAGTTTGTAGGGCTCCCTTGGGTCTATCAGGGCAGCACAAGTTTGAGGTGGGGACAACTTCGGTGTGGGGTCCACCCTTCGATATATGGATTCTTTGCAGTGAGGTCCCAGACCAGGGCCAGGGGCCCCTGGGCACATCCTTTTTCCATTTTCCCTGGGAAAGAAAACTCAGCAGTCCAGGTTCCTGATGTCCGTTTGTAGGGCTCCCTTGGGTGTCTCAGGACAGCACAAGTTTGAGGTGGGGACAACTTCGGTGTGGGGTCCATCCTTCGATATAAGGATTCTTTGCAGTGAGGTCCCAGCCCAGGGCCGGGGGCCCCTTGGGCACATCCTTTTTCCATTTCCCCTGGGAAAGAAAACTCAGCAGTCCAGGTCCCTTGAGTCAGTTTGTAGGGCTCCCTTGGGTCTATCAGGGCAACACAAGTTTGAGGTGGGGACAACTTTGGTGTGGGGTCCATCCTTCGATATAAGGATTTTTTGCAGTCAGGGCCAGGGGCCCCTGGGCACATCCTTTTTCCATTTTCCCTGGGAAAGAAAACTCAGCAGTCCAGGTTCCTGATGTCAGTTTGTAGGGCTCCCTTGGGTCTATCAGTGCAGCACAAGTTTGAGGTGGGGACAACTTCGGTGTGGGCTCCATCCTTCGATATAAGGATTCTTTGCAGTCAGGGCCAGGGGCCCCTGGGCACATTCTTTTTCCATTTTCCCTGGGAAAGAAAACTCAGCAGTCCAGGTTCCTGATGTCAGTTTGTAGGGCTCCCTTCGGTCTCTCAGGGCAGCACAAGTTTGAGGTGGGGACAACTTCGGTGTGGGGTCCATCCTTCGATATAAGGATTCTTTGCAGAGAGGTCCCAGCCCAGGGCCAGGGGCCCCTGGGCACATCCTTTTTCCATTTTCCCTGGGAAAGAAAACTCAGCAGTCCAGGTTCCTGATGTCAGTTTGTAGGGCTCCCTTGGGTCTATCAGGGCAGCACAAGTTTGAGGTGGGGACAACTTTGGTCTCGGGTACATCCTTCGATATAAGGATTCTTTGCAGTCAGGGCCAGGGGCCCCTGGGCACAACCTTTTTCCATTTTCCCTGGGAAAGAAAACTCAGCAGTCCAGGTTCCTGATGTCAGTTGGTAGGGCTCCCTTGGGTCTATCAGGGCAGCACAAGTTTGAGGTGGGGACAACTTCGGTGTGGGGTCCATCCTTCGATATAAGGATTTTTTGAAGTCAGGGCCAGGGGCCCCTGGACACATCCTTTGGCCATTTTCCCTGGGAAAGAAAACTGAGCAGTCCAGGTTCCTGATGTCAGTTTGTAGGGCTCCCTTGGGTCTATCAGGGCAGCACAAGTTTGAGGTGGGGACAACTTCGGTGTGGGGTGCATCCATCGATATAAGAATTTTTTGCAGTGAGGTCCCTGCCCAGGGCCAGGGGCCCCTGGGCACATCCTTTTTCCATTTCCCCCGGGAAAGGAAACTCAGCAGTCCAGGTTCCTGATGTCAGTTTGTAGGGCTCCCTTGGGTCTATCAGGGCAGCACAAGTTTGAGGTGGGGACAACTTCGGTCTGGGCTCCATCCTTCGATATAAGAATTCTTTGCAGTCAGGGCCAGGGGCCCCTGGGCACATCCTTTTTCCATTTTCCCTGGGAAAGAAAACTCAGCAGTCCAGGTTCCTTGAGTCACTTTGTAGGGCTCCCTTGGGTCTATCAGTGCAGCACAAGTTTGAGGTGGGGACAACTTCGGTGTGGGGTCCACCCTTCGATATATGGATTCTTTGCAGTGAGGTCCCAGACCAGGGCCAGGGGCCCCTGGGCACATCCTTTTTCCATTTTCCCTGGGAAAGAAAACTCAGCAGTCCAGGTTCCTGATGTCAGTTTGTAGGGCTCCCTTGGGTCTATCAGGGCAGCACAAGTTTGAGGTGGGGACAACTTTGGTGTGGGGTCCATCCTTCGATATAAGGATTTTTTGCAGTCAGGGCCCAGCCCAGTGCCAGAGGCCCCTGGGCACATCCTTTTTCCATTTTCCCTGGAAAAGAAAACTCAGCAGTCCAGGTTCCTGATGTCAGTTTGTAGGGCTCCCTTGGGTCTATCAGGGCAGCACAAGTTTGAGGTGGGGACAATATTGGTGTGGGGTCCATCCTTCGATATAAGGATTCTTTGCAGTCAGGCCCAGCCCAGGGCCGGGGGCCCCTTGGGCACATCCTTTTTCCATTTCCCCTGGGAAAGAAAACTCAGCAGTCCAGGTTCCTGATGTCAGTTTGTAGGGCTCCCTTGGGTCTATGAGGGCAGCACAAGTTTGAGGTGGGGACAACTTTGGTGTGGGGTCCATCCTTCGATATAAGGATTTTTTGCAGTCAGGGCCAGGGGCCCCTGGGCACATCCTTTTTCCATTTTCCCTGGGAAAGAAAACTCAGCAGTCCAGGTTCCTGATGTCAGTTTGTAGGGCTCCCTTGGGTCTATCAGGCCAGCACAAGTTTGAGGTGGGGACAACTTCGGTGTGGGGTCCATCCTTCGATATAAGGATTCTTTGCAGTGAGGTCCCAGCCCAGGGCCAGGGGCCCCCGGGCACATCCTTTGGCAGTTTTCCCTGGGAAAGAAAACTCAGCAGTCCAGGTTCCTGATGTCAGTTTGTAGGGCTCCCTTGGGTCTATCAGGGCAGCACAAGTTTGAGGTGGGGACAACTTCGGTGTGGGGTCCATCCTTCGATATAAGGATTTTTTGCAGTCAGGGCCAGGGGCCCCTGGGCACATCCTTTTTCCATTTTCCCTGGGAAAGAAAACTCAGCAGTCCAGGTTCCTGATGTCAGTTGGTAGGGCTCCCTTGAGTGTATCAGGGCAGCACAAATTTGAGGTGGGGACAACTTCGGTGTGGGGTCCATCCTTCGATATAAGGATTCTTTGCAGTCAGGCCCAGGGGCCCCTGGGCACATCCTTTTTCCATTTTCCCTGGGAAAGAAAACTCAGCAGTCCAGGTTCCTGATGTCAGTTTGTAGGGCTCCCTTGGGTCTATCAGGGCAGCACAAGTTTGAGGTGGGGACAACTTCGGTGTGGGGTGCATCCTTCGATATAAGGATTCTTTGCAGTCAGGCCCAGCCTAGGGCCAGGGGCCCCTGGGCACATCCTTTTTCCATTTCCCCTGGGAAAGAAAACTCAGCAGTCCAGGTTCCTTGAGTCAGTTTGTAGGGCTCCCTTGGGTCTATCAGGGCAGCACAAGTTTGAGGTGGGGACAACTTCGGTGTGGGGTCCATCCTTCGATATAAGGATTTTTTGCAGTCAGGGCCCAGCCCAGTGCCAGAGGCCCCTGGGCACATCCTTTTTCCATTTTCCCTGGAAAAGAAAACTCAGCAGTCCAGGTTCCTGATGTCAGTTTGTAGGGCTCCCTTGGGTCTATCAGGGCAGCACAAGTTTGAGGTGGGGACAATTTCGGTGTGGGGTGCATCCTTCGATATAAGGATTCTTTGCAGTCAGGGCCAGGGGCCCCTGGGCACATCCTTTTTCCATTTTCCCTGGGAAACAAAACTCAGCAGTCCAGGTTCCTGATGTCAGTTTGTAGGGCTCCCTTGGGTCTATCAGGGCAGCACAAGTTTGAGGTGGGGACAACTTTGGTGTGGGGTCCATCCTTCGATATAAGGATTCTTTGCAGTCAGGCCCAGCCCAGGGCCGGGGGCCCCTTGGGCACATCCTTTTTCCATTTCCCCTGGGAAAGAAAACTCAGCAGTCCAGGTTCCTGATGTCAGTTTGTAGGGCTCCCTTGGGTCTATCAGTGCAGCACAAGTTTGAGGTGGGGACAACTTCGGTGTGGGGTCCATCCTTCGATATAAGGATTCTTTGCAGTGAGGTCCCAGCCCAGGGCCAGGGGCCCCTGGGCACATCCTTTTTCCATTTTCCCTGGGAAAGAAAACTCAGCAGTCCAGGTTCCTGTTGTCTTTTTGTAGGGCTCCCTTCGGTCTCTCATGGCAGCACAAGTTTGAGGTGGGGACAACTTCGGTGTGGGGTCCATCCTTCGATATAAGGATTCTTTGCAGTCAGGCCCAGCCCAGGGCCGGGGGCCCCTTGGGCACATCCTTTTTCCATTTCCCCTGGGAAAGAAAACTCAGCAGTCCAGGTTCCTGATGTCAGTTTGTAGGGCTCCCTTGGGTCTATCAGGGCAGCACAAGTTTGAGGGGGGACAACTTCGGTCTGGGCTCCATCCTTCGATATAAGGATTTTTTGCAGTCAGGGCCAGGGGCCCCTGGGCACATCCTTTTTCCATTTTCCCTGGAAAAGAAAACTCAGCAGTCCAGGTTCCTGATGTCAGTTTGTAGGGCTCCCTTGGGTCTATCAGGGCAGCACAAGTTTGAGGTGGGGACAACTTTGGTGTGGGGTCCATCCTTCGATATAAGGATTCTTTGCAGTGAGGCCCCAGCCCAGGGCCAGGGGTCCCTGGGCACATCCTATTTCCATTTTCCCTGGGAAAGAAAACTCAGCAGTCCAGGTTCCTGATGTCAGTTGGTAGGGCTCCCTTGGGTGTATCAGGGCAGCAAAATTTGAGGTGGGGACAACTTTGGTGTGGGGTCCATCCTTCGATATAAGGATTTTTTGCAGTCAGGGCCCAGCCCAGTGCCAGAGGCCCCTGGACACATCCTTTTTCCATTTTCCCTGATAAAGAAAACTCAGCAGTCCAGGTTCCTGATGTCAGTTTGTAGGGCTCCCTTGGGTCTATCAGGGCAGCACAAGTTTGAGGTGGGGACAATTTTGGTGTGGGGTCCATCCTTCGATATAAGGATTTTTTGCAGTCAGGGCCAGGGGCCCCTGGGCACATCCTTTTTCCATTTTCCCTGGGAAAGAAAACTCAGCAGTCCAGGTTCCTGATGTCAGTTTGTAGGGCTCCCTTGGGTCTATCAGGGCAGCACAAGTTTGAGGTGGGGACAACTTCGGTGTGGGGTGCATCCTTCGATATAAGGATCTTTTGCAGTCAGGGCCAGGGGACCCCGGGCACAACCTTTGGCCATTTTCCCTGGGAAAGAAAACTCAGCAGTCCAGGTTCCTGATGTCAGTTTGTAGGGCTCCCTTGGGTCTATCAGGGCAGCACAACTTTGAGGTGGTGACAACTTCGGTGTGGGGTCCATCCTTCGATATAAGGATTCTTTGCAGTGAGGTCCCAGCCCAGGGCCAGGGGTCCCTGGGCACATCCTTTTTCCATTTTCCCTGGGAAAGAAAACTCAGCAGTCCAGGTTCCTGATGTCAGTTTGTAGGGCTCCCTTGGGTCTATCAGTGCAGCACAAGTTTGAGGTGGGGACAACTTCGGTGTGGGGTCCATCCTTCGATATATGGAATCTTTGCAGTCAGGGCCAGGGGTCCCTGGGCACATCCTATGTCCATTTTCCCTGGGAAAGAAAACTCAGCAGTCCAGGTTCCTGATGTCGGTTGGCAGGGCTCCCTTGGGTGTATCAGGGCAGCACAAATTTGAGGTGGGGACAATTTTGGTGTGGGGTCCATCCTTCGATATAAGGATTTTTTGCAGTCAGGGCCCAGCCCAGTGCCAGAGGCCCCTGGGCACATCCTTTTTCCATTTTCCCTGGGAAAGAAAACTCAGCAGTCCAGGTTCCTGATGTCAGTTTGTAGGGCTCCCTTGGGTCTCTCAGGGCAGCACAAGTTTGAGGTGGGGACAACTTCGGTGTGGGGTCCATCCTTCGATATAAGGATTCTTTGCAGTCAGGGCCAGGGGCCCCTGGGCACATCCTTTTTACATTTCCCTCGGGAAAGAAAACTCAGCAGTCCAGGTTCCTGATGTCAGTTTGTAGGGCTCCCTTGGGTCTATCAGGGCAGCACAAATTTGAGGTGGGGACAACTTCGATCTCGGGTCCATCCTTCGATATAAGAATTCTTTGCAGTCAGGGCCAGGGGCCCCTGGGCACATCCTTTTTCCATTTTCCCTGGGAAAGAAAACTCAGCAGTCCAGGTTCCTTGAGTCACTTTGTAGGGCTCCCTTGGGTCTATCAGTGCAGCACAAGTTTGAGGTGGGGACAACTTCGGTGTGGGGTCCACCCTTCGATATATGGATTCTTTGCAGTGAGGTCCCAGACCAGGGCCAGGGGCCCCTGGGCACATCCTTTTTGCATTTTCCCTGGGAAAGAAAACTCAGCAGTCCAGGTTCCTGATGTCAGTTTGTAGGGCTCCCTTGGGTCTATCAGGGCAGCACAAGTTTGAGGTGGGGACAACTTTGGTGTGGGGTCCATCCTTCGATATAAGGATTTTTTGCAGTCAGGGCCCAGCCCAGTGCCAGAGGCCCCTGGGCACATCCTTTTTCCATTTTCCCTGGAAAAGAAAACTCAGCAGTCCAGGTTCCTGATGTCAGTTTGTAGGGCTCCCTTGGGTCTATCAGGGCAGCACAAGTTTGAGGTGGGGACAATTTCGGTGTGGGGTGCATCCTTCGATATAAGGATTCTTTGCAGTCAGGGCCAGGGGCCCCTGGGCACATCCTTTTTCCATTTTCCCTGGGAAAGAAAACTCAGCAGTCCAGGTTCCTGATGTCAGTTTGTAGGGCTCCCTTGGGTCTATCAGGGCAGCACAAGTTTGAGGTGGGGACAACTTTGGTGTGGGGTCCATCCTTCGATATAAGGATTCTTTGCAGTCAGGCCCAGCCCAGGGCCGGGGGCCCCTTGGGCACATCCTTTTTCCATTTCCCCTGGGAAAGAAAACTCAGCAGTCCAGGTTCCTGATGTCAGTTTGTAGGGCTCCCTTGGGTCTATCAGTGCAGCACAAGTTTGAGGTGGGGACAACTTCGGTGTGGGGTCCATCCTTCGATATAAGGATTCTTTGCAGTGAGGTCCCAGCCCAGGGCCAGGGGCCCCTGGGCACATCCTTTTTCCATTTTCCCTGGGAAAGAAAACTCAGCAGTCCAGGTTCCTGTTGTCTGTTTGTAGGGCTCCCTTCGGTCTCTCATGGCAGCACAAGTTTGAGGTGGGGACAACTTCGGTGTGGGGTCCATCCTTCGATATAAGGATTCTTTGCAGTCAGGGCCAGGGGCCCCTGGGCACATCCTTTTTCCATTTTCCCTGGGAAAGAAAACTCAGCAGTCCAGGTTCCTGATGTCAGTTTGTAGGGCTCCCTTGGGTCTATCAGGGCAGCACAAGTTTGAGGTGGGGACAACTTCGGTGTGGGGTCCATCCTTCGATATAAGGATTTTTTGCAGTCAGGGCCAGGGGCCCCTTGGGTACATCCTTTTTCCATTTTCCCTGGGAAAGAACACTCAGCAGTCCAGTTTCCTGATGTCAGTTTGTAGGGCTCCCTTGGGTCTATCAGGGCAGCACAAGTTTGAGGTGGGGACAACTTCGGTGTGGGGTCCATCCTTCGATATAAGGATTCCTTGCAGTCAGGGTCAGGGGCCCCTGGGCACATCCTTTTTCCATTTTCCCTGGGAAAGAAAACTCAGCAGTCCAGGTTCCTGATGTCAGTTTGTAGGGCTCCCTTGGGTCTATCAGGGCAGCACAAGTTTGAGGTGGGGACAACTTCGGTGTGGGGTCCATCCTTCGATATAAGGATTTTTTGCAGTCAGGGCCAGGGGCCCCTGGGCACATCCTTTTTCCATTTTCCCTGGGAAAGAAAACTCAGCAGTCCAGGTTCCTGATGTCAGTTGGTAGGGCTCCCTTGAGTGTATCAGGGCAGCACAAATTTGAGGTGGGGACAACTTTGGTGTGGGGTGCATCCTTCGATATAAGGATTCTTTGCAGTCAGGCCCAGGGGCCCCTGGGCACATCCTTTTTCCATTTTCCCTGGGAAAGAAAACTCAGCAGTCCAGGTTCCTGATGTCAGTTTGTAGGGCTCCCTTGGGTCTATCAGTGCAGCACAAGTTTGAGGTGGGGACAACTTCGGTGTGGGGTGCATCCTTCGATATAAGGATTCTTTGCAGTCAGGCCCAGCCTAGGGCCAGGGGCCCCTGGGCACATCCTTTTTCCATTTCCCCTGGGAAAGAAAACTCAGCAGTCCAGGTTCCTTGAGTCAGTTTGTAGGGCTCCCTTGGGTCTATCAGGGCAGCACAAGTTTGAGGTGGGGACAACTTCGGTGTGGGGTCCATCCTTCGATATAAGGATTTTTGGCAGTCAGGGCCAGGGGCCCCTGGGCACATCCTTTTTCCATTTCCACCGGGAAAGGAAACTCAGCAGTCCAGGTTCCTGATGTCAGTTTGTAGGGCTCCCTTGGGTCTATCAGTGCAGCACAAGTTTGAGGTGGGGACAACTTTGGTGTGGGGTCCATCCTTCGATATAAGGATTCTTTGCAGTGAGGTCCCAGCCCAGGGCCAGGGGCCCCTGGGCACATCCTTTTTCCATTTTCCCTGGGAAAGAAAACTCAGCAGTCCAGGTTCCTGATGTCAGTTTGTAGGGCTCCCTTGGGTGTATCAGGGCAGCACAAGTTTGAGGTGGGGACAACTTTGGTGTGGGGTCCATCCTTCGATATAAGGATTCTTTGCAGTCAGGGCCAGGGGCCCCTGGGCACATCCTTTTTCCATTTTCCCTGGGAAAGAAAACTCAGCAGTCCAGGTTCCTGTTGTCTGTTTGTAGGGCTCCCTTCGGTCTCTCATGGCAGCACAAGTTTGAGGTGGGGACAACTTCGGTGTGGGGTCCATCCTTCGATATAAGGATTCTTTGCAGTCAGGGCCAGGGGCCCCTGGGCACATCCTTTTTCCATTTTCCCTGGGAAAGAAAACTCAGCAGTCCAGGTTCCTGATGTCAGTTTGTAGGGCTCCCTTGGGTCTATCAGGGCAGCACAAGTTTGAGGTGGGGACAACTTCGGTGTGGGGTCCATCCTTCGATATAAGGATTTTTTGCAGTCAGGGCCAGGGGCCCCTTGGGTACATCCTTTTTCCATTTTCCCTGGGAAAGAACACTCAGCAGTCCAGTTTCCTGATGTCAGTTTGTAGGGCTCCCTTGGGTCTATCAGGGCAGCACAAGTTTGAGGTGGGGACAACTTCGGTGTGGGGTCCATCCTTCGATATAAGGATTCCTTGCAGTCAGGGTCAGGGGCCCCTGGGCACATCCTTTTTCCATTTTCCCTGGGAAAGAAAACTCAGCAGTCCAGGTTCCTGATGTCAGTTTGTAGGGCTCCCTTGGGTCTATCAGGGCAGCACAAGTTTGAGGTGGGGACAACTTCGGTGTGGGGTCCATCCTTCGATATAAGGATTTTTTGCAGTCAGGGCCAGGGGCCCCTGGGCACATCCTTTTTCCATTTTCCCTGGGAAAGAAAACTCAGCAGTCCAGGTTCCTGATGTCAGTTGGTAGGGCTCCCTTGAGTGTATCAGGGCAGCACAAATTTGAGGTGGGGACAACTTTGGTGTGGGGTGCATCCTTCGATATAAGGATTCTTTGCAGTCAGGCCCAGGGGCCCCTGGGCACATCCTTTTTCCATTTTCCCTGGGAAAGAAAACTCAGCAGTCCAGGTTCCTGATGTCAGTTTGTAGGGCTCCCTTGGGTCTATCAGTGCAGCACAAGTTTGAGGTGGGGACAACTTCGGTGTGGGGTGCATCCTTCGATATAAGGATTCTTTGCAGTCAGGCCCAGCCTAGGGCCAGGGGCCCCTGGGCACATCCTTTTTCCATTTCCCCTGGGAAAGAAAACTCAGCAGTCCAGGTTCCTTGAGTCAGTTTGTAGGGCTCCCTTGGGTCTATCAGGGCAGCACAAGTTTGAGGTGGGGACAACTTCGGTGTGGGGTCCATCCTTCGATATAAGGATTTTTGGCAGTCAGGGCCAGGGGCCCCTGGGCACATCCTTTTTCCATTTCCACCGGGAAAGGAAACTCAGCAGTCCAGGTTCCTGATGTCAGTTTGTAGGGCTCCCTTGGGTCTATCAGTGCAGCACAAGTTTGAGGTGGGGACAACTTTGGTGTGGGGTCCATCCTTCGATATAAGGATTCTTTGCAGTGAGGTCCCAGCCCAGGGCCAGGGGCCCCTGGGCACATCCTTTTTCCATTTTCCCTGGGAAAGAAAACTCAGCAGTCCAGGTTCCTGATGTCAGTTTGTAGGGCTCCCTTGGGTGTATCAGGGCAGCACAAGTTTGAGGTGGGGACAACTTTGGTGTGGGGTCCATCCTTCGATATAAGGATTCTTTGCAGTCAGGGCCAGGGGCCCCTGGGCACATCCTTTTTCCATTTTCCCTGGGAAAGAAAACTCAGCAGTCCAGGTTCCTGATGTCAGTTTGTAGGGCTCCCTTGGGTCTATCAGGGCAGCACAAGTTTGAGGTGGGGACAACTTCGGTGTGGGGTGCATCCTTCGATATAAGGATTTTTTGCAGTCAGGGCCCAGCCCAGTGCCAGAGGCCCCTGGGCACATCCTTTTTCCATTTTCCCTGGGAAAGAAAACTCAGCAGTCCAGGTTCCTGATGTCAGTTTGTAGGGCTGCCTTGGGTCTCTCAGAGCAGCACAAGTTTGAGGTGGGGACAACTTCGGTGTGGGGTCCATCCTTGAATATAAGGATTCTTTGCAGTGAGGCACAAGCCCAGGGCCAGGGGCCCCTGGGCACATCCTTTTTCCATTTTCCCTGGGAAAATGAACACACAGCAGTCCAGGTTCCTGATGTCAGTTTGTAGGGCTCCCTTGGGTCTATCAGGGCAGCACAAGTTTGAGGTGGGGACAACTTTGGTCTCGGGTCCATCCTTCGATATAAGGATTCTTTGCAGTCAGGGCCTGGGGACCCCGGGTACAACCTTTAGCCATTTTCCCTGGGAAAGAAAACTCAGCAGTCCAGGTTCCTGATGTCAGTTTGTAGGGCTCCCTTGGGTCTATCAGGGCAGCACAAATTTGAGGTGGGGACAACTTCGATCTCGGGTCCATCCTTCGATATAAGAATTCTTTGCAGTCAGGGCCAGGGGCCCCTGGGCACATCCTTTTTCCATTTTCCCTGGGAAAGAAAACTCAGCAGTCCAGGTTCCTTGAGTCACTTTGTAGGGCTCCCTTGGGTCTATCAGGGCAGCACAAGTTTGAGGTGGGGACAACTTCGGTGTGGGGTCCATCCTTCGATATAAGGATTTTTTGCAGTCAGGGCCAGGGGCCCCTGGGCACATCCTTTTTCCATTTTCCCTGGGAAAGAAAACTCAGCAGTCCAGGTTCCTGATGTCAGTTTGTAGGGCTCCCTTGGGTCTATCAGGGCAGCACAAGTTTGAGGTGGGGACAACTTCGGTGTGGGGTCCATCCTTCGATATATGGATTCCTTGCAGTGAGGCACAAGGGCACACACTTTTTCCATTTTCCCTGGGAAAGAAAACTCAGCAGTCCAGGTTCCTGATGTCAGTTTGTAGGGCTCCCTTGGGTCTATCAGGGCAGCACAAGTTTGAGGTGGGGACAACTTCGGTGTGGGGTCCACCCTTCGATATATGGATTCTTTGCAGTGAGGTCCCAGACCAGGGCCAGGGGCCCCTGGGCACATCCTTTTTCCATTTTCCCTGGGAAAGAAAACTCAGCAGTCCAGGTTCCTGATGTCCGTTTGTAGGGCTCCCTTGGGTGTCTCAGGACAGCACAAGTTTGAGGTGGGGACAACTTCGGTGTGGGGTCCATCCTTCGATATAAGGATTCTTTGCAGTGAGGTCCCAGCCCAGGGCCGGGGGCCCCTTGGGCACATCCTTTTTCCATTTCCCCTGGGAAAGAAAACTCAGCAGTCCAGGTCCCTTGAGTCAGTTTGTAGGGCTCCCTTGGGTCTATCAGGGCAACACAAGTTTGAGGTGGGGACAACTTTGGTGTGGGGTCCATCCTTCGATATAAGGATTTTTTGCAGTCAGGGCCAGGGGCCCCTGGGCACATCCTTTTTCCATTTTCCCTGGGAAAGAAAACTCAGCAGTCCAGGTTCCTGATGTCAGTTTGTAGGGCTCCCTTGGGTCTATCAGTGCAGCACAAGTTTGAGGTGGGGACAACTTCGGTGTGGGCTCCATCCTTCGATATAAGGATTCTTTGCAGTCAGGGCCAGGGGCCCCTGGGCACATTCTTTTTCCATTTTCCCTGGGAAAGAAAACTCAGCAGTCCAGGTTCCTGATGTCAGTTTGTAGGGCTCCCTTCGGTCTCTCAGGGCAGCACAAGTTTGAGGTGGGGACAACTTCGGTGTGGGGTCCATCCTTCGATATATGGAATCTTTGCAGTCAGGGCCAGGGGTCCCTGGGCACATCCTATGTCCATTTTCCCTGGGAAAGAAAACTCAGCAGTCCAGGTTCCTGATGTCGGTTGGCAGGGCTCCCTTGGGTGTATCAGGGCAGCACAAATTTGAGGTGGGGACAATTTTGGTGTGGGGTCCATCCTTCGATATAAGGATTTTTTGCAGTCAGGGCCCAGCCCAGTGCCAGAGGCCCCTGGGCACATCCTTTTTCCATTTTCCCTGGGAAAGAAAACTCAGCAGTCCAGGTTCCTGATGTCAGTTTGTAGGGCTCCCTTGGGTCTCTCAGGGCAGCACAAGTTTGAGGTGGGGACAACTTCGGTGTGGGGTCCATCCTTCGATATAAGGATTCTTTGCAGTCAGGGCCAGGGGCCCCTGGGCACATCCTTTTTACATTTCCCTCGGGAAAGAAAACTCAGCAGTCCAGGTTCCTGATGTCAGTTTGTAGGGCTCCCTTGGGTCTATCAGGGCAGCACAAATTTGAGGTGGGGACAACTTCGATCTCGGGTCCATCCTTCGATATAAGAATTCTTTGCAGTCAGGGCCAGGGGCCCCTGGGCACATCCTTTTTCCATTTTCCCTGGGAAAGAAAACTCAGCAGTCCAGGTTCCTTGAGTCACTTTGTAGGGCTCCCTTGGGTCTATCAGTGCAGCACAAGTTTGAGGTGGGGACAACTTCGGTGTGGGGTCCACCCTTCGATATATGGATTCTTTGCAGTGAGGTCCCAGACCAGGGCCAGGGGCCCCTGGGCACATCCTTTTTGCATTTTCCCTGGGAAAGAAAACTCAGCAGTCCAGGTTCCTGATGTCAGTTTGTAGGGCTCCCTTGGGTCTATCAGGGCAGCACAAGTTTGAGGTGGGGACAACTTTGGTGTGGGGTCCATCCTTCGATATAAGGATTTTTTGCAGTCAGGGCCCAGCCCAGTGCCAGAGGCCCCTGGGCACATCCTTTTTCCATTTTCCCTGGAAAAGAAAACTCAGCAGTCCAGGTTCCTGATGTCAGTTTGTAGGGCTCCCTTGGGTCTATCAGGGCAGCACAAGTTTGAGGTGGGGACAATTTCGGTGTGGGGTGCATCCTTCGATATAAGGATTCTTTGCAGTCAGGGCCAGGGGCCCCTGGGCACATCCTTTTTCCATTTTCCCTGGGAAACAAAACTCAGCAGTCCAGGTTCCTGATGTCAGTTTGTAGGGCTCCCTTGGGTCTATCAGGGCAGCACAAGTTTGAGGTGGGGACAACTTTGGTGTGGGGTCCATCCTTCGATATAAGGATTCTTTGCAGTCAGGCCCAGCCCAGGGCCGGGGGCCCCTTGGGCACATCCTTTTTCCATTTCCCCTGGGAAAGAAAACTCAGCAGTCCAGGTTCCTGATGTCAGTTTGTAGGGCTCCCTTGGGTCTATCAGTGCAGCACAAGTTTGAGGTGGGGACAACTTCGGTGTGGGGTCCATCCTTCGATATAAGGATTCTTTGCAGTGAGGTCCCAGCCCAGGGCCAGGGGCCCCTGGGCACATCCTTTTTCCATTTTCCCTGGGAAAGAAAACTCAGCAGTCCAGGTTCCTGATGTCAGTTTGTAGGGCTCCCTTGGGTCTATCAGGGCAGCACAAGTTTGAGGTGGGGACAACTTCGGTGTGGGGTCCATCCTTCGATATAAGGATTTTTTGCAGTCAGGGCCAGGGGCCCCTTGGGTACATCCTTTTTCCATTTTCCCTGGGAAAGAACACTCAGCAGTCCAGTTTCCTGATGTCAGTTTGTAGGGCTCCCTTGGGTCTATCAGGGCAGCACAAGTTTGAGGTGGGGACAACTTCGGTGTGGGGTCCATCCTTCGATATAAGGATTCCTTGCAGTCAGGGTCAGGGGCCCCTGGGCACATCCTTTTTCCATTTTCCCTGGGAAAGAAAACTCAGCAGTCCAGGTTCCTGATGTCAGTTTGTAGGGCTCCCTTGGGTCTATCAGGGCAGCACAAGTTTGAGGTGGGGACAACTTCGGTGTGGGGTCCATCCTTCGATATAAGGATTTTTTGCAGTCAGGGCCAGGGGCCCCTGGGCACATCCTTTTTCCATTTTCCCTGGGAAAGAAAACTCAGCAGTCCAGGTTCCTGATGTCAGTTGGTAGGGCTCCCTTGAGTGTATCAGGGCAGCACAAATTTGAGGTGGGGACAACTTTGGTGTGGGGTGCATCCTTCGATATAAGGATTCTTTGCAGTCAGGCCCAGGGGCCCCTGGGCACATCCTTTTTCCATTTTCCCTGGGAAAGAAAACTCAGCAGTCCAGGTTCCTGATGTCAGTTTGTAGGGCTCCCTTGGGTCTATCAGTGCAGCACAAGTTTGAGGTGGGGACAACTTCGGTGTGGGGTGCATCCTTCGATATAAGGATTCTTTGCAGTCAGGCCCAGCCTAGGGCCAGGGGCCCCTGGGCACATCCTTTTTCCATTTCCCCTGGGAAAGAAAACTCAGCAGTCCAGGTTCCTTGAGTCAGTTTGTAGGGCTCCCTTGGGTCTATCAGGGCAGCACAAGTTTGAGGTGGGGACAACTTCGGTGTGGGGTCCATCCTTCGATATAAGGATTTTTGGCAGTCAGGGCCAGGGGCCCCTGGGCACATCCTTTTTCCATTTCCACCGGGAAAGGAAACTCAGCAGTCCAGGTTCCTGATGTCAGTTTGTAGGGCTCCCTTGGGTCTATCAGTGCAGCACAAGTTTGAGGTGGGGACAACTTTGGTGTGGGGTCCATCCTTCGATATAAGGATTCTTTGCAGTGAGGTCCCAGCCCAGGGCCAGGGGCCCCTGGGCACATCCTTTTTCCATTTTCCCTGGGAAAGAAAACTCAGCAGTCCAGGTTCCTGATGTCAGTTTGTAGGGCTCCCTTGGGTGTATCAGGGCAGCACAAGTTTGAGGTGGGGACAACTTTGGTGTGGGGTCCATCCTTCGATATAAGGATTCTTTGCAGTCAGGGCCAGGGGCCCCTGGGCACATCCTTTTTCCATTTTCCCTGGGAAAGAAAACTCAGCAGTCCAGGTTCCTGTTGTCTGTTTGTAGGGCTCCCTTCGGTCTCTCATGGCAGCACAAGTTTGAGGTGGGGACAACTTCGGTGTGGGGTCCATCCTTCGATATAAGGATTCTTTGCAGTCAGGGCCAGGGGCCCCTGGGCACATCCTTTTTCCATTTTCCCTGGGAAAGAAAACTCAGCAGTCCAGGTTCCTGATGTCAGTTTGTAGGGCTCCCTTGGGTCTATCAGGGCAGCACAAGTTTGAGGTGGGGACAACTTCGGTGTGGGGTCCATCCTTCGATATAAGGATTTTTTGCAGTCAGGGCCAGGGGCCCCTTGGGTACATCCTTTTTCCATTTTCCCTGGGAAAGAACACTCAGCAGTCCAGTTTCCTGATGTCAGTTTGTAGGGCTCCCTTGGGTCTATCAGGGCAGCACAAGTTTGAGGTGGGGACAACTTCGGTGTGGGGTCCATCCTTCGATATAAGGATTCCTTGCAGTCAGGGTCAGGGGCCCCTGGGCACATCCTTTTTCCATTTTCCCTGGGAAAGAAAACTCAGCAGTCCAGGTTCCTGATGTCAGTTTGTAGGGCTCCCTTGGGTCTATCAGGGCAGCACAAGTTTGAGGTGGGGACAACTTCGGTGTGGGGTCCATCCTTCGATATAAGGATTTTTTGCAGTCAGGGCCAGGGGCCCCTGGGCACATCCTTTTTCCATTTTCCCTGGGAAAGAAAACTCAGCAGTCCAGGTTCCTGATGTCAGTTGGTAGGGCTCCCTTGAGTGTATCAGGGCAGCACAAATTTGAGGTGGGGACAACTTTGGTGTGGGGTGCATCCTTCGATATAAGGATTCTTTGCAGTCAGGCCCAGGGGCCCCTGGGCACATCCTTTTTCCATTTTCCCTGGGAAAGAAAACTCAGCAGTCCAGGTTCCTGATGTCAGTTTGTAGGGCTCCCTTGGGTCTATCAGTGCAGCACAAGTTTGAGGTGGGGACAACTTCGGTGTGGGGTGCATCCTTCGATATAAGGATTCTTTGCAGTCAGGCCCAGCCTAGGGCCAGGGGCCCCTGGGCACATCCTTTTTCCATTTCCCCTGGGAAAGAAAACTCAGCAGTCCAGGTTCCTTGAGTCAGTTTGTAGGGCTCCCTTGGGTCTATCAGGGCAGCACAAGTTTGAGGTGGGGACAACTTCGGTGTGGGGTCCATCCTTCGATATAAGGATTTTTGGCAGTCAGGGCCAGGGGCCCCTGGGCACATCCTTTTTCCATTTCCACCGGGAAAGGAAACTCAGCAGTCCAGGTTCCTGATGTCAGTTTGTAGGGCTCCCTTGGGTCTATCAGTGCAGCACAAGTTTGAGGTGGGGACAACTTTGGTGTGGGGTCCATCCTTCGATATAAGGATTCTTTGCAGTGAGGTCCCAGCCCAGGGCCAGGGGCCCCTGGGCACATCCTTTTTCCATTTTCCCTGGGAAAGAAAACTCAGCAGTCCAGGTTCCTGATGTCAGTTTGTAGGGCTCCCTTGGGTGTATCAGGGCAGCACAAGTTTGAGGTGGGGACAACTTTGGTGTGGGGTCCATCCTTCGATATAAGGATTCTTTGCAGTCAGGGCCAGGGGCCCCTGGGCACATCCTTTTTCCATTTTCCCTGGGAAAGAAAACTCAGCAGTCCAGGTTCCTGATGTCAGTTTGTAGGGCTCCCTTGGGTCTATCAGGGCAGCACAAGTTTGAGGTGGGGACAACTTCGGTGTGGGGTGCATCCTTCGATATAAGGATTTTTTGCAGTCAGGGCCCAGCCCAGTGCCAGAGGCCCCTGGGCACATCCTTTTTCCATTTTCCCTGGGAAAGAAAACTCAGCAGTCCAGGTTCCTGATGTCAGTTTGTAGGGCTGCCTTGGGTCTCTCAGAGCAGCACAAGTTTGAGGTGGGGACAACTTCGGTGTGGGGTCCATCCTTGAATATAAGGATTCTTTGCAGTGAGGCACAAGCCCAGGGCCAGGGGCCCCTGGGCACATCCTTTTTCCATTTTCCCTGGGAAAATGAACACACAGCAGTCCAGGTTCCTGATGTCAGTTTGTAGGGCTCCCTTGGGTCTATCAGGGCAGCACAAGTTTGAGGTGGGGACAACTTTGGTCTCGGGTCCATCCTTCGATATAAGGATTCTTTGCAGTCAGGGCCTGGGGACCCCGGGTACAACCTTTAGCCATTTTCCCTGGGAAAGAAAACTCAGCAGTCCAGGTTCCTGATGTCAGTTTGTAGGGCTCCCTTGGGTCTATCAGGGCAGCACAAATTTGAGGTGGGGACAACTTCGATCTCGGGTCCATCCTTCGATATAAGAATTCTTTGCAGTCAGGGCCAGGGGCCCCTGGGCACATCCTTTTTCCATTTTCCCTGGGAAAGAAAACTCAGCAGTCCAGGTTCCTTGAGTCACTTTGTAGGGCTCCCTTGGGTCTATCAGGGCAGCACAAGTTTGAGGTGGGGACAACTTCGGTGTGGGGTCCATCCTTCGATATAAGGATTTTTTGCAGTCAGGGCCAGGGGCCCCTGGGCACATCCTTTTTCCATTTTCCCTGGGAAAGAAAACTCAGCAGTCCAGGTTCCTGATGTCAGTTTGTAGGGCTCCCTTGGGTCTATCAGGGCAGCACAAGTTTGAGGTGGGGACAACTTCGGTGTGGGGTCCATCCTTCGATATATGGATTCCTTGCAGTGAGGCACAAGGGCACACACTTTTTCCATTTTCCCTGGGAAAGAAAACTCAGCAGTCCAGGTTCCTGATGTCAGTTTGTAGGGCTCCCTTGGGTCTATCAGGGCAGCACAAGTTTGAGGTGGGGACAACTTCGGTGTGGGGTCCACCCTTCGATATATGGATTCTTTGCAGTGAGGTCCCAGACCAGGGCCAGGGGCCCCTGGGCACATCCTTTTTCCATTTTCCCTGGGAAAGAAAACTCAGCAGTCCAGGTTCCTGATGTCCGTTTGTAGGGCTCCCTTGGGTGTCTCAGGACAGCACAAGTTTGAGGTGGGGACAACTTCGGTGTGGGGTCCATCCTTCGATATAAGGATTCTTTGCAGTGAGGTCCCAGCCCAGGGCCGGGGGCCCCTTGGGCACATCCTTTTTCCATTTCCCCTGGGAAAGAAAACTCAGCAGTCCAGGTCCCTTGAGTCAGTTTGTAGGGCTCCCTTGGGTCTATCAGGGCAACACAAGTTTGAGGTGGGGACAACTTTGGTGTGGGGTCCATCCTTCGATATAAGGATTTTTTGCAGTCAGGGCCAGGGGCCCCTGGGCACATCCTTTTTCCATTTTCCCTGGGAAAGAAAACTCAGCAGTCCAGGTTCCTGATGTCAGTTTGTAGGGCTCCCTTGGGTCTATCAGTGCAGCACAAGTTTGAGGTGGGGACAACTTCGGTGTGGGCTCCATCCTTCGATATAAGGATTCTTTGCAGTCAGGGCCAGGGGCCCCTGGGCACATTCTTTTTCCATTTTCCCTGGGAAAGAAAACTCAGCAGTCCAGGTTCCTGATGTCAGTTTGTAGGGCTCCCTTCGGTCTCTCAGGGCAGCACAAGTTTGAGGTGGGGACAACTTCGGTGTGGGGTCCATCCTTCGATATAAGGATTCTTTGCAGAGAGGTCCCAGCCCAGGGCCAGGGGCCCCTGGGCACATCCTTTTTCCATTTTCCCTGGGAAAGAAAACTCAGCAGTCCAGGTTCCTGATGTCAGTTTGTAGGGCTCCCTTGGGTCTATCAGGGCAGCACAAGTTTGAGGTGGGGACAACTTTGGTCTCGGGTACATCCTTCGATATAAGGATTCTTTGCAGTCAGGGCCAGGGGCCCCTGGGCACAACCTTTTTCCATTTTCCCTGGGAAAGAAAACTCAGCAGTCCAGGTTCCTGATGTCAGTTGGTAGGGCTCCCTTGGGTCTATCAGGGCAGCACAAGTTTGAGGTGGGGACAACTTCGGTGTGGGGTCCATCCTTCGATATAAGGATTTTTTGAAGTCAGGGCCAGGGGCCCCTGGACACATCCTTTGGCCATTTTCCCTGGGAAAGAAAACTGAGCAGTCCAGGTTCCTGATGTCAGTTTGTAGGGCTCCCTTGGGTCTATCAGGGCAGCACAAGTTTGAGGTGGGGACAACTTCGGTGTGGGGTGCATCCATCGATATAAGAATTTTTTGCAGTGAGGTCCCTGCCCAGGGCCAGGGGCCCCTGGGCACATCCTTTTTCCATTTCCCCCGGGAAAGGAAACTCAGCAGTCCAGGTTCCTGATGTCAGTTTGTAGGGCTCCCTTGGGTCTATCAGGGCAGCACAAGTTTGAGGTGGGGACAACTTCGGTCTGGGCTCCATCCTTCGATATAAGAATTCTTTGCAGTCAGGGCCAGGGGCCCCTGGGCACATCCTTTTTCCATTTTCCCTGGGAAAGAAAACTCAGCAGTCCAGGTTCCTGATGTCAGTTTGTAGGGCTCCCTTGGGTCTATCAGGGCAGCACAAGTTTGAGGTGGGGACAACTTTGGTGTGGGGTCCATCCTTCGATATAAGGATTTTTTGCAGTCAGGGCCCAGCCCAGTGCCAGAGGCCCCTGGGCACATCCTTTTTCCATTTTCCCTGGAAAAGAAAACTCAGCAGTCCAGGTTCCTGATGTCAGTTTGTAGGGCTCCCTTGGGTCTATCAGGGCAGCACAAGTTTGAGGTGGGGACAATATTGGTGTGGGGTCCATCCTTCGATATAAGGATTCTTTGCAGTCAGGCCCAGCCCAGGGCCGGGGGCCCCTTGGGCACATCCTTTTTCCATTTCCCCTGGGAAAGAAAACTCAGCAGTCCAGGTTCCTGATGTCAGTTTGTAGGGCTCCCTTGGGTCTATGAGGGCAGCACAAGTTTGAGGTGGGGACAACTTTGGTGTGGGGTCCATCCTTCGATATAAGGATTTTTTGCAGTCAGGGCCAGGGGCCCCTGGGCACATCCTTTTTCCATTTTCCCTGGGAAAGAAAACTCAGCAGTCCAGGTTCCTGATGTCAGTTTGTAGGGCTCCCTTGGGTCTATCAGGCCAGCACAAGTTTGAGGTGGGGACAACTTCGGTGTGGGGTCCATCCTTCGATATAAGGATTCTTTGCAGTGAGGTCCCAGCCCAGGGCCAGGGGCCCCCGGGCACATCCTTTGGCAGTTTTCCCTGGGAAAGAAAACACAGCAGTCCAGGTTCCTGATGTCAGTTTGTAGGGCTCCCTTGGGTCTATCAGGGCAGCACAAGTTTGAGGTGGGGACAACTTTGGTCTCGGGTCCATCCTTCGATATAAGGATTCCTTGCAGTCAGGGCCAGGGGCCCCTGGGCACATCCTTTTTCCATTTTCCCTGGGAAAGAAAACTCAGCAGTCCAGGTTCCTGATGTCAGTTTGTAGGGCTCCCTTGGGTCTATCAGGGCAGCACAAGTTTGAGGTGGGGACAACTTCGGTGTGGGGTCCATCCTTCGATATAAGGATTTTTTGCAGTCAGGGCCAGGGGCCCCTGGGCACATCCTTTTTCCATTTTCCCTGGGAAAGAAAACTCAGCAGTCCAGGTTCCTGATGTCAGTTGGTAGGGCTCCCTTGAGTGTATCAGGGCAGCACAAATTTGAGGTGGGGACAACTTCGGTGTGGGGTCCATCCTTCGATATAAGGATTCTTTGCAGTCAGGCCCAGGGGCCCCTGGGCACATCCTTTTTCCATTTTCCCTGGGAAAGAAAACTCAGCAGTCCAGGTTCCTGATGTCAGTTTGTAGGGCTCCCTTGGGTCTATCAGGGCAGCACAAGTTTGAGGTGGGGACAACTTCGGTGTGGGGTCCATCCTTCGATATAAGGATTCTTTGCAATGAGGTCCCAGCCCAGGGCCAGGGGCCCCTGGGCACATCCTTTTTCCATTTTCCCTGGGAAAGAAAACTCAGCAGTCCAGGTTCCTGATGTCAGTTTGTAGGGCTCCCTTGGGTCTATCAGGGCAGCACAAGTTTGAGGTGGGGACAACTTTGGTGTGGGGTCCATCCTTCGATATAAGGATTCTTTGCAGTCAGGGCCAGGGGCCCCTGGGCACATCCTTTTTCCATTTTCCCTGGGAAAGAAAACTCAGCAGTCCAGGTTCCTGATGTCAGTTTGTAGGGCTCCCTTGGGTCTATCAGGGCAGCACAAGTTTGAGGTGGGGACAACTTCGGTGTGGGGTGCATCCTTCGATATAAGGATTTTTTGCAGTCAGGGCCCAGCCCAGTGCCAGAGGCCCCTGGGCACATCCTTTTTCCATTTTCCCTGGGAAAGAAAACTCAGCAGTCCAGGTTCCTGATGTCAGTTTGTAGGGCTGCCTTCGGTCTCTCAGAGCAGCACAAGTTTGAGGTGGGGACAACTTCGGTGTTGGGTCCATCCTTGAATATAAGGATTCTTTGCAGTGAGGCACAAGTCCAGGGCCAGGGGCCCCTGGGCACATCCTTTTTCCATTTTCCCTGGGAAAATGAACACACAGCAGTCCAGGTTCCTGATGTCAGTTTGTAGGGCTCCCTTGGGTCTATCAGGGCAGCACAAGTTTGAGGTGGGGACAACTTTGGTCTCGGGTCCATCCTTCGATATAAGGATTCTTTGCAGTCAGGGCCAGGGGCCCCTGGGCACATCCTTTTTCCATTTTCCCTGGGAAAGAAAACTCAGCAGTCCAGGTTCCTGATGTCAGTTGGTAGGGCTCCCTTGGGTCTATCAGGGCAGCACAAGTTTGAGGTGGGGACAACTTCGGTGTGGGGTCCATCCTTCGATATAAGGATTTTTTGCAGTCAGCGCCAGGGGCCCCTTGGGCACAACTTTTTTCCATTTTCCCTGGGAAAGAACACTCAGCAGTCCAGTTTCCTGATGTCAGTTTGTAGGGCTCCCTTGGGTCTATCAGGGCAGCACAAGTTTGAGGTGGGGACAACTTCGGTGTGGGGTGCATCCTTCGATATAAGGATTCTTTGCAGTCAGGGCCTGGGTACCCCGGGTACAACCTTTAGCCATTTTCCCTGGGAAAGAAAACTCAGCATTCCAGGTTCCTGATGTCAGTTTGTAGGGCTCCCTTGGGTGTATCAGGGCAGCACAAGTTTGAGGTGGGGACACCTTTGGTGTGGGGTCCATCCTCCTATATAGGATTTTTTGCAGTCAGGGCCAGGGGCCCCTGGGCACATCCTTTTTCCATTTTCCCTGGGAAAGAAAACTCAGCAGTCCAGGTTCCTGATGTCAGTTTGTAGGGCTCCCTTGGGTCTATCAGTGCAGCACAAGTTTGAGGTGGGGACAACTTCGGTGTGGGGTCCATCCTTCGATATAAGGATTTTTGGCAGTCTGGGCAAGGGGCCCCTTGGGCACATCCTTTTTCCATTTTCCCTGGGAAAGAAAACTCAGCAGTCCAGGTTCCTCATGTCAGTTTGTAGGGCTCCCTTGGGTCTATCAGGGCAGCACAAGTTTGAGGTGGGGACAACTTCGGTCTGAGCTCCATCCTTCGATATAAGGATTTTTTGCAGTCAGGGCCAGGGGCCCCTGGGCACATCCTTTTTCCATTTCCCCCGGGAAAGGAAACTCAGCAGTCCAGGTTCCTGATGTCAGTTTGTAGGGCTCCCTTGGGTCTATCAGGGCAGCACAAGTTTGAGGTGGGGACAACTTCGGTGTGGGGTCCATCCTTCGATATAAGGATTTTTTGCAGTCAGGGCCAGGGGCCCCCGGGCACATCCCTTGGCAGTTTTCCCTGGGAAAGAAAACTCAGCATTCCAGGTTCCTGATGTCAGTTTGTAGGGCTCCCTTGGGTCTATCAGGGCAGCACAAGTTTGAGGTGGGGACAACTTCGGTGTGGGGTCCATCCTTCGATATAAGGATTCTTTGCAGTCAGGGCCTGGGGCCCCTGGGCACATCCTTTTTCCATTTTCCCTGGGAAAGGAAACTCAGCAGTCCAGGTTCCTGATGTCAGTTTGTAGGGCTCCCTTGGGTCTATCAGTGCAGCACAAGTTTGAGGTGGGGACAACTTCGGTCTGGGCTCCATACTTCGATATAAGGATTCTTTGCAGTCAGTGCCAGAGGCCCCTGGGCACATCCTTTTTCCATTTTCCCTGGGAAAGAAAACTCAGCAGTCCAGGTCCCTGATGTCAGTTTGTAGGGCTCCCTTGGGTCTATCAGGGCAGCACAAGTTTGAGGTGGGGACAACTTCAGTGTGGGCTCCATCCTTCGATATAAGGATTTTTTGCAGTCAGGGCCCAGCCCAGGGCCAGGGGTCCCTGGGCACATCCTATGTCCATTTTCCCTGGGAAAGAAAACTCAGCAGTCCAGGTTCCTGATGTCGGTTGGTAGGGCTCCCTTGGGTGTATCAGGGCAGCACAAATTTGAGGTGGGGACAATTTTGGTGTGGGGTCCATCCTTCGATATATGGATTTTTTACAGTCAGGGCCCAGCCCAGTGCCAGAGACCCCTGGGCACATCCTTTTTCCATTTTCCCTGGGAAAGAAAACTCAGCAGTCCAGGTTCCTGATGTCAGTTGGTAGGGCTCACTTGGGTCTATCAGGGCAGCACAAGTTTGAGGTGGGGACAATTTCGGTGTGGGGTGCATCCTTCGATATAAGGATTCTTTGCAGTCAGGGCCAGGGGCCCCTGGGCACATCCTTTTTCCATTTTCCCTGGGAAAGAAAACTCAGCAGTCCAGGTTCCTGATGTCAGTTTGTAGGGCTCCCTTGGGTCTATCAGGGCAGCACAAGTTTGAGGTGGGGACAACTTCGGTGTGGGGTCCATCCTTCGATATATGGATTCCTTGCAGTGAGGCACAAGGGCACACACTTTTTCCATTTTCCCTGGGAAAGAAAACTCAGCAGTCCAGGTTCCTGATGTCAGTTGGTAGGGCTCCCTTGGGTCTATCAGGGCAGCACAAGTTTGAGGTGGGGACAACTTCGGTGTGGGGTGCATCCTTCGATATAAGGATTTTTTGCAGTCAGGGCCCAGCCCAGTGCCAGAGGCCCCTGGGCACATCCTTTTTCCATTTTCCCTGGGAAAGAAAACTCAGCAGTCCAGGTTCCTGATGTCAGTTTGTTGGGCTCCATTGGGTCTATCAGGGCAGCACAAGTTTGAGGTGTGGACAACTTCGGTCTCGGGTCCACCCTTCGATATAAGGATTCTTTGCAGTCAGGGCCAGGGGCCCCTGGGCACATCCTTTTTCCATTTTCCCTGGGAAAGAAAACTCAGCAGTCCAGGTTCCTGATGTCAGTTTGTAGGGCTCCCTTGGGTCTATCAGGGCAGCACAAGTTTGAGGTGGGGACAACTTCGGTCTCGGGTCCATCCTTCGATATAAGGATTCTTTGCAGTCAGGGCCTCGGGCCCCTGGGCACATCCTTTTTCCATTTATCCTGGGAAAGAAAACTCAGCAGTCCAGGTTCCTGATGTCAGTTTGTAGGGCTCCCTTGGGTCTCTCAGGGCAGCACAAGTTTGAGGTGGGGACAACTTCAGTGTGGGGTCCATCCTTCGATATAAGGATTTTTTGCAGTCAGTGCCAGGGGCCCCTTGGGCACATCCTTTTTCCATTTTCCCTGGGAAAGAAAACTCAGCAGTCCAGGTTCCTGATGTCAGTTTGTAGGGCTCCCTTGGGTCTATCAGGGCAGCACAAATTTGAGGTGGGGACAATTTTGGTGTGGGGTCATTCCTTCGATATAAGGATTTTTTGCAGTCAGGGCCCAGCCCAGTGCCAGAGACCCCTGGGCACATCCTTTTTCCATTTTCCCTGGGAAAGAAAACTCAGCAGTCCAGGTTCCTGATGTCAGTTTGTAGGGCTCACTTGGGTCTATCAGGGCAGCACAAGTTTGAGGTGGGGACAACTTTGGTCTCGGGTACATCCTTCGATATAAGGATTCTTTGCAGTCAGGGCCAGGGGCCCCTGGGCACATCCTTTTTCCATTTTCCCTGGGAAAGAAAATTCAGCAGTCCAGGTTCCTGATGTCAGTTTGTAGGGCTCCCTTGGGTCTCTCAGGGCAGCACAAGTTTGAGGTGGGGACAACTTCGGTGTGGGGTCCATCCTTCGATATAAGGATTCTTTGCAGTAAGGCCCAGCCCAGGGCCGGGGGCCCCTGGGCACATCCTTTTTCCATTTCGCTCGGGAAAGAAAACTCAGCAGTCCAGGTTCCTGATGTCAGTTTGTAGGGCTCCCTTGGGTCTATCAGGGCAGCACAAATTTGAGGTGGGGACAACTTCGATCTCGGGTCCATCCTTCGATATAAGAATTCTTTGCAGTCAGGGCCAGGGGCCCCTGGGCACATCCTTTTTCCATTTTCCCTGGGAAAGAAAACTCAGCAGTCCAGGTTCCTGATGTCAGTTTGTAGGGCTCCCTTGGGTCTATCAGGGCAGCACAAGTTTGAGGTGGGGACAACTTCGGTGTGGGGTCCATCCTTCGATATATGGATTCTTTGCAGTGAGGCACAAGGGCACACACTTTTTCCATTTTCCCTGGGAAAGAAAACTCAGCAGTCCAGGTTCCTGATGTCAGTTTGTAGGGCTCCCTTGGGTCTATCAGGGCAGCACAAGTTTGAGGTGGGGACAACTTCGGTGTGGGGTCCACCCTTCGATATATGGATTCTTTGCAGTGAGGTCCCAGACCAGGGCCAGGGGCCCCTGGGCACATCCTTTTTCCATTTTCCCTGGGAAAGAAAACTCAGCAGTCCAGGTTCCTGATGTCAGTTTGTAGGGCTCCCTTGGGTCTATCAGGGCAGCACAAGTTTGAGGTGGGGACAACTTCGGTGTGGGGTCCATCCTTCGATATAAGGATTCTTTGCAGTGAGGTCCCAGCCCAGGGCCAGGGGCCCCTGGGCACATCCTTTTTCCATTTTCCCTGGGAAAGAAAACTCAGCAGTCCAGGTTCCTGATGTCAGTTTGTAGGGCTCCCTTGGGTCTATCAGTGCAGCACAAGTTTGAGGTGGGGACAACTTCGGTGTGGGGTCCATCCTTCAATATAAGGATTCTTTGCAGTGAGGTCCCAGCCCAGGGCCAAGGGCCCCTGGGCACATCCTTTTTCCATTTTCCCTGGGAAAGAAAACTCAGCAGTCCGGGTTCCTGATGTCAGTTTGTAGGGCTCCCTTGGGTCTATCAGGGCAGCACAAGTTTGAGGTGGGGACAACTTCGGTGTGGGGTCCATCCTTCGATATAAGGATTCTTTGCAGTCAGGGCCAGGGGCCCCTGGGCACATTCTTTTTCCATTTTCCCTGGGAAAGAAAACTCAGCAGTCCAGGTTCCTGATGTCAGTTTGTAGGGCTCCCTTGGGTCTATCAGGCCAGCACAAGTTTGAGGTGGGGACAACTTCGGTGTGGGGTCCATCCTTCGATATAAGGATTCTTTGCAGTGAGGTCCCAGCCCAGGGCCAGGGGCCCCCGGGCACATCCTTTGGCAGTTTTCCCTGGGAAAGAAAACACAGCAGTCCAGGTTCCTGATGTCAGTTTGTAGGGCTCCCTTGGGTCTATCAGGGCAGCACAAGTTTGAGGTGGGGACAACTTTGGTCTCGGGTCCATCCTTCGATATAAGGATTCCTTGCAGTCAGGGCCAGGGGCCCCTGGGCACATCCTTTTTCCATTTTCCCTGGGAAAGAAAACTCAGCAGTCCAGGTTCCTGATGTCAGTTTGTAGGGCTCCCTTGGGTCTATCAGGGCAGCACAAGTTTGAGGTGGGGACAACTTCGGTGTGGGGTCCATCCTTCGATATAAGGATTTTTTGCAGTCAGGGCCAGGGGCCCCTGGGCACATCCTTTTTCCATTTTCCCTGGGAAAGAAAACTCAGCAGTCCAGGTTCCTGATGTCAGTTGGTAGGGCTCCCTTGAGTGTATCAGGGCAGCACAAATTTGAGGTGGGGACAACTTCGGTGTGGGGTCCATCCTTCGATATAAGGATTCTTTGCAGTCAGGCCCAGGGGCCCCTGGGCACATCCTTTTTCCATTTTCCCTGGGAAAGAAAACTCAGCAGTCCAGGTTCCTGATGTCAGTTTGTAGGGCTCCCTTGGGTCTATCAGGGCAGCACAAGTTTGAGGTGGGGACAACTTCGGTGTGGGGTCCATCCTTCGATATAAGGATTCTTTGCAATGAGGTCCCAGCCCAGGGCCAGGGGCCCCTGGGCACATCCTTTTTCCATTTTCCCTGGGAAAGAAAACTCAGCAGTCCAGGTTCCTGATGTCAGTTTGTAGGGCTCCCTTGGGTCTATCAGGGCAGCACAAGTTTGAGGTGGGGACAACTTTGGTGTGGGGTCCATCCTTCGATATAAGGATTCTTTGCAGTCAGGGCCAGGGGCCCCTGGGCACATCCTTTTTCCATTTTCCCTGGGAAAGAAAACTCAGCAGTCCAGGTTCCTGATGTCAGTTTGTAGGGCTCCCTTGGGTCTATCAGGGCAGCACAAGTTTGAGGTGGGGACAACTTCGGTGTGGGGTGCATCCTTCGATATAAGGATTTTTTGCAGTCAGGGCCCAGCCCAGTGCCAGAGGCCCCTGGGCACATCCTTTTTCCATTTTCCCTGGGAAAGAAAACTCAGCAGTCCAGGTTCCTGATGTCAGTTTGTAGGGCTGCCTTCGGTCTCTCAGAGCAGCACAAGTTTGAGGTGGGGACAACTTCGGTGTTGGGTCCATCCTTGAATATAAGGATTCTTTGCAGTGAGGCACAAGTCCAGGGCCAGGGGCCCCTGGGCACATCCTTTTTCCATTTTCCCTGGGAAAATGAACACACAGCAGTCCAGGTTCCTGATGTCAGTTTGTAGGGCTCCCTTGGGTCTATCAGGGCAGCACAAGTTTGAGGTGGGGACAACTTTGGTCTCGGGTCCATCCTTCGATATAAGGATTCTTTGCAGTCAGGGCCAGGGGCCCCTGGGCACATCCTTTTTCCATTTTCCCTGGGAAAGAAAACTCAGCAGTCCAGGTTCCTGATGTCAGTTGGTAGGGCTCCCTTGGGTCTATCAGGGCAGCACAAGTTTGAGGTGGGGACAACTTCGGTGTGGGGTCCATCCTTCGATATAAGGATTTTTTGCAGTCAGCGCCAGGGGCCCCTTGGGCACAACTTTTTTCCATTTTCCCTGGGAAAGAACACTCAGCAGTCCAGTTTCCTGATGTCAGTTTGTAGGGCTCCCTTGGGTCTATCAGGGCAGCACAAGTTTGAGGTGGGGACAACTTCGGTGTGGGGTGCATCCTTCGATATAAGGATTCTTTGCAGTCAGGGCCTGGGTACCCCGGGTACAACCTTTAGCCATTTTCCCTGGGAAAGAAAACTCAGCATTCCAGGTTCCTGATGTCAGTTTGTAGGGCTCCCTTGGGTGTATCAGGGCAGCACAAGTTTGAGGTGGGGACACCTTTGGTGTGGGGTCCATCCTCCTATATAGGATTTTTTGCAGTCAGGGCCAGGGGCCCCTGGGCACATCCTTTTTCCATTTTCCCTGGGAAAGAAAACTCAGCAGTCCAGGTTCCTGATGTCAGTTTGTAGGGCTCCCTTGGGTCTATCAGTGCAGCACAAGTTTGAGGTGGGGACAACTTCGGTGTGGGGTCCATCCTTCGATATAAGGATTTTTGGCAGTCTGGGCAAGGGGCCCCTTGGGCACATCCTTTTTCCATTTTCCCTGGGAAAGAAAACTCAGCAGTCCAGGTTCCTCATGTCAGTTTGTAGGGCTCCCTTGGGTCTATCAGGGCAGCACAAGTTTGAGGTGGGGACAACTTCGGTCTGAGCTCCATCCTTCGATATAAGGATTTTTTGCAGTCAGGGCCAGGGGCCCCTGGGCACATCCTTTTTCCATTTCCCCCGGGAAAGGAAACTCAGCAGTCCAGGTTCCTGATGTCAGTTTGTAGGGCTCCCTTGGGTCTATCAGGGCAGCACAAGTTTGAGGTGGGGACAACTTCGGTGTGGGGTCCATCCTTCGATATAAGGATTTTTTGCAGTCAGGGCCAGGGGCCCCCGGGCACATCCCTTGGCAGTTTTCCCTGGGAAAGAAAACTCAGCATTCCAGGTTCCTGATGTCAGTTTGTAGGGCTCCCTTGGGTCTATCAGGGCAGCACAAGTTTGAGGTGGGGACAACTTCGGTGTGGGGTCCATCCTTCGATATAAGGATTCTTTGCAGTCAGGGCCTGGGGCCCCTGGGCACATCCTTTTTCCATTTTCCCTGGGAAAGGAAACTCAGCAGTCCAGGTTCCTGATGTCAGTTTGTAGGGCTCCCTTGGGTCTATCAGTGCAGCACAAGTTTGAGGTGGGGACAACTTCGGTCTGGGCTCCATTCTTCGATATAAGGATTCTTTGCAGTCAGTGCCAGAGGCCCCTGGGCACATCCTTTTTCCATTTTCCCTGGGAAAGAAAACTCAGCAGTCCAGGTCCCTGATGTCAGTTTGTAGGGCTCCCTTGGGTCTATCAGGGCAGCACAAGTTTGAGGTGGGGACAACTTCAGTGTGGGCTCCATCCTTCGATATAAGGATTTTTTGCAGTCAGGGCCCAGCCCAGGGCCAGGGGTCCCTGGGCACATCCTATGTCCATTTTCCCTGGGAAAGAAAACTCAGCAGTCCAGGTTCCTGATGTCGGTTGGTAGGGCTCCCTTGGGTGTATCAGGGCAGCACAAATTTGAGGTGGGGACAATTTTGGTGTGGGGTCCATCCTTCGATATATGGATTTTTTACAGTCAGGGCCCAGCCCAGTGCCAGAGACCCCTGGGCACATCCTTTTTCCATTTTCCCTGGGAAAGAAAACTCAGCAGTCCAGGTTCCTGATGTCAGTTGGTAGGGCTCACTTGGGTCTATCAGGGCAGCACAAGTTTGAGGTGGGGACAATTTCGGTGTGGGGTGCATCCTTCGATATAAGGATTCTTTGCAGTCAGGGCCAGGGGCCCCTGGGCACATCCTTTTTCCATTTTCCCTGGGAAAGAAAACTCAGCAGTCCAGGTTCCTGATGTCAGTTTGTAGGGCTCCCTTGGGTCTATCAGGGCAGCACAAGTTTGAGGTGGGGACAACTTCGGTGTGGGGTCCATCCTTCGATATATGGATTCCTTGCAGTGAGGCACAAGGGCACACACTTTTTCCATTTTCCCTGGGAAAGAAAACTCAGCAGTCCAGGTTCCTGATGTCAGTTGGTAGGGCTCCCTTGGGTCTATCAGGGCAGCACAAGTTTGAGGTGGGGACAACTTCGGTGTGGGGTGCATCCTTCGATATAAGGATTTTTTGCAGTCAGGGCCCAGCCCAGTGCCAGAGGCCCCTGGGCACATCCTTTTTCCATTTTCCCTGGGAAAGAAAACTCAGCAGTCCAGGTTCCTGATGTCAGTTTGTTGGGCTCCATTGGGTCTATCAGGGCAGCACAAGTTTGAGGTGTGGACAACTTCGGTCTCGGGTCCACCCTTCGATATAAGGATTCTTTGCAGTCAGGGCCAGGGGCCCCTGGGCACATCCTTTTTCCATTTTCCCTGGGAAAGAAAACTCAGCAGTCCAGGTTCCTGATGTCAGTTTGTAGGGCTCGCTTGGGTCTATCAGGGCAGCACAAGTTTGAGGTGGGGACAACTTCGGTCTCGGGTCCATCCTTCGATATAAGGATTCTTTGCAGTCAGGGCCAGGGGCCCCTGGGCACATCCTTTTTCCATTTTCCCTGGGAAAGAAAACTCAGCAGTCCAGGTTCCTGATGTCAGTTGGTAGGGCTCCCTTGGGTCTATCAGGGCAGCACAAGTTTGAGGTGGGGACAACTTCGGTGTGGGGTCCATCCTTCGATATAAGGATTTTTTGCAGTCAGCGCCAGGGGCCCCTTGGGCACAACTTTTTTCCATTTTCCCTGGGAAAGAACACTCAGCAGTCCAGTTTCCTGATGTCAGTTTGTAGGGCTCCCTTGGGTCTATCAGGGCAGCACAAGTTTGAGGTGGGGACAACTTCGGTGTGGGGTGCATCCTTCGATATAAGGATTCTTTGCAGTCAGGGCCTGGGTACCCCGGGTACAACCTTTAGCCATTTTCCCTGGGAAAGAAAACTCAGCATTCCAGGTTCCTGATGTCAGTTTGTAGGGCTCCCTTGGGTGTATCAGGGCAGCACAAGTTTGAGGTGGGGACACCTTTGGTGTGGGGTCCATCCTCCTATATAGGATTTTTTGCAGTCAGGGCCAGGGGCCCCTGGGCACATCCTTTTTCCATTTTCCCTGGGAAAGAAAACTCAGCAGTCCAGGTTCCTGATGTCAGTTTGTAGGGCTCCCTTGGGTCTATCAGTGCAGCACAAGTTTGAGGTGGGGACAACTTCGGTGTGGGGTCCATCCTTCGATATAAGGATTTTTGGCAGTCTGGGCAAGGGGCCCCTTGGGCACATCCTTTTTCCATTTTCCCTGGGAAAGAAAACTCAGCAGTCCAGGTTCCTCATGTCAGTTTGTAGGGCTCCCTTGGGTCTATCAGGGCAGCACAAGTTTGAGGTGGGGACAACTTCGGTCTGAGCTCCATCCTTCGATATAAGGATTTTTTGCAGTCAGGGCCAGGGGCCCCTGGGCACATCCTTTTTCCATTTCCCCCGGGAAAGGAAACTCAGCAGTCCAGGTTCCTGATGTCAGTTTGTAGGGCTCCCTTGGGTCTATCAGGGCAGCACAAGTTTGAGGTGGGGACAACTTCGGTGTGGGGTCCATCCTTCGATATAAGGATTTTTTGCAGTCAGGGCCAGGGGCCCCCGGGCACATCCCTTGGCAGTTTTCCCTGGGAAAGAAAACTCAGCATTCCAGGTTCCTGATGTCAGTTTGTAGGGCTCCCTTGGGTCTATCAGGGCAGCACAAGTTTGAGGTGGGGACAACTTCGGTGTGGGGTCCATCCTTCGATATAAGGATTCTTTGCAGTCAGGGCCTGGGGCCCCTGGGCACATCCTTTTTCCATTTTCCCTGGGAAAGGAAACTCAGCAGTCCAGGTTCCTGATGTCAGTTTGTAGGGCTCCCTTGGGTCTATCAGTGCAGCACAAGTTTGAGGTGGGGACAACTTCGGTCTGGGCTCCATTCTTCGATATAAGGATTCTTTGCAGTCAGTGCCAGAGGCCCCTGGGCACATCCTTTTTCCATTTTCCCTGGGAAAGAAAACTCAGCAGTCCAGGTCCCTGATGTCAGTTTGTAGGGCTCCCTTGGGTCTATCAGGGCAGCACAAGTTTGAGGTGGGGACAACTTCAGTGTGGGCTCCATCCTTCGATATAAGGATTTTTTGCAGTCAGGGCCCAGCCCAGGGCCAGGGGTCCCTGGGCACATCCTATGTCCATTTTCCCTGGGAAAGAAAACTCAGCAGTCCAGGTTCCTGATGTCGGTTGGTAGGGCTCCCTTGGGTGTATCAGGGCAGCACAAATTTGAGGTGGGGACAATTTTGGTGTGGGGTCCATCCTTCGATATATGGATTTTTTACAGTCAGGGCCCAGCCCAGTGCCAGAGACCCCTGGGCACATCCTTTTTCCATTTTCCCTGGGAAAGAAAACTCAGCAGTCCAGGTTCCTGATGTCAGTTGGTAGGGCTCACTTGGGTCTATCAGGGCAGCACAAGTTTGAGGTGGGGACAATTTCGGTGTGGGGTGCATCCTTCGATATAAGGATTCTTTGCAGTCAGGGCCAGGGGCCCCTGGGCACATCCTTTTTCCATTTTCCCTGGGAAAGAAAACTCAGCAGTCCAGGTTCCTGATGTCAGTTTGTAGGGCTCCCTTGGGTCTATCAGGGCAGCACAAGTTTGAGGTGGGGACAACTTCGGTGTGGGGTCCATCCTTCGATATATGGATTCCTTGCAGTGAGGCACAAGGGCACACACTTTTTCCATTTTCCCTGGGAAAGAAAACTCAGCAGTCCAGGTTCCTGATGTCAGTTGGTAGGGCTCCCTTGGGTCTATCAGGGCAGCACAAGTTTGAGGTGGGGACAACTTCGGTGTGGGGTGCATCCTTCGATATAAGGATTTTTTGCAGTCAGGGCCCAGCCCAGTGCCAGAGGCCCCTGGGCACATCCTTTTTCCATTTTCCCTGGGAAAGAAAACTCAGCAGTCCAGGTTCCTGATGTCAGTTTGTTGGGCTCCATTGGGTCTATCAGGGCAGCACAAGTTTGAGGTGTGGACAACTTCGGTCTCGGGTCCACCCTTCGATATAAGGATTCTTTGCAGTCAGGGCCAGGGGCCCCTGGGCACATCCTTTTTCCATTTTCCCTGGGAAAGAAAACTCAGCAGTCCAGGTTCCTGATGTCAGTTTGTAGGGCTCGCTTGGGTCTATCAGGGCAGCACAAGTTTGAGGTGGGGACAACTTCGGTCTCGGGTCCATCCTTCGATATAAGGATTCTTTGCAGTCAGGGCCTCGGGCCCCTGGGCACATCCTTTTTCCATTTATCCTGGGAAAGAAAACTCAGCAGTCCAGGTTCCTGATGTCAGTTTGTAGGGCTCCCTTGGGTCTCTCAGGGCAGCACAAGTTTGAGGTGGGGACAACTTCAGTGTGGGGTCCATCCTTCGATATAAGGATTTTTTGCAGTCAGTGCCAGGGGCCCCTTGGGCACATCCTTTTTCCATTTTCCCTGGGAAAGAAAACTCAGCAGTCCAGGTTCCTGATGTCAGTTTGTAGGGCTCCCTTGGGTCTATCAGGGCAGCACAAGTTTGAGGTGGGGACAACTTCGGTGTGGGGTGCATCCTTCGATATAAGGATTCTTTGCAGTCAGGGCCTGGGTACCCCGGGTACAACCTTTAGCCATTTTCCCTGGGAAAGAAAACTCAGCATTCCAGGTTCCTGATGTCAGTTTGCAGGGCTCCCTTGGGTGTATCAGGGCAGCACAAGTTTGAGGTGGGGACACCTTTGGTGTGGGGTCCATCCTTCTATATAGGATTTTTTGCAGTCAGGGCCAGGGGCCCCTGGGCACATCCTTTTTCCATTTTCCCTGGGAAAGAAAACTCAGCATTCCAGGTTCCTGATGTCAGTTTGTAGGGCTCCCTTGGGTCTATCAGGGCAGCACAAGTTTGAGGTGGGGACAACTTCGGTGTGGGGTCCATCCTTCGATATAAGGATTTTTTGCAGTCAGGGCCAGGGGCCCCTGGGCACATCCTTTTTCCATTTCCCCCGGGAAAGGAAACTCAGCAGTCCAGGTACCTGATGTCAGTTTGTAGGGCTCCCTTGGGTCTATCAGGGCAGCACAAATTTGAGGTGGGGACAATTTTGGTGTGGGGTCATTCCTTCGATATAAGGATTTTTTGCAGTCAGGGCCCAGCCCAGTGCCAGAGACCCCTGGGCACATCCTTTTTCCATTTTCCCTGGGAAAGAAAACTCAGCAGTCCAGGTTCCTGATGTCAGTTTGTAGGGCTCACTTGGGTCTATCAGGGCAGCACAAGTTTGAGGTGGGGACAACTTTGGTCTCGGGTACATCCTTCGATATAAGGATTCTTTGCAGTCAGGGCCAGGGGCCCCTGGGCACATCCTTTTTCCATTTTCCCTGGGAAAGAAAATTCAGCAGTCCAGGTTCCTGATGTCAGTTTGTAGGGCTCCCTTGGGTCTCTCAGGGCAGCACAAGTTTGAGGTGGGGACAACTTCGGTGTGGGGTCCATCCTTCGATATAAGGATTCTTTGCAGTAAGGCCCAGCCCAGGGCCGGGGGCCCCTGGGCACATCCTTTTTCCATTTCGCTCGGGAAAGAAAACTCAGCAGTCCAGGTTCCTGATGTCAGTTTGTAGGGCTCCCTTGGGTCTATCAGGGCAGCACAAATTTGAGGTGGGGACAACTTCGATCTCGGGTCCATCCTTCGATATAAGAATTCTTTGCAGTCAGGGCCAGGGGCCCCTGGGCACATCCTTTTTCCATTTTCCCTGGGAAAGAAAACTCAGCAGTCCAGGTTCCTGATGTCAGTTTGTAGGGCTCCCTTGGGTCTATCAGGGCAGCACAAGTTTGAGGTGGGGACAACTTCGGTGTGGGGTCCATCCTTCGATATATGGATTCTTTGCAGTGAGGCACAAGGGCACACACTTTTTCCATTTTCCCTGGGAAAGAAAACTCAGCAGTCCAGGTTCCTGATGTCAGTTTGTAGGGCTCCCTTGGGTCTATCAGGGCAGCACAAGTTTGAGGTGGGGACAACTTCGGTGTGGGGTCCACCCTTCGATATATGGATTCTTTGCAGTGAGGTCCCAGACCAGGGCCAGGGGCCCCTGGGCACATCCTTTTTCCATTTTCCCTGGGAAAGAAAACTCAGCAGTCCAGGTTCCTGATGTCAGTTTGTAGGGCTCCCTTGGGTCTATCAGGGCAGCACAAGTTTGAGGTGGGGACAACTTCGGTGTGGGGTCCATCCTTCGATATAAGGATTCTTTGCAGTGAGGTCCCAGCCCAGGGCCAGGGGCCCCTGGGCACATCCTTTTTCCATTTTCCCTGGGAAAGAAAACTCAGCAGTCCAGGTTCCTGATGTCAGTTTGTAGGGCTCCCTTGGGTCTATCAGTGCAGCACAAGTTTGAGGTGGGGACAACTTCGGTGTGGGGTCCATCCTTCAATATAAGGATTCTTTGCAGTGAGGTCCCAGCCCAGGGCCAAGGGCCCCTGGGCACATCCTTTTTCCATTTTCCCTGGGAAAGAAAACTCAGCAGTCCGGGTTCCTGATGTCAGTTTGTAGGGCTCCCTTGGGTCTATCAGGGCAGCACAAGTTTGAGGTGGGGACAACTTCGGTGTGGGGTCCATCCTTCGATATAAGGATTCTTTGCAGTCAGGGCCAGGGGCCCCTGGGCACATTCTTTTTCCATTTTCCCTGGGAAAGAAAACTCAGCAGTCCAGGTTCCTGATGTCCGTTTGTAGGGCTCCCTTCGGTCTCTCAGGGCAGCACAAGTTTGAGGTGGGGACAACTTCGGTGTGGGGTCCATCCTTCGATATAAGGATTCTTTGCAGTGAGGTCCCAGACCAGGGCCAGGGGCCCCTTGGGCACAACTTTTTTCCATTTTCCCTGGGAAAGAACACTCAGCAGTCCAGTTTCCTGATGTCAGTTTGTAGGGCTCCCTTGGGTCTATCAGGGCAGCACAAGTTTGAGGTGGGGACAACTTCGGTGTGGGGTCCATCCTTCGATATAAGGATTCTTTGCAGTCAGGGCCTGGGGACCCCGGGTACAACCTTTAGCCATTTTCCCTGGGAAAGAAAACTCAGCATTCCAGGTTCCTGATGTCAGTTCGTAGGGCTCCCTTGGGTGTATCAGGGCAGCACAAGTTTGAGGTGGGGACACCTTTGGTGTGGGGTCCATCCTTCGATATAAGGAATCTTTGCAGTCAGGGCCAGGGGCCCCTGGGCACATCCTTTTTCCATTTTCCCTGGGAAAGAACACTCAGCAGTCCAGTTTCCTGATGTCAGTTTGTAGGGCTCCCTTGGGTCTATCAGGGCAGCACAAGTTTGAGGTGGGGACAACTTCGGTGTGGGGTCCATCCTTCAATATAAGGATTCTTTGCAGTGAGGCCCCTGCCCAGGGCCAAGGGGCCCCTGGGCACATCCTTTTTCCATTTTCCCTGGGAAAGAAAACTCAGCAGTCCAGGTTCCTGATGTCAGTTGGTAGGGCTCACTTGGGTCTATCAGGGCAGCACAAGTTTGAGGTGTGGACAACTTCGGTCTCGGGCCCACCCTTCGATATAAGGATTCTTTGCAGTCAGGGCCAGGGGCCCCTGGGCACATCCTTTTTCCATTTATCCTGGGAAAGAAAACTCAGCAGTCCAGGTTCCTGATGTCAGTTTGTAGGGCTCCCTTGGGTCTATCAGGGCAGCACAAGTTTGAGGTGGGGACAACTTCAGTGTGGGGTCCATCCTTCGATATAAGGATTTTTTGCAGTCAGTGCCAGGGGCCCCTTGGGCACATCCTTTTTCCATTTTCCCTGGGAAAGAAAACTCAGCAGTCCAGGTTCCTGATGTCAGTTTGTAGGGCTCCCTTGGGTCTATCAGGGCAGCACAAGTTTGAGGTGGGGACAACTTTGGTGTGGGTTCCATCCTTCGATATAAGGATTTTTTGCAGTCAGGGCCCAGCCCAGTGCCAGAGGCCCCTGGGCACAACCTTTTTCCATTTTCCCTGAGAAAGAAAACTCAGCAGTCCAGGTTCCTGATGTCAGTTTGTAGGGCTCCCTTGGGTCTATCAGGGCAGCACAAGTTTGAGGTGGGGACAACTTCGGTCTGGGCTCCATCCTTCGATATAAGGATTTTTTGCAGTCAGGGCCAGGGGCCCCTGGGCACATCCTTTTTCCATTTCCCCCCGGAAAGGAAACTCAGCAGTCCAGGTTCCTGATGTCAGTTTGTAGGGCTCCCTTGGGTCTATCAGGGTAGCACAACTTTGAGGTGGGGACAACTTCGGTGTGGGGTGCATCCTTCGATATAAGGATTCTTTGCAGTCAGGGCCAGGGGCCCCTGGGCACATCCTTTTTCCATTTTCCCTGGGAAAGAAAACTCAGCAGTTCAGGTTCCTGATGTCAGTTTGTAGGGCTCCCTTGGGTCTATCAGGGCAGTACAAGTTTGAGGTGGGGACAACTTTGGTGTGGGGTCCATCCTTCGATATATGGATTCTTTGCAGAGAGGTCCCAGACCAGGGCCAGGGGCCCCTGGGCACATCCTTTTTCAATTTTTCCTGGGAAAGAAAACTCAGCAGTCCAGGTTCCTGATGTCAGTTTGTAGGGCTCCATTGGGTCTATCAGGGCAGCACAAGTTTGAGGTGGGGACAACTTCGGTGTGGGGTCCATCCTTCGATATAAGGATTTTTGCAGTCAGGGCCAGGGGACCCCGGGCACAACCTTTGGCCATTTTCCCTTGGAAAGAAAACTCAGCAGTCCAGGTTCCTGATGTCAGTTTGTAGGGCTCCCTTGGGTCTATCAGGGCAGCACAAGTTTGAGGTGGGGACAACTTCGGTCTGGGCTCCATCCTTCGATATAAGGATTTTTTGCAGTCAGGTCCAGGGGCCCCTGGGCACATCCTTTTTCCATTTACCCCGGGAAAGAAAACTCAGCAGTCCAGGTTCCTGATGTCAGTTTGTAGGGCTCCCTTGGGTGTATCAGGGCAGCACAAGTTTGAGGTGTGGACAACTTCGGTCTCGGGTCCACCCTTCGATATAAGGATTCTTTGCAGTCAGGGCCAGGGGCCCCTGGGCACATCCTTTTTCCATTTTCCCTGGGAAAGAAAACTCAGCAGTCCAGGTTCCTGATGTCAGTTTGTAGGGCTCGCTTGGGTCTATCAGGGCAGCACAAGTTTGAGGTGGGGACAACTTCGGTCTCGGGTCCATCCTTCGATATAAGGATTCTTTGCAGTCAGGGCCTCGGGCCCCTGGGCACATCCTTTTTCCATTTATCCTGGGAAAGAAAACTCAGCAGTCCAGGTTCCTGATGTCAGTTTGTAGGGCTCCCTTGGGTCTCTCAGGGCAGCACAAGTTTGAGGTGGGGACAACTTCAGTGTGGGGTCCATCCTTCGATATAAGGATTTTTTGCAGTCAGTGCCAGGGGCCCCTTGGGCACATCCTTTTTCCATTTTCCCTGGGAAAGAAAACTCAGCAGTCCAGGTTCCTGATGTCAGTTTGTAGGGCTCCCTTGGGTCTATCAGGGCAGCACAAGTTTGAGGTGGGGACAACTTCGGTGTGGGGTGCATCCTTCGATATAAGGATTTTTTGCAGTCAGGGCCCAGCCCAGGGCCAGAGGCCCCTGGGCACATCCTTTTTCCATTTCCCCTGGGAAAGAAAACTCAGCAGTCCAGGTTCCTGATGTCAGTTTGTAGGGCTCCCTTGGGTCTATCAGTGCAGCACAAGTTTGAGGTGGGGACAACTTTGGTGTGGGGTCCATCCTTCGATATATGGATTCTTTGCAGAGAGGTCCCAGACCAGGGCCAGGGGCCCCTGGGCACAACTTTTTTCCATTTTCCCTGGGAAAGAACACTCAGCAGTCCAGTTTCCTGATGTCAGTTTGTAGGGCTCCCTTGGGTCTATCAGGGCAGCACAAGTTTGAGGTGGGGACAACTTCGGTGTGGGGTCCATCCTTCGATATAAGGATTCTTTGCAGTCAGGGCCTGGGGACCCCGGGTACAACCTTTAGCCATTTTCCCTGGGAAAGAAAACTCAGCATTCCAGGTTCCTGATGTCAGTTCGTAGGGCTCCCTTGGGTGTATCAGGGCAGCACAAGTTTGAGGTGGGGACACCTTTGGTGTGGGGTCCATCCTTCGATATAAGGAATCTTTGCAGTCAGGGCCAGGGGCCCCTGGGCACATCCTTTTTCCATTTTCCCTGGGAAAGAACACTCAGCAGTCCAGTTTCCTGATGTCAGTTTGTAGGGCTCCCTTGGGTCTATCAGGGCAGCACAAGTTTGAGGTGGGGACAACTTCGGTGTGGGGTCCATCCTTCAATATAAGGATTCTTTGCAGTGAGGCCCCTGCCCAGGGCCAAGGGGCCCCTGGGCACATCCTTTTTCCATTTTCCCTGGGAAAGAAAACTCAGCAGTCCAGGTTCCTGATGTCAGTTGGTAGGGCTCACTTGGGTCTATCAGGGCAGCACAAGTTTGAGGTGTGGACAACTTCGGTCTCGGGCCCACCCTTCGATATAAGGATTCTTTGCAGTCAGGGCCAGGGGCCCCTGGGCACATCCTTTTTCCATTTATCCTGGGAAAGAAAACTCAGCAGTCCAGGTTCCTGATGTCAGTTTGTAGGGCTCCCTTGGGTCTATCAGGGCAGCACAAGTTTGAGGTGGGGACAACTTCAGTGTGGGGTCCATCCTTCGATATAAGGATTTTTTGCAGTCAGTGCCAGGGGCCCCTTGGGCACATCCTTTTTCCATTTTCCCTGGGAAAGAAAACTCAGCAGTCCAGGTTCCTGATGTCAGTTTGTAGGGCTCCCTTGGGTCTATCAGGGCAGCACAAGTTTGAGGTGGGGACAACTTTGGTGTGGGTTCCATCCTTCGATATAAGGATTTTTTGCAGTCAGGGCCCAGCCCAGTGCCAGAGGCCCCTGGGCACAACCTTTTTCCATTTTCCCTGAGAAAGAAAACTCAGCAGTCCAGGTTCCTGATGTCAGTTTGTAGGGCTCCCTTGGGTCTATCAGGGCAGCACAAGTTTGAGGTGGGGACAACTTCGGTCTGGGCTCCATCCTTCGATATAAGGATTTTTTGCAGTCAGGGCCAGGGGCCCCTGGGCACATCCTTTTTCCATTTCCCCCCGGAAAGGAAACTCAGCAGTCCAGGTTCCTGATGTCAGTTTGTAGGGCTCCCTTGGGTCTATCAGGGTAGCACAACTTTGAGGTGGGGACAACTTCGGTGTGGGGTGCATCCTTCGATATAAGGATTCTTTGCAGTCAGGGCCAGGGGCCCCTGGGCACATCCTTTTTCCATTTTCCCTGGGAAAGAAAACTCAGCAGTTCAGGTTCCTGATGTCAGTTTGTAGGGCTCCCTTGGGTCTATCAGGGCAGTACAAGTTTGAGGTGGGGACAACTTTGGTGTGGGGTCCATCCTTCGATATATGGATTCTTTGCAGAGAGGTCCCAGACCAGGGCCAGGGGCCCCTGGGCACATCCTTTTTCAATTTTTCCTGGGAAAGAAAACTCAGCAGTCCAGGTTCCTGATGTCAGTTTGTAGGGCTCCATTGGGTCTATCAGGGCAGCACAAGTTTGAGGTGGGGACAACTTCGGTGTGGGGTCCATCCTTCGATATAAGGATTTTTGCAGTCAGGGCCAGGGGACCCCGGGCACAACCTTTGGCCATTTTCCCTTGGAAAGAAAACTCAGCAGTCCAGGTTCCTGATGTCAGTTTGTAGGGCTCCCTTGGGTCTATCAGGGCAGCACAAGTTTGAGGTGGGGACAACTTCGGTCTGGGCTCCATCCTTCGATATAAGGATTTTTTGCAGTCAGGTCCAGGGGCCCCTGGGCACATCCTTTTTCCATTTACCCCGGGAAAGAAAACTCAGCAGTCCAGGTTCCTGATGTCAGTTTGTAGGGCTCCCTTGGGTGTATCAGGGCAGCACAAGTTTGAGGTGTGGACAACTTCGGTCTCGGGTCCACCCTTCGATATAAGGATTCTTTGCAGTCAGGGCCAGGGGCCCCTGGGCACATCCTTTTTCCATTTTCCCTGGGAAAGAAAACTCAGCAGTCCAGGTTCCTGATGTCAGTTTGTAGGGCTCGCTTGGGTCTATCAGGGCAGCACAAGTTTGAGGTGGGGACAACTTCGGTCTCGGGTCCATCCTTCGATATAAGGATTCTTTGCAGTCAGGGCCTCGGGCCCCTGGGCACATCCTTTTTCCATTTATCCTGGGAAAGAAAACTCAGCAGTCCAGGTTCCTGATGTCAGTTTGTAGGGCTCCCTTGGGTCTCTCAGGGCAGCACAAGTTTGAGGTGGGGACAACTTCAGTGTGGGGTCCATCCTTCGATATAAGGATTTTTTGCAGTCAGTGCCAGGGGCCCCTTGGGCACATCCTTTTTCCATTTTCCCTGGGAAAGAAAACTCAGCAGTCCAGGTTCCTGATGTCAGTTTGTAGGGCTCCCTTGGGTCTATCAGGGCAGCACAAGTTTGAGGTGGGGACAACTTCGGTGTGGGGTGCATCCTTCGATATAAGGATTTTTTGCAGTCAGGGCCCAGCCCAGGGCCAGAGGCCCCTGGGCACATCCTTTTTCCATTTCCCCTGGGAAAGAAAACTCAGCAGTCCAGGTTCCTGATGTCAGTTTGTAGGGCTCCCTTGGGTCTATCAGTGCAGCACAAGTTTGAGGTGGGGACAACTTTGGTGTGGGGTCCATCCTTCGATATATGGATTCTTTGCAGAGAGGTCCCAGACCAGGGCCAGGGGCCCCTGGGCACATCCTTTTTCCATTTTCCCTGGGAAAGAAAACTCAGCAGTCCAGGTTCCTGATGTCAGTTTGTAGGGCTCCATTGGGTCTATCAGGGCAGCACAAGTTTGAGGTGGGGACAACTTCGGTGTGGGGTCCATCCTTCGATATAAGGATTTTTGCAGTCAGGGCCAGGGGACCCCGGGCACAACCTTTGGCCATTTTCCCTGGGAAAGAAAACTCAGCAGTCCAGGTTCCTGATGTCAGTTTGTAGGGCTCCCTTGGGTCTATCAGTGCAGCACAAGTTTGAGGTGGGGACAACTTCGGTGTGGGGTGCATCCTTCGATATAAGGATTCTTTGCAGTCAGGCCCAGCCTAGGGCCAGGGGCCCCTGGGCACATCCTTTTTCCATTTCCCCTGGGAAAGAAAACTCAGCAGTCCAGGTTCCTTGAGTCAGTTTGTAGGGCTCCCTTGGGTCTATCAGGGCAGCACAAGTTTGAGGTGGGGACAACTTCGGTGTGGGGTCCATCCTTCGATATAAGGATTTTTGGCAGTCAGGGCCAGGGGCCCCTGGGCACATCCTTTTTCCATTTCCACCGGGAAAGGAAACTCAGCAGTCCAGGTTCCTGATGTCAGTTTGTAGGGCTCCCTTGGGTCTATCAGTGCAGCACAAGTTTGAGGTGGGGACAACTTTGGTGTGGGGTCCATCCTTCGATATAAGGATTCTTTGCAGTGAGGTCCCAGCCCAGGGCCAGGGGCCCCTGGGCACATCCTTTTTCCATTTTCCCTGGGAAAGAAAACTCAGCAGTCCAGGTTCCTGATGTCAGTTTGTAGGGCTCCCTTGGGTGTATCAGGGCAGCACAAGTTTGAGGTGGGGACAACTTTGGTGTGGGGTCCATCCTTCGATATAAGGATTCTTTGCAGTCAGGGCCAGGGGCCCCTGGGCACATCCTTTTTCCATTTTCCCTGGGAAAGAAAACTCAGCAGTCCAGGTTCCTGATGTCAGTTTGTAGGGCTCCCTTGGGTCTATCAGGGCAGCACAAGTTTGAGGTGGGGACAACTTCGGTGTGGGGTGCATCCTTCGATATAAGGATTTTTTGCAGTCAGGGCCCAGCCCAGTGCCAGAGGCCCCTGGGCACATCCTTTTTCCATTTTCCCTGGGAAAGAAAACTCAGCAGTCCAGGTTCCTGATGTCAGTTTGTAGGGCTGCCTTGGGTCTCTCAGAGCAGCACAAGTTTGAGGTGGGGACAACTTCGGTGTGGGGTCCATCCTTGAATATAAGGATTCTTTGCAGTGAGGCACAAGCCCAGGGCCAGGGGCCCCTGGGCACATCCTTTTTCCATTTTCCCTGGGAAAATGAACACACAGCAGTCCAGGTTCCTGATGTCAGTTTGTAGGGCTCCCTTGGGTCTATCAGGGCAGCACAAGTTTGAGGTGGGGACAACTTTGGTCTCGGGTCCATCCTTCGATATAAGGATTCTTTGCAGTCAGGGCCTGGGGACCCCGGGTACAACCTTTAGCCATTTTCCCTGGGAAAGAAAACTCAGCAGTCCAGGTTCCTGATGTCAGTTTGTAGGGCTCCCTTGGGTCTATCAGGGCAGCACAAATTTGAGGTGGGGACAACTTCGATCTCGGGTCCATCCTTCGATATAAGAATTCTTTGCAGTCAGGGCCAGGGGCCCCTGGGCACATCCTTTTTCCATTTTCCCTGGGAAAGAAAACTCAGCAGTCCAGGTTCCTTGAGTCACTTTGTAGGGCTCCCTTGGGTCTATCAGGGCAGCACAAGTTTGAGGTGGGGACAACTTCGGTGTGGGGTCCATCCTTCGATATAAGGATTTTTTGCAGTCAGGGCCAGGGGCCCCTGGGCACATCCTTTTTCCATTTTCCCTGGGAAAGAAAACTCAGCAGTCCAGGTTCCTGATGTCAGTTTGTAGGGCTCCCTTGGGTCTATCAGGGCAGCACAAGTTTGAGGTGGGGACAACTTCGGTGTGGGGTCCATCCTTCGATATATGGATTCCTTGCAGTGAGGCACAAGGGCACACACTTTTTCCATTTTCCCTGGGAAAGAAAACTCAGCAGTCCAGGTTCCTGATGTCAGTTTGTAGGGCTCCCTTGGGTCTATCAGGGCAGCACAAGTTTGAGGTGGGGACAACTTCGGTGTGGGGTCCATCCTTCGATATAAGGATTCTTTGCAGTGAGGTCCCAGCCCAGGGCCGGGGGCCCCTTGGGCACATCCTTTTTCCATTTCCCCTGGGAAAGAAAACTCAGCAGTCCAGGTCCCTTGAGTCAGTTTGTAGGGCTCCCTTGGGTCTATCAGGGCAACACAAGTTTGAGGTGGGGACAACTTTGGTGTGGGGTCCATCCTTCGATATAAGGATTTTTTGCAGTCAGGGCCAGGGGCCCCTGGGCACATCCTTTTTCCATTTTCCCTGGGAAAGAAAACTCAGCAGTCCAGGTTCCTGATGTCAGTTTGTAGGGCTCCCTTGGGTCTATCAGTGCAGCACAAGTTTGAGGTGGGGACAACTTCGGTGTGGGCTCCATCCTTCGATATAAGGATTCTTTGCAGTCAGGGCCAGGGGCCCCTGGGCACATTCTTTTTCCATTTTCCCTGGGAAAGAAAACTCAGCAGTCCAGGTTCCTGATGTCAGTTTGTAGGGCTCCCTTCGGTCTCTCAGGGCAGCACAAGTTTGAGGTGGGGACAACTTCGGTGTGGGGTCCATCCTTCGATATAAGGATTCTTTGCAGTGAGGTCCCAGCCCAGGGCCAGGGGCCCCTGGGCACATCCTTTTTCCATTTTCCCTGGGAAAGAAAACTCAGCAGTCCAGGTTCCTGATGTCAGTTTGTAGGGCTCCCTTGGGTCTATCAGGGCAGCACAAGTTTGAGGTGGGGACAACTTTGGTCTCGGGTACATCCTTCGATATAAGGATTCTTTGCAGTCAGGGCCAGGGGCCCCTGGGCACAACCTTTTTCCATTTTCCCTGGGAAAGAAAACTCAGCAGTCCAGGTTCCTGATGTCAGTTGGTAGGGCTCCCTTGGGTCTATCAGGGCAGCACAAGTTTGAGGTGGGGACAACTTCGGTGTGGGGTCCATCCTTCGATATAAGGATTTTTTGAAGTCAGGGCCAGGGGCCCCTGGACACATCCTTTGGCCATTTTCCCTGGGAAAGAAAACTCAGCAGTCCAGGTTCCTGATGTCAGTTTGTAGGGCTCCCTTGGGTCTATCAGGGCAGCACAAGTTTGAGGTGGGGACAACTTCGGTGTGGGGTGCATCCATCGATATAAGAATTTTTTGCAGTGAGGTCCCTGCCCAGGGCCAGGGGCCCCTGGGCACATCCTTTTTCCATTTCCCCCGGGAAAGGAAACTCAGCAGTCCAGGTTCCTGATGTCAGTTTGTAGGGCTCCCTTGGGTCTATCAGGGCAGCACAAGTTTGAGGTGGGGACAACTTCGGTCTGGGCTCCATCCTTCGATATAAGAATTCTTTGCAGTCAGGGCCAGGGGCCCCTGGGCACATCCTTTTTCCATTTTCCCTGGGAAAGAAAACTCAGCAGTCCAGGTTCCTTGAGTCACTTTGTAGGGCTCCCTTGGGTCTATCAGTGCAGCACAAGTTTGAGGTGGGGACAACTTCGGTGTGGGGTCCACCCTTCGATATATGGATTCTTTGCAGTGAGGTCCCAGACCAGGGCCAGGGGCCCCTGGGCACATCCTTTTTCCATTTTCCCTGGGAAAGAAAACTCAGCAGTCCAGGTTCCTGATGTCAGTTTGTAGGGCTCCCTTGGGTCTATCAGGGCAGCACAAGTTTGAGGTGGGGACAACTTTGGTGTGGGGTCCATCCTTCGATATAAGGATTTTTTGCAGTCAGGGCCCAGCCCAGTGCCAGAGGCCCCTGGGCACATCCTTTTTCCATTTTCCCTGGAAAAGAAAACTCAGCAGTCCAGGTTCCTGATGTCAGTTTGTAGGGCTCCCTTGGGTCTATCAGGGCAGCACAAGTTTGAGGTGGGGACAATATTGGTGTGGGGTCCATCCTTCGATATAAGGATTCTTTGCAGTCAGGCCCAGCCCAGGGCCGGGGGCCCCTTGGGCACATCCTTTTTCCATTTCCCCTGGGAAAGAAAACTCAGCAGTCCAGGTTCCTGATGTCAGTTTGTAGGGCTCCCTTGGGTCTATCAGGGCAGCACAAGTTTGAGGGGGGACAACTTCGGTGTGGGGTCCATCCTTCGATATAAGGATTCTTTGCAGTCAGGGCCAGGGGCCCCTGGGCACATCCTTTTTCCATTTCCCCTGGGAAAGGAAACTCAGCAGTCCAGGTTCCTTGAGTCAGTTTGTAGGGCTCCCTTGGGTCTATGAGGGCAGCACAAGTTTGAGGTGGGGACAACTTTGGTGTGGGGTCCATCCTTCGATATAAGGATTTTTTGCAGTCAGGGCCAGGGGCCCCTGGGCACATCCTTTTTCCATTTTCCCTGGGAAAGAAAACTCAGCAGTCCAGGTTCCTGATGTCAGTTTGTAGGGCTCCCTTGGGTCTATCAGGGCAGCACAAGTTTGAGGTGGGGACAACTTCGGTGTGGGGTCCATCCTTCGATATAAGGATTTTTTGCAGTCAGGGCCAGGGGCCCCTGGGCACATCCTTTTTCCATTTTCCCTGGGAAAGAAAACTCAGCAGTCCAGGTTCCTGATGTCAGTTGGTAGGGCTCCCTTGAGTGTATCAGGGCAGCACAAATTTGAGGTGGGGACAACTTCGGTGTGGGGTCCATCCTTCGATATAAGGATTCTTTGCAGTCAGGCCCAGGGGCCCCTGGGCACATCCTTTTTCCATTTTCCCTGGGAAAGAAAACTCAGCAGTCCAGGTTCCTGATGTCAGTTTGTAGGGCTCCCTTGGGTCTATCAGGGCAGCACAAGTTTGAGGTGGGGACAACTTCGGTGTGGGGTGCATCCTTCGATATAAGGATTCTTTGCAGTCAGGCCCAGCCTAGGGCCAGGGGCCCCTGGGCACATCCTTTTTCCATTTCCCCTGGGAAAGAAAACTCAGCAGTCCAGGTTCCTTGAGTCAGTTTGTAGGGCTCCCTTGGGTCTATCAGGGCAGCACAAGTTTGAGGTGGGGACAACTTCGGTGTGGGGTCCATCCTTCGATATAAGGATTCTTTGCAATGAGGTCCCAGCCCAGGGCCAGGGGCCCCTGGGCACATCCTTTTTCCATTTTCCCTGGGAAAGAAAACTCAGCAGTCCAGGTTCCTGATGTCAGTTTGTAGGGCTCCCTTGGGTCTATCAGGGCAGCACAAGTTTGAGGTGGGGACAACTTTGGTGTGGGGTCCATCCTTCGATATAAGGATTCTTTGCAGTCAGGGCCAGGGGCCCCTGGGCACATCCTTTTTCCATTTTCCCTGGGAAAGAAAACTCAGCAGTCCAGGTTCCTGATGTCAGTTTGTAGGGCTCCCTTGGGTCTATCAGGGCAGCACAAGTTTGAGGTGGGGACAACTTCGGTGTGGGGTGCATCCTTCGATATAAGGATTTTTTGCAGTCAGGGCCCAGCCCAGTGCCAGAGGCCCCTGGGCACATCCTTTTTCCATTTTCCCTGGGAAAGAAAACTCAGCAGTCCAGGTTCCTGATGTCAGTTTGTAGGGCTGCCTTCGGTCTCTCAGAGCAGCACAAGTTTGAGGTGGGGACAACTTCGGTGTTGGGTCCATCCTTGAATATAAGGATTCTTTGCAGTGAGGCACAAGTCCAGGGCCAGGGGCCCCTGGGCACATCCTTTTTCCATTTTCCCTGGGAAAATGAACACACAGCAGTCCAGGTTCCTGATGTCAGTTTGTAGGGCTCCCTTGGGTCTATCAGGGCAGCACAAGTTTGAGGTGGGGACAACTTTGGTCTCGGGTCCATCCTTCGATATAAGGATTCTTTGCAGTCAGGGCCAGGGGCCCCTGGGCACATCCTTTTTCCATTTTCCCTGGGAAAGAAAACTCAGCAGTCCAGGTTCCTGATGTCAGTTGGTAGGGCTCCCTTGGGTCTATCAGGGCAGCACAAGTTTGAGGTGGGGACAACTTCGGTGTGGGGTCCATCCTTCGATATAAGGATTTTTTGCAGTCAGCGCCAGGGGCCCCTTGGGCACAACTTTTTTCCATTTTCCCTGGGAAAGAACACTCAGCAGTCCAGTTTCCTGATGTCAGTTTGTAGGGCTCCCTTGGGTCTATCAGGGCAGCACAAGTTTGAGGTGGGGACAACTTCGGTGTGGGGTGTATCCTTCGATATAAGGATTCTTTGCAGTCAGGGCCTGGGTACCCCGGGTACAACCTTTAGCCATTTTCCCTGGGAAAGAAAACTCAGCATTCCAGGTTCCTGATGTCAGTTTGTAGGGCTCCCTTGGGTGTATCAGGGCAGCACAAGTTTGAGGTGGGGACACCTTTGGTGTGGGGTCCATCCTTCTATATAGGATTTTTTGCAGTCAGGGCCAGGGGCCCCTGGGCACATCCTTTTTCCATTTTCCCTGGGAAAGAAAACTCAGCAGTCCAGGTTCCTGATGTCAGTTTGTAGGGCTCCCTTGGGTCTATCAGTGCAGCACAAGTTTGAGGTGGGGACAACTTCGGTGTGGGGTCCATCCTTCGATATAAGGATTTTTGGCAGTCTGGGCAAGGGGCCCCTTGGGCACATCCTTTTTCCATTTTCCCTGGGAAAGAAAACTCAGCAGTCCAGGTTCCTCATGTCAGTTTGTAGGGCTCCCTTGGGTCTATCAGGGCAGCACAAGTTTGAGGTGGGGACAACTTCGGTCTGAGCTCCATCCTTCGATATAAGGATTTTTTGCAGTCAGGGCCAGGGGCCCCTGGGCACATCCTTTTTCCATTTCCCCCGGGAAAGGAAACTCAGCAGTCCAGGTTCCTGATGTCAGTTTGTAGGGCTCCCTTGGGTCTATCAGGGCAGCACAAGTTTGAGGTGGGGACAACTTCGGTGTGGGGTCCATCCTTCGATATAAGGATTTTTTGCAGTCAGGGCCAGGGGCCCCCGGGCACATCCCTTGGCAGTTTTCCCTGGGAAAGAAAACTCAGCATTCCAGGTTCCTGATGTCAGTTTGTAGGGCTCCCTTGGGTCTATCAGGGCAGCACAAGTTTGAGGTGGGGACAACTTCGGTGTGGGGTCCATCCTTCGATATAAGGATTCTTTGCAGTCAGGGCCTGGGGCCCCTGGGCACATCCTTTTTCCATTTTCCCTGGGAAAGGAAACTCAGCAGTCCAGGTTCCTGATGTCAGTTTGTAGGGCTCCCTTGGGTCTATCAGTGCAGCACAAGTTTGAGGTGGGGACAACTTCGGTCTGGGCTCCATTCTTCGATATAAGGATTCTTTGCAGTCAGTGCCAGAGGCCCCTGGGCACATCCTTTTTCCATTTTCCCTGGGAAAGAAAACTCAGCAGTCCAGGTCCCTGATGTCAGTTTGTAGGGCTCCCTTGGGTCTATCAGGGCAGCACAAGTTTGAGGTGGGGACAACTTCAGTGTGGGCTCCATCCTTCGATATAAGGATTCTTTGCAGTGAGGTCCCAGCCCAGGGCCAGGGGTCCCTGGGCACATCCTATGTCCATTTTCCCTGGGAAAGAAAACTCAGCAGTCCAGGTTCCTGATGTCGGTTGGTAGGGCTCCCTTGGGTGTATCAGGGCAGCACAAATTTGAGGTGGGGACAATTTTGGTGTGGGGTCCATCCTTCGATATATGGATTTTTTACAGTCAGGGCCCAGCCCAGTGCCAGAGACCCCTGGGCACATCCTTTTTCCATTTTCCCTGGGAAAGAAAACTCAGCAGTCCAGGTTCCTGATGTCAGTTGGTAGGGCTCACTTGGGTCTATCAGGGCAGCACAAGTTTGAGGTGGGGACAATTTCGGTGTGGGGTGCATCCTTCGATATAAGGATTCTTTGCAGTCAGGGCCAGGGGCCCCTGGGCACATCCTTTTTCCATTTTCCCTGGGAAAGAAAACTCAGCAGTCCAGGTTCCTGATGTCAGTTTGTAAGGCTCCCTTGGGTCTATCAGGGCAGCACAAGTTTGAGGTGGGGACAACTTCGGTGTGGGGTGCATCCTTCGATATAAGGATTTTTTGCAGTCAGGGCCCAGCCCAGTGCCAGAGGCCCCTGGGCACATCCTTTTTCCATTTTCCCTGGGAAAGAAAACTCAGCAGTCCAGGTTCCTGATGTCAGTTTGTTGGGCTCCATTGGGTCTATCAGGGCAGCACAAGTTTGAGGTGTGGACAACTTCGGTCTCGGGTCCACCCTTCGATATAAGGATTCTTTGCAGTCAGGGCCAGGGGCCCCTGGGCACATCCTTTTTCCATTTTCCCTGGGAAAGAAAACTCAGCAGTCCAGGTTCCTGATGTCAGTTTGTAGGGCTCGCTTGGGTCTATCAGGGCAGCACAAGTTTGAGGTGGGGACAACTTCGGTCTCGGGTCCATCCTTCGATATAAGGATTCTTTGCAGTCAGGGCCTCGGGCCCCTGGGCACATCCTTTTTCCATTTATCCTGGGAAAGAAAACTCAGCAGTCCAGGTTCCTGATGTCAGTTTGTAGGGCTCCCTTGGGTCTCTCAGGGCAGCACAAGTTTGAGGTGGGGACAACTTCAGTGTGGGGTCCATCCTTCGATATAAGGATTTTTTGCAGTCAGTGCCAGGGGCCCCTTGGGCACATCCTTTTTCCATTTTCCCTGGGAAAGAAAACTCAGCAGTCCAGGTTCCTGATGTCAGTTTGTAGGGCTCCCTTGGGTCTATCAGGGCAGCACAAGTTTGAGGTGGGGACAACTTCGGTGTGGGGTGCATCCTTCGATATAAGGATTCTTTGCAGTCAGGGCCTGGGTACCCCGGGTACAACCTTTAGCCATTTTCCCTGGGAAAGAAAACTCAGCATTCCAGGTTCCTGATGTCAGTTTGCAGGGCTCCCTTGGGTCTATCAGGGCAGCACAAGTTTGAGGTGGGGACACCTTTGGTGTGGGGTCCATCCTTCTATATAGGATTTTTTGCAGTCAGGGCCAGGGGCCCCTGGGCACATCCTTTTTCCATTTTCCCTGGGAAAGAAAACTCAGCATTCCAGGTTCCTGATGTCAGTTTGTAGGGCTCCCTTGGGTCTATCAGGGCAGCACAAGTTTGAGGTGGGGACAACTTCGGTGTGGGGTCCATCCTTCGATATAAGGATTTTTGGCAGTCTGGGCAAGGGGCCCCTTGGGCACATCCTTTTTCCATTTTCCCTGGGAAAGAAAACTCAGCAGTCCAGGTTTCTCATGTCAGTTTGTAGGGCTCCCTTGGGTCTATCAGGGCAGCACAAGTTTGAGGTTGGGACAACTTCGGTCTGAGCTCCATCCTTCGATATAAGGATTTTTTGCAGTCAGGGCCAGGGGCCCCTGGGCACATCCTTTTTCCATTTCCCCCGGGAAAGGAAACTCAGCAGTCCAGGTACCTGATGTCAGTTTGTAGGGCTCCCTTGGGTCTATCAGGGCAGCACAAATTTGAGGTGGGGACAATTTTGGTGTGGGGTCATTCCTTCGATATAAGGATTTTTTGCAGTCAGGGCCCAGCCCAGTGCCAGAGACCCCTGGGCACATCCTTTTTCCATTTTCCCTGGGAAAGAAAACTCAGAAGTCCAGGTTCCTGATGTCAGTTTGTAGGGCTCACTTGGGTCTATCAGGGCAGCACAAGTTTGAGGTGGGGACAATTTCGGTGTGGGGTGCATCCTTCGATATAAGGATTCTTTGCAGTCAGGGCCAGGGGCCCCTGGGCACATCCTTTTTCCATTTTCCCTGGGAAAGAAAATTCAGCAGTCCAGGTTCCTGATGTCAGTTTGTAGGGCTCCCTTGGGTCTCTCAGGGCAGCACAAGTTTGAGGTGGGGACAACTTCGGTGTGGGGTCCATCCTTCGATATAAGGATTCTTTGCAGTAAGGCCCAGCCCAGGGCCGGGGGCCCCTGGGCACATCCTTTTTCCATTTCGCTCGGGAAAGAAAACTCAGCAGTCCAGGTTCCTGATGTCAGTTTGTAGGGCTCCCTTGGGTCTATCAGGGCAGCACAAATTTGAGGTGGGGACAACTTCGATCTCGGGTCCATCCTTCGATATAAGAATTCTTTGCAGTCAGGGCCAGGGGCCCCTGGGCACATCCTTTTTCCATTTTCCCTGGGAAAGAAAACTCAGCAGTCCAGGTTCCTGATGTCAGTTTGTAGGGCTCCCTTGGGTCTATCAGGGCAGCACAAGTTTGAGGTGGGGACAACTTCGGTGTGGGGTCCATCCTTCGATATATGGATTCTTTGCAGTGAGGCACAAGGGCACACACTTTTTCCATTTTCCCTGGGAAAGAAAACTCAGCAGTCCAGGTTCCTGATGTCAGTTTGTAGGGCTCCCTTGGGTCTATCAGGGCAGCACAAGTTTGAGGTGGGGACAACTTCGGTGTGGGGTCCACCCTTCGATATATGGATTCTTTGCAGTGAGGTCCCAGACCAGGGCCAGGGGCCCCTGGGCACATCCTTTTTCCATTTTCCCTGGGAAAGAAAACTCAGCAGTCCAGGTTCCTGATGTCAGTTTGTAGGGCTCCCTTGGGTCTATCAGTGCAGCACAAGTTTGAGGTGGGGACAACTTCGGTGTGGGGTCCATCCTTCAATATAAGGATTCTTTGCAGTGAGGTCCCAGCCCAGGGCCAAGGGCCCCTGGGCACATCCTTTTTCCATTTTCCCTGGGAAAGAAAACTCAGCAGTCCGGGTTCCTGATGTCAGTTTGTAGGGCTCCCTTGGGTCTATCAGGGCAGCACAAGTTTGAGGTGGGGACAACTTCGGTGTGGGGTCCATCCTTCGATATAAGGATTCTTTGCAGTCAGGGCCAGGGGCCCCTGGGCACATTCTTTTTCCATTTTCCCTGGGAAAGAAAACTCAGCAGTCCAGGTTCCTGATGTCCGTTTGTAGGGCTCCCTTCGGTCTCTCAGGGCAGCACAAGTTTGAGGTGGGGACAACTTCGGTGTGGGGTCCATCCTTCGATATAAGGATTCTTTGCAGTGAGGTCCCAGACCAGGGCCAGGGGCCCCTTGGGCACAACTTTTTTCCATTTTCCCTGGGAAAGAACACTCAGCAGTCCAGTTTCCTGATGTCAGTTTGTAGGGCTCCCTTGGGTCTATCAGGGCAGCACAAGTTTGAGGTGGGGACAACTTCGGTGTGGGGTCCATCCTTCGATATAAGGATTCTTTGCAGTCAGGGCCTGGGGACCCCGGGTACAACCTTTAGCCATTTTCCCTGGGAAAGAAAACTCAGCATTCCAGGTTCCTGATGTCAGTTCGTAGGGCTCCCTTGGGTGTATCAGGGCAGCACAAGTTTGAGGTGGGGACACCTTTGGTGTGGGGTCCATCCTTCGATATAAGGAATCTTTGCAGTCAGGGCCAGGGGCCCCTGGGCACATCCTTTTTCCATTTTCCCTGGGAAAGAACACTCAGCAGTCCAGTTTCCTGATGTCAGTTTGTAGGGCTCCCTTGGGTCTATCAGGGCAGCACAAGTTTGAGGTGGGGACAACTTCGGTGTGGGGTCCATCCTTCAATATAAGGATTCTTTGCAGTGAGGCCCCTGCCCAGGGCCAAGGGGCCCCTGGGCACATCCTTTTTCCATTTTCCCTGGGAAAGAAAACTCAGCAGTCCAGGTTCCTGATGTCAGTTGGTAGGGCTCACTTGGGTCTATCAGGGCAGCACAAGTTTGAGGTGTGGACAACTTCGGTCTCGGGCCCACCCTTCGATATAAGGATTCTTTGCAGTCAGGGCCAGGGGCCCCTGGGCACATCCTTTTTCCATTTATCCTGGGAAAGAAAACTCAGCAGTCCAGGTTCCTGATGTCAGTTTGTAGGGCTCCCTTGGGTCTATCAGGGCAGCACAAGTTTGAGGTGGGGACAACTTCAGTGTGGGGTCCATCCTTCGATATAAGGATTTTTTGCAGTCAGTGCCAGGGGCCCCTTGGGCACATCCTTTTTCCATTTTCCCTGGGAAAGAAAACTCAGCAGTCCAGGTTCCTGATGTCAGTTTGTAGGGCTCCCTTGGGTCTATCAGGGCAGCACAAGTTTGAGGTGGGGACAACTTTGGTGTGGGTTCCATCCTTCGATATAAGGATTTTTTGCAGTCAGGGCCCAGCCCAGTGCCAGAGGCCCCTGGGCACAACCTTTTTCCATTTTCCCTGAGAAAGAAAACTCAGCAGTCCAGGTTCCTGATGTCAGTTTGTAGGGCTCCCTTGGGTCTATCAGGGCAGCACAAGTTTGAGGTGGGGACAACTTCGGTCTGGGCTCCATCCTTCGATATAAGGATTTTTTGCAGTCAGGGCCAGGGGCCCCTGGGCACATCCTTTTTCCATTTCCCCCCGGAAAGGAAACTCAGCAGTCCAGGTTCCTGATGTCAGTTTGTAGGGCTCCATTGGGTCTATCAGGGCAGCACAAGTTTGAGGTGGGGACAACTTCGGTGTGGGGTCCATCCTTCGATATAAGGATTTTTGCAGTCAGGGCCAGGGGACCCCGGGCACAACCTTTGGCCATTTTCCCTTGGAAAGAAAACTCAGCAGTCCAGGTTCCTGATGTCAGTTTGTAGGGCTCCCTTGGGTCTATCAGGGCAGCACAAGTTTGAGGTGGGGACAACTTCGGTCTGGGCTCCATCCTTCGATATAAGGATTTTTTGCAGTCAGGTCCAGGGGCCCCTGGGCACATCCTTTTTCCATTTACCCCGGGAAAGAAAACTCAGCAGTCCAGGTTCCTGATGTCAGTTTGTAGGGCTCCCTTGGGTGTATCAGGGCAGCACAAGTTTGAGGTGTGGACAACTTCGGTCTCGGGTCCACCCTTCGATATAAGGATTCTTTGCAGTCAGGGCCAGGGGCCCCTGGGCACATCCTTTTTCCATTTTCCCTGGGAAAGAAAACTCAGCAGTCCAGGTTCCTGATGTCAGTTTGTAGGGCTCGCTTGGGTCTATCAGGGCAGCACAAGTTTGAGGTGGGGACAACTTCGGTCTCGGGTCCATCCTTCGATATAAGGATTCTTTGCAGTCAGGGCCTCGGGCCCCTGGGCACATCCTTTTTCCATTTATCCTGGGAAAGAAAACTCAGCAGTCCAGGTTCCTGATGTCAGTTTGTAGGGCTCCCTTGGGTCTCTCAGGGCAGCACAAGTTTGAGGTGGGGACAACTTCAGTGTGGGGTCCATCCTTCGATATAAGGATTTTTTGCAGTCAGTGCCAGGGGCCCCTTGGGCACATCCTTTTTCCATTTTCCCTGGGAAAGAAAACTCAGCAGTCCAGGTTCCTGATGTCAGTTTGTAGGGCTCCCTTGGGTCTATCAGGGCAGCACAAGTTTGAGGTGGGGACAACTTCGGTGTGGGGTGCATCCTTCGATATAAGGATTTTTTGCAGTCAGGGCCCAGCCCAGGGCCAGAGGCCCCTGGGCACATCCTTTTTCCATTTTCCCTGAGAAAGAAAACTCAGCAGTCCAGGTTCCTGATGTCAGTTTGTAGGGCTCCCTTGGGTCTATCAGTGCAGCACAAGTTTGAGGTGGGGACAACTTTGGTGTGGGGTCCATCCTTCGATATATGGATTCTTTGCAGAGAGGTCCCAGACCAGGGCCAGGGGCCCCTGGGCACATCCTTTTTCCATTTTCCCTGGGAAAGAAAACTCAGCAGTCCAGGTTCCTGATGTCAGTTTGTAGGGCTCCATTGGGTCTATCAGGGCAGCACAAGTTTGAGGTGGGGACAACTTCGGTGTGGGGTCCATCCTTCGATATAAGGATTTTTGCAGTCAGGGCCAGGGGACCCCGGGCACAACCTTTGGCCATTTTCCCTGGGAAAGAAAACTCAGCAGTCCAGGTTCCTGATGTCAGTTTGTAGGGCTCCCTTGGGTCTATCAGGGCAGCACAAGTTTGAGGTGGGGACAACTTCGGTCTGGGCTCCATCCTTCGATATAAGGATTTTTTGCAGTCAGGTCCAGGGGCCCCTGGGCACATCCTTTTTCCATTTACCCCGGGAAAGAAAACTCAGCAGTCCAGGTTCCTGATGTCAGTTTGTAGGGCTCCCTTGGGTCTATCAGGGCAGCACAAGTTTGAGGTGGGGACAACTTTGGTGTGGGGTGCATCCTTCGATATAAGGATTTTTTGCAGTCAGTGCCAGGGGCCCCTGGGCACATCCTTTTTCCATTTTCCCTGAGAAAGAAAACTCAGCAGTCCAGGTTCCTGATGTCAGTTTGTAGGGCTCCCTTGGGTCTATCAGGGCAGCACAAGTTAGAGGTGGGGACAACTTTGGTGTGGGTTCCATCCTTCGATATAAGGATTTTTTGCAGTCAGGGCCCAGCCCAGTGCCAGAGGCCCCTGGGCACATCCTTTTTCCATTTTCCCTGAGAAAGAAAACTCAGCAGTCCAGGTTCCTGATGTCAGTTTGTAGGGCTCCCTTGGGTGTATCAGGGCAGCACAAGTTTGAGGTGGGGACAACTTCGGTCTGGGCTCCATCCTTCGATATAAGGATTTTTTGCAGTCAGGGCCAGGGGCCCCTGGGCACATCCTTTTTCCATTTCCCCCGGGAAAGGAAACTCAGCAGTCCAGGTTCCTGATGTCAGTTTGTAGGGCTCCCTTGGGTCTATCAGGGTAGCACAAGTTTGAGGTGGGGACAACTTTGGTGTGGGGTCCATCCTTCTATATAGGATTTTTTGCAGTCAGGGCCAGGGGCCCCTGGGCACATCCTTTTTCCATTTTCCCTGGGAAAGAAAACTCAGCAGTCCAGGTTCCTGATGTCAGTTTGTAGGGCTCCCTTGGGTCTATCAGGGCAGCACAAGTTTGAGGTGGGGACAACTTCGGTGTGGGGTGCATCCTTCGATATAAGGATTTTTTGCAGTCAGGGCCTGGGGACCCCGGGTACAACCTTTTTCCTTTTTCCCTGAGAAAGAAAACTCAGCAGTCCAGGTTCCTGATGTCAGTTTGTAGGGCTCGCTTGGGTCTATCAGGGCAGCACAAGTTTGAGGTGGGGACAACTTCGGTCTCGGGTCCATCCTTCGATATAAGGATTCTTTGCAGTCAGGGCCTCGGGCCCCTGGGCACATCCTTTTTCCATTTATCCTGGGAAAGAAAACTCAGCAGTCCAGGTTCCTGATGTCAGTTTGTAGGGCTCCCTTGGGTCTCTCAGGGCAGCACAAGTTTGAGGTGGGGACAACTTCAGTGTGGGGTCCATCCTTCGATATAAGGATTTTTTGCAGTCAGTGCCAGGGGCCCCTTGGGCACATCCTTTTTCCATTTTCCCTGGGAAAGAAAACTCAGCAGTCCAGGTTCCTGATGTCAGTTTGTAGGGCTCCCTTGGGTCTATCAGGGCAGCACAAGTTTAAGGTGGGGACAACTTCGGTCTGGGCTCCATCCTTCGATATAAGGATTTTTTGCAGTCAGGGCCAGGGGCCCCTGGGCACATCCTTTTTCCATTTCCCCCGGGAAAGGAAACTCAGCAGTCCAGGTTCCTGATGTCAGTTTGTAGGGCTCCCTTGGGTCTATCAGGGTAGCACAAGTTTGAGGTGGGGACATGCCGCGCTCCCGCCCCGGTTCCCTTTGTCTCAGCCCCGGCTAGCTCTCATCCTGGGGCGAGGGCGGGCGATGGAGGCACCCTCCGCCGCTCCCAGCTGGGGTTTGGAGAGTGCCTTTGTGGGTTCCGGGCAGCGCTAGCAAGCCTCGCGGTGGTAAATGAAGAGCGGATCCTGCTGGGGGCTAAGTCCGAGTTTATTGTAGCCCAACGGGGCCAAATATCCTAGAACGATACCAGCCAACAGGAACAAGCACAAGGTGCTTGCACTGGCTTATAAACTGTAAGGGAGGGGTATCTAACGACCAATGGGGATAGGGATAGGGGGTGGCTCCGGGATGGGGGGATATGGTGGGGTCCAATGGGGGAAGGATATGGGGGGAGCCCCAGGTCCTCGCCCAATCACCCGGTGCCCTGAGTAGAAGCTTCTGGATGGATGGGAAGGGGCACCGAGTGATAGACAAGGCACCCGGGGGGGGTAAAATGCCTCTTTCAGGGTGATGGATAGATACTGGGAAGGCGGGAAGGGCGGACAAGGCGGGAAAACTGGGGATAAACCAAGTTGCACACGGGGGTACAAAGGAATAAACCAATACATAATACAGGGATAATAAAACATATACATAACGCAACTCCACAGGGACAACTTCGGTGTGGGGTGCATCCTTCGATATAAGGATTCTTTGCAGTCAGGGCCAGGGGCCCCTGGGCACATCCTTTTTCCATTTTCCCTGGGAAAGAAAACTCAGCAGTCCAGGTTCCTGATGTCAGTTTGTAGGGCTCCCTTGGGTCTATCAGGGCAGTACAAGTTTGAGGTGGGGACAACTTTGGTGTGGGGTCCATCCTTCGATATATGGATTCTTTGCAGAGAGGTCCCAGACCAGGGCCAGGGGCCCCTGGGCACATCCTTTTTCAATTTTCCCTGGGAAAGAAAACTCAGCAGTCCAGGTTCCTGATGTCAATTTGTAGGGCTCCCTTGGGTCTATCAGGGCAGCACAAGTTTGAGGTGGGGACAACTTCGGTCTGGGCTCCATCCTTCGATATAAGGATTTTTTGCAGTCAGGGCCAGGGGCCCCTGGGCACATCCTTTGGCCGTTTTCCCTGCGAAAGAAAACTCAGCAGTCCAGGTTCCTGATGTCTGTGCTTGGCATTTCCCCAGCAACCTGAATTGTATTTTGCTGCAGCTTTGGTTTTGGAGATCTGTGGTGCCCCCTCCAAATTTACATCTTCTCCTCAGCCCTGTTCCTCTCTGTCCCTGTCTCCCCCTCTCACCCCTGTCTGTTCTTCCAGCCCACCTTGCCCCTCTCCCGCCCTCTCTCCACCCGTCACTCCTCTCCATCCCGCCCCTGCCCCATCCCTCACTGCCCCCTCTGCCCACCTCTGGCTCCCTGCAGCCCCACATGGGAGCCTGAACTCGTGGGGATAGTGCAGCCCTGGATGGAGGACAGCACCGAAATAAAACAGGCAGGGACGACGTCTGTGGGCTGCAGGGTTCTGTGGGAATCTGTGGCATTGATGATTCCGAGATCGTAGAAAGTCTCTGAGCCCCGCTGCCAAAGAAGGGGTCATAATTAGTCTCTGCTGGTTTTCAAATTTGTTTATTCTGTTTATCTCTCACATGTTCTGCTGCCCTGCCCAGCTCTGTCCTGCAGGGCAGCGTGTGGGGCTCTGCCCTCAGTGGGATGTTACAAACATTAAATACCAGAAACTCCCTGGGCTGGATTTACAATAATGTGCCAATATCTGTCACCTACGTTGGACAGTGTGTCCCCAGCCTGAACCAACAGAAAAATGCCAACACCACAGTGAGACATGGAGGGCATGAAGAAGGAGAAAAAGGACAAGGCACACCCAATTTCCTCCATCTTGCCTCCTTTCAACCCCTAATCTAGATTCCTAAAATTCTACTTTTGCACCCGTGCCACACTAATTATTTCTTATATCAAACACTCAGAGCTGGTAATTCATGCTGTAAGATTGAAAACTCTTTTCCATGGCCAGAGATCACAGCCAGTGTCTCTGGGGCTCTGTCCAGGGGGTTCCTGAGCCCTGCCAGGGTCCCAGACCTGCCAGGGCAGCCAGAGGGGTGCCCGGGACTCCCAGACGGTGTCACAAAGAGACCTGGGGCTGAGGGCAGGGGGCTGGAGGGTGGCACAGAGGGTGGGGGCAGCTGAGAGGCAGCAGGGTCTGGAGGGGTAAAAAGGGGGCACAGGGACCCTGAGAGGCTGCGGTGGGGAGCTGGAGGGGGACACAAGGAGGCTGAGGGGCAGAAGGAGTATTTAGGAGTAAAAAGGGGGCACAGGAACACTGAGAGGCTGAGGTGGGGACCCAGAGGGTGACACAAGGAGGCTGAGAGGCTGAGGGTGCCTTGAGGACAAAGTGGGGGTGCCTGAGGGTGACAGGTGAGCCAGCCCTAAGCCCACCCCAAACAGCACCCCTGGAACAGCAGCTTTCCCCAGCAGCAGCTGCGGGCACTGCCCCCAATGCTGGGACAGCCCCAGACCCCTCCCAGAAGCTGCAGACAGTGACTTTAATTAAAAGGTCGGGATGGCGTTTGCTGGTTAGAGAGCAACTCGTAGGGGTTGGGGAGTAAGCGCTTCTTTAGGTTTTTTTTTTGTGTTTTTAAAGGATATTTGAGGGGTTTTCTCACAGGAGCTTTTTAGGAACTTTCTGGGAACGTTTAGGCTACTTTTAGGGTTTTTTCAGGGTTTTTAAAAGATTTTTTTTAAGGTACTTTAAGGGCTTTCTTAGTACTAATAGACTTTTTAGGGGGTGTTTTTTGGGTGTTCCTGGGGCTTTTTTAGGAGTATTTAAAAATTTTTAGGGTTTTTTTAGGATTATTGGAGGTATGTAGAGGAGTCTTAGGACTAGGGTATTTTTAGGTGTTTTGAGGGAAGTTTTATGGTTTTTTGGGGTCTTAGTGTATTTTAAGGATTTTGGGGCTATTTTTAGGAATATTTGGGGATTTTTAAAGGTTCTATGGGGATTTTTAGGGGTGTTTTAGGGGCTTTTTAAAGCAGGGTAATTATATTGTATTTTAAGGGCATTCTGAGGCTATTTTAAATGTTTTTGTGGGGGTTTTAAGACATTTTGAAGTTGAGGGTTTTTTTAGGGCATTTTTATGGGTTTTTAGGGTCTTTTCATGGCATAGAGGCTGAGGGGCAGCTTGAGGGGCACTGTGGGGCTTGAGGGTGACAGAGGCTGGGAGCTGAGGGAGGAACAGGGGAGGGGACAGTGGGTGACAGAGAGATGCTGAGGGGGGCAGGGGCAGCTGGAGGGTGACACAGAGAAGCTGGGGGCTGAGGGGCAGAGGAGAGGGATTACAGGTGGCACACAGGGGCTGAGGGGCAGAGGAGAGGGATTACGGGTGGCACACAGGGGCTGAGGGGCAGAGGAGAGGGATTAAGGGTGGCACACAGGAGCTGAGGGGCAGCTGAGAGGGGGCTTGAGGGGCAGGGGGGGGCTCGAGGGTGACAGCCAGAGCCTGAGGCTGGGGGGCAGAGGGAGGGGTCAGGGGTGAAGGGAGAGGGTCTGAGGGCTGGACAGTCCAGTGGGGATCAGGGCTACAGCGTACAGCTTAGGAGGCAAGTTAGGGTACAGGTGCAGCACCCCTCACCCAGCCCTAACCTCACCCTAAGCAGCCTTTTCCCTTTTCACCCCTAACAACAGCAGCACAGCACAGCCTGACAGCGAGACCACACCGGAAGCCTCCCGCTGGGACAGGACTTATATAATAAAATATCCATATAGATATAATTATATAATTATATAATTAAATATCCATATAGAGATGTATCATTAATACATGTGGATATATAAATATAAAAATTACAAAATAATAGGAATAAATATAGTACATAATGCATATTTTACTGTATATGTCTTATTACAACACATTACACGTCATAAATATTATATATCGAAATATAGTACTTTGATATGTTGTGATAGAATATATAAGTACTTGTAAAAAAAATAATAGAAATAAAGAAATATTTAAATATAGTTTAAAATAAAGGGGATTTTATTTTCTATTTGGTAGTAGGTAGGGGTTTTATTATAAAAATTATGAATAAAAATAAAATAGAATTAGAAATCTTTGTATAGAAATATATCCTAAATACGTTAAGATCTATATAAAAATTCAAATGTGAGTAAATATAAGTATTAGCAGTATGTACGAAATAGAATTTAAATAAAAAATTATATATACATTTATAAAGACATCAATATAAAGCAGAAATGCAAATGTGACTATAATGATGAAAAAAGATATAAATATTCGAGTATAATTTATAGAAAGGGCTTTTTTTTGTTGTTTTTATTTGGTTAGAGGCAGGGCTTTAATGGAAAAAATTTGAATATACATTTTATTTTGATATCGTTCTAAATGTGGAAATATATATTCAATGTATACAGATATATATAAAAATATAAAATAGAAATAAAAATAGTATTAGGAAGAGATAGACTATAAATAACACCATACATCAATCTACATTTAAAATGTAAATTTGACTATAAATACGAAAAATAGAAATAAATTTAAATGGAGTTTAAATAAAGGGTTTTTTAAAAAGATTTTTACTTGGATAGAGTCAAGTTTTTATTTTAATCAATATAAACCTTTTAGAACTCTAAATCTAACTATAGAAATATGTAAGCAATCTATTAAGATATGTATAAAATCTAAAATATAATAAAATATAATAAATGGAATAAATGTAAGGAATTATGAAAATACAATTATATATCAATATACATTATAAATCCGAATGTGAATATAAATGTGAAAAATGTAAAAATAAACTCTGTTGAAATGCAGTTTAAGAGGAAAGGTTTTTTCTTTCGGTTCCTATCGGGTCAGAGGCAGGTTTTTTGTTCCGTTCTTTCCCGCGCGGATCTTTGGGGCATTCGCTGCTGACGGCGCAGTGCTGCCGCCGTGTGGGCAGAGAGCGGCACTGCAGCCCGCCGCCCGCGGCCGCCATCTTGGGAGTGGCTTGGCGCGGACTCGCTTGACCTTCTCGAGAGGGCGCGAAAACGAGGACGTTGAAATTCGAGGACCCGTGTCTGTTTTTTGGGAGGAATTTTGGGGGTCCCGAGTAGACTTTTGAGGGTCCTGGGGAGGGTTTGGTGTCCTGAAGGGAAATTTGGGGGTCTTACGGAGTTTTTGGGGGGTCCCAGAAGGAATTTCGGGGACCCTGAAGGGAATTTTGGGGGTCCCAGGGGGGAGTTTGGGGTCCTGAAGGGAATTTTGGGAGTCCCAGGGGGGATTTTGGAGTCCTGGGGAGAATTTTGAGCGTCTCAGGTGGTTTTTGGGAGGAATTTTGGGAGTCCCGAGTAGAATTTTGTGGGTCCTGGGGGGGGCTTTGGGGTACTGAAGGGAATTTTGGGGGTCTCAGTGGAGTTTTTGGGGGTACCAGGAGGAATTTCGGGGACCCTGATGGGAATTTTGGGAGTCCCAGGGGGGGTTTTGGAGTCCTGATGAGAATTTTGGGGGTCTCAGTTGGTTTTGGGAGGAATTTTGGGGGTCCCGAGTAGAATTTTTGGGGTTCCAGGGGGGATTTTGGGGGTCCCAGGCGGATTTTGGGGACCCTGATGGGAATTTTGGGGGTCCCAGGGGGGGTTTTGGAGTCCTGGGGAGAATTTTGGTGGTCTCAGGGGGTTCTGGGGAGGAATTTTGGGGGTCCCGAGTAGAATTTTGTGGGTCCTGTGGGGGGGGGGTTTTGGGTGCTGACGGAAATTTTGAGGGTCTCAGTGGGGTTTTGGGGGGTCCCAGGAGGAATTTCGGGGACCCTGAAGGGAATTTTGGGGGTCTCAGGACGTTTTTGGAAGGTCCCAGAAGGAATTTTGGGAGTCCCAGGCGGGGTTTTGGAGTCCTCGGGAGAATTTTGGGGGTCTCAGGGGGACTTGGGGAGGAATTTTGGGGGTCCCGAGTAGAATTTTGTGGGTCCTGGGGGGGGGGGTTGGGGTACTGAAGGAAATTTTGGGGGTCCCAAGGGGTTTTGGGGGGTCCCAGGATAAATTTAGGGGTTCTGAAGGGAATTTTGGGAGTCCCAGGGGGGAGTTTGGGGTCCTGAAGGGAATTTTGGGAGTCCCAGGGGGGATTTTGGAGTCCTGGGGAGAATTTTGAGGGTCTCAGGTGGTTTTTGGGAGGAATTTTGGGGGTCCCGAGTAGAATTTTGTGGCTCCTGGGGGGGGGTTGGGGTCCTGAAGGGAATTTTGGGGGTCTCATAGAGTTTTTGGGGGGTCTCAGAAGGAATTTCGGGGACCCTGAAGGGAATTTTGGGGGTCCCAGGGGGTGTTTTGTGGTCCCTGATGGGAATTTTGGGAGTCCCAGGTGGGGTTTTGGAGTCCTGAGGAGAATTTTGGGGGTCTCAGTTGGTTTTGGGAGGAATTTCGGGGGTCCTGAGTAGATTTTTGTGGGTCCTGGGGAGGGTTTGGGGTCCTGAAGGGAATTTTGGGGCTCTCAGGGGGTTTTGGGGGTCCCAGGAGGAATTTTGGGGGTCCCGAGTAGAATTTTTGGGGTCTCAGGGGGGATTTTGTGGTTGTGAAGGGAATTGTGGGGGTCTCAGGGGGGTTTTGGGCATGCTAGGTGGAATTTTAGGTGTCCTGGGGATAATTTTGGGGTCCCATGGGGGATTTTGGGGGTCCCAGGGGGATTTCGGGGTCCCGGGTGGGGTTTTTTTGTGGTCCCGGGGGTGTTTTTGGGGGATCCCGCTGGGTTTTTTGGGGGGTCCCGGGGGTGTTTTTGGGGTCCCCCCTCATCCGTCCATGGCCGGTTCCACTCCCCGGTTCCCGGTCAGCGCCAGCGCCTTCTCCCTGCGGGACCGGGGGGTCCCGGTTATTTTTGGGGGATCCCGGTTATTTTTTGGGGGGTCCCGGTTATTTTTGGGGGGTCCCGGTTATTTTTTGGGGGGTCCCGGTTATTTTTTGGGGGGTCGCGGTTATTTTTGGGGGGGTCCCGGTTATTTTTTGGGGGGTCGCGGTTATTTTTGGGGGTGTACCGGTTATTTTTGAGGGGGTCCCGGTTATTTTTTGGGAGGTCCCGGTTATTTTTGGGGGGTCCCGGTTATTTTTGGGAGGTCCCGGTTATTTTTGGGGGGTCCCGGTTATTTTTGGGAGGTCCCGGTTATTTTTGGGGGGGTCCCGGTTCTTTTTGGAGTCCCGGTTATTTTTGGGGGGTCCCGGTTATTTTTTGGGGGGTCGCGGTTATTTTTTGGGGGTCCCGGTTATTTTTGGGGGTGTCCCGGTTATTTTGGGGGGTCCCGGTTATTTTTTGGGGGGTCCCGGTTATTTTTTGGGGGTCCCGGTTATTTTTGGGCGGGTCCCGGGGAGCGGCCGGCGCGGGGCAGAAAGGCACAAAGCGTTCTGGAACGGACGGCGGCAGCCGCCCTCACTCGGACACCGCCCCGCTCGCCCCTCCCGCCCCGTCCCGGTGGTTTTCGGGGCCGCTCTGGCCCCTCCCGCTCCGTCCCGGTGGTTTCGGGGCCGCTCTGGCCCCTCCCGCCCCGTCCCGGTGGTTTTTGGGGTCGATCTGGCCCCTCCCGCCCCGTCCCGGTGGTTTTTGGGGCCGCTCTGGCCCCTCCCGCCCCGTCCCGGTGGTTTCGGGGCCGCTCTGGCCCCTCCCGCCCCGTCCCGGTGGTTTTGGGGTCGCGCCGGCTGCGGGGCTGCAGTACCGCCCTGTGTCCACAAGGTGGCAGCACTTGTCAAGTGAGTCCGCGACAAGATGGCGGCCCGTGGGGACCTTGATGGTGACAGGCGTTTTTTGCCGATGCCTGTCGGCTCCCGCCAAAAACCCGCACGCTCGCGGCGCTGCTGACCCCACAGCCCGTGTGCACGATACCGGAGCCGCCGCGGAAAATCCCGTCGGGGGACGCGGGCGGTGCGGGCAATTCAGGCAGTGTAAAAAACAGCCACGGGTCCTCGAATTTCAACGTCCTCGTTTTCGCGCCCTCTTGAGAAGGTCAAGCGAGTCCGCGCCAAGCCACTCCCAAGATGGCGGCCGCGGGCGGCGGGCTGCAGTGCCGCTCTCTGCCCACACGGCGGCAGCACTGCGCCGTCAGCAGCGAATGCCCCAAAGATCTGCGCGGGAAAGAACGGAACAAAAAACCTGCCTCGGACCCGATAGGAACCGAAAGAAAAAACCTTTCCTCTTAAACTGCATTTCAACAGAGTTTATTTTTACATTTTTCACATTTATATTCACATTCGGATTTATAATGTATATTGATATATAAATGTATTTTCATAATTCCTTACATTTATTCCATTTATGATATTTTATTATATTTTAGATTTTATACATATCTTAATAGATTGCTTACATATTTCTATAGTTAGATTTAGAGTTCTAAAAGGTTTATATTGATTAAAATAAAAACTTGACTCTATCCAAGTAAAAATCTTTTTAAAAAACCCTTTATTTAAACTCCATTTAAATTTATTTCTATTTTTCGCATTTATAGTCAAATTTACATTTTAAATGTAGATTGATGTATGGTGCTATTTATAGTCTATCTCTTCCTAATACTATTTTTATTTCTATTTTATATTTTATATATATCTGTATATATTGAATATATATTTCCATATTTAGAACGATATCAAAATAAAATGTATATTCATATTTTTTCCATTAATGCCCTGCCTCTAACCAAATAAAAACAAAAACAAAAACAAAAAAATCTTTCTATAAACAATACTTGAATATATATTGAATACACCCTGCATTACAAATTGCAGGGGAAGTGGATTCCCTCATGATTTGAACACAAGAAATAATGGAAAAGGAAGCTTTTTCCCACAATTTAAACCCCTTTTCTCTCCATAACCCCTCTTTTTTCTGGGAGCGCTGTGGAAGGTCTGGGGGTTCTAAGGAGGGACTGACACAATAAAAGGGGAAAGTTGAAAGCTCTCCCGTGGAACCCCACATGCTGCCCGGCCTGCTCAGGTGCTGCCCCTTGGCAAGAGGGCTCTTCCCTTGGCATTTTCTCAAAGGGATGCTCGTGCCCGGGTGGGTCCGGCTGCTCCCCGATCCCTGCTGGATGTTCCAGCCATAGCTCCTGGAGGGACACTTGGGATACCCCTGTTAGCCCCTCTGGATTAGCAGCTCCCTGTGCAGGTGTGCCCAGGTAGCTGCACTGAAAGCAGCTGCTCACACGGGGAGCTGCTACACCTAGGAGTGGGGGATGAGGTGAAGAAAGGTCCTGTGGGGTGTTCCCTCCCCTACACAGCCCTTTGCCAGACCCTTCAACAATGCGGTGCCAGATTTTAATTGCCAAGATAATTAACAGTCTTTCCCCTGGCCAAACAGGAATTGTGCTTCCAAAATTGCAAACAGTGAATGATTTCTTGCAGACACCAGCTGCCAACACCAGGAACTCTCACTGCCTTTGGAGAGCAGCACGCCTCCAGTGAACACACATCAACACACAGGGAGGGTGAGGTAGGTTTTACACGGAAAAAGGGCAGAGGTCGGGTCACAAGGCCTGTGGCCCCAAGTGACTTTCTACATCTTTTTGTTCTGAATGGCACAGGATTTATCCAGCAGCAAAACTGCTGACAGCAAGAATTCTGCCTGTCCTGGAAGAGACAAGGACCTCCTCAAAATTGACATCAGGAAGTGAAGAGGGAGAGCCATGTTTCACACAGAATAGGGCCAGCGACAGAGTCCAAGAGCCAGAAGCCATGAAAAAAGGGTTGCCCCTTTAAAATCTGAATGGAGAAGGATGTGTTGTGGACCCAAGCTGCTTTCATGTCGATGAGGGGTTGCCTGGATGAACCCAAGCAAAAATCGAAAACTGACTTCAGGAACCGGGACTGGCGAGTTTTCTTTCCCAGGGAAAAGGGCCGGAGTTCGTGCCCAGGGGCCCCTGGCCCTGGCTGGTGCTCGTTGGCCACAGTTTGGCCATTCCCCCTAAAAATTGTTCCCTAAAATTCCTGGAATTCCAAAATTTTTTGGTGGAAACTGCCCAGAAATGGGGAAAGGATAACAAATTGCCTGGAATGAAAAAATCAATAATAAAAAATTGGGAGCATTTGCGATTTTTTTTAGGGGAATCTTCCCCGTTTTAGGAGTGCTTCAGCTTCTGCTGGAATCATTTTGGGTCCCAAAATCCAGTGGGATTGGGTAAAAATGGGTATAAAAATGGCTAAAATAGATTAAAATGCGGGAGGAAATTGGTAATAAATGGGAATAAAATAGTTTTTAAAGAGTTAAAAATAGGGATAAAATGGGTTCAAATATTGATAAAAAGAGTAAAAACAGGTATATAAAGAACAAAAATGGGCATAAAAATTGGAAATTGGGAAATACATAGGAATAAAAATAGTGATTAAAGGGAGTTAAAGTAGGTATAAAAATGGGTTAAAAAATCACTGAAAATCCCCTGAAAATCACCCCAAATCACCCCTCAATCCCCTTAAATGTCCCCAAATCCCTGGGCGGCCCAGGGGGACCCAAAAATCCCCTGAAAAATTCCACAAAAAATCCCCAAGATCACCCAAGTCCTCCCTAAAATCAACCCCAAATTTCCCCTTTTCTTCTTTTCTGTTTTGGTTTTTTTGTGTGTGTGTGTCTTTTTCTTCCTCCATTTCTCTCTTTTGCTCTCCTTTTTCGTTTTCCTCTTTTTTCCACTCTTTCTCATTTTTTCTTTTTTTCCATTTATTTTTCTCTCTTTTGCTTTCCTTTTTTCTCTTTTTCCTTTACTCCTTTTTATCTTTTTTTTTTCTCTATTTCCCTGTATTTTTCTGTGTTTTTATTTTCATTTCTCCCTCCCTTTTTCATTTTCTACCTTGGTCATTCCCAGTAATCCCTTGGCCTTTCCCAGTTGTCCTTGGAGTCCTCTCTTGGTCATTCCCGAGGGTCTCAGGTGCTCCCAGGAAATCCATGGATCCTGGGGGTCCCTTTGGAGAGGAATTTTGGGCATCCAGAGGTGAATCCGAGACCCCTCAAATCCCATTCTGAGTTGCCCACGTTTTGGGAACCAGAAAAATCCTAATCCCAATCCCAAAATTACCCTATTCCCATGGAATCAGGACATGGAAAAACCCCAAAAGCCAAAAAAAAAAAAAAAAAAAAAAAAAAAAATCCTGGAAAAATCCCCAAATTCCCAGCCTGAGCCGCCCTGGTTTTGAAAACTGAGAAAATCCCAGTCCTGGGAAAATCCTAATCCCAAAGTTTCTCCATTCCCATGGAATCAGGACCTGGAAAAACCAAAAAGCCAAAAAACCCCAACTTCCCCCCAAAAATTCTAAATATTTTCCAACCAACCAAAACTTCTGGGATTTAAAGCAGATGGAATTTTTTATTTTTAATACGAAAAGCGGGAATTAAAAAATTCTAAGGGAATCCCGAGGGATCCCGGTTGGAGCCTCCAGGGTCAAACGTGGGACTGGGACAGTCCTGGGCCAAAATTCCCAGGAATTCTGGCCTGTGCCCATTCCCCACCTCACCAGGAGACTCTGATAATTTAGGGAAATAAATACAGGGAATAAAATCCCAAAAATCACGGGAATTCCAACAATAATCATGTGGGGGGGAAAAGCATGGAATTCTGCAGGAAAACCCCGGAATTCTGTCAGAAAAACACAGGATTCTGAGGGGAAAACATGGAATTTTTAGGGTTGGGAGAGCATTTTCCAAGTCCAAGAGTGGTGCTGGAGGTCGGAGGTGGTGGCTCCCAGATTTTTGGAATTTTTCTTCAGGAAAAAAGCAGAATCCAAGATTTTGATTTGGAAACTCCCAGGAAAAAAAAAGGTGAAATCTCGAATCCGGTTGGGAAATACCTCTGGAATCCACACAGGAATGGCAAGAGCCGGAAAATCGCTGGGAAAAAGGGGAAAATTTCCCGATTCCAACCTGGAATCGTGCCCTAGGCAATCCCAAACCTCTTCCCTCGGGAAGGGCTCTGAGTCCAGCTGGGAATTCCAATCATTCCAGAAGGGAAGGGTCTAGCTGGGCCCGGATCCCGAAATTCAGGTTTCCACCACTCGGATCAGGGGCAGCGGCTTCGGGCCCGGGAGGCGTTTGCTGGGAAAAAGGGAAAAAAGAAGGGAAAAAAAGAATTTTCAGGAGATAAAAAAAAAAAAAAAAAAAAACAACAGGGAAAAGGGTTTTGGGGTGATTGGATTCCCAAAAATTCCTGCAGGAGGGATTTGGAATCTGCTGGAGACGTGGAAAAATTAGGGGAGATTTCAATTACCCCCAAATGTGAAAGACATCCCAAAATTCCCAAAGTTGGTCCCTAAATCCAGAAGAGAATCCCAAAATCCAACAGTTCATCCCAAAATCCCAAAGAAAATCCCAAAATCCGTAAGAAAATTCCAAACTCCACAGGGCACTTCCAAAACTGCAGCCCCGAATTGAAAAAGTTCGTTGCCCAATCCAAGGAGAATCCCCAAATCCAGAAGAGATCCTGGCATTCCCGACCCAAATCCCGGAATTCCCGACCCTGATGCCGGAATTCCCGGAATTCCCGAGCACCTGCTGACGTATTCCGACTTGGAGCGTGCGCGGGCGCTGCTCCCGCCCCGGCTCACTTGTTTCTCGATCAGGTGCTCGATCCGGTCGTGCATCTCCAGATTCTGGTGAAAAAAATGGGATTTGGGATCGGGAAAAGGTTTTCCAAGCCTGGGGAGCTGCCTTGGGATGGTCCTGCGGTGCCCGGAACAGGAATTTTTGGGATTTGGGGGAATTTGGAGCGTGGGAATGGACTGGGGAGTTCCTGAGTTATTTGGGAAGGTTTGTCCCAGGAAAAATGAGGATCAGGGGGAATTTCCCCTCTCAAAATCCTCAATCTCACTTTTGCCTTGGGAATTCCCAGGAATTCCCCAAATCCTGGTGGAAACGGTCCGGCTCCGATTGGGAATTCAGGTTTTCTCTGGGTTTTTTTTTGGTCTTTCGAGATTTTCTAAGTCTTGATTCCCTCCCTTTTCCCACATTTTTCCCGCTTTTCCCCCATTCCCAGTTCCCCAAGCACCCCCACGAGGCGCCCAGCCCCAATCCCAACATTCCAAACAGGTCCAAGGTCGGATTGAGCCCCCGGAATTCCGGGCCCCACCTCTGCTTCCAGGTAGGAAACCCTTTCCTTCAGCTCCTGGATCGCCGCGTCCTTGGCATGGATCACGCTCTTGGAATTCTGCAGCTGCAACCACACATTCCCAAGGGATTGGCAATTTCCACCTTTTTTTCCGGGTTTTTCCTGGTTTTTCCCTTTTCCCCGCTGTTTTTTCCTGGATATTTTCCTGGTTTTGCCTGGATTTTTCCCATATTTTTTTCCTGTTTTTTCCTGGGTTTTTTTCCCAGTTTTTCCCAGATTTTTTCATGGTTTTTCCCAGTTTTTTTTCTCTTAGGTTTTCCCAGAATTTTCCTGGGTTTTCCTCTGGTTTTTCCCCAAGTTTTTCTCAGATTTTTTAAAATTTTTCCCCCATTTTTTCCCCAGATTTTTCCCCAGTTTTTCCTGGTGTTTTCCCCTGTTTTTCCCTGCACTTCCTCTTTTTTTCCCAGAATTTTTCCCTGGATTCCCTGGGCTTTTTCCCAGTTTTCCCATCACCTGCTCGATCATCTGGCGGACTTTGCGCTGCTGGCTCTTGAGCATGTCGTCCAGGTGATGGATTTTCTCCCGGAGCGCCGCCACCTCCTTCTCCAGCTGGGATGAGCTGAGAAAATACCAGGAAAAATCTCCAGGAATGCCTCCAAAAAAACTGAGAATGCCCACATCAAAAAAAAACAAAAAAACCTGGAATTCCTACTCCCGAAACAGCCTGGGGATGGTCACATCCAAAAAAAAAATGGGAGCGTTCAGCTAAAAAAACTGGGATTGCTCACAGAAAAAAAACTTGGGAATGCTGATCCCAAAAAAAAAAAAAATGGGAATGTTCACCTAAAATAAACTGGGAATGTTCACAGCAAAACAACTCTGGAATTCCCACTCAAAAAAAAAAAAAAAGGGAATGCCCACCTGCAAAACAAAAGCCTGGGAATGTCCACCACGAAAAAAACCAGGAATGCTCACCCAAAAAAATACCTGGGAATGCCCATCCCAAAAAACTGTGGGAATGTCCATCCCCCCAAAAAACTGAATGCCCATCCCAAAAATCCATTGTATATTGGGAAGGAGTCCGGATCCCAGGAATTGGGCATTCCTGGGATTTTCTCATTGCCAGCATTCCCATCCCAGGATTCCCCCGTTCCCAGAATTCCCATTCCCAGATTCCCCATTCCCAGAATTCACGTTCCCAGAATTCCCATTCCCAGATTCCCATTCCCAGAATTCCCATTCCCAGAATTCCCATTCCCAGATTCCCCATTCCCAGATTCCCCATTCCCAGAATTCCCATTCCCAGATTCCCCATTCCCAGATTCCCCATTCCCAGATTCCCATTCCCAGATTCCCCGTTCCCAGAATTCCCATTCCCAGATTCCCCGTTCCCAGATTCCCCGTTCCCAGAATTCCCATTCCCAGATTCCCATTCCCAGAATTCCCATTCCCAGATTCCCCGTTCCCAGAATTCCCATTCCCAGATTCCCATTCCCAGATTCCCCATTCCCAGAATTCCCGTTCCCAGATTCCCCATTCCCAGATTCCCCATTCCCAGATTCCCGTTCCCAGAATTCCCATTCCCAGATTCCCATTCCCAGATTCCCCATTCCCAGATTCCCGTTCCCAGATTCCCCATTCCCAGAATTCCCATTCCCAGATTCCCCATTCCCAGATTCCCCATTCCCAGATTCCCATTCCCAGATTCCCCGTTCCCAGAATTCCCGTTCCCAGAATTCCCATTCCCAGATTCCCATTCCCAGATTCCCCATTCCCAGAATTCCCGTTCCCAGAATTCCCATTCCCAGAATTCCCATTCCCAGATTCCCACCGCTCCTGCTGTGCCGCTCTCTCCCCTTCCTCCTTCCGGAGCCGCTCCAGCTCCGCCTGTCCCGACTCCATCTGCGCCAGCAGATCCCGGTGATCCTGCGGATTGGGAATGGGAAAATGGGATCCAGGAGTGGGATCCGGGAATGGGATCCAGGAATGGGATAATGGGATAAGGGAATGGGATACAGGAATGGGATAGTGGGATAAGGGAATGGGATCTGGGAATGGGATCCGGGAATGGGATAAGGGAATGGGATCCAGGAATGGGATCTGGGAATGGGATCCAGGAATGGGATCCAGGAATGGGATAGTGGGATAAGGGAATGGGATAGTGGGATAAGGGAATGGGATCCGGGAATGGGATAGTGGGATACAGGAATGGGATAATGGGATAAGGGAATGGGATCTGGGAATGGGATCCAGGAATGGGATAGTGGGATAAGGGAATGGGATAATGGGATAAAGGAATGGGATCCAGGGATGGGATAATGGGATACAAGAATGGGATAGTGGGATCCAGGAATGGGATCATGGGATAAGGGAATGGGATAATGGGATACAGGATTGGGATCCAGGGATGGGATAATGGGATCCGGGAATGGGATCCAGGAATGGGATCATGGGATAATGGGATAATGGGATAATGGGATACGGGAATGGGATCCAGGAATGGGATAGTGGGATACAGGAATGGGACAATGGGATACGGGATTGGGATCCAGGAATGGGATCCAGGAATGGGATAGTGGGATAAGGGAATGGGATAATGGGATAAAGGAATGGGATAATGGGATCCAGGGATGGGATAATGGGATCCAGGAATGGGATCCAGGGATGGGATAATGGGATACGGGATTGGGATCTGGGAATGGGATAATGGGATCCAGGGATGGGATAGTGGGATCCAGGGATGGGATAATGGGATAAAGGAATGGGATAATGGGATAAAGGAATGGGATAATGGGATCCAGGAATGGGATCCAGGAATGGGATGATGGGATACAAGAATGGGATAGTGGGATCCAGGAATGGGATCATGGGATAAAGGAATGGGATAATGGGATCCAGGAATGGGATCCAGGGATGGGATCCAGGGATGGGATAATGGGATAAAGGAATGGGATAATGGGATAAAGGAATGGGATAATGGGATCCAGGAATGGGATCCAGGGATGGGATCGCGGGAAACCAGGAATGGCTCAAGATCTCAGGAATGGGCTAGTGGGATACAGGGAATGGCCCCAGCTCCTCCCAATCCCAATCCACATCCCAGAGTCCCCAGTCCCGATCCCAAATCACCTTCTCCATGCCTGCCAGGAGCCTCTGGAGCCGCTCCGCCTCCGCCTCCGCCCGGCTGCGGGCGGAATTCGCCCGCTCCACGTCCTGCTGACACCGCAGCAGCGCCCTCTGCAACGGGAGACCCGGGAATTCCGGGAATTCCGGGAATTCCGGGAATTCCGCCTCTCAGGACACATTCCCAACTGTCCTGGACATCCCTCCAAGAGCCCCAGGGGGAACAGTCCCTCAAAAAAAAACCAAGATCTCCTCTCAAATTCCAACATTTGGACAAAACCGCTCCGGAAATCCCGGAATTCGGGCAAAGCCCTCCCCCGAGATTCCCGAATCTGGGTGGAATTCGGGATTTTCGGCTGGAATTCCAGGCTCACCTCGAGGCCGTCCCGCTCCAGCTGGTGCCGCTTTTCCGCCTCCTGGAGCCTCCAGAGGAGCTGCGGGGCCTCGGGGTCCTCCTGTGGGAACGGCCCCAAAAATTCCCAAACGGCCCCAAATTCCCAAATTCCGTGTTTTTCCAAGAGCTCCAAAATCCCCCAAATCTGGCGTTCCCGAGACGTCGGAAATTCCCACATTTCTGAGCTTTCCCAGAGGTCAAGAATCCCAACGTTTGAATTTTCCAAAGGCTCAAAAATTCCCAAAAGTTGGGATTTTTAGCTAAAAACAGAACCAAATCCCAGTTAAAGCTCGGAATTTCAGGACTTGAAATTTGGTGGAAAACGCCAAAAATCCCAAATTAATCCCAAGTGTTCCCCATTTTTGGGTGGAAAAAGGGTTTCTTACATGTTTTTACCCTGATCCTAAATCCCATCCCAGAAAACTCCAGGATTTTTTCCATTCCCTACCGGGTTTTCCTGGGAATTTCCCCGGCAGGAGCAGCTCTGGTTCCGCTTCTCCAGCACCACCTGGAATCCACGAAAAAAGGGGGAAAATCGGGATTTATCCCAGACTTTTTTAACTCCCAGGATTTCTAATTTCCCAGTTTCCTTCTCCCTAATTTCAACGGATGTATTCCCATTATTCCCCTATTTTTTCAAAGCCCTTTTCCCAATTTTAATAGGTTTATTCCCAAATTTTTTCCACATTTTTAAATCCAAGAATTTTGTCCCATTTCCCATGTTTCAACAAATTTATTCCCTCTTTAAGTCCATCTATTCCTAAATTTCAATGGATTTATTCCCATTTTTTTATTTCTTGGACCTGCTCCTGCTTCCCAATTTCGGGCAAAATTTGGGAATTTTGGCAATGTAGCAGCTCCAAAATTTCAGGATCATCCCTGGGAGTCCTGAAATCCCTCCATAAAACCCCAAATTTCACATTTTTCACCCCAAAATTGGAATTTTCCTGTTTTCCATCACAAAAAATTGGAACGTTTCCCTTTTACCACCTCAAAAATGGGAATGCCTCCCTTTTTCCCCTCAAAAAAAAAAATGGGTATTTCCCCTTTTCCCATGAGAAAAATTGGGATTTTTCCACTTTTTCTACCCAAAATCCCTCTGGGATTGTTTTTTCAGGGGAAAATTCCACACTTTTTCTTTGTAATTCCCTAATTTTTTACCTCTGAGCTTTCCTGGAATTCGTGAAATTCCCGGAATTCGCGAAATTCCGTATGGGCCTGAAGTTTGGTGTTCAAATCTTCCCGGAGTTTTTTGAGGGCACTCCCAACCTGGGAAAAATGGGGAAAAGAAGGGAAAATTTGGGGTTTTTTTTGAAATTTGGGAACTTCCAGGGAATTGGGAGGGGGCAAAAAAAGGAAAAAAATCCAAATAGAAATGGGGGGAAATCCAATGAAATTAAAATAAATTCAAATAAAATTCGGAAGTCCGGGGAGCTTTTTGGGAATTTGGAGAAAATGCAGGAAAAATTTTGGGGGGAATTCTACAGGAATTTTTGGGGAATTTTGGGATGATTCGGGGAAAATTTGAAGGAATTTTGTGGGAGTTTCAGGGGAATTCAGAGAAATTTTGGTGGAATTCGGGGGCATCTGTGGAAATTTTGGGGGAAATTTGGGGAAATTTTGAGGGGAACATTTTGGGAGTTTTTGGGGGAATTTGGGCCAAGATTTGGAGAACTGTGGGAGGACTTCTCGGGAATTTTGGGAAGATGTTTTGTGAATTTTCCGTGAACTCAGGGAATTTTGTGGGAAAATCAGGGAATTTGAAAAAGAATTTTGTAGTAACTTTTTGGGAATTTTGGCATATTTTGGGGGGAATTTTGAGGGGGATTTTGGGAGGAATTTTATGGGAAATTTTTTTTAATTCAGGGGAATTTTCTGCTGAAATTTCATGGGAATTCGGGAGGATTTTGGGGACTTTGCAGGGATTTTGCAGGATTTTCAGGGAATTTGGTGGAATTTTGGGAATTTCACCTCCTGGATGTGCCGGACTTCGCTCTTGAGTTGCGTCACCGGCTCCTCGTGGTCGGCGCGAGCCTTGAGATAAACCTGGGAGGGAAAACGGGAATAAAAACGGGATTGGGAATTTCCTGAACCTCTCCAGGAATTCCAGCGGATCCGGAGGGGTCGGGGCAACGCTTCCCAACGTTTCCTGGAATTTTTTGTCCCCGAATTTTCCCGTTAAATTGGAATTTTCTGGGTTTTTTTCTGGGAGGGGTTTCCCCGCCTGTGTTGCTCCCAGGGAGTGGAATTCCCTGAAATCCACAAGGAATTCCCAAAATTCCACCTGGGGTCCCTCGAATTCCCACTAAATCCAAAACCATCCGTATTTTATCTCTAAAATTAAAATTCCACACGGGATTTTCCTCCAGATTCACCTGGAATGCTCTGAAATTCCACACGGAATTTCCAAAATTCCACATAGAATTTCCCAAAATCCAAACTGAATCCCAGGAAATCCACCTGGAATTCCCCAAAACCCTTCAAATCCATCCCCAGATCCAAGGAAAATGTGGGAACTTGAAGGGAATATTGTGGGGAATTTTGTGAGAATTTTTTGGTCACTTTTTGGGGCAATTTGGGAGAAATTTTTGGAAAATATTGGGGAATTTTGTGGTCGCTTTGGGGAATTTTTTTTGGAATTGCAGTGAACTTGGGGACAAGTTGTGGGGAATTTCTCAGGAATGTTCGGGAAATTTAGGGACAATCTGAGGACAAATTTGCTAGGATTTTGATTGGAATTTGGGATAAAATTCCCAAACCATCCCAGGCACCTTTTCCCCCAATCCCAAAACCCTTCAAACCCTGGGATTTGGGGCACCTTGAGGATCTCCTCATCCCCGTTCCCGGATTTTGGGAATTCTGAGGCCAAAATTAGTGAATTCCTGCATCGTTTTGTGGGAACTTTTGGGGAATTTCAGGGGAACTTTGCGGGGGATTTTGTGGGAATTTTGGGAGAATACTCGGGGAATTTGGGGCCGTTTTCGCTGGAATTTTTCCTGAATTTCGATGGGAATTTCACCACCCCCTTTTCTCCCTCGGAACGATCCCAAAAGCCCCAAAAATCCCAGGATTTGGGGCACCTTGATGATCTCCTCGTCGCCGTCCTTGGATTTGACGCACTCCGAGGCCAAGGAATTCCCATCGGATCTCTTGGCCACCATGGCGAAGGCTCTGCCCACCGGCTTTGGGGGAAAACGCGGCGATTTTGGGAAAAAATTCCTGGGGAAATCCCGGAACTGGGATTTGCCACCCCAAGTGTGGTGGCTGGGTAGGAATTGTCCCGGAAGTCCCAGATTTGGAGGGACAATGCCAGGATTTTCATGGAAAATCCAGGATTTTCAGTTGTTTCCTGCTGCAGATAAATCTGGGAAAAGCACGAGCCCGTTCCCTGTCCCAAAATGATCCCAAAAATCCTGGATTTTCCCACAAAATCCCAGATTTCCCCCCCCAAAATCTTGAATTATCACCCCCAAAATCCCAGAATTCTCCCAGAATTCCCATTTTCCTCCCCAAAATTCCTGGTTTTACCCCCCAAATTCCCAAACTTCCCCCCAAGACCCCAAATTGTTTTTTCCCAGAATTTCCCCCAAAATTCCCAGAAAAATCCCAAATTTGACTTTCCCCCCTCAAAGTCCTGATTTTCACCCAAAAATTCCCCACAAAAATTCTCAGAATCATCCCAACATTCCCCTTTTCCCCAAAAAAATTCCCACTTCCCACCCAAATCCAGAATTTCCACCACAATTCCCCCCAAAATTCCCAGCACGATCACAAACCCCACATTTTTCCCCCAAAATTTTCCCGTTTTCCTCCCAAAAATTCCCTTTCCCTCCCTCCCCCCGCCCCCGACTCCCAGATTTTCCCCCAAAATCTCACATTTCCCGCCAGAATTCTCATTTTCCCCTGCAATTCCCAGGATTTCCCCCACGGAATTCCCAGATTTCCCCCATTCCCTTTTTCCACACCTTCTGTTTGGGCCGGGGCTCCCCGGGGGGGTCTCGGGGCAGGCGCAGCCTCAGCACCGGCCCGGCCTCCTAAGGGTTAAACCGAGGCCAAAAATCGGCATTTGGGGCAAAAAATCTGGGATAAATCCCGGAAGAATCTGGGATAAAAATGGGAACAAACCCGGGAAAAATCCAGGATTAATCCCACCCTTCCCAGATTTCTCCACTGGGATCAGGAAGGACAAAGAGGAGGAAAAGCGACACCAGATTTGGATTTTGGGGGGGGAATTTTCCAAAAATTCCAGGCCTCACCTCTGGATTCCAGCTGGATTTGGGGCCTCCTCCAGAATCTTCCAGGCTGGGAAATTCTGGGAATTCCGTGGGGCGCCTCATGCTCAGCTCCTGCTGGGAAAAATCTGCCCTGAACTGGAAAATTCCCAAAATTCCTAAATTTTCATTGCCCAGCCCAGCCCCAGGGGGGATTTTTGGGGAATTCACCAAGAATGGGAATTTTGGGAATCACAAAAATCCTGGGATGAGGAATCCCAAAATCCCAACTCCATCCCAGAATTTCAAGGTGACCCCATCCCCAAATTTCAAAGGGGAGTTTTCCAATTTTTCCAAGGTTTTTCCATAATGCTAAAGGGTTTTTTGCAAAAAGCTTGGAAGGATGGGGAGGGAATCCCAAAAATTCTGGAATCGGGAATCCCAAAACTTCATGAGTGGGGAATTTTGGGAATTCCCAGAAATCCCAAACTGCTCCTTAAAATGCTGGGAATGAGGAATTTGCCTCTGGAAAAGCAGGAAAAGGAGCCTGGAATCCCAGGAAAACTCCCAGAGTTTGCCAAATCCATAAAAACCCTGTGGTTGGTGGGATTTGAGACACAAAATTCCCAAATTTCCCGGGATTTGGGGCGGGGTTGGAGTTTTGGGAATGTACCAGTCCCGCCTCAAGGACTGGCTGGGAAAAGGAAGAATAAAAACATAAAATAAAATAAAAATAAAAATAAAAATAAAAATAAAAATAAAATAAAATAAAATAAAATTAAATTAAATTAAATTAAAATAAAATAAAATAAAATAAAATCGGGAAAAAAATTGGGAAAACTCCTCAAATCCCAACTGGAAAATGCCGGGATGGCCCCGCCCACCTGGAGTTCGGAATTCCCAAAAAAATCGGGATTTTGGGGAGGGATTCCCGGCAATTCCATGGGAAAACGGAGCCGGGAAGATCCCGAAAACTCCAGCACGGGTTTGGGGTTGGAAGGTGGGAAAAAGGGATTTGGGATCGCCCAAAACTTTGGGAATTCCGGGAATGAGGAAAAGGGACCCGGGAACTGTGGGGAGCAGTCCGGGGTTTTTAGGGAAGGGATCCCGAGGGAATTTTGGGAGGGGTCCCGGAAATTCCAAAGGGATTTGCGATGCCCCGAAAGTCGTTCCAGAGGGAGGGAGAATCCCGGGAATCCCGGGAATCCCCGGAATGAGGAAAGGGAGGGACGCGGCAATTTTAGGGAGGGGTCCCGGGGATTTTGGTTAAGGGCTTCGGGAATTGTGGGAAGGATTTGGGGAATTTTGGGAAGAGGTCCCGGGAATTCCAGAGGATTTGGGATCCCCCAAACTCCTCCCAGGAGGGCGGGAAGAGCACGGGAGTTCCGGGAGTGGATCAAGGAGAGGCCCGGCAATTTTGGGGACCGAATTTCGGGAAAGGGTCCTGAAATTTTTAGGGAAGAGACCCAGGAACTTTGGGAAGGATCGAGGAATTCGGGGCGGGATCCCGGGAATTCCAAAGGGATTCCAAAAGGAGAAGAAAGAAATCTCGGGAGTTCCGGGAGGAGCCCAGGGATTTTGGCGGAAGATTCGGGAAGTTTTTGGGAACGCCGCAGGAAATGCTGGGGAGGTTTTGGGGATTTTGGGGATTTGGGGTTTGGGGTTTGGGATTTGGGGTTTGGGATCAGGATTTGGGATCAGGGATCAGGGATTGGGAAGGGTCGGGTCCTCACCGGCGGCCCCGGGAGCGCGGCCATGGCCCCGCCGCTTCCGCCGCGCCCGCGCCAGGTGAGCGCCGCACCCGCGCCTGCGCCAGGTGAGCTCCGCACCTGCGCCAGGTGAGCTCCGCACCTGCGCCAGGTGAGCTCCGCACCTGCGCCAGGTGAGCTCCGCGCCTGCGCCAGGTGAGCTCCGCGCCTGCGCCAGGTGAGCTCCGCACCTGCGCCAGGTGAGCGCCGCGCCCGCACCTGCGCCAGGTGAGCGCCTGCGCCAGGTGAGCGCCTGCGCCAGGTGAGCGCCGCGCCCGCGCCAGGTGAGCGCCGCACCTGCGCCAGGTGAGCGCCGCCCCTGCGCCAGGTGAGCGCCGCACCCGCGCCAGGTGAGCGCCGCGCCAGGTGAGCGCCCGCGCCAGGTGAGCGCCGCACCTGCGCCAGGTGAGCGCCCCGCCAGGTGAGCGCCGCCCCTGCGCCAGGTGAGCGCCGCCAGGTGAGCGCCGCGCCCCCCCCGGGCCGAGATGAGAGCGGCCGCGCCCATGGGAGAGAGCGGGGCGGGGCGAGACCACTGCGGGAAGGGGGGGGGGAAAGGGGAAATTGGGGAAAAAATGGGGGAAATTGGGAAAAAAGGGAAATTGGGAAAAAAGGGGAGTGGGGAAAAAGGGGAAATTGGGAAAAAAGGGGAAATTGGGAAAAAAGGGGAAATTGGGAAAGGGGAAATTGGGAAAAAAGGGGAATGGGGAAAAGGGGAAATTGGGAAAAAAGGGAACGGGCCGGGGCGAGACCACTGCGGAAAGCGGGGCAGTGGGAAAAATGGGATTGGGAAAAGGGAAATTGGGAAAAAAGGGGAAATTGGGAAAAAAGGGGAGTGGGGAAAAGGGGAAATTGGGAAAAAAGGGGAGTGGGGAAAAAGGGGAATTGGGAAAAAAGGGGAGTGGGGAAAAAGGGAAATTGGGAAAAAAGGGGAGTGGGGAAAGGGGAGTGGGGAAAAAGGGGAAATTGGGAAAAAAGGGAATTGGGGAAAAAGGGGAAATTGGGAAAAGGGGAGTGGGGAAAAAAGGGAAATTGGGAAAAAAGGGGAGTGGGGAAAAAAGGGAAATTGGGAAAAAAGGGGAGTGGGGAAAAAGGGGGAAATTGGGAAAAAAGGGAATTGGGGGAAAAGGGAATTCCGGCCGCTCTGTCCCTGGGATGTCCCCAAGGCTTGGGGGAAACTGAGGCACGGAGGTGTGGGGACAGTGGTGGCACTGCCCAGAATTCCCGAGAATTCCCACCCGGAATTCCCAAATCCCACCCAGAATTACCAACCGAGAATTCCTGAGAATTCCCGCCCAGAATTCCCGAGAATTCCCGCCCGGAATTCCCAAATCCCACCCAGAATTACCAACCGAGAATTCCCGCCCAGAACTCCCAAAAGCTCCCCCTACAAATTCCTGAGAATTCCCAACCATTCCCAGGAATTTCCAACAATCCCCCCCACCCCGCAATTCCTAAAAATTCCCACCAAGAATTCCTGAGAATTCCCACCCAGAATTCCCGAGAATTCCTGCCTGAGAATTCCCAAGTCCCACCCAGAATTCCTGAAAATTCACAATAATTTCTCACCCAGAATTCCTGAAAATTCCTGAACATTCCCGCCAAGAATTCCAACACAGAATTCCCAAAAACTCCAGACTCTGTTGCCCTTAAACCGATGGATTTTATTGCAAACATCTTCGGGAGCAGAATAAAAATTACTGGAATCGGGAAACCCCAGGATTCCCCCAAAGTGTTCCCAGGAGCTGGGAAATCCCTGGAAATCCCGGGATTCCCACGGGGTCCAGGAAATCCCGGGATTCCCACGGGGTCCAGGAAATCCCGGGATTCCCACGGGGTCCAGGAAATCCCGGGATTCCCATGGGGTCCCGGCCCTTTTTCCTTCATGGCCTCGTTTCCTATGGAGCAGCCACAGCCCAGGGCTGATCCCAGCAGAATTCCAGGGCTGATCCCAGCAGAATTCCAGGGCTGATCCCAGCAGAATTCCAGGGCTGATCCCAGCCACAATTCCAGGGCTGATCCCAGCAGAATTCCAGGGCTGATCCCAGCAGAATTCCAGGGCTGATCCCAGCACAATTCCAGGGTTGATCCCAGCCACAATTCCAGGGCTGATCCCAGCAGAATTCCAGGGCTGATCCCAGCACAATTCCAGGGCTGATCCCAGCCACAATTCCAGGGCTGATCCCAGCAGAATTCCAGGGATCCCGGGGCTGATCCCAGACTCGCTCCCGGCTCTGGAATTCCCGGGAATCGGCAGGAGGGGGCCGATCCCAGGGACGGTCCCAGGCTGATCCCCGGACGAGCAATCCTGGAACCAGTCCCGGCCTCAGCGCTGACTCCGGCATTCCCACATTCCCGGATTCCTGGTATTCCCGGATTCCTGGTATTCCCGGATTCCTGGTATTCCCGCATTCCCGGCATTCCCGGATTCCTGGTATTCCCGGATTCCTGGTATTCCCGGATTCCGGCATTCCCGGATTCCCGCATTCCCACATTCCCACGTTCCCGCATTCCCGGATATTCCCGGATTCCTGCATTCCCGGATTCCTGGTATTCCCGGATTCCCGGATTCCTGCATTCCCAGATTCCCGGTATTCCCGGATTCCTGCATTCCTGGATTCCCGCATTCCCATATTCCGGCATTCCCGGATTCCCGGATTCCTGGTATTCCTGGATTCCCGGATTCCTGGTATTCCCGCATTCCCACATTCCCGCATTCCCGCATTCCCGCATTCCTGGATTCCTGGTATTCCCGGATTCCTGGCATTCCCACATTCCCGGATTCCCGGATTCCTGGATTCCTGGTATTCCCGCATTCCCACATTCCCGCATTCCCGCATTCCCGGATTCCGGCATTCCTGGATTCCTGGATTCCTGGTATTCCCAGATTCCCGGTATTCCCGCATTCCCGGATTCCTGGTATTCCCGGATTCCTGGCATTCCCACATTCCTGGATTCCTGCGTTCCCGGATTCCCGGATTCCTGGTATTCCCGTATTCCCGGATTCCTGGATTCCTGGTATTCCCGCGTTCCCGCATTCCCGGATTCCCACATTCCCGCATTCCTGGATTCCCACATTCCCGCATTCCCGGATCCCCGCATTCCCGCATTCCCGGATTCCCCCATTCCCACATTCCCACATTCCCGCATTCCCGGATTCCCGGATTCCCATGTTCCCGGATTCCCGGATTCCTGGCATTCCCACATTCCCGGATCCCCCCATTCCCGCATTCCCGGATTCCCGGATTCCCAGATTCCTGGCATTCCCGGATTCCCGGATCCCCGCGTTCCCACGTTCCCGCATTCCCACATTCCCGCATTCCCGCATTCCCCCATTCCCGCATTCCCGGATTCCTGGCATTCCCGCATTCCCACATTCCCGCGTTCCCGCATTCCCGGATTCCCAGATTCCTGGCATTCCCGCATTCCCACATTCCCACATTCCCGCGTTCCCGGAGTCAGCAGGAGCTGGCCTGCAGGCTGGCCTCGCTCAGCAGGGAGGCGATGCCGGCGGATCCGAGTTCCTCATCCGAGCTCAGCCGCTCGTCCCGCAGCGCCGAGTCCACGGCGCGGCGCCTGCCGGAGAAAATCCGCCTCTCCCTGCAATTCCCGCACTTCTCCACGGAATTCCCGCCTCTCCCATGCAATTCCCGCACTTCTCCATGGAATTCCGGCCCTTTCCATGGAATCCCGGCCCTTTCCATGCAATTCCCGGACTTCTCCACGGAATTCCGGCCCTTTCCATGCAATTCCCAGCCCTTCCATGCAATTCCCAGCCCTTTCCATGCAATTCCCGAACTTCTCCACGGAATTCCGGCCCTTCCATGCAATTCCAGCCTCTCCCATGCAATTCCCGGCCCTTTCCATGGAATTCCGGCCCTTTCCATGGAATTGTGGCCCTTTCCATGGAATTCCCGGCCCTTCCATGCAATTCCAGCCCTTTCCATGGAATTCCCGGACTTCTCCACGGAATTCCCGCCTCTCCATGCAATTCCCGGCCCTTTCCATGCAATTCCCGCCTCTCCATGCAATTCCCGGACTTCTCCACGGAATTCCGGCCCTTTCCATGGAATTCCCGCCTCTCCCATGCAATTCCCGGACTTCTCCACAGAATTCCGGCCCTTTCCATGGAATTCCCGCCTCTCCCATGGAATTCCCGCCTCTCCCATGGAATTCCCGCCTCTCCATGCAATTCCCGGACTTCTCCACGAAATTCTGGCCCTTTCCATGCAATTCCAGCCTCTCCCATGCAATTCCCATCCCTTTCCATGGAATCCCGGCCCTTTCCATGGAATCCCTCCCTTTCCATGGAATCCCTCCCTTTCCATGGAATCCCTCCCTTTCCATGGAATCCCGGCCCTTTCCATGGAATTCCCAGCCCTTTCCATGGAATTCCAGCCCTTTCCATGCAATTCCCGGCCCTTCCATGGAATTCCAGCCCTTCCATGCAATTCTCATCCCTTTCCATGGAATTCCTGACCCTTTCCATGGAGTCCCGGCCCTTTCCATGGAATTCCAGCCCTTTCCATGGAATTCCCGGCCTTTTGCAGGTCAGCATTCCCTTGCCAGGGCTCCTTTTCCATGCCTTTAGACCCTTTCCCATCAATTTTGGGCTTTTTCCTTGGGATTTGGGGCATTCCCATGGACTTTGCATGGCTTTAGGAACCTTTCCCACGGATCCTGGAATTTTCCAGCTGGGAATTCCTTACCAGGCCTCCTTTTCCATGGATTTCAGGCGCCGCTGGAGCTGCTCGTTGAGCTCCTGCTGCTCCTCCAGCTCCCGCTGGGATTTTTTCCGGGCGTTTTCCAAGCGCTCGATTTCCTCCTCGGATTCATCCACCTGGCGCTTCAGGGCCTTCACCCGCAGGCTCAGCTGGGAATTCCCAGGATTCGGGCTCGGATTTGGGATTTGGGAATTCTGGGAGGATCCTGGGCTGCAGGGGATGGCCCTGGCCTCGGGATTTTAAGGATTTTAAAGGACTTGTCAGGGATTTGGAAGGAATTCTTAAGGATTGTTGGGGGTTTTTTTTCCCATCCCAAATCATTCCAGGAATTCCTTGGGTGGGATTTTAGGGATCTTCAGGATCCAAGCTCCATTATTCCCATGGATTCCCATCCCGGGGATGGTGGGAATGTCCCCAGCCTCAGATTTTGAAGGAATTCGGAAGGAATTTTTAAGGTTCTTTGGGATCTTTCCCAGCCCAAACCATTCCAGGATTCCCCGTCGTGGCTCAGATGGGATTTCTGGGACAAACCCTGAATCCTATCCCAGGTTTTTCCATGGAATTCCAGGAATTCCAGCCCCACCTGGTCCCTGTGGCTGCTGCTGCTCTGCCGCTCCTCGTCCAGCTGCAGCGACAATTCCTTAATTTTCCGCTCCAGCTTCCGGTTGGACGAGAGCAGGACGCTCTTTTCCCTACGGAAAAACGGGAATTCCATGGATTCCCCGCCCTTTGGAGCAGCCTGACAACGGGATTTGTATGGATTTTTATGGAATTTTAAGGAATTTCAAGGATATTAAGGGATTTTTAAGAATTTTTAAGACATTTGCCAAGGAATTTTTAAGGGATTCGGGATTTGGAAAAATTTGGGAATTGAGATTTGAGATTTGGGAACTGGGATTTGGGGTTGGAAAAATTTGGGAACTGGGATTGGAAAAATTTGGGATTTGGGAAGTGGGGATCATACGGGAATTGATATTTGGGATCAGGGATTTGAAATTTGGGAAGTGGGATTGGAAAAATTTGGGAATTGGGATGGGGCACCTCTCCTCAGCCTGGAGCTGCTCCCGGAGCTCTTCCAGCTGCGATTCCAGCTGGGAATTCCGGCTGTTCCCGGAATTCCGCTGCTGCCCCTCGGAAGCGGCCAGCCGGTTCTTCAGCTCCCTGTTCTGGGAAAAATTCCCAAAAATCCCCCTGAGCCCCCGGAAATTCCTGGTTTTGCCAAGTTTCCCAATGGGGAGGAATTCCAGGAATTCTTTGCAGGATTCCAGGAGTCAGGAAGGTGGGAAAAGTGGGAATTCTGGGACTTGTCTTCAGGGAGAAGTGGGAATTCCGCACAGAAAAGTGGGAATTCCGTTGGAATTCTGCAGGAAAACCGCACTGGGAGAGGGCAGAGGACCCCAGAACTGGGACTGGTAACCAAAGGAAAAGCAGGAAAAGCTGGAAAAAACCAGGAAAGAACCAGAAAAAGCGGGATAAAAAGCAGGAAAAAACTGGGAAAACTCCTTGGAATGATGACCCCATTCCCAAGGATTCTTTTCCCAGAATTCCTCATGAAATCTGGGTTCTCCCTGGGGCCATTCCCGCCAGGATTAGAGGCTAGATCCAGGGATTTTCGTGGGATTTTTCCTGAGTTTTTCCCGGGATTTCCCCAGGATTTTCCCAGGGAATTTTGGGGGAATTTTCCCGGGATTTCCCGCACCTGGCGCTCCAGGGAGGATTTGTCACATTCCAGGTCCTGGCGGCTCGAACGTTCCTGGAGCAGCTCCGCCCGCAGCTGCTCGATCTGGGAAGAAAAACGGAAAAATCCGGGAATCTCCAGGACGTTCCATGGATTTCCATCGATTTTTCCTATGATTTTCCACATACTTCCATGGATTTTTCCATGGAATTCCGTTGATTTCCACAGATTTTCCACAGATTCTCCATGGACTTTTCCATGGATTTCCGGGATTGGAGGAGGCACTGGGATTCTCTGGGAATTCTGGGAAATGTATCCCTGGGATTATTCCCGATTGGAAAAATTGGGGAAAATTTTTCATTTTATGCCACTTATGCCTCGTAATTTTGGGGGGAAAAGGAGGGAATAAAGTTTGGGAAGAGCTCAGAATACGCTGGGATTTAACCCCCAAAATTCCACCCAAGCACCAAAAATCCGGAATTCCTTTAGGAATTCTATATCCCTCTTCCCAGCCTCTTCCGATCCCCACTCCTGCCCCAACTGACAATTCCCAGCTGGAATTCCCAGCTGGATCCCTGGAGGGAGGGGTTGGAATTCTGGGAGAGTTGCGTTTCTGCCGAGAATTCCCAAAATTCCCAGGATTTTACCTGGTCCCGGCTCCGGGTCACCCTCTCGCTCAGCAGCTCCACCGAGCTCCGCTCCTCGTCCAGCTCCAATTCCAAACGTTTGGACTTTTCCTGATGGGAATTTGGCATGGAATTTTGGGGGAATTTTCTGGGAATTTTGGAAAAATTTTTTTGGGGGGAAATTTCTGGGAATCTTCCGGGACTTCTTTAGGAATTTTCCGTTATTTTTTTGGGAGGAATTTTCTGGGAGCGGCACGGGAATCTTTTTTTTCATTTCTTGGAGAGTTTTCCAGGATTTTTTTTTTCAGGAATCCCCACCTCCAGAGCTTTGGAATGCCGGGCTCGCTCCTCCTGGGATCTCTTCCCATTTTCCAGCTCCTGCTCCAGCTCCTGGAGCCTCTGGAGCAGCAGCTCCTTGTCCAGCAGGATCCGATCCCGCTCTTCCCGCTTTTCCTGGATCGTCTCCTTCAGCTGGGAAATCTGCCAGAAAAACCCCAAAATCCCCCAGATTCCCAGCTGGATTTTTCCCTCAAAATCCACAGAATTCCTGGGAAAAATCAGCTGGAATTCCCAACAAACCTCGTCCTGGAGCTTCCCAAGGTCCTGTTGGAATTTTTCCGCCTCGGTCTCACGGTCTTGGGCGATTTTTTGGGAATCCATGAGTTCCCGGCGGGATTTTTCCTGGAATTCTTCCAGTTGGGATCTCAGTGAGGCCAGGGAGCTCTGGGACTCCGCTGTCATCTGCTCCAGCTGAAAAAATGGGAATTTCGGGATGGGGAATTCTGTGGGATGGTGCCAAAAATGGGATCTGGGGGTTGGGGTGGAAATCCCAGAATTCCATGAAAAAAGCTAAAAATTCTATGGATAAAGCCCAGAATTCAACGGAAAAAAAACCCAGAATTCCATAAGAAACCCAAGAATTCCATGAAAAAAACCCAAAATGCCCTGAAAAATCCAGGGATTTTCTGGGAAAAAGCCCTGGAATCTCTTCCCAAACCTCTCAAGAGGTCCCAGTCCCACAAGACGAAGATTTTGGGATGAAGAAATGCCACAATTCCATTAAAAAAAAAACAAACCAAAATTCCACCCAAAAATTTCCATTTTAAAAGAAACCCAGAATTCCATTTAAATGTCCTGAAATTCCATGAAAAAACTCCCAAACTTAGCAAAAAAATAAAAAAATCCCCAAATTCCACAAAAAAACACCCAAACATTCCATTAAAAAAAAAAAAACCCAAACAAAATTCCAGGAAATAACCTAAAATTCCATTAAAAATCCCGTCATTCCACAAAAAAAAAACCCAAATTACCCCCAAATCCCAAAAAATAAAATAACAAGCCTGAAACGCCCCGCTCCATGGAATTCCGGGGAAATCGGGAATCTCTTCCCGCACCTCGTGGCTGAGCCGCTCCCGCCGCCGGCGCTCCTGGCCCAGCGCCGATCCCAAATCCCGCAGCTCCCGCTGGGCCCGCTCCAGGCGCGATTCCAGGGAATCCCGGCGGCGCCGCAGCTCCCGCTCCCGCTCCGCCGCCCCGGCCAGCGCCGCGCGCTCCGCCTGCGCCCGCATTCCGCTTGGCACCGGGACTCCCAGTCCCGCCAGGCTGGATCTCTGGGAATTCCCAGTCCCGCCAGGCTGGATCTCTGGGAATCACCTCTGGGAATTCCCAGTCCCGCCAGGCTGGATCTCTGGGAATTCCCAGTCCCGCCAGGCTGGATCTCTGGGAATCACCTCTGGGAATTCCCAGTCCCACCAGGCTGGATCTCTGGGAATCACCTCTGGGAATTCCCAGTCCCGCCAGGCTGGATCTCTGGGAATCACCTCTGGGAATTCCCAGTCCCTCCCCTTTGGATATTTGGGAATTCCCAGTCCCGCCAGGTTGGATCTCTGGGAATTCCCAGTCCCGCCAGTTTGGATCTTTGGGAATCATCTCTGGGAATTCCCAGTCCCGCCAGGCTGGATCTCTGGGAATCATCTCTGGGAATTCCCAGTCCCGCCAGGCTGGATCTCTGGGAATCATCTCTGGGAATTCCCAGTCCCGCCAGGCTGGATCTCTGGGAATCATCTCTGGGAATTCCCAGTCCCTCCCCTTTGGATCTCTGGGAATCATCTCTGGGAATTCCCAGTCCCGCCAGGCTGGATCTCTGGGAATTCCCAGTCCCGCCAGGCTGGATCTTTGGGAATCATCTCTGGGAATTCCCAGTCCTGCCAGGCTGGATCTCTGGGAATTCCCAGTCCCGCCAGGCTGGATCTCTGGGAATTCCCAGTCCTGCCAGGCTGGATCTCTGGGAATCATCTCTGGGAATTCCCAGTCCCGCCAGGCTGGATCTCTGGGAATCATCTCTGGGAATTCCCAGTCCCTCCCCTTTGGATCTCTGGGAATTCCCAGTCCCTCCCCTTTGGATCTCTGGGAATCATCTCTGGGAATTCCCAGTCCCGCCAGGCTGGATCTCTGGGAATCATCTTTGGGAATTCCCAGTCCCTCCCCTTTGGATCTCTGGGAATCACCTCTGGGAATTCCCAGTCCCGCCAGGCTGGATCTCTGGGAATTCCCAGTCCCGCCAGGCTGGATCTCTGGGAATTCCCAGTCCCGCCAGACTGGATCTCTGGGAATCATCTCTGGGAATTCCCAGTCCCTCCCCTTTGGATTTTCAGGAATTCCCAGTCCCGCCAGTTTGGATCTCTGGGAAATCCCAGTCCGTCCCGTTTGGATCTTCGGGAATCTCCAGTTTGGATCTTCGGGAATTCCCAGTCCCTCCCCTTTGGATATTTGGGAATTCCCAGTCCCTCCCCTTTGGATCTTTGGGAATCTCCAGTTTGGATTTTCAGGAATTCCCAGTCCCTCCAGTTCGGATTTTTGGGAATCTCCAGTTTGGATTTTTTTGGGAAATCCCAATACCTCCAGTTTGGATTTTTGGGAATTCCCAGTACCTCCAGTTTGGATTTTTGGGAATCTCCAGTTTGGATTTTTTTGGGAATTCCCAGTCCCTCCAGTTTGGATTTTCAGGAATTCCCAGTACCTCCAGTTTGGATTTTTGGGAATTCCCAGTCCCTCCAGTTTGGATTTTTGGGAATTCCCAGTACCTCCAGTTTGGATTTTTGGGAATCTCCAGTTTGGATTTTTTTGGGAATTCCCAGTACCTCCAGTTTGGATTTTTGGGAATTCCCAGTACCTCCAGTTCGGCCGCTTTCTCCCGGAGCTGTTCCCACTTTTCCCGCTCTTCCTGGGATTCCTCCAGCTGCGATTCCAGAACTTTCCGTGCCTCCTCTGATGCCTCCAGTGCCGATCCAAGGGAAATCTGGGCCTTGGGGGTTTGGGGGAATTTTGGGGGGATTTTTGAGGAATTTTGGGGGATTTTGCAGGCTTTTTGGGGGGATTTTGTGGGAATTCTTTTTAAATTCTTGGGGCAATTTTGGCAGAGCCCACAATGAGCGAATCTGGGACCCCAAATTCTGAAAAATTCCCCCAAAATTTCCAAAAACTTCCCGATTCCTGGGATTTCCTCCTCTTACCTGGGCAGCCTCGTCCCGCTCCCCCCGAAGCTTTTCCAGATCCTTCCGGCCCTGCTCCAGCTCCTGGGAGAAATCCCAAATTTTGGGGGAAGAATAATGGATTTTTGGGGAAAAATCCCGAATCTTGGGGGAAAAAAAAATTCCTACATTTTGGGCAAAAAAATCCCAGATTTGGGGATAGAACTCCCCGGATTTCTCCCACCTTCCGGAGCTTTTCCAGCTCCTGGGGGTCGCTCCGATCCCGATCCTCCCGCGCCGCCTGGAATCGCTCCCGGAGCTCCCGGAGCTCCTCCTCCAACTCCTCCCGCTCCAGCTGCACCTGCAGCAGCCTGGAAAACCCAACAATTCCCAAAATCCCCGACCCTGTTTCGTTGGGATTTGGAGTGGAAAATCCTGGAAAATCCCAGAACTGGGAGCTCCAGATCCGCCCCCATCCCCCTTTTTTGGGTTTTGGGGGTGGAAAATCCCAGAGAATTCACATATTTGAGGCTTCCCAAATCCCGCAGCACTCCCCAGGCCCAGTTTTTTGGGATTCAGAGTGGAAAACCCCAGAAAATTCCCAATTTTTTTGGGATACGGCTTGGAAAACGTCAGAAAATCCCAAATTTCGGGTCTCCCCAAGGCACAAGACTCACTCCTGCTTGGAATTCCGGAGCTCTTCCTTGTTTTTCTGGAACATTTCCCGCCACTGCTCCGTCTCCTCTGTGCTCTCCTCCAGCTCCCGCCGCAGATTCCGGAGCTGCATTCCCAAGTTTTCCCGTTCCTGCTCCAGGCTGGATTTCTCCTGCAAGGAATTTACAAGATTCTCCAAAAAAAATTCCCTGGGAATTCGAGCCAAAATATCCACGGAATCGGTGCCGAGTCCGTGGAAATCCCAGAGCGATTCCTCCCAGTTTTTCCCGTGTTCCGCCGGGGATTTTTCCCGCATTTCAGAGGTTTGGAACACGGGGGGAAGGCTGGAATTCCCAGCAGCATCCCGAATTCCCGTCGCGAATTCCCACCTGTGCCGCTCGCTCCGTTTCTGCCCGGAGCGCCTCCACCTCGCTCCGGAGCCGCTCCAGGTGGGAATCGTGCGCGGCCACCTCGGCCTTCAGGGCGCCCCGGAGCGCCTGCAGCTCCCGCTCCCGGCGCCGCAGCTGCTCCCGGCACTCCTGCAGCTCCTGGGGTGGGAAAAGTTGGGATTCGGGATGGGGAAACCCGCTGGGAATGGGAAATCTGGGATTCGGGATGGGGGAAACCCGCTGGGAATGGTAAATCTGGGATTCGGGATGGGGGAAACCCGCTGGGAATGGTAAATCTGGGATTCGGGATGGGGAAAACCTGCAAAAGCTGCTGGGAATGGGAAATCTGGGATTCGGGATGGGGGAAACCCACTGGGGATGGGAAATCTGGGATTCGGGATGGGGAAAACCCGCTGGGAATGGGAAATCTGGGATTCGGGATGGGGGAAACCTGCAAAAGCTCCTGGAGCTGCTCCCGGCACTCCTGCAGCTCCTGGGGTGGCAAAAGTTGGGATTCGGGATGGGGAAACCCGCTGGGAATGGGAAATCTGGGATTCGGGATGGGGGAAACCCGCTGGGAATGGGAAATCTGGGATTCGGGATGGGGGAAACCTGCAAGAGCTGCTGGGAATGGGAAATCCGGGATTCGGGATGGGGGAAACCCGCTGGGAATGGGAAATCTGGGATTCGGGATGGGGGAAACCCGCTGGGAATGGGGAATTTGGGATTCGGGATGGGGGAAACCCGCTGGGAATGGGAAATTTGGGATTTGGGATGGGGAAAACCTGCAAAAGCTGCTGGGAATGGGAAATCTGGGATTCAGGATGGGGGAAAACCTGCAAAAGCTGCTGGGAATGGGAAATCTGGGATTCGGGATGGGGGAAACCCACAAGAGCTCCTGGGGATGGGAAATCTGGGATTTGGGATGGGGGAAACCCACAAGAGCTCCTGGAGCTGCTTCCGGCACTCCTGCAGCTCCTGGGGATGGGAAATCTGGGATTTGGGATGGGGGAAAACCATCAAAAGCTCCTCAGAATGGGAAATCTGGGATTCGGGATGGGGGAAACCCGCAAAAGCTGCTGGAGCTGCTCCCGACACTCCTGCAGCTCCTGGGATGGGAAATTTGGGATTCGGGATGGGGAAAACCATCAAAAGCTGCTGGGAATGGGAAATCTGGGATTTGGGATGTGAAAACCCTCACAAGCTCCTGGAGCTGCTCCCGGCACTCCTGCAGCTCCTGGCAATGGGAAAACTTGGGGAAATGGGAAAATTGGGACTTGGGATGTGGCTGTGACCCCAAAACCTCTTCCAGCTGCTCCTGGCATTCCTGGAAATCCTGGGAATGGGGAAATTGGTACTTGGGGATGGCAAAAAATCCCAAAGCCTCCTCAAGTCTACCCAGGATTCCAGGAGTTCCTGGGAACGGCAAATTCGGGATTTGGGGATTTGGGGTTCATTTCTTTGTGAGTTTTTTATTGGGATTTTTCAGATTTTGAGGTTTTGGGCGGTTTTTGTGGTTTTTTGCCCGTTTTGGAGGTTTTTCGGGGTACCTGGTAGAGGCCCTGTGCCTCGGGGTCACTTTTGGGGTCCGTGGGCAGCAGCTGCCCCTCGAGGTGGCCCAGCCGCGCCTCCAGCGCCTCCTTGGCAGCTCGCAGCTCGCTCAGCCTGGGCAACGAAGGGTTAATGGGGAAATCAAGGGTTTGGGGGTTTTTGGGGGGCCCAGAGGGGATTTGCTGGGGGCTGGGTGGGATCAGGGGAGGTTTGGAGGTGTCTGGGGGGATTAAGGGAGGTCCAGAGGGTCTCCAAAGGGTCTTTGGGCCCCAAACCCCAAAAGGGACAAAGGGGGACCCACAGTGACCCCAAACCTCAAAGGGACACCCCAAACCTGCCCCCGACCCTTTAGGGGACCCCAAAACCCAAAGGGACACCCCAAACCTGCCCCCGACCCTTTAGGGGACCCCAAAACCCAAAGGGACATCAGGGAGGACCCCAAACCCCAAAGGGACACCCCAAACCTGCCCCCGACCCTTTAGGGGACCCCAAAACCCAAAGGGACATCAGGGAGGACCCCAAACCCCAAAGGGTCACCCCAAACCTGCCCCAGACCCTTTAGGGGACCCCAAACCCCAAAGGGACACCCCAAACCTGCCCCAAACCCTTTAGGGGACCCCAAACCCCAAAGGGCCACCCCAAACCCATCCCAAACCCTTTAGGGGACCCCAGACCCCCGGGAGTGACCCCAAACCCCTGGGGGTGACCCCAAATCCCTGGGAATGACCCCAAACCCCAAAGGGACATCAGGGAGGACCCCAAACCTCAAAGGGCCACCCGAAACCCATCCCAAACCCCTTAGGGGACCCCAGACCCCCGGGAGTGACCCCAAATCCCTGGGGGTGACCCCAAATCCCTGGGGGTGACCCCAAACCCCTGGGAATGACCCCAAACCCCTGGGGGTGACCCCACAGCCCTGGGGGTGACCCCAAACCCCTGGGGGTGACCCCACACCCCTGGGGGTGACCCCACACCCCAAAGGGACAATGGGGGTGACCCCAAACCCATCCCGCCGTTGGTGACCCCATTACTGGGCCTGGCTCCGCTGCAGCTCCTGGGATTTCCTGTCCAGGGCCTCCCGCAGGATTTGGGATTGGGGCGAGGCCGGAGCCCCCACGGAACTCTGGGGAATTCGGGACATTTGGGATGTTGGAGACATCCCATCCTAAAATCCCAAATCCCAAACCCATCCCAAATCCCAAACCCATCCCAAATCCCAAACCCATCCCAAACCCATCCCAAATCCCAAACCCATCCCAAACCCATCCCAAATCCCAAACCCATCCCAAATCCCAAACCCATCCCAATCCCAAACCCATCTCAAACCCATCCCAAATCCTAAATCCCAAATCCTAAATCCCAAATCCCAAACCCATCCAGAAATCCTAAACCCATCCAGAAATCCTAAAGCCATCCCAAATCCCAAACCCATCCCAAACCCATCCCAAATCCCAAACCCATCCCAAACCCATCCCAAACCCATCCCAATCCCAAACCCATCCCAAATCCCAAACCCATCCCAAATCCCAAACCCATCCCAAACCCATCCCAAATCCCAAACCCATCCCAAATCCTAAATCCCAAATCCCAAAGCCATCCCAATCCCAAACCCATCCCAAACCCATCCCAAATCCTAAATCCCAAACCCCAAACCCATCCAGAAATCCTAAAGCCATCCCAAATCCCAAAGCCATCCCAAATCCCAAACCCATCCCAATCCCAAACCCATCCCAAACCCATCCCAAATCCATCCCAAATCCCAAACCCATCCAGAAATCCTAAAGCCATCCCAAATCCCAAACCCATCCCAAAGCCATCCCAAATCCTAAATCCCAAATCCATCCCAAATCCCAAATCCATCCCAAATCCCAAAGCCATCCCAAAGCCATCCCAAAGCCATCCCAAATCCCAAACCCATCCAGAAATCCTAAAGCCATCCCAAATCCCAAAGCCATCCCAATCCCAAACCCATCCCAAATCCTAAATCCCAAATCCCAAATCCATCATCCCAAATCCCAAACCCATCCAGAAATCCCAAATCCATCCCAAATCCCAAAGCCATCCCATACTCCAGGAGTTTTCCCGCTCACCGCCAGCTCCTGGAATTTCCCCAGCAGCCTCGAGGTTTTCCTTTTCAGGGAAATTTCACTCTCAGAGCTCCTGGAATTTGGGGTTGGATTTGGGGGGAAAAAATTGGGAAGGAAGTCATGGAAAAAGGGAAAGGGCAGGAACGACTGGGATTCCCCCAAATCCCGAATTTGGGGAAAGTATTTGGGAACTGAGGTCATGGAGTGGGAATTTTAGGGTGGTTTGGGGGGATTTTGGGGAATTTGGGGGTTTTGGCCTCACCCCTCCTTTAGGATGCTGTAGATGAGCTCGGTGGGGTTTTCGCTGCCCCCCAGTTCCCGCTGATCCCGCAGCAGGTCCGGGGTGGATTTCAGCTTCCGGGAGGGAAAAAAACCTCAATTCCAACAAAACCCCCAAATCCCTCATTCTAGAGGGGAAAAAACCCCAATTTTACAGGAAAAAACATGACTGTATAGGGGAAAACCACAATTTTCTAGGAAACAATTCGCCAGTTTTATGGGAAAAAAAAAAAATCCCAGTTTTGTAGGAAAAAACCCAATTTCATGGGAAAACCCCCCAAACTTAATAGGAAAAACCCCTTAAATATTCTAGGAAAACCCCACTTTTTTTTAGGCAAGCCCCCAATTTTCATATAAACCCCCCATTTTTTCAGGAATTTTTTCCCCCAGGTACCTGCATCTCCACGCTCTGCTCCTGCACGCCCCCAAAGCCGGCGGGAATTTGGGGACTCGGGGGCGGGATCGCGGCGGATTCCCGGGAATTCCGCGCCTCCAAACTCTGCGAGCGTTTCCTCGGAGCCGCCGCGGGGCCGCGGAACCTCCGCGCCGCTCGCCCGCGGGGCAAATTCCCGTCGAATTTCGTGATCAGGGAATCCACGGAGCGCAGCGGCTCCGTGTCCACGTCGCCAGGGATTTTGGGAATTTCCGCGTCCTTTTTTCCCAATTTCTCCCCGCTCCTGGGGAGAGGCGCGCTGAGGTCCCCGTGGGATTGGGATCGGCGCAGCTCCTCCGAGCATTTGGGGATTTTCGGCTGCTGATCCGAGGATTTTGGGGCATCTCGGGATCTTCCCGGGTCCTGATCCGAGAATTTCGGGATGCCCCGAGATCGCCCCGAAGTTTCCTCATCCCAGGATTTGGGGATCCCCGGGGATCCCCCTGGAATTTCGTGCTCCGAGGATCTGGGGCCCTTCCTTCGCTCCTCATCCCAGGATTTGGGGACCCCCGGGGATCCCCCTGGAATTTCGTGCTCCGAGGATCTGGGGCCCTTCCTTAGCTCCTCATCCCAGGACTTGGGGACCCCCGGGGACCCCCCCGAACCTTCCTCATCTACAAACTCGGGCCCCCCCCGGGAACCGTCCCGCTCTGCGAACGCGGGCGCCCCGCGCATCCCCGCATCCCAAAATCCGCCCTCGCCGCCGCGCTGCTCCGCGGGGCCGCCCGGGGCCCGGGCTGCGGGGGGATTCGGGGGCGCCTGGGGCCGCGCCCCTTGGATGCGCACGCCGAAGCTGTGGCCGCCGCCGCCGCCGCCGTTGAGCACCACGAAGGGCTGCCCGGCGATGCCCCGCACCCGCACGGCCACGCCGTAGGAGCCGCCGCGGGGGCGCGGGGGGCGCGGGGCGCGCCGCGCCTCGCCGAGCTCGCGGATGAAGCGGATCTGGACGCCGTGGTCCAGCGGCTGCTCCGCCATGGCTGCGGGACAAGCCGCTCCTTCATTTCCCCGTTCGTCCCGCATTTTCCCTTCATTTCCCCGTTCGTCCCGCATTTTCCCTTCATTTCCCCGTTCATCCCCCATTTTCCCTTCATTTCCACCCGTTCATCCCGCATTTTCCCTTCCTTTCCACCCGTTCATCCCGCATTTTCCCTTCCCTTCCCCGTTCGTCCCACATTTTCCCTTCATTTCCACCCGTTCGTCCCATATTTTCCCTTCCTTTCTACCCGTTCATCCCGCATTTTCCCTCCGTTTCCCCCTTTTTCCCCCGTTCGTCCCGCATTTTCCCTTCCTTTCCACCCGTTCATCTCGCATTTTCCCTTCATTTCCACCGTTCGTCCCGCATTTTCCCTTCCTTTCCCCCCGTTCATCCCACATTTTCCCTTCCTTCCCCCATTCATCCCGCATTTTCCCTTCCCTTCCCCGTTTATCCCGGATTCTCCCTTCCTTTCCCCGATTATCCCGCATTTTCCCTTCCTTTCCCCCGTTCATCCCACATTTTCCCTCCGTTTCCCCCGTTTTCCCACATTTCCACACCGATTCCCCCACTTTCCCCCTCTTTTTCCCCCATTTTCCCTTCCTTTCCCCATTTATCCCCCATTTTCCCTCCGTTTCCCCCACTTTCCCCCTCTTTTTCCCACATTTTCCCTTCCCTTCCCCGTTTTTCCCACATTTTCCCTCCGTTTCCCCCACTTTCCCCCTCTTTTTCCCACATTTTCCCTCCCTTTTCCCCAGTTTTTCCCTCCCTCTTTCCCGTTTTTCCCTCCATTTCCCCCGTTTCCCCCCCATTTTCCCTCCGTTTCCCCCGTTTTTCCCACATTTCCCCTCAGTTTTCCCCACTTTTCCCCGTTTTTTTCCAGTTTTTCCTACATTTCCCCCCCAGTTTCCCCCTTTCCCCTCCATTTTGTGCGGGTTTTTCCCGGTTCTCTTTTTCTCCATCGTTTTTCCTCCCGGTTTTCCTCTTCCCTCGCCCTCCCCCCTCCCCCCCGCATTTCTCGCCATTTCCCCCCATTTTTTTCCCCTTTTTCACCATTATTTCCCCATTTTTCCCAGTTTCTTCCCCTTTTTCTCCCCATTTTTTTCCCCTTTTTCACCATTATTTCCCTATTTTTCCCAGTTTCTTCCCCTTTTTCTCCCCATTTTTTTCCCCATTTTTCCCAGTTTCTTCCCCTTTTTCTCCCCATTTTTTTCCCCTTTTTCACCATTATTTCCCTATTTTTCCCAGTTTCTTCCCCTTTTTCTCCCCTTTTTTTCCTGTATTTTCTCCGATTTCCCTATTTTTTCCCGGTGTTCCCCTTTTTTCACTTGTCTTCCCCCTTCTCTCCATTTTTTTTCCCCGTTTTCCCCCATTTCTCCTGATTTTCCCGGTTTTTTCCCCAGTTTTTCGGACGAGAGGTGACATTTTGGGAACCTCCACCCCGCCGCCCTCGATCCCAGAAATCCCCTGGAAGCCCCGGGAAAAAAAAATCGGGAATTCAGGATTGGAAAAGCCGCGATTCCGCCCCAAATCCCGGGTTTTTTTGCGGGAATAAATCGGGAATGACACAACGAGCTGCGGAATGAGCGGGGGAATTTGGGATGTTTGTTGGGATTTGGGGATGGGTCTGAAGTGCCGGGAAAATCCCAAAAAATTCCCAAAGGGAAGGAGCAGAGCACGGGATGGGGGTGGGAAAAAGGATCCCAAGCCAAATCCTCCAGAATTCCCACAAATCCCTGGAATGGCAGGGGAAGGATCCTGGGAGCAGAATTCCCCAATCCCTAAAGCCCCAAATGCCCAAATCCCTAAATTCCTGAATCCCCAAATCCCCGAATTCCCAAATCCCTATATTCTACCGTCCCTTTGGAATCACTACAAATCCCAGAAATCTCAAAATCCCTGGAATGGCAGGGGAAGGACCACCGGAATGGAATTCCCAAATCCCCAAATCCCTGGGATCGGAGTCCCCAGGAAATCCAGGAACCGACCTGAGCAGGGAGCGGCGCCGGCGGAAAATCGGGAATTTTTCCAGGTGGCCAAAGGGCGGCGGGGCCGAGGCCAGGGCGGGGCCGGGAGCGATCCCGATGGGAATTCCGGGATCGGGGGAAACCTTTGGAAGGGCCAGGAGGGGTCGGGATCACCGGGAAGGGCTGGGATCCATCCCGGATCCCGGGATCCATCCCAAATCCCGGGATCCATCCCAAATCCCGGGATCCATCCCAAACCCTTGGATCCATCCCAAACCCTTGGATCCATCCCAGATCCCAGGATCCATCCCAAATCCCAGGTTCCATCCCAAATCCCAGGATCCATCCCAAATCCCAGGATCCATCCCGGATCCCAGGATCCATCCCAGATCCCAGGATCCATCCCAAACCCTTGGATCCATCCTGGATCCCAGGATCCATCCCAAATCCCAGGATCCATCCCAAACCCTTGGATCCATCCCAGATCCCAGGATCCATCCCAGATCCCAGGATCCATCCCAAACCCTTGGATCCATCCCAAACCCTTGGATCCATCCCGGATCCCAGGATCCATCCCAAATCCCAGGATCCATCCCGGATCCCAGGATCCATCCCAAATCCCGGGATCCATCCCAAATCCCGGGATCCATCCCAAACCCTTGGATCCATCCTGGATCCCAGGATCCATCCCAAATCCCAGGATCCATCCCGGATCCCAGGATCCATCCCAAACCCTTGGATCCATCCCAAATCCCAGGATCCATCCCAAATCCCGGGATCCATCCCAAACCCTTGGATCCATCCTGGATCCCAGGATCCATCCCAAATCCCAGGATCCATCCCGGATCCCAGGATCCATCCCAAATCCCAGGATCCATCCCGGATCCCAGGATCCATCCCAAATCCCAGGATCCATCCCAAACCCTTGGATCCATCCCAAATCCCAAAATCCATCTCAAACCTTTGGATCCATCCCAAACCCTTGGATCCATCCCAAACCCTTGGATCCATCCCAAATCCCAGGATCCATCCCAAATCCTTGGATCCATCCCGGATCCCAGGATCCATCCCAAATCCTTGGATCCATCCTGGATCCCAGGATCCATCCCGGATCCCAGGATCCATCCCGGATCCCAGGATCCATCCCAAATCCCAGGATCCATCCCAAATCCCAGGATCCATCCCAAACCCTTGGATCCATCCCAAATCCTTGGATCCATCCCAAATCCTTGGATCCATCCCAAATCCCAGGATCCATCCCAAATCCCAGGATCCATCCCAAATCCCGGGATCCATCCCAAACCCTTGGATCCATCCCAAATCCCAGGATCCATCCCAAATCCCAGGATCCATCCCGGATCCATCCCAGAGCAGGTGGAGAATCCATGGGGGGGGAGGGGGTTGGGAATGTTCCCAGATGGCTCCAGAAAAACCGGGAAGGGGGGAGGGCTGCAAAAACCGGGAGAGGATTTGGAATTTCCAGAAATCCGGGAGAGGATTGGATATTCCCAAAATGAGGAAATCCAGGACAGGAATTGCTCTTTTGCTCATCCAGGATTTCTGGGATTTCATTGGAAAACTGAAAGGAACAAACCGGGAAAAGGGGATTTGGGGGCTGAAAAACTGGGAAAAAAAACAGAAAAATGCAAATTTTGGGCCTGAGAAAAAACAGAATTTCAGGAATTTCCTTGGAAAACTGGGAGGGGAAAAGCAGGAAAAGGGAAATTAGTCTAAAAAAAACCAAAAATGGGAATTTTCCCTGTGGATGGGGTTGGGAAAAATCAGGAGAGGCCATCCTGGAAGGGCGGAATTTTGGGAATTCTCCGGCTGGCCGGGATCCATGGAAGCACAAAGAGCCTTTGTGGCTCCGACCCAGAAAAAGTCGTTTCGTAATTCCTGGAGTAGCCGGAAAATCCGAGGGGAAAAAAAAAAACTGGAGTTGCTTTTCCAGGATTTTTTTCCTTTTTTTTTTTCCTTAAGGAGGAAAGGGAACTTGGGATTTTGAGAATGGAGAAACGGAGGGAAAAATCCGGCTGGTCAAGGGTGGGAAAGGAAGGGAAAAATCCCCAATTTTCCCAAAATATTCCCAAAATTGCTGGGAATCCAATATTTAGGATGGTCCCAGTGAGGTTTTCCCAAAATTCTGCTTCGTTCCCGAGTCCCTGGGGCCTAAATTGAGCTCCAAATGATCCCAAAGAATTCCCAAATTATCCCAAATGATCCTGAATTATCCCAAATGGATTCTCGCAAATGATCCCCTGTTATCATCTCAAATTATGCCAAATGATCCCAAATTAATTATCCCAAATTACCCCGAATTAATTATCCCAAACCATCCTGGGTTTTTTTGCCTCCAGGAAGATTTTTTTTTGGGATCTTTCCCAAACTTCCGCCCTCGGCTCCTCCCCCGGGCGTTGTTTGGGGCCAAAGTCCGGGAATTTGGAGCCGCGCCCAAAAACCAGGAGCGGCTGTTCCGGATTTTCCAGTTTTTCCCGCTTTTCCTGGGAACCCGAAACCGGGGAGGGGCGGAGATCATGGGGGGGAGAGGGGATTGCACCTGGAAAAATGGGAATTTTCACCCGGAAAAATGGGAATTTTCACCCGGAAAAAGGGTCAGGAGTGGAATTTGCCACCTGGGAAAATGGGATCTTTCACCTGGGAAAAGGGTCGGGAGAGGGATTTCCATTTGGGATCGGGACAGGAACATTTGGGATCAGGAATATTTGGGATTGGGATCATCCCTCAGGCGCTGCTCCCTCCGGAGCCGAATTCCAGGAATTCCAGCCCAACCTCGGGCAGAGTTCCCAGGTTAACCATTGACCCCAAATCCCGGGAAACCGAGCCCAAATCCCGGGAAACCGAGCCCAAATCCCGGGAAATCGAGCCCAAATCCCGGGAAATCGAGCCCAAATCCCGGGAAATCGAGCCCAAATCCCGGGAAACCGAGCCCAAATCCCGGGAAATCGAGCCCAAATCCCGGGAAATCGAGCCCAAATCCCGGGAAATCGAGCCCAAATCCCGGGAAATCGAGCCCAAATCCCGGGAAATCCCATTCCAGCCCTCCTGGGAATCCCGATCTCGTTCCCAGCGCGTCGCCGCCGGGATCCGGTGACGGTTTCCAGGGAAATTGAGCCCCTGGAACCGGAGCCCTCGGGATGCAATTCCCGAGTGCAGAAAAGCCTCGGGATAACCGGGAATGGGGAATGGGATAACTGGGAATGGGGAACAATCCCATTCCTTCGGGATAACCGGGAATGGGATAACTGGGAATGGGGAACAATCCCATTCCTTTGGGATAACCAGGAATGATCCCATTTCTTTGGGATAACCAGGAATGATCCCATTCCTTTGGGATAACCGGGAATGATCCCATTCCTTTAGGATAACCAGGAATGATCCCATTCCTTTGGGATAACGGGGAATGATCCCATTCCTTTGGGATAACCAGGAATGATCCCATTCCTTTGGGATAACCGGGAATGATCCCATTCCTTTGGGATAACCTGCAATGATCCCATTCCTTTGGGATAATTGGGAATGATCCCATTCCCTGGACACTGAAATCCCTGCAGGATTTGGTTTGCCCTGGATCCCGTCCCGGATTTCAGCCCAGAATTCCCCCCCTGAGGAATTCAATCCCACATTCATTCCCCCAGGAATTCCCTCCCTGAGGAATTCAATCCCACATTCATTCCCCCAGGAATTCCCCCCCTGAGGAATTCAATCCCACATTCATTCCCCCAGGAATTCCCCCCCTGAGGAATTCAATCCCACATTCATTCCCCCAGGAATTCCCTCCCTGAGGAATTCAATCCCACATTCATTCCCCCAGGAATTCCCTCCCTGAGGAATTCAATCCCACATTCATTCCCCCAGGAATTCCCCCCCTGAGGAATTCAATCCCACATTCATTCCCCCAGGAATTCCCTCCCTGATCCCAAAGAGCCGCAAAACCCCAAATCCCGCCCGGGGAAAGGGAATTCGGATCCCGAACCGGCCCGACCGCTCCGGGAGCGCCCGGAGCCGTCCCAGAAACCCGGAACGAAACGGGACAAAACCTCCTGGATTTGGGATCCCTGGAGTTTGGGATCCGCCGGCTCCGGGAAGCGGCTCCAAAACCCACCCGGATCTCCCCCAAATTCCTGGAGGGATAAAAGGCGGGAGTCGCGCCGCCCTGAAAGGTCGGGAAGGGTTTTCTGAGGGGATCCCGAAGGACGGGAGCCCGTGGAGGGACACCGGGACCCCGTGGAGGGACACCGGGACCCTTAAAGGGACACCGGGACCCCTTAAAGGGACACCGGGACCCCGTGGAGGGACACCGGGACCCCGTGGAGGGACACCGGGACCCTTAAAGGGACACCGGGACCCCCTAAAGGGACACCGGGACCCCGTGGAGGGACACCGGGACCCTTAAAGGGACACCGGGACCCCGTGGAGGGACACCGGGACCCTTAAAGGAACACCGGGACCCTTAAAGGGACACCGGGACCCCGTGGAGGGACACCGGGACCCCCTAAAGGGACACCGGGACCCCTTAAAGGGACACCGGGACCCCCTAAAGGGACACCGGGACCCCGTGGAGGGACACCGGGACCCTTAAAGGGACACCGGGACCCCGTGGAGGGACACCGGGACCCCGTGGAGGGACACCGGGACCCTTAAAGGGACACCGGGACCCTTAAAGGGACACCGGGACCCCGTGGAGGGACACCGGGACCCCCTAAAGGGACACCGGGACCCCTTAAAGGGACACCGGGACCCCCTAAAGGGACACCGGGACCCCGTGGAGGGACACCGGGACCCTTAAAGGGACACCGGGACCCCATGGAGGGACACCGGGACCCTTAAAGGGACACCGGGACCCCCTAAAGGGACACCGGGACCCTTAAAGGGACACCGGGACCCTGTTCCGTGTCCTCAGGACCCTCTCCAGTGTCCCCAGCGCCCTCCCCGGTGTCCCCAGACCCCTCTGCGTGTCACCGGAGCCTGTCCCGTGTCACCAGCGACCTCTGCGTGCCCCCAGATCCCCTCCCGGTGTCACCCGTGCCACCACGACTGTCTCCGGTGTCACCGGCACCTCCTCCGGTGTCACCAGAGCCCTGCCCGGTATCACCTGCACCTCCTCCGGTGTCACCAGAGCCCTGCCCGGTATCACCGGCACCTCCTCCGGTGTCACCTGCGCCCTGTCCCGTGCCAACACCCCCCACCCCCGTGCCACCAGCGCCTGCCCGGTGTCCCCAGCCCCGTTTCCCGGTGTCCCCACACCTGTCCGGTGTCCCCAGCCCCATTTCCCGTGTCCCCAGCCCCATTTCCCGTGTCCCCAGCCCCGTTTTCCCGTGTCCCCAGCCCTGTCCGGTGTCCCCACCCCTGCCCGGTGTCCCCAGCCCCATTTCCCGGTGTCCCCACCCCTGTCCGGGGTCCCCAGCCCCATTTGCCGTGTCCCCAGCCCCATTTCCCGTGTCCCCAGCCCCATTTCCCGTATCCCCAGCCCCATTTCTCGTATCCCCAGCCCCATTTCCCGTGTCCCCAGCCCCGTTTCCCGGTGTCCCCAGCCCTGCCCGGTGTCCCCAGCCCCATTTCTCGTATCCCCAGCCCCATTTCCCGGTGTCCCCACCCCTGCCCGGTGTCCCCAGCCCCATTTCCCGTGTCCCCAGCCCCGTTTCCCGGTGTCCCCAGCCCTGCCCGGTGTCCCCCCCATTTCCCGTGTCCCCAGCCCCGTTTCCCGGTGCCCCCCCCACTCACCGCCCGCTCCCGCCGCAGCCGCCGCAACCTGTTACCTTCGCCCGAGCCCCGCCCCTCGCCGCCGATTGGCCAGCGCCGCCCCAAGCCCCGCCCACCGGGCGCGGCGCCGCGCGCCAAGCCCCGCCCACCGCCGCACCGGTGCTGCGTCACGTGGGGCGGGGGCGGCGCCATCTTGAGGCGGGACTCTGGCCACGCCCACCGCTGCGGGGGCGGGGCCGCCCCGGCGCAGGCGCAGTCGCGCCGTGACTAAGATGGAGGCCGGGGCAGCGCCGCCGCCGTTCTGGGCCGGGGGCCCGGCCCCGGGGCAAACCTACATCCCCCGGGCCCTGGGGCACACCGGCACCGCCCCCCGCGCCTCCCGGGGCACCGGCACCGCGCCCGCCGCGCTGCCCGCCGGCCGCACCCTGTGAGGGCAGCGGGAGCGCGGGGTGGGGATGGGGGAGTGGGGAGAGTGGGGGGGGTCCCTGAGGGAAACTGGGGGAGACTGGGGAGAGTGGGGGGGGTCCCTGAGGGAAACTGGGGGAGACTGGGAAGAGTGGGGGGGAAATTGGGGAGACTGGGGGGGAAATTGGGGAGACTGAGGGGGTCCCTGAGGGAACTGGGGGGTCCCTGAGGGAATTGGGGGAGAGTGGGGGGTCCCTGAGGGAATTGGGGGGGAACTGGGGAGAGTGGGAGGGAATTGGGGAGACTGGGGGGGAAACTGGGGAGAGTGGGGGGGAGTCCCTGAGGGAAACTGGGGGAGACCGGGGGGTCCCTGAGGGAATTGGGAGAGACTGGGGGGGAAATTGGAGGGAACTGGGGAGAACTGGGGGGAACTAGGGAGAGTGGAGGGGTCCCTAAGGGAATTGGGGGGGAATTGGGGAGAACTGGGAGGAAATTGGGGAGACTGGGAGAGAATTGAGGAGACTGGGGGGTCCCTGAGGGAACTGGGGGGGAACTGGGGAGAAATGGGGGGGAACTGTGGAGACTGGGAGGGAATTGGGGAGAGTGGGGGGGTTCCTGAGGGAATTGGGGGGGAACTGGGGAGAGTGGGAGAGAACTGGGGAGACTGGGGGATTTGGGGTGGGGGAGAGGAAATGGGGGGATTTGGGGAGGGTCTCTGAGGGCTGGGGGGGCAAACTGGGGGGAACTGGGAGGGAGAAAGGGGGAAAGGGAAGGAGCAGAAAATCCGGGAATGCCGGGGAGACTCCAGGGGCGCAGAATGGACACGCTGGGATGCAAACTGGTGTGACTGGGATCCGACCTGGTGTGACTGGGATCCGAACTGGTGTGACTGGGATCCGAACTGGTGTGGCTGGGATCCGAACTGGTGTGACTGGGATCCGAACTGGTGTGACTGGGATCCGAACTGGTGTGACTGGGATCTCGGCGTGCCAGGAGCCCGATGGTGACCGGCACGTCGGTGCTGGGCCTGAAGTTCTCCGGGGGGGTGATGCTGGCCGCGGACACGGTGGGATCCTACGGATCCCTGGCGCGATTCCGGGGAATCTCCCGGCTCCTCAAGGTCAACGACTCCACCGTGCTCGGAGCCTCCGGTGACCTGGCGGATTTCCAGCACCTGCGGCAGCTCCTGGAGCAGATGGTGTAAGATTCCCGGGAATTCCCAGCCCAAATTCCCTCGGGAATTCCGAGATTCCCCATCCCACAATCCCCAGTCGATTCCCACGAAGTCCCCACCCCAAAATTCTGGATTGATTCCTGGGGATTTGGGAATTTCCCATCCCCAGTGGTTTTGGTGCGCCAATCCCCAGAATTTCTCTGCTGCGATCCCAGAATTCCTTGAGCACAAATCCCAGAATTCCTTGAGCACAAATCCCTGAATTCCTTGAGCACAAATCCCTGAATTCCTTGAGCACAAATCCCTGGATTCCTTGAGCACAAATCCCTGAATTCCTTGAGCACAAATCCCTGGATTCCTTGAGCACAAATCCCTGAATTCCTTGAGCACAAATCCCTGGATTCCTTGAGCAAAAATCCCTGGATTCCTTGAGCACAAATCCCTGGATTCCTTGAGCACAAATCCCTGGATTCCTTGTCGTTCCATCCCCAAATTCCGCGGCGTTTCTTGCTCCGCTCCAATCCCCGAATCCCCGATCTGCAGCCCCTGAATCCCTGGTCTCCAAGGCCGGACTTCCATGGAATTCCATGGAATTTCAGGATCGACGAGGAGCTGCTGGGGGACGGGCACAGCTACAGCCCGCGGGCGCTGCACTCGTGGCTGACGCGGGTCCTGTACAACCGGCGCTCCAAGATCAATCCCCTCTGGAATACCGTGCTCATCGCCGGCGTCTACGGCGGGGAGACGTGAGCGATCCCGCGCCTGGGGCTTCCAGGGATTGCTCCTCCTTCCCAGAGAATTCCTGCTTTTCCTGGGCTGGTTTCTCCTCCTCCTTCCCAGGGAATTCCTGCTTTTCCTGGGCTGGTTTCTCCTCCTCCTTCCCAGGGAATTCCTGCTTTTCCTGGGGTGGTTTCTCCTCCTCCTTCCCAGGGAATTCCTGCTTTTCCTGGGGTGGTTTCTCCTCCTCCTTCCCAGGGAATTCCTGCTTTTCCTGGGGTGGTTTCTCCTCCTCCTTCCCAGGGAATTCCTGCTTTTCCTGGGGTGGTTTCTCCTCCTCCTTCCCAGAGAATTCCTGCTTTTCCTGGGGGGGTTTCTCCTCCTCCTTCCCAGGGAATTCCTGCTTTTCCTGGGCTGGTTTCTCCTCCTCCTTCCCAGGGAATTCCTGCTTTTCCTGGGGTGGTTTCTCCTCCTCCTTCCCAGGGAATTCCTGCTTTTCCTGGGGGGGTTTCTCCTCCTCCTTCCCAGGGAATTCCTGCTTTTCCTGGGGTGGTTTCTCCTCCTCCTTCCCAGGGAATTCCTGCTTTTCCTGGGGTGGTTTCTCCTCCTCCTTCCCAGGGAATTCCCGGTTCCCCAGGTGATTCCCGCTCTCCCGTTCCTGCAGTTTCCTGGGATACGTGGACATGCTGGGCGTGGCCTACGAGGCGCCGTCGCTGGCCACGGGATTCGGGGCTTACCTGGCCCAGGTGAGCCCGGGCTCGGGTCTTTAGTTCGTTAAATTATTCATTGATAATTTTCTTTACTTAGTTTATAATTTTTTTTAATGGATTATAAACCTCTTTTGGCTCGTTATTTTCTAGCTCGTCACTTTTTAATCAATATTTTGATTTTCGATCTGATTTTAATTAATTTGTCCCTTTACTCCCAATCCGTGCACAGCCGCTGCTGCGGGCGGAGCTGGAGCGGAATCAGGATCGGCTCCCGACGCGGGAGGAGGCGCGGGAGCTGCTGGAGCGCTGCCTGAGGGTGCTCTACTACAGGGATGCGCGGTCATTTAATAGGGTTTGTATCCCAAACCCATCCCAAACCCATCCCAAATCCATCCCAAATCCATGGGATCCGCCCCAAACCCATCCCAGTCCCGGGAGCTGCTGGAGCGCTGCCTGAGGGTGCTCTACTACAGGGATGCTCGGTCATTTAATAGGGTTTGTATCCCAAATCCATCCCAAACCCATCCCAAATCCATCCCAAATCCATCCCAAATCCATGGGATCCGCCCCAAATCCATCCCAGTCCTGGGAGCTGCTGGAGCGCTGCCTGAGGGTGCTCTACTACAGGGATGCTCGGTCATTTAATAGGGTTTGTATCCAAAATCCATCCCAAACCCATCCCAAACCCATCCCAAATCCATGGGATCCGCCCCAAACCCATCCCAGTCCCGGGAGCTGCTGGAGCGCTGCCTGAGGGTGCTCTACTACAGGGATGCTCAGTCATTTAATAGGGTTTGTATCCCAAACCCATCCCAAATCCATCCCAAACTCATCCCAAATCCATCCCAAACCCATCCCAAACCCATCCCAAACCCATCCCAAACCCATCCCAAACCCATCCCAAACCCATCCCAAACCCATCCCAAATCCATCCCAAACCCATCCCAAACCCATCCCAAACCCATCCCAAATCCATCCCAAACCCATCCCAAACCCATCCCAAATCCATGGGATCCGCCCCAAACCCATCCCAGTCCCGGGAGCTGCTGGAGCGCTGCCTGAGGGTGCTCTACTACAGGGATGCTCGGTCATTTAATAGGGTTTGTATCCAAAATCCCGGGAATTTGTCCCAAAATCCATCCCCAAATAGGTGGGAGCCAGCCCAAACCCATCCCAATGGCAGGGTTTTTCCCATGGAATTCCAGGGCTGGGATCGAGGCATTCCAGGGTTTTTCCCATGGAATTCCAGGCAGGGATTGAGGCATTCCAGGGTTTTTCCCATGGAATTCCAGGGCTGGGATCGAGGCATTCCAGGGTTTTTCCCGTGGAATTCCAGGCAGGGATTGAGGAATTCCGGGGTTTTTCCTGTGGAATTCCGGGCTTTTCCCTGTGGAATTCCCGAATCCCGGGTTTTCCCGCAGTACGAGGTCGCCACGGTGACGGAGAAGGGCGTGGAGCTGGAGGGACCCCTGACCCTGGAGGCCAACTGGGACATCGCCCACGCCGTCAGGTAATTCCCACCTGGAATATCGGCATCTGGGAATTCCGGGGACATCCACGTAATTCCCACCTGGATACAGCGGGATTGGTCATTCCAGAGGGACATCCAGGTGTTCCTGGGGACATCCAGCTGTTTTTCCTGCCCCTCTAACCCCGTTTTTCCCTTTTTTTCCCATTTTTCCAGAGGTTTCGAGTGATCTCCAGGAGCTGCTCCGGCCTCAGCCCGTTTTTATCCCATCCCTTCTTCCCCTCTGGAATGGCAAAAATCTGGTGTTTTTTGGGAATAAAATCCAGTGTTTAAGACCAGTCCGTGTGTTTGTTCTTTGGGAATCCTCGAAGATCGCGGGGAGTTCCGGAATTCCGGATGGATGCTGTGGCCCCAGATCCCAATTCCTTCTGAAACTGTGGAATTTCTGAGGTGGCATGGAGCCTGGGAATCCCTAAACCCCGTCCACGATTTTGGGACGCTCCGTGGGATTTTTTCCCCAAAATCCCAAATCCAGGGGGATTTCAAGGTCATTCCCAAGCCTGGGAATTCTAGGATGGGTCAGGATCTGTTGAACCCAAAATGGCTCAAATTTGCCCCAAATCCTTTTCTGGGGAATTCTGAGATGGTCCCAAACCCCCTTTGGGTTAAAATCCCAAATTTTGGGGAATTTCTGCTGCTTCAAATGGACCCGCAGTGGTTTTTCTGGGAATTCTGGGGTTATGGAATAGTTCAGTAAATGAAGGACATTTCAATAAAATACTGGGATGTTTCTGTAAAACCCTGGAATGTTTCCATAAAGTTACATAAAATCTCGATAAAATATTGGAATCTTTCCATAAAGTTTTGATGATGTCCATAAAATACTGGAGTATTTCAACAAAAATAAAATGTTGGAATATTTCACTAAAACCTTGGAATATTTCAGTAACCAAGGCCACAAAAATCCAATTAAAATGGAATTTTTCCCCTGTCCATTCCCAAAATTCCTCCAGCAGCATTTTCCCACCTTCTACTTAAAAAAACCCAGGAATTTTCTGTGGAAAAAACCAATTCTGACCCTGAAGAATTAATTAAATCCATGATTTTCCCACCCAAATCCCATGGGAATGAAGGATTTTTTTTTCCACAATAAAAACACCGTTTATTTATAAATCCATTTCCCTGCTTTTATTCCACATTTTCCACTCCTGTACAATTCCAAGCTGATCAATATTTTTTTTATTTTTTAATTTTATTCATTTTGAATTTTAAATTTTTTTTTCCTGTTTTCCTTTGGGAAAAAACAAAAAAAAAAAAAAGAAACAAAAACTCCACAAATCTTATGGAAAAACAGGTGCCAGGTGCCTCTGGAATTTGGGAATTCCAAGAATTCTTAAAATTAAAAAAAAAAAAAATCATTTTCCCAAAAAACATGCAAATTTCAGTAAAAAATCGGAGCTGGCAGTGAAAAATCAACCCAAATTCTTTTTTTTTTTATGAATTTTTTGGGTTTTCCATCAGTCTCAGTCCCAGATCCCGGATTTTCCGATCCTACGGAAGGCAGGGTTTTCCAGGATGGCTCTTTTTTAAAATAAAGTTGATCATTAACGATCCAGAAGGGGGAAATCCAAGGAAAAGCTGGGGTTTTCTGCCCCTCCAATGGGAATTTTTTGGGGGAGAAATTGGGAAAATCGAGGTCGGGGGCAGGAAAAGCAGCGCCAATCCCAGGAATTGCTGGCGTGGAATGGTAGAGTCACAATTCCCAAGCCAACTTCCTCAAAACTCCCTAAAATCCCTCCAAAATTCCATCAAAATTCCTGATTTCCATTTAAAAAACCCCAAAATAACTGAGTCTTCACGGCCAATCTGAAGGAACTTTCCGTAAAAACGGGGATTTTCTGGGTTAAATTCCAAAACTAAAAAAATCAAGGAAAAAAAGAACGAAAAATTCCCCAAATTATTTTGCGAGTTAAACCCAAGGATTTTTTTTTGTCTTCTTGGAAAAAAAACTGGGCACAAACGACGTCAAATTCCCACCGCTAAAAACCAGGAATTATGGTACAAGTGAGGTAAAGAAAATTCCCAAAAAATATCCACCCACGAGAGAGAATTCCAAGGAAATACCAACACAGTGAATCCAAGTTTTTTTTTTTTTTTTCTTTCAGTTTTTTTTTTTTTTTTTTAGATTTAAAAAAACAGAAAGAAAAAAGCCACGAAAATCCTCCCAAAAAATCAGTGGAAATGGAAAATCCGGAAAAATCCCAGAAATCCGCTGGGAACTGGGATCTCATCTGTTTGTTCCAAAAACTGGGAATGTCCTTTGTTTTGGGGCAAAACATTTGGGAACATTCTTTGATTTTGGGGCCAAAAGTTGGGAATATCCTTGGGGTTTTGGGGCTAAAAAATGGGAATATCCTTTAATTTCCGGTATAATTGCTGTTATTTTTTAATAATTGGCTCTCCGAAAACAGGGAGCATCCTTTGATTTTTGGGGCCATAAACAGGGAATTTTTTTTTTTAATTTTTGCCAGGCAAAAATAGGGGATATCCTTCAACCTTTGGGGAAGAAAATTGGGAATAGCCTTCTATTTCTGGGATGTGTTTGGATCTCCGAAAACAGGGAATATCCTTTGCGTTCTGGGGGCCAGAAACTGGGAACAGTCTTCCGTTTCTGTGGCCAAAAACTCGGAATATCGGTCAATTTTCGGGCCCAAAACCAGGGAACGCCGCTGTCCGTTCCCCGCGCTCCTCAGCCTCTCCAACCCCAGGAATTTCCGGGATGAATCCGTCCAACTTTTTGTTTGTTTTTTTTTTCTTTTTTCCTGGGAATTCTCAGATTTCCATCAGCTCCAGATCCGCCTCCTCGAAGCCGTAGAAGGACTCGGCCTCGCTCTCCCCCTCGAAGAGCCGGTGCAGGATGTCGGGGTCGGCCTCGGGGTCGTCGTTTTCCGGGAATTCCGGGGACGATTCCCGGGTTTTGGCGATTTTCAGCCTCTCCTCCATGGCGGCGATCAGCTCCTCCTGCTCGTCGCCGTTGCGCCGCGGCGATCCCGAGTCTCCGGCCGGCCCCGGCAGGACGCTGGCCACCAGGAAAGATTTCCGGATCAATTCCGGGCAATTCCCGAGGATTTCCAAAGCTTCTCCCAGCCAGCCCAGCAGCAGCTGGAGCAGCGCGGAGGAGTCGGAATCGGCCAGATCTCTCGACCGTTCTTTCCACTTTTTGTGGAGGAAGTTTTTCAGGGATCTCTTGACGCACACGTCCAGGGGCTGGGCGCGGGAGCTGCAGCCGGCCGGGATGACGGCCGGCAGCGCTCCGGCCGCGCTGAGCACGGCCAGCACCTCCTCGGACAGGTGTGTCCGGTGGCAATCCAGCACCAGCATGCCCTTGGGAGCGCCGCCCCGGCACTCCGCGTGCTTCCTCCACACCCGGGCCGCCCACAGCTCCATGATCTCGTCGTCGCCGCAGCCGCTCTCCTTGGATTCCAGCAGGATGGATTCGGGAACGGCGGGCGGGCGGGGCAGGCGGGCTCTGGAGATGAGCAGGGCGGGCAGGACGCCGCCGTCGGCCAGCACGGTCAGCACCAGCTCGCACCAGGGCTCCCCGTTGCCCACGGTCTGCAGCGCGCTCTCCCTGCGCTCGCCGCCGCCCAGCACCTCCGCGTCCAGGAAGAGCGAGATCTCGTCCACGGCGGCGATCATGGCCGGCGGCAGCTCCTGCGCGTGGATCTGGCGCTGCACGAACTCGATGAAGGCCCCGGCGTTGCCCTGCATCTCCTTGGGCAGCGGGTGGGCGACGCCGCGGCGCGTGTGGCTGCTGAGGTGGTGGCGCAGCATGAAGCGCACGGCCCACTCGTAGGAGATCTGGAAGCCTCCTTCCAGAGACCTCCCGATCTTCGTGGCCTTCTGGAAGAGCGTCTCCTCGTTGACCGGCAGCTGCTGCTCGCGCTGGGTCAGGACCCACTCGGCCAGCTTCTCCTCGGCCTCCAGGCTCAGGTACTTGCCCTCGGGCAGCTCGGCGCGCTCCTCGCGGCCGGCCTGGAAGCGCCGCAGCCAGCGGCGGATGCGGCGCGGAGGGTTGCGGAAGTGCCGGGCCGCCTGCTCCGTGCTGGAGCACAGGGCGAAGAGCACCACGCGCAGCTTCCTGACGGACAGCGGCTCCTTCCTGCCGCCCTCGGGGGGCTCGGGGGGCTCGGGGGGCTCGGGGGGCTGCGGGCCCGGGGGTCCCGGGGCGGCGCGGGGCGGGCTCGGCGCCTCGGCGGGGCGAGGCGGGGACGGCGACCGGCAGCGCGGCTCGGCCGCGGCGCGCCTGGAGGAGACGGAGACGGGGAATTTTGGGAATTTTGGGGGAAAGGGGAGGGGAGAAAAGGGGGAAGATGGGGAAAATGAGGGGAGGGAAGGGTGGGAAGGGGAAAGGAAAAAATGGGGAAAAGGGGGTGGATGCGGAGAGGAAAAAAGGGGAAAGAGGAAAAAAAGGGGAAAAAAGGAAAAAAATGGGGAAAAGGGGGGATGAATGCAGAGAGGAAAAAAGGGGAAAAGGAAGGGGAAAAAAAGGGGAAAAAAGAGGAAAAAAATGGGGAAAAGGGGGGATGAATACGGAGAGAAAAAAAGGGGAAAAAGAAGGGGAAAAGGAGGAAAAAAAGAGGAAAAAAATGGGGAAAAGGGGGGATGAATGCGGAGAGGAAAAAAGAAGGGGAAAAGAAGGGGAAAAGGAGGAAAAAAAGAGGAAAAAAATGGGGAAAAGGGGGGATGAATACGGAGAGGAAAAAAGAAGAGGAAAAGAAGGAAAAAAGAGGAAAAAAATGGGGAAAAGGGGGGATGAATACAGAGAGGAAAAAAGGGGAAAAAAGGAAAAAAATACGGAAAAGGGGGGATGAATGCGGAGAGGAAAAAAGGGGAAAAAAGGAAAAAAATGGGGAAAAGGGGGGATGAATATGGAGAGGAAAAAAGATGGGGAAAAGAAGGAAAAAAGAGGAAAAAAATGGGGAAAAGGGGGGATGAATACGGAGAGGAAAAAAGAAGGGGAAAAGAAGGAAAAAAGAGGAAAAAAATGGGGAAAAGGGGGGATGAATACAGAGAGGAAAAAAGGGGAAAAAAGGAAAAAAATGGGGAAAAGGGGGGATGAATACGGAGAGGAAAAAAGATGGGGAAAAGGAGAAAAAAAGGGGGGAAAGGAGGAAAAGGAGGGAAAAGTGGGGAAAAGGAAAAAATGGGGAAAAGGGGGGATGAATACAGAGAGGAAAAAAGAAGGGGAAAAGAAGGGGAAAAGGAGGAAAAAAAGAGGAAAAAAATGGGGAAAAGGGGGGATGAATGCAGAGAGGAAAAAAGGGGAAAGAGGAAAAAAAGGGGGAAAAGGGGGGATGAATACAGAGAGGAAAAAAAAGGGGAAAAGGAGGAAAAAAGGGAAAAAAGGAAAAAAATGGGGAAAAGGGGGGATGAATGCGGAGAGAAAAAAAGGGGAAAAAGAAGGGGAAAAGGAGGAAAAAAAGAGGAAAAAATGGGGAAAAGGGGGGATGAATACGGAGAGGAAAAAAGATGGGGAAAAGGAGAAAAAAAGGGGGGAAAGGAGGAAAAGGAGGGAAAAGTGGGGAAAAGGAAAAAAATGGGGAAAAGGGGGGATGAATACAGAGAGGAAAAAAGAAGGGGAAAAGGAGGAAAAAAGGGAGGAAAAGGAGGAAAAAAGGGGGGAAAAGGGGTTAAGGAAAAAACATGGGGAAGAAAAAGGGAATAAAAGGGGAAACAGGGTGGGAAAGGGAAGGAAAAAGGAAAACAAGAGGAGAAACAAAGAGAGAAAAAGGAAAGGGGGAAAAAAATCAGAAAAAAATTCATGGATTAGGAGGCATGAGGATAAACAGGAATTTTTGGCTTACCTGGAATGTGATATCCAAGAAGGCCCTGGAATAACACAGAATATTTAAGGTTTTTATTCCGATTCATTTGAGGTATTTTAGGTTTTTACTTCTATTTAATTTTATTTCAGAGGAGTTTGGGATTTGTGGGAATTCCTGGAAGAGCTGGAACCAAACCAAGCTCCCTCAGGAATGAATTCTGAACTTCCATCCCATTAAAAAAAAGGCAAAATTAATTCAGTTTATTCCCAAGCTCTAGAATATGAATATTTCTTGGATTTTGGTGGGAGTTCTGGGTTTTTTTCCCGTTTTCCCGTTTTTTTTCCCGGTTTTACCTTGGACAATGATGTTGCTGGACTCGTGGGAGGGGTTGAAGACCAAATGTTTGGCCATGGAGTCGCCCTCGGAGGTGACAAAGAGGCAGGAGGAGCACGAGAGCCTCACCCCGCTGGGAAATGGGGGAAAAACAGGAAAAATGGGAAAAAGGGGGAAAAAAGAAGGGGGAAATGGGGTTGAAAAGGGGGGGAAATGGCAGACAAAAGGGAAAAATGGGAGGGAAAAATGTGAAAAGGGGGAAAAGAAGGAAAAATGTGGGAGGGGGGAAAAGGGGGAAAAATAGGGGGAAAGGGGAGGAAAAAGGGAAAAAAGAGAAAATGAGGGGAAAGAAAAAGGGAGGAAAAGAGGAGGAGGAAGAAAAAGAAATAAACTTTAATTTCAGATATAAAAATTTGTCCAACCCCTCATTAATAACCAAATTATTGCTAACTAAATCACTATTATCAATGACTCATTGTTAATACTGAGATTTATAATAATTAAATTATTAATAATAATTAAATATTAAATAATAATTATTAATAATTAAAATGTAAAACTCCCCCATTCTGGAGCATAATAGGAATGGGATCCATAAATCCCAAAATCCCTGAACTTCCCCCAGAATGAAAACGGTCAGGAATTCCCAGGGGCTGAAATTGGGATTTTGGGAATTTTTTTCCATACCTGGCCGTGTAGTTCTTGAACAAAGCCAAATATTTGGGGCTTTTCCGGGGAACGTGGTTGCTGGAGAGGGAAAAAGATGGAAAAGTCAGGGATAATCTGGAGAAAGGGCTGTAAAATCAAAGAAAACACTCCACAAATAATAAAAAAATAAAAATCAGATGAAACACACAATGAATCCATATAAAATAGCCTATAAAATTCATATAAATACCCTAAAAATTAGTATAAATTTCCCTAGAAGATTATGTCACATATCCTATAAAGTACCCTATAAATCCATTGAAAATAGCCTATATAATCCATACAAATTCCCCTATAATAGCCACACAAAATCTCATGTAAAACTCTATAATATTCCCAATGAAACTCCGTTAAATCCCCTATAAAATAATATAAAATCCTCCATAAATCCATTAAAAATATCTTTAAAAAAACCCATAAAAATCACATATTAACCCATAAAAAATCCCCTACGAAACACTGGAAAACTGTTCTGGAGCCCACAATTATTCTCAAATCCCAGATTTTTTCCATCCTTGACCATGTGGTTGCTGTAGGCGTGGGAGCAGCATTTTCCCCCACCCTTTCCCCATTTTCCCCCCATTTCTCACTGTTTTCCCAAATCCCACTGTTTTTTCCCAAATTCCCCCGTTTTCCCCCCAAAGGCCGTACTTGATCATGTGGTTGGCGTAGGCGTGGGAGCAGCAGGAATCTCCCATTTTCCCCCACTCTCTCCCCATTTTCCCCCACCCCTTCCCCATTTTCCCCCCATTTCTCGTCGTTTTTGCCCCGTTTTTTCCCAAATTCCCCCGTTTTTTCCCAAATTCCCCCGTTTTTTCCCGAATTCCCCCGTTTTCCCCCAAAAGGCCGTACTTGATCATGTGGTTGGCGTAGGCGCGGGAGCAGCAGGAATCTCCCATTTTCCCCCCGTTTCTCCCCATTTTCCCCCCGTTTTTTCCCAAATCCCCCCGTTTTTTTCCCAAATCCCCCCGTTTTTTCCCAAATTCCCCCGTTTTGCCCCCAAAGGCCGTACTTGATCATGTGGTTGGCATAGGCACGGGAGCAGCAGGAATCTCCCATTTTCCCCCCATTTTTTCCCAAATCCCTGTGTTTTTTTCCCGAATCCCCCCGTTTTTTCCCAAATCCCCCCGTTTTCCCCCCAAAGGCCGTACTTGATCATGTGGTTGGCGTAGGCATGGGAGCAGGAATCTCCCATTTTCCCCCACCCTCTCCCCATTTTCCCCCCGTTTCTCGCCGTTTTTGCCCCGTTTTTTCCCAAATTCCCCCGTTTTTTCCCAAATTCCCCCGTTTTCCCCCCAAAGGCCGTACTTGATCATGTGGTTGGCATAGGCATGGGAGCAGGAATCTCCCATTTTCCCCCACCCTCTCCCCATTTTCCCCCCATTTCTCGTCGTTTTTGCCCCGTTTTTTCCCAAATCCCTGTGTTTTTTCCCAAATCCCCCCGTTTTTTCCCAAATTCCCCCGTTTTCCCCCCAAAGGCCGTACTTGATCATGTGGTTGGCGTAGGCATGGGAGCAGCAGGAATCTCCCATTTTCCCCCACTCTCTCCCCATTTTCCCCCACCCTCTCCCCATTTTCCCCCCGTTTCTCGCCGTTTTTGCCCCGTTTTTTCCCAAATCCCCCTGTTTTTTCCCGAATTCCCCCGTTTTTTCCCAAATTCCCCCGTTTTGCCCCCAAAGGCCGTACTTGATCATGTGGTTGGCGTAGGCGCGGGAGCAGCAGGTGCTGTAGCGGCACAGGGAGCAGTGCACGTAGGTGGGGAAGTGGTTGGGGAAGTCGGGGATCTCGAAGCTGCACTCCAGGCACGTCTGCCGGCCCAGGCCGCCCCTGGGGCAAAAAACGGCAAAATCCCTCAAAATTCCCCAAAAACGCCGCTTTGGGAAGGCGCCTGTGGGATGGGGGAGGCGGGGAGGAAAGGGGATGGCAGGATTTGGGATGGGGTTTTGCTACAGTGAATTATTATTTACAACTAATCTATATTAGCGAACCAATATTAAATTACCAATACTGTCAATAAATTCCAGGATGGAATTGCAGCTTTAATTCCCTGGTTTCCAGCTCCACCTTTCCAAAGCAACCTCAGAATTCACTTTTTTTTTCCCCATAATGACACGATTTTCTCCCAAAATTTCCAAACTTTTTGCCAGAAAATCACTGATGTTTTCTTCCTAGCTCTCTTGGGGACGTTACAGTGGCCGGGGAAATCCCAAAATTCCAATTCTTTCCCCAAATTCCCATATTTTTCCTGCTTTTCCCTCGACTTTTCCAAATATTCCTACTTTTTCCAGGAAAAGCACTGACTTTATTTTCCTGGCTCTCTTGAGGATCCCATGGTGGCTGGGGAATCCCAGAATTCCCGAGTTTTCCCCAGAATTCCTGTTTTTCCCCCCGAATTCCCGTTTTTTCCCGTTTTTCCCGGGAAAGCGCTGACGTTTTTTTGCCGGCTCTGCGCGGGGCGTTGCGGTGGCACAGGAAGAGGGGCTGGGGGTCGGCGGAGGATCCCAGGGGAGCCGGATCCGGGCCCATCCCGTGGGAAGGTTCCAGCGGCAGCGAGCGGGGCTGGCCCCGGGACGCGCGGATCGTCACCTGCGGCAGCACAGAAATTGGGGAAAGGTCGGGTTTTCCACAGGGAATCCGGGCTTTGGATGAATTCCCAATCAACACCACGAAATACCCGATTAGTTCTATGAAAACAACAATTAATTCCAGGATATACCCCACGAATCCCAGGAAATTCCCAATTAATCCCACAAAATTCAATGAATCCCAATAAATTCCCAAGGAATCCCAGTAAATTCCCAATGAATCCCACCAAACTCCATAAAACACCCACTCAATCCCATGAACACCCCCCCCCAAAAAAAATTCTCCTGCTTAATCCCACCCCTTTCCCCATCCCCACCACCCCCAGCCAACAAAAGCCCTGGGAATTTTTCTGGCAATTTTTCCGGGAATTTTTCCGGGAATTTTCCCGGGAATTTTCCCGGGAATTGCATGCCTTGGTGCCGGGTTTGAGCCCCTCGAGCTGCTTGGGCTTGCGGAAGGTTTTGTGGTGCTGCAGCTTGTGCTCGATCTTGTCCTTGGCAAACAGGAACTGCAGGCGGCACTTGTTGCAGTGGTACACGCTCTTCTTCTGGAAAAAATTCATTAGCGTTAATTAATTACTAACTGCTTCATTAGGTATTAATTGATTATTGGTTGTTGAATAGGCATCAATTGTTTATTGAGTATTGAATGGGTATTAGAACTGAAAACTGCACTGGTTGCAGTGGTACGTGCTCTTCTTCTGGGAAAAAGCAGTAATTATTAATTCGTTATTAATTATTAATTATTAATTTAATAGTTATTAAGTGGCTATCAATTGTTTATTGAGTATTGAATGGCTATTAGAACTGAAGGCGGGACTTGTTGCAGTGGTACATGCTCCTCTTCTGGAAATTATTAATTAGTTGATAATTATTAAGTAGGTATTAATGATTTATTAGTTATTAAATAGGTATTAGTTATTAATAGGTATATTTTCCAAGGAATCCCCTGGAATTTGGGCTCACCTGGTGCCTCATGAAGTGCTGCTGGAAGGCGCTGCCGTTCTTGAACACCTTGAGGCAATTCCCAAATCCCATTTTTTCCCATTCCCAGTTCCTACCCAAATCAGTTAACAGATTCCCACTTGCTCAGCATCCCCAACATCCCGTTCTTCCCCAGGGAATTCCCGTTTTTTCTGGGAATTCTGGCTCACCTGGTGCCTCATGAAGTGCTGCTGGAAGGCGCTGCCGTTCTTGAACATCTTGAGGCAATTCCCAAATCCCATTTTTTCCCATTCCCAGTTCTCACCCAAATCAGTTAACAGATTCCCACTTGCTCAGCATCCCCAACATCCCGTTCTTCCCCAGGGAATTCCCGTTTTTTCTGGGAATTCTGGCTCACCTGGTGCCTCATGAAGTGCTGCTGGAAGGCGCTGCCATTCTTGAACATCTTGAGGCAATTCCCAAATCCCATTTTTTCCCGCTCCCAGTTCTCACCCAAACTCAGTTAACAGATTCCCACTTGCTCAGCATCCCCAACATCCCGTTCTTCCCCAGGGAATTCCCGTTTTTTCTGGGAATTCTGGCTCACCTGGTGCCTCATGAAGTGCTGCTGGAAGGCGTTGCCGTTCTTGAACACCTTCAGGCAGTAGGGGCACAGGAGGTGCCGCGTGTCCTCGTGGATCAGCCGGAAGTGGCTGTCCACCTCGGAGTACAGCGACGAGCGGTACTGGCACACCTGGAAAATCCGGAAAAACCCGGGATGGGGGGCGGGAAAATCCAGGGACTTGGGGCCTTTGAACAGGAAAACGGGGAAAAAATCCCGCGGTTCGGGGCATTTCGGCAGCAAGTGTGGGAAAATCCCAATTAACAGGGAAAAATTCCGTATTTTTCCATACCTGGCACGCACAGGGAATTACTCTGGGATTTCTGGGGTCGGAACTGGGAATTCCAGGTGGGAGCTTCCCATACCTGGCAGACGTAGGGCATCTCCCCAGGTTTGTGGGTGTCCTTCATGTGCTGCAGGAAGAGCGGCTCGCTCTCGAACGCCCACTCGCAGATCTTGCACTTGGCTGCCCCAAAAAACAGGGAAAAACGAGCAGAAGTTGGGAAAAATGTGGGAGTTGGAGGCGAGGGGAAAGGGAGAAGGGGGAAAAAAGAGGGGAAAAGAAGAGGGAAAAGGGAGAAAGTGGAACCGGGGCTGGAGAAGTGAAACTTGGCTAGGATTTGGGGTGGATTTTGTGGTGACCTTGAGCAACTTTCCTTCCAGAAATTCCCACTAAATCCGGGAGGAAAATCCCAATTCAGGATAAAAAATTCCCAGAAAAGCATGGCCTAGTGGACCTCTAGGAGCTGTGCACGTTCTCCAGCTGGAATTGGGGCTGGAGAAGTGAAACTTGGCTGGAATTTCGGGTGGATTTTGTGGTGACCTCAAGCAAGGGGCGAGGGAGGAGCGACAATTTTCCCTGCCCGAAATCCCAACGAATCCAAGAGGAAATTCCCAAGTGAATCCCACAGAAAAGCAGGAAAAGCACTGACTGCTGGACTCGTAGGGGCTGTGCACGTTCTCCAGGTGGCACTGCAGCTGGAAGGGGGTGCTGAAGTGGCGGTAGCAGTGCTGGCAGATGGTGTGCACGTCCACCTCGCCGTTCTGCTGGTCCAGCTCCACGTGGTGCTTCATGTGGTTCATGAACCTGCAGGGATGGAATTCCCGGAGATTCCCGTTCCTCATCCCAGGAAAATGCCCTCTGCTCGTTGTTCCCAACTCGGTTCTGGGTTATTCACGGATTATTTCTGGGTAATTCCTGGATAATTCCTCACTGGGGGTTGTTCTTGAGGCGCTCAGGGCAGTGGGGGCAGCAGCACCCACATCCCACTGCCCGTCATTCCCACAATCCCAGCCCATTCCCAGGTAACTCCCACAATCCCAGGTTATTCCTGGGTTATTCCCAGACAATTAATGGATAATTAAGGGATAACAGCTCACCAGATGTTCTTAAACTGCTTGGTGCAGTGGGGGCAGCGGTGCCGCCATCCCACTGCCCATCACTCCCACACCATTCCCATCCCATTTTTGGGCTATTCCCAGATAATTAATGGATAATTAAGGGATAACAGCTCACCAGATATTCTTAAACTGCTTGGTGCAGTGGGGGCAGCGGTGCCCCCATCCCACTGCCCATCACTCCCACACCATTCCCATCCCATTTCTGGGCTATTCCCAGATAATTAATGGATAATTAAGGGATAACAGCTCACCAGTTCTTAAACTGCTTGGTGCAGTGGGGGCAGCGGTGCCGCCATCCCACTGCCCATCACTCCCACACCATTCCCATCCCATTTTTGGGCTATTCCCAGATAATTAATGGATAATTAAGGGATAACAGCTCACCAGTTCTTAAACTGCTTGGTGCAGTGGGGGCAGCGGTGCCGCCATCCCACTGCCCATCACTCCCACACCATTCCCATCCCATTTTTGGGCTATTCCCAGATAATTAATGGATAATTAAGGGATAACAGCTCACCAGTTCTTAAACTGCTTGGTGCAGTGGGGGCAGCGGTGCTCCCATCCCACTGCCCATCACTCCCACACCATTCCCATCCCATTTTTGGGCTATTCCCAGATAATTAATGGATAATTAAGGGATAACAGCTCACCAGTTCTTAAACTGCTTGGTGCATTGGGGGCAGCGGTGCCCCCATCCCACTGCCCATCACTCCCACACCATTCCCATCCCATTTTTGGGCTATTCCCAGATAATTAATGGATAATTAACGGATAACAGCTCACCAGTTCTTAAACTGTTGGTGCAGTGGGGGCAGCGGTGCCGCCATCCCACTGCCCATCACTCCCACACCATTCCCATCCCATTTTTGGGCTATTCCCAGATAATTAATGGATAATTAAGGGATAACAGCTCACCAGTTCTTAAACTGTTGGTGCAGTGGGGGCAGTGGTGCCCCCATCCCACTGCCCATCACTCCCACACCATTCCCATCCCATTTTTGGGCTATTCCCACATAATGAATGGATAATGAGGGGCTGATGGCTCACCGGATGTTGTTCTTGAGGCGCTTGGTGCAGTGGGGGCAGCGGAAGGACGTGGGCACCCTGGGGCAGGGCGGCACGGCTGCGCCCTTGCCCCCGTCCCGCCCGTAGTAGAACTCATCCACCAGCATGATCAGCTTGGCCTGGGCGGGGTCAGCCCCACCCTCACCTGGCTCAGGTGCGGCCTTGGGCGGGGTCGGGGGCGGCGCTGGGGCCGCGCCCTGGGCAGGGGAGGGGGCCTTGGCCGAGGGCGGGGCAGGCTCCGAATCCAGGGATTTGCGTTTCTTCAGGAATTCCACCAGCTCTGGGCAGCAGTACTGCGGAAACGGGGTAATTAATGGCTGCTTGTTAATTGGGGTTGGGGTAATTAATGAGACACAGAGAGCTGGGGCTGGGATTAACCCCTGCTCATTAAAGTGGGGCTGGGATAATGAATGTGGAGACATTGAACTGGGTCTAGAATTAATCTCCACTCATTAAACTGAGTCTAGAATGAATCCCCACTTGTTAAACTGGGTCTAAAATGAATCCCCACTTGTTAAACTGGGTCTAGAACCAATACCCACTCATTAAGATGGGTCTAGAATTAATCCCCACTCGTTAAGACAGTCTAGAACTAATCCCCACTCATTAAACTGGCTCTAGAGTGAATCTCCACTCATTAAACTGGGTCTAGAATTAATCCCCACTTGTTAAAACAGTCTAGAATTAATCCCCACTCATTAAACTGGGTCTAGAAAGAATCCCCTCCCGTTAAACTGGGTCTAGAATGAATCCCCACTCGTTAAACTGTGTCTAGAAAGAATCCCCACTTGTTAAACTGAGTCTAGAATGAATCCCCACTTGTTAAACTGGGTCTAAAATGAATCCCCACTTGTTAAACTGGGTCTAGAACCAATACCCACTCATTAAGATGGGTCTAGAATTAATCCCCACTCGTTAAGACAGTCTAGAACTAATCCCCACTCATTAAACTGGCTCTAGAGTGAATCTCCACTCATTAAACTGGGTCTAGAATTAATGCCCACTCATTAAGACAGTCTAGAATTAATCCCCACTCATTAAACTGTGTCTAGAAAGAATCCCCACTTGTTAAACTGAGTCTAGAATTAATCCCCACTCATTAAACTGTGTCTAGAATGAATCCCCACTCATTAAACTGTGTCTAGAATGAATCCCCACTCATTAAACTGGGTCTAGAATGAATCCCCTCTTGTTAAACTGGGTCTAAGATGAATCCCCACTTGTTAAACTGGGTCTAGAATGAATCCCCACTTGTTAAACTGGGTCTAGAATGAATGCCCACTCATTGAGACAGTCTAGAATTAATCCCCACTCATTAAACTGTGTCCAGAATGAATCCCCACTCGTTAAACTGGGTCTAGAATTAATCCCCACTCATTAAACTGGGTCTAGAATGAATCCCCACTTGTTAAACTGGGTCTAGAATGAATGCCCACTCGTTAAGATGGGTCTAGAATGAATGCCCACTCGTTAAGATGGGTCTAGAATGAATGCCACTCGTTAAACTGGGTCTGCAACGAATCCCCTCATTACGGTGGGTCTAGAATGAATCCCAAAACATTTGAGTGGGTGTGGAAGGAATCCCCACTCGTTAAGCCGGGCCTAGAGCTCGCCAGTCCGGGATGATGACTTACACACATGTGGCCCCGCAGCGCCTCGGTGACGCGGAACTGCGAGTCGCACTTGGGACAGACCTTGCGGCCCCCATCCTGGAAATCCAGGCTGGGAATGGGAGAGGAGCTGCCTGCAGCGGGACAAACACGGATCAGCTCCCAGCCCCACAATTCCCACTTCTCCCCTGCCCCAGACACTCGCTAATCCCGCCAAAAAATCCCAGATTCCTGCCTTTTCACAGCCTTTGTCCCACAAAGCCTCCCAAAACTCCCCATTTTTCTCTTTTCTACCCTTTATCCCAAAAACCAACTCTTGCCTCCCAAGAACCCGGAACGCCCCTTAAATCCAAGTTCTGCCTCCCGACAGCAGGGAATTCCCGGGATTTACCTTTCCGGGGCGCGGCCGAGGCCGTGGCCTCGCTGGCGGTGCCACGCTGGGCAGTGCCAGGGCTGCTGTTGGCCACGGCCAGCGCGGCGGGGCCGTGGGCCAGCGAGGGCACCGTGCCCAGCGTGTTCACCAGCTTGGCCACCTCGGGGCCGCCGGCGCTGCCGCCGCCATCGCCGGGCACGCCCGGGCGCTTCACCGTCACGAAGCTGGCGATGCTCACTGCGGGGGGAGAGGGGATTCCATGGAATTCCCAGCGGGAACTGGGGTGGGAATCCAGCCGCCTCCTCCAGCTCCCTCCTTGAGACTTCACCAAAAATGGTGTGGACAAAATTCCAGTGAAATTCCAGCCAGGAATTCCCAAACTGAACCACTTTTTTACCCAAACTGCCCCAGATTCTCCTCATCTGCAAACAAACTCTGACCCAAAAGCGAACTCGGGGCCAGCTCCCAACGCCGCCCCCCGGCTCCCGCGGATTTATTTTTCCATGAGAATTCCTGCAGGAATTTGGGCTGGGATCGGCACTCGGTCACTCACTCTGCTGGGGCGCCTGGGCCTGGGGCACGGTGCTGCGCAGGGTCAGCGTGGCCGGGATGACCGTGGCGAAGGCGTTGGTGGCCGGTCGGCCGGGCCCGGCACTGCCCGGCCGCACCTGCGCCACCGGCGAGAACACCTGGGGAACGCCAACTGCTGGTTTAACAAACTGGGTACCTGGGGCTTAAAGACAAACAGAGAGCCGTGATCCGACCCCAGTCCCAACAAAGAAATCCAGGAGAAATTTGGGATTTACAGCTTTAATCCAGGTGCAAGTAATCCTGGGTTATCAAACTGTATCTGGAATTAGTCAATCCCAACTGCTGGTTTGACAAACTGGGTACCTGGGGCTTAAAGACAAACAGAGAGCCGTGATCCGACCCCAGTCCCAACAAAGAAATCCAGGAGAAACTTGGGATTTACAGCTTTAATCCAGGTGCAAGTAATCCTGGGTTACGAAACTGTATCTGGAATTAGTCAATCCCAACTGCTGGTTTGACAAACTGGGTACCTGGGGCTTAAAGACAAACAGAGAGCCGTGATCCGACCCAGTCCCAACAAAGAAATCCAGGAGAAATTTGGGATTTACAGCTTTAATCCAGGTGCAAGTAATCCTGGGTTATCAAACTGTATCTGGAATTAGTCAATCCCAACTGCTGGTTTAACAAACTGGGTACCTGGGGCTTAAAGACAAACAGAGAGCTGTGATCCGACCCCAGTCCCATGAAATATGGGCTTTACAGCTTTATTTGGGATTTACAGCTTTTATCTTTATTAATGATGATGATTATTAACATTATTAATGATGATCACCTGGCACAAGGGTAATGGAGCCCACCTGGCCCATGAGGTTCTGCACTGGCCACTTGACATTATTATTATTAGTAGTAGTATTATTAGCATTAGTATTAAGTGTTAATGTTGCTGTTGTTTTGTTATTTTTGGTTTTACTGTTATTATTATTGAATAATAATAATAACATTACCTGGCACAAAAAAGGGGGACAGGCTCATGGGGCTCTACACTGGCCACATCCCATCACCATCATCATTATTAGCATTATTCCTGTTACTAGCTATTGCTGAATGGCTGTTATTTGATTAATGAATTAATTACCTGGCACGAGGGTGATGGGCCGGACGGTCTGGCCCTGCTGGACGTTGAGCACGATGCCCACCTGGTTCATGGGGCTCTGCACGGGCCGGACGTTCTGCACCGGGAACCCCTGGAACCAAGGGGTGAATCAGCCCCAAAACCGTCCCAAATCAACCCAAAACCACCCCAAAGCAGCCCAAAAACAGGTTTTCCCCTGGATTTTCCATTGAATTTGAGGGAAGGGGCTCTTCCCAGGAAAACAAAACCTCTCGAGGTTTGCAGTTTTGTTGAGCCAAACACTCAATGGGGTCCAACTCCCATCCCACAACCCCGGGGGAAAACCAGCATTAAAAAAACACTGAAAAATGGGATTTCTTTCCCCAGGAAAGAGTAGTTTTCCATGGATTTTCCACAGAATTCCTGGAAAACTCCCAGAAAAATCAAACCAAGCAATGAAGTGCAAACCCCCATCCCACAAACCCAGGCGGATTTTGGCACGACGGGAAAAGCAGCAGCAAAAAGGGAGCGAGAAACATGAATTTTCCCAGGAAAGCGCGGTTTTCCAGGGATTTCCCGCGGCATTCCGGGCTGGGGAGCTCACCTGGGTGGTGATGAAGATGGGCTGGGTGCCCGCGGGGGGGTTGGTGCCGTGGTTGGCATTCTGCATCAGCTGCACCGGCCGCAGCAGGGGCTGAGTGACCACTGCCCCCAGGCTGGGCGCGGGGCTCTGCGCCAGCAGCAGGGACTGCCCGCCTGGCTGGACTGCGGCGTTCCCGCCTGGAAAACCAGGAACACCCGTGGGGAAAGCAGGAAAACCCTGGGGATGTGGGGGGACATCTGTGGGGAAAGGGGGAAAACCCTGGGGATGTGGGGGGAAAATCTTTGGGGAAAGGGGGAAAACCCTGGGGATGTGGGGGGACATCTGTGGGGAAAGGGGGAAAAGCCAAGGGAATGTGGGGGAAAATCTGTGGGGAAAGGGGGAAAACCCTGGGGATGTGGGGGGAAATCTGTGGGGAAAGGGGGAAAAGCCAGGGGAATGTGGGGGGAAATCTGTGGGGAAAGGGGGAAAAGCCAGGGGAATGTGGGGGGAAATCCGTGGGGAAAGGGGGAAAACCCTGGGGATGTGGGGGGAAATCTGTGGGGAAAGGGGGAAAAGCCAGGGGAATGTGGGGGGAAAATCCGTGGGGAAAGGGGGAAAAGCCAGGGGAATGTGGGGGGAAAATCCGTGGGGAAAGGGGGAAAACCCTGGGGATGTGGGGGGACATCTGTGGGGAAAGGGGGAAAAGCCAGGGGATGTGGGGGGAAATCCGTGGGGAAAGGGGGAAAACCCTGGGGATGTGGGGGGACATCTGTGGGGAAAGGGGGAAAACCCTGGGGATGTGGGGGGACATCTGTGGGGAAAGGGGGAAAACCCTGGGGATGTGGGGGGAAATCTGTGGGGAAAGGGGGAAAAGCCAAGGGAATGTGGGGGGAAATCCGTGGGGAAAGGGGGAAAAATTAGGGTAATGTGGGGGGGAAAATCCGTGGGGAAAGGGGGAAAACCCTGGGGATGTGGGGGGAAAATCTTTGGGGAAAGGGGGAAAAATTAGGGGAATGTGGGGGGAAAATCCGTGGGGAAAGGGGGAAAAGCCAGGGGAATGTGGGGGGAAAATCTGTGGGGAAAGGGGGAAAAGCCAGGGGAATGTGGGGGAAAATCCGTGGGGAAAGGGGGAAAACCCTGGGGATGTGGGGGGAAAATCCGTGGGGAAAGGGGGAAAAGCCAGGGGAATGTGGGGGGAAAATCCGTGGGGAAAGGGGGAAAAGCCAGGGGAATGTGGGGGAAAATCCGTGGGGAAAGGGGGAAAAGCCAGGGGAATGTGGGGGGAAAATCTTTGGGGAAAGGGGGAAAAGCCAGGGGAATGTGCGGGAAAATCTTTGGGGAAAGGGGGAAAAATTAGGGGAATGTGGGGGGAAATCCGTGGGGAAAGGGCGGAAAATCCATGGGACTACGGGGGGAAAACCCATGAGAATATGGGGAAATGTAAGTGGGAAATATGGAAAAGTCAGTGAGAAAATGGGAAACATCAGTGGGAAAAGGGGGACAGTGAGGAGGGAAAAGGGGGAAATGACCTGTGGGAGTTTTTTCCATGGAATTGTAATCCTCCACCACGGAGTCCTCGATGACGTCGCTGATTTTCTGCCATGGCTCCAGCTCCTCCTCCTCGCATTCCATGAAAAGATCCGTGTCTGCCATCCTGGAAAAATGGGGGGGAAAAGGGAATTTGGCACTAAAAAACTCAGAGGGATTTCTTTCCCAAGGGGAGGAATGGGAATAATGGGTTTGGATTGGTTTTAGATCCCAAGAGTCCAAGGGAAAACAAAAGGAGATGAAAATTTTCAGGTTATTTCTTTTTTTTCCCAGGGAAATCTGAGGAAAATTCCTGGATTTGACTCAAAATTGGTTTTCCCCTCCTTTCCCACTACGGAATTCCAGGCTATTTCTCTGGTTTAAAATCTCTGTATCTTTCCAAGGGAATATGTGGAATTTGGGATTAAAATCCCCAGGATTGACTCATGGAATATTTTGCCTCTCCCACTGAGGAATTTCAGGTAACTTCATGGTTTTAAAAACTTTAAATCCAAAAAAATTAAGATTTTAAAAAATCCCAAAGGATTTTTGGTTATCCCAAATTTCCCCACTTGGAATGAGAAGCAGGAGCTTTGGTCTGGGGGCTTTTAATTAAAATTAGAACAAAAAAAAAGTAAAAATCAAAATTAAAACACTTGGAGAATTCCAAGAATTTTGGTATTAAAAGAAAAATTTGCAGGGATAAAACCAAAAATTAACCAGAGCTTCCCACCCCAGGAATTCTCTCCATTGCTTCAGCTGGGGATGGGGGGAATTGTGGAAAATTTTCCTGGAATGGGGGAAAAAATGGGATTTTGTTGTCTCCCATCCCACAGGCAGAACCTTGGAATGTTCTCCTGCCTCTTCCCAAAGCACTCCTCACCTCCAGGCCTCGGGAAGCTGGAAAAATAATCCCAAAAATATCAGGAATGGATGGTTTTCCTTGGCTTTGAGGTGGACACAAGACCCAAAATAAATGTTAATAATAATTACTAATTCTGTTTAATTAACAGCCCTAAAACATCCAGGAATTTGGGAAATTCTGGGAATTTTGAGGAATTTAGGAAACAAAAAGCAAATTTCCTTTGGCACTTCCCCTTCACCTTCCCATCCATAAAAAAAACATGAAAAACTTCATCCTATTAATTAATCAGATTTAATTTGTGCCAATTAATCATTAAAAGCCTCTAAAATGCTTCATTTTTGTCTTTAAATTTTCTTTTTTCAGCACCTTTGGGAATTGTTCTGGTGAGATCCCTCCCACCCTCTGCCCACGCTGGGATCAGCTTAATCCCAATAAAATCCAGTGAATTCCAATAAAATTGTGGTTTTGGGAAGCAGGATCCCATCCCTCCCCAGCTCCCTGGCACATCCCAGCCACAGTGAATTCCAGGAAAACCTCAAACACTGGGAATTATCAGAGCAGCAGCAGCAGCCTCGGGGGATTTTTGGGATGGAATCCCAAATCCTGCTGGAAGGGGGGAACTCCTGTTCTCCTGAGCCTCTCCCAGGAGTTCTGGGATCCTGGCTGGGGCAGGGGAGAAAATGAGGAGTTTTCCCATTTTTTGCTGCTTGGATCCGGGCAGGATGAGGGGATGGAGCTGTTCCTGAGGGTGACACTGGAGGGACAGGACAGGGACGGGAAAAACTGGGAAGAGGCGTGGGATGGTGAGCCCAAATCCCTGAGGAGAAGGTTGGGATCCCAATCCCAGATCCCTGAGGAAATGGATGGGACAGAAATCCCAGAACCCTGAGGAGAAGGTTGGGATCCCAATCCCAGATCCCTGAGGAAATGGATGGGATGGAAATCCTAGAACCCTGAGGAGAGGGTTGGAATACCAATCCCAAATCCCCGAGGAGGAGGGCTGGGATCCCAATCCCAGATCCCGGGATGGAAGGCTGGGATCCCAATCCCAAATCCCTGAAGAGATAGGTGAGATCCCTGAGGAAGAGCGGTGGGATGGCAATCCTGGATCTCTCAGGAAAAGGTTGGAACACCAATCCCAAATCCCCGGGGTGGAAGGCTGGGATCCCAATCCCAAATCCCAGGGTAGAAGGCTGGGATCCCAATCCCAGATCCCCGGGGTGGAAGGCTGGGATCCCAATCCCAGATCCCGGGGTGGAAGGCTGGGATCCCAATCCCAGATCCCGGGATGGAAGGCTGGGATCCCAATCCCAGAATAGAAGGCTGGAATCCCGATCCCAGATCCCGGGGTGGAAGGCTGGGATCCCAATCCCAGATCCCCGGGGTGGAAGGCTGGGATCCCAATCCCAGATCCCGGGATGGAAGGCTGGGATCCCAATCCCAAATCCCCGGAATAGAAGGCTGGGATCCCGATCCCAGATCCCGGGGTGGAAGGCTGGGATCCCAATCCCAGAATAGAAGGCTGGAATCCCAATCCCAAATCCCCAGTGTAGAAGGCTGGGATCCCAATCCCAGAATAGAAGGCTGGAATCCCGATCCCAGATCCCGGGGTGGAAGGCTGGGATCCCAATCCCAGATCCCGGGATGGAAGGCTGGGATCCCGATCCCAGATCCCGGGGTGGAAGGCTGGGATCCCAATCCCAGAATAGAAGGCTGGAATCCCAATCCCAGATCCCGGGATGGAAGGCTGGGATCCCGATCCCAGATCCCGGGATGGAAGGCTGGAATCCCAATCCCAAATCCCCAGTGTAGAAGGCTGGGATCCCGATCCCAGAATAGAAGGCTGGAATCCCGATCCCAGATCCCGGGGTGGAAGGCTGGGATCCCAATCCCAAATCCCCAGTGTAGAAGGCTGGGATCCCGATCCCAGATCCCGGGGTGGAAGGCTGGGATCCCGATCCCAGAATAGAAGGCTGGGATCCCGATCCCAAATCCCGGGGTGGAAGGCTGGGATCCCAATCCCAGAATAGAAGGCTGGGATCCCAATCCCAAATCCCCGGGATGGAAGGCTGGGATCCCAATCCCAGAATAGAAGGCTGGGATCCCGATCCCAAATCCCCGGAATAGAAGGCTGGGATCCCGATCCCAAATCCCCGGAATGGAAGGCTGGGATCCCAATCCCAGATCCCGGGGTGGAAGGCTGGGATCCCAATCCCATATCCCGGGATGGAAGGCTGGGATCCCGATCCCAAATTCCGGGATAGAAGGGTGGGATCCCGATCCCAGATCCCGGGGTGGAAGGCTGGGATCCCAATCCCAGAATAGAAGGGTGGGATCCCGATCCCAAATCCCCGGAATGGAAGGCTGGGATCCCAATCCCAGAATAGAAGGCTGGGATCCCGATCCCAAATCCCTGGAATAGAAGGCTGGGATCCCGATCCCAAATCCCGGAATGGAAGGCTGGGATCCCAATCCCAGAATAGAAGGGTGGGATCCCGATCCCAAATCCCCGGAATGGAAGGCTGGGATCCCAATCCCAGAATAGAAGGCTGGAATCCCGATCCCAAATCCCTGGAATAGAAGGCTGGGATCCCGATCCCAAATCCCGGGATGGAAGGCTGGGATCCCGATCCCAAATCCCGGAATGGAAGGCTGGGATCCCGATCCCAAATCCCCGGGATGGAAGGCTGGGATCCCGATCCCAGATCCCGGGATGGAAGGCTGGGATCCCGATCCCAAATCCCTGGTGTAGAAGGCTGGAATCCCGATCCCAAATCCCTGGAATAGAAGGCTGGGATCCCGATCCCAAATCCCCGGGATGGAAGGCTGGGATCCCGATCCCAGATCCCGGGGTGGAAGGCTGGGATCCCAATCCCAAATCCCCGGTGTAGAAGGCTGGGATCCCAATCCCAGATCCCGGGATGGAAGGCTGGGATCCCACATCCCTGCGGCCGCGGGCTCCCCCCGCTCCCGGCGCTGGACAGGGGCACTCACTCAGCGAAGGTGAAGCACCAGCAGGCCAAGGATGATGGGGGGTGGTCTCACCCTGCAAACCGCTGAGCCCAGACCCTCCCCTTTTCCTTAACCTCCCCTAAAAACCGGGAAAAGGCCGTTTCTCCCGAGAACTCCGGGAAAAGCCCCACACACACACACACACACCCTCAGCGTATTGTGGCGGCTAAGAAAGAGAGCGAAAAATAATCCCCGTGCCCAACATGGCCGCCCACCAGCCAAGCGGCGCCGCCAAAGAGAGGAGGGGGCGGCAGCACCGGGAAAGGACGGACACGACCGCCCCTTCCTCATCCCGGCGGTGGCGACCGGGGGGGAACCGGGGGGGAACCGTGAGGGGACCGGGAGGGAACCGTGAGGGGACTGTGACGGAACCGTGAGGGGACCGTGAGGAAACCGTGAGGGAACCGTGAGGGGACCGGGAGGAGACCGGGAGGAGACCGTGAGGGGACCGTGAGGGAACCGTGAGGGAACCGTGAGGGAACCGTGAGGGGACCGTGGGGGAACCGTGAGGGGACCGTGAGGGACCGGGAGGGGACCGTGAGGGAACCGTGAGGGGACCGGGAGGGGACTGGGAGGGGACCGGGAGGGGACCGGGAGGGGACTGTGACGGAACCGTGAGGGGACCGTGAGGGAACCGTGAGGAAACCGTGAGGGAACCGTGAGGGAACCGTGAGGGGACCGTGAGGAAACCGTGAGGGGACCGTGAGAGAACCGTGAGGAAACCGTGAGGGGACCGTGAAGGGACCGTGAGGGGACCGGGAGGAGACCGGGAGGGGACCGTGAGAGAACCGTGAGGAAACCGTGAGGGGACCGTGAGGGGACCGTGAGGGGACCGTGAGGGGACAGTGAGGGGACCGTGAGGGGACCGTGAGGGGACCGTGAAGGGACCGGGAGGGGACCGTGAGGGGACTGTGAGGGGACCGTGAGGGGACGCCGGTGCGGCGTGGGGAGGGTGCGCGGAGGGAGCGGCGGCGCGGCCGCATCACCGCCGCCCCCTCCCCTGAGCGCGGCCGCTTCACCGCGCCCCCCGGGCTGCGCGCGGATCCCTCCGCGCCCCTCCGCGCCCGCCCGGGCCCGGCGGGAGCGGCCGCGGCTCCTCCCCGGCCCCTCCTCGGCACCGCCAGCCCTCCCTCCTCCTCCTCCTCCTCCTCCTCCTCCTCCTCCCGCCACCGCTTTGTGTACGGCGCGCTCCGGCCCTGCCGCCCCCCCGCACTTCATTCCCCCCTTCTCCCCCATTCCCGGGCGGCTCCAGCCGGTTCCACCGTCTCCGATCCCCCCCTCTCCCTTCATCCCCGTCCACACCGCCGCCACTCCCGGGGGGCTCCGCCGCCTTCATCCCCCCACCCCCCTTCCCCGCGCCCCCCGCCTCACCTTCCTCAGCGCTGCCGCCGCTCGCTCCTACGGGGCTCCGCCGCTCTCCGGGCGAGGCGACCCGCAGGGCGCGGGGGCAGGTGGCATGAGACCCCCCCTTCCCCCCCCCACTTGGCGGGATGCTGAGGAGGAGGATGAAGACGGTGATGAAGAAGGAGGAATTATCCCTGGCTATGCTCGCCCTCTGTACGTTCTGCCGGGGGGCGGCTCCGTGCTTGGCGTGCGTGTGGGTTTTTTCCGCCCCCCTCCCCTCCTCTACTTCCCCCCTCACGGAAAAGGGGGGGATAAGAAAAAAAAGGTCGTCGGGCCCGGCGGGCTGATACAGGCGCGCGGCGCCCGCAGCCGCACCACACACACCACACACACACAAAAAGGGGACCTGGCCGGCGGAGGGATACCGCTGACGTCACTTCCTGCTGCGCGCAGTGACGTCACGGGGCCGGACCCTGGGGCGGCTGAGGGAGGGAAGGGGACGGGCGGGAAAATGGCGGCGCCGGGTCGCGACCCCCGCCCGCTCCCCGCGGGTCCTCCCCTCACGGAGCCGCCGCTGCCGCGGTGCCGAGCGGGCTCCGAGGGCTGAGGCCTTGGGGAGCGGCGGGAGGAGCGGCCAGCGCTGCCGAGCGGGAGCTGCGGGCCGGCGCCCCGCGCTGGGAGCGAGCGGCCCGAGAGCCCCTCAGGGCCGGGCGGGCTGTGAGGAGCGGCCAGCCCACACAGCTGACGGGTGCTCCGGGTTCCCCGGATAAAATTTCCTACCTGAGGCCAAATTGTCCAGCTGACGGCGAAAATTCTCCACCTGAGGGCAAAAATCTCCCACCTGGGGCAGGTGTTGGCCTTACCTGGATGGGTTTTGGGGTCAGCCCTCCCTGACAACCCCAGGCGGGGCCCTGGCCAAAATCTCTCACCTGAGACCAAAAATTGTCCACCTGAGCCAGCCCCAAGATGAAGTACAACAGCCCAAAATGGGCGGAAACAGCCCCAAAAATGAGGTAAAGCATCCCAAAAAGGGGAGAAACAGCCCAAAAAGTGAGTGAGAAACAGCAAAAATTGGAAAAATAAATAATTTAAATATTTTCAATAATAAGAGAACAACCCAGAAATCATCATTAAAATCTCTTTATTCATAGCAGAAAAATCTGGGGTTTTTTCCTCCCCTCTATTTCTTGGTGGTTCATGGAAAAAGCAAGGATGTTAAAAAATGGGAATATTTTGGAAATTCCCTGGAAGGAGAAAAAAAGGCAGATTCCTTTAAAATTCTATACTAAAGAAATAAATAATCGTTAATTAATATATTAATTCACATTAGGGATAACCCAGGAATTAGGAGTGAGATCCTGATTTTCCAGAGGGAAAAAACTTTATGTCTTTGGATTTTTAAAATTTTTTTTCCACACAGAAAAGCCACAAAATATTTTTAAAAGTTGCTGCAGTCTCTTGGGAGAGAACTCCCTGGAAATATTCCCAAAATCACGAGGTTTTGAATCAAAACTCCTCCTAGAAGCATTCCCAAAATCCCGATTTTTTTCAGCCAAAACTCCTCCCTCCTTTGCTATTGCCAAATTCCTTCTCCAGGCTGGAAAAAAAAACAAAAAAAAACCAAACAAACAAAAACAAAACAAAACAAAAAAAAAACCAGGAAAATTTGAAATAAAAAGGAGATATTCGGGGGGTGGGGGGGTAGGGAAGCAGGAATTCCACGGTGCGAGAAGTTCGGAAGTTTCCCTTGGGAATTTTAAGGTGGAATTTTGGAATTTTGTTTTTTTCCGGGCCCTGGATCCTCCCCTTGGCTCCTCCTCTCCCAAACCCCTCCCTTTTCCCTGGATTTCCGACCCTTCCCCGGCTGTTTAGCCACAAAAATCCCACGGAATTCCTGGAGTTCCCATTCCCAGCCCGATCCAGGATGGGTAAGAGATCCCAAAATCCCCAGCAATCCCAAAAAAATCCCAAAATCCCGGGATTTGCTGCTTTTGGCTTCCCGAGGGTGGGGGGGGGGGGGCGGTGAAAGTCCAGCTTTTCCCTGCATTTAAATATTTAAATATTCCCTGAAAACCCCGTGGGCTTTAATTAAGACCTTGAATTCCTTCATTAAAATCCATTTTCCCTGGAATTAATTGGGAATTTTAAATCCCTAAACTTCTAAAAACTGGGAGAAGCTCCTGGTTTTGCTGCTCAAGAACAGGAAAAACCCTTGGAAAAATCCTTAAGGATCAGATTTGAGCTTTTCCCTGACATATTCCATATTTTTGGGATAAATCTTTGATTTCCAGGATATTTTTCCTGATTTTTTTTTTTTTTTTTTTTTTTGAGAATAAAACCTCGGGTTTCCAGGAACTTTGACTTTTGGCTCTGAGGAAAAAGTAGGAGGGCCCAAAAACTTGGAAACTGCTTCCATGGGAAATATTGGGAGTTCAAAACTGAGGGAAAATATCAGGAATGTTGGGATCAAACCCACCCAAAAATGAGGAATTTTTAGCAGGAAAGTGTAGCCCAAAAGTATCAATACTCTAACCAAAACTGTCCTGAATTTCCCGGATATTTTTCATTCCCAAGTGGAATATTTTGAGGAATGTTTTTTGGCTCCAAGTTCCTGGAAGTCAATAAAAAATTTTGGGAATGATTGACACACCTGGAAGGACCTGGGAGCTCCAAAAACTCGGGAACTGTGGAAGGAAATAAATCCTGGAATTATATGTTTCATATGCTCTGAAGAATTAACTCCATACATTTCCTTGGGAATTTGGTTTTTTGGGAGAAAATTCCTGAAATTCCTGGATTTTTTCCATTGGTTTCTCTGTTGTTTTCATTTGAATTTCAATTTAATTTTTTCCCAAATTTAATCTGGATTTGCATCCCTAAAACTTGGAATATTCTGATTTTAAACCCTGGAATTCCAAAGAAATTCCCATTTTTTGCAGCCCTTGCTAAAGTCCCAAATTTATCCCTCCTAATCTGACACTTTGGGACAACTCAGGGAGCTAAAAGTTTGGATAAATTCCAGTGGTTTCTTTCCCCTGGAAGAGCAAATCCAAAGCACAAAAATTGGGATAAATTCCAGGGTTTTTTCCCCCTGGAATGAGCAAATCCATGGCACAAAAACCGGGGATGAGGAGTTGGGAATGGGGAATTCCATGGATTTAAGGCTGGGAAGTGGGAACGGGGGATTGGCAATGAGGAACCAATGGAAGGCCCCAAATTCCCAGGAATTTTCCAGGAAGTTTGGGATGCGGGAAGGATGGAATTTCGCCCTTTTCCAGCAGGGAAGTGCGGAGCGTGCGGGCCGGGCTACGCCAGCCCTCTGGAGGCCATGAAAGGCAAGTGCTGGGCCAGCATTCCCAAATGCTGGAATTGCTTTGGGATCGGGGCAGAGGCAATGGATGGGAAGCGGGAATTCCGGGCGGTTGATCCCAAAGTGTGCCCGCAGGACCCCGGGAGCAGCTGCTCTACCTGCCCTGCATCTACCGGAACACCGGGATCGGCATTCCCGACTTCCTGGCCACCGTGGATGTGGATCCCAAATCCCCTCGGTACTGCCAGGTATGGGGCGGGAGAGCCCAGCGGAATCGGGGAATCTGGGATCCTGAATCGGGAATCTGGGATCCTGACTCTGGGAAAATCTGGGATCCTGAATCGGGGGGAATCTGGGACAATCTGGGATCCTGAATCTGGGGGAATCTGGGATCCTGAATCTGGGAATCTGGGATCCTGAATCTGGGGGAATCTGGGACAATCTGGGATCCTGAATCGGGGGAATCTGGGATCCTGAATCGGGGAGAATCTGGGAATCTGGGATCCTGAATCTGGGGGAATCTGGGAATCTGGGATCCTGACTCTGGGAAATCTGGGATCCTGAAACTGGGGGAATCTGGGAATCTGGGATCCTGAATCTGGGGGAATCTGGGATCCTGAATCTGGGAGAATCAGGGAATCTGGGATCCTGAATCGGGGGGGATCTGGGAATCTGGGATCCTGAATCTGGGGGAATCCGGGAGAACCTGGCATCCCAAATCCGGGAAAATCCAGGACCTCAAATCCTCCCTCAGCACTGGAAATCCCCAGAATTCCAGGAAAATCCAGGAGCTGCATCCCTGCTTTTCCAGGTAATCCACCGCCTGCCCATGCCCAACGTGGGGGACGAGCTGCACCACTCGGGCTGGAACGCCTGCAGCAGCTGCCACAGCGATCCCACAAAATCCAGGAATTTCCTGATCCTTCCCAGCCTCATCTCCTCCCGCATCTACATCGTGGACGTGGGAGCCGATCCCAGGGCTCCCAAACTCCACAAGGTTTGGAATTTCCCCCTTTTTTCCTGCTTTTCCCCCACTTTTTTTTCCCTCATTTCATCCTTTTATCCCAATTGCTTCCTCTTTTCCCTCTTTATTTCCTGGTTTATTCTCTGGTTTTTCAATTTTTTTCAATTTTTTTCTCTTTTTTCCCCTTTTTTCCCCTCTTTTCCCTTCAAACATTCCCACAAACCTTTGCCCACAAATCCCCATTTCCCCCCCAGCCTGATTTCCAGGAATTTTCCCATTTTTCCCCATTGCAGGTGGTGGAAGCTGAGGATTTTTCCCCATTTTTCCCATTTTTCCCCATTGCAGGTGCTGGAAGCTGAGGATTTTTCCCCATTTTTCCCATTTTTCCCCATTGCAGGTGGTGGAAGCTGAGGATTTTTCCCCATTTTCCCCATTTTTCCCCATTGCAGGTGGTGGAAGCTGAGGATTTTTCCCCATTTTTCCCATTTTTCCCCATTGCAGGTGCTGGAAGCTGAGGATTTTTCCCCATTTTCCCCATTTTTCCCCATTGCAGGTGGTGGAAGCTGAGGATTTTTTCCCATTTTTCCCATTTTTCCCCATTCCAGGTGCTGGAAGCTGAGGATTTTTCCCCATTTTTCCCCATTGCAGGTGGTGGAAGCTGAGGATTTTTCCCCATTTTTCCCATTTTTCCCCATTGCAGGTGCTGGAAGCTGAGGATTTTTCCCCATTTTTCCCATTTTTCCCCATTGCAGGTGCTGGAAGCTGAGGATTTTTCCCCATTTTTCCCATTTTTCCCCATTCCAGGTGCTGGAAGCTGAGGATTTTTCCCCATTTTTCCCATTTTTCCCCATTGCAGGTGGTGGAAGCTGAGGATTTTTCCCCATTTTTCCCATTTTTCCCCATTGCAGGTGCTGGAAGCTGAGGATTTTTCCCCATTTTTCCCATTTTTCCCATTTTTCCCCATTCCAGGTGGTGGAAGCCGAGGAGCTGGCCCGGAAGGGGAACGCTGCATTCCCACACACTTCCCACTGCCTGGGCTCCGGGGAAATCCTCATCAGCTGCCTGGGGGATCCTGATGGCAACGGAAAAGGTTTGGAATTCCTCCAAATTCCATAAAAACACCCCCAGGGATTCACTTCCCTGCAAAATTCTGCAAAATCCATGGAATATCTGGAATTTTCCTGAAATTTTTAGCACATTCCTACAGGTTGTTATTGATTTCCCAGGCTGTTTATATGTTTTGTTTAATAAAAAAGGAAAGTTAATATAAATAATTTGCTTTAGTTAAAGCAAAATAGTTTGAGGAATTATTATTATTATTATTATTATTATTATTATTATTATTATTATTATAGAAAAATACAAAATCCTAGGAAATTATTTTTATTACCAATAATAAAATAATGGGAAATAATTTTAGGAACTATTTTTATTATTGGTGAGTATAATAGTAATAATAATAATAATAATAATAATAATGTGTAAATAAAACATTTGCTTTATTTCAAGTTCTATAAATCTCTCCAAACTCCTTTTTTTGGGAATTTTTTCCAGGCACTTTCATCCTCCTGGATGGAGAAACCTTCGAAGTGAAAGGAAATTGGGAAAAAGGAGGAAAAATCCCCAGTTTGGGCTACGACTTCTGGTACCAGCCCCGGCACAACGTCCTGCTCAGCACCGAGTGGGGCGTTCCCAAAATCCTGGCCCAGGGATTCGATCCCAGGGATGTGGAGAAAGGTCAGTGGGAAATCTGGGAAATATATTCAGAGTAAAACAAGGTACAGCACAAAGCAACAACAAAATGGAGACGTAACAATACCTTGTCTGTGCTCCGCATGGAGGTGCGAGTAATCCATTTCTGAGAGCAGAAACTCATTAAAAATCCAATTTTTGACAGTCAAAACTCCTAAAAAAAAATCCACATTTCGGGTGGAAATTCCTAAAAAAAAAAAATCCGAACTTTGACCTTACAAACCCCTCCAAAATTCAATTTCCCACCTCTAAAACCCTTTAAAAAATCCCAATTTTTTTTTTTTAATCCTGCTTTTACCCCCGTTTCACCTCCCAGCCGTTGCAAATCCCGTGGAACCTCGGGATTCTGGGAACGTCTCCCCTTTCCCAGGGCACTACGGGCGCCGCATCAACGTGTGGGACTGGAGCGGGCGGCGCCTGGAGCAGGAGCTGGATCTGGGCCCGGGATCCATCCCGCTGGAAATCCGCTTCCTGCACGAGCCCGGCGCCGCCCAGGGCTTCGTGGGCTGCGCCCTGAGCGGCCACATCCAGCGCTTCCACAGGAACTCGGTGAATTCCCGGGATTCCGGGCCGAGCGGCGGCCCTCGGGGCTCTTTTCCGTGGGGTTCCTGGGGTTTTCCGTGGAATTTCCAGGGATTTTCCCGTGGTTTCCTTGCCCTGAGCGAGGACATCCACAGGTGCCACAAAAATTCAGTGAATCCCCGGGAATTCGGGCAGAACCTGCAGGACCTGGGGCTTTTTCCATGGAATTCCTGGGGTTTCAGGGGAATCTCCCAGGTTTTATCGCCATGGGACGGGGTGGATATTCCATGGGTTTGGGGAATTTTGGGATAATAATTCCATGTTTTCTGTCGCTCAGGAAGGAAAATGGGAAGCAGAGAAGGTGATAGAGGTGCCCAGCAAGAAAGTCCAAGGATGGCTCCTCCCAGAAATGCCAGGTCAGTGGGAGAAATTTGGGAAGAATTTGGGAATCTTCTCACAGATCCAGAGCGGATTTTGGCAGAATTCTATCCTTAAATGGCAAAAATTCCAAATATTGGGGTTTTTTGGGGGGAGAATTTTGGGATGAGCAAAGGAACCCCAGAGTGGGATCTGCTCTGTGCTTGGAGGTGGGATTTTCCAGGAAAATCCTTGGAATTTGAGCCTGGATTTGCTCAGGAATGGTCCTGGGAATGCTGGAGAGCCTTGGAACAATTCGCAAGGTTGATGTTCCACAAAAATCCTTGGAATTTGCATCTGAATTGGTTCCATCCTTTTTTTCTCTCCATAAAGTCCCTGGAATTTGGGTCTGGATTTCCTCAGGAATTGTAGGAATTCCCTCAGGAATTCCGGAGTAATTCCCAAGGTTGACATTGTTCCTCCCATCTCCTTCCCAACCCCATTTCTTGGCATTTCCACATGGGAATTTGGGGACTTTTGGGATTCTCTCTGCTCCCATTCCCTGATTTTCCTCTGGAATTCCCTTGGCAAGGGCTGATCACGGATATCCTGATTTCCCTGGACGACAGATTCCTGTATTTCAGCAACTGGATCCACGGGGACGTGCGGCAGTACGACATCTCCGACCCCAAAAATCCCAAACTGGTGGGGCAGGTGAGGGAAAAATTCCCAAAAAACCCAACTCCCGTGGCTTTGAAGGGATTCGTTCCGATTTTCCATGGATTTTTTTCCATGGTTTTCCAGGTTTTTGTGGGAGGCAGCATCTCCAAAGGGGGAGCTGTGACCGTGCTGGAAGATCAGGAATTGCAGGATCAGCCCGAGCCGTGCGTGATCCAGGTGAACATTCCCAAACTTTCTTCCCGATTCTTCCCAGATTTTTGGAAATTCCCAACACTCAACATCCCTCCTGAGGTTGTTCTCACCTGGGTTTTCCTTCCTTAGGGATGGGTTTCGTCCCTGAAATCCCGATTTTCCCTTGGAAAAAAATCGAAATTAAGAAATTTGGGGAAATATTCCCAGATTTCCCACTTCAACTATTAATTGATAGATTTTCATGGAAAATTCTGGGATGGGGAATCAAAAATCTCTTGGACACCCCCAGGGCAAGGAAATGCTGGAATTTTCACCCCTGGAATTGTTGGAAAATCTTTTGGGGAGTGAGGATGGGACAAAAAAGAACCAGAAAAGAGAATTCATGCCAAAAATTGGGAAAAACCCTTGGATTTGATGATTCCCACAGGGTTTTCCCAACCTTAATAACTCCAGAATCCTCTAAAAAAATCCCGGAGAATTCCAAACCCTTCCTCCTGTATTCCCTGACTCATCTCCAACCACTCCAGTGCTCCCGTCCCGAGGTGAAAATTCCCAAAAACTTCCATTTTCTCCCCAAAGCTGGGGATGGGATTTTCCAGGATTCAGGGGAAGTGGATCCGGGATTTCTGGGATTCAGGGGAAGCAGATCCCGGGGGGGGATGGGCCGCTCCTGATCAGGGATTTTCCGGATTTTCGGGATTTTCGGGATCCAGGGGAAGCGGATCCCGGGGATGAGCCGCTCCTGACTCCGGGATTTCCGGGATTTTCGGGATTTTCGGGATCCAGGGGAAGCGGATCCCGGGGGGGGTGGGCCGCTCCTGACTCCGGGATTTCCCGGATTTTCGGGATCCAGGGGAAGCGGATCCCGGAGGGGGATGGGCCGCTCCTGACTCCGGGATTTTCGGGATTTTCGGGATTTTCGGGATCCAGGGGAAGCGGATCCCGGGGATGGGCCGCTCCTGACTCCGGGATTTTCGGGATTTTCGGGATTTTCGGGATCCAGGGGAAGCAGATCCTGGGGGGGGATGGGCCGCTCCTGATCGGGGATTTTCCGGGATTTTCCGGATTTTCGGGATCCAGGGGAAGCGGATCCCGGGGATGGGCCGCTCCTGATCCGGGATTTTCCGGGATTTTCCGGGATTTCCCGGATTTTCGGGATTTTCGGGATCCAGGGGAAGCAGATCCCGGGGATGGGCCGCTCCTGATCGGGGATTTTCCGGGATTTTCGGGATTTTCGGGATCCAGGGGAAGCGGATCCTGGGGATGGGCCGCTCCTGACTCCGGGATTTCCGGGATTTTCGGGATTTTCGGGATCCAGGGGAAGCGGATCCCGGGGATGGGCCGCTCCTGATCCGGGATTTTCGGGATTTTCGGGATTTTCGGGATCCAGGGGAAGCGGATCCCGGAGGGGGATGGGCCGCTCCTGACTCCGGGATTTTCGGGATTTTCGGGATCCAGGGGAAGCGGATCCCGGGGATGGGCCGCTCCTGATCCGGGATTTTCCGGATTTTCGGGATTTTCGGGATCCAGGGGAAGCGGATCCCGGAGGGGGATGGGCCGCTCCTGATCCGGGATTTTCCGGATTTTCGGGATTTTCGGGATTTTCGGGATCCAGGGGAAGCGGATCCCGGGGATGGGCCGCTCCTGACTCCGGGATTTTCGGGATTTTCGGGATCCAGGGGAAGCGGATCCCGGGGATGGGGGGGATGGGCCGCTCCTGACTCCGGGATTTCCGGGATTTTCGGGATTTTCGGGATCCAGGGGAAGCGGATCCCGGGGATGGGCTGCTCCTGATCCAGGATTTCCCGGATTTTCGGGATTTTCGGGATCCAGGGGAAGCGGATCCCGGGGATGGGCCTCTCCTGACTCCGGGATTTTCGGGATTTTCGGGATCCAGGGGAAGCGGATCCCGGGGGGGCCGCAGATGCTGCAGCTCAGCCTGGACGGGCGGCGCCTCTACGTGAGCACGTCGCTGTTCAGCGCCTGGGACCGGCAGTTCTACCCCGACCTCATCAAGTGAGTATCGATTATTGGGTATTGATTATCAGCTATTGATTATTGGGTATTGATTATTGATCTGATTATTGATTACTGATCTAGTTATTGATTACTGATCTGATTACTGATTACCGATCAGGCATCAATTGCTGATCGACTGAGCAGTCAATAACAGCCTGTTGGTTATCATTGGTTACTGATTATTATTGATTATTCATTATTAATTGGTTTTTAGTCGGTATATCAGTGGTTATTAGTTGATTGTTAAATGGCAGTTAATTGATTGCTAATCATTGCAGCATCGCTGGTTATTGCAATATTGCTCATTATTGCATTATTGCCAATGATAACTTGTTATTGATTGATGATTGATTCCGTTGTCATCACATCAGCCAAGGCTTTTCCCAGCTCCTTAGTCTTTTCCCGCTCCCATTTTTCCCTTTTCCTGGTGTTTGCAGGGAGGGCTCGGTGCTGCTGCAGCTGGACGTGGACACGGAGCGGGGGGGGCTGGCTGTGAATCCCGAATTCCTGCTGGATTTTGGGAAGGAGCCGGGCGGGCCCTGCCTGGCGCACGAGGTGCGCTACCCGGGGGGGGACTGCACCTCCGACATCTGGCTGTGATCCGGGAATTCCGGGAATTCCCAAAATTCCGGGAATTCCGGGAATGGGGACTGCACCTCCGACATCTGGCTGTGATCCGGGGATTCCGGGAATTCCGGGAATTCCGGGAATGGGGACTGCACCTCCGACATCTGGCTGTGATCCCGGGATTCCCAAAATTCTGGCAATTCCGGGAATTCCGGGAATGGGGACTGCACCTCCGACATCTGGCTGTGATCCCGGGATTCCCAAAATTCCGGGAATTCCGGGAATCGGGACTGCACCTCCGACATCTGGCTGTGATCCGGGAATTCCGGGAATTCCGGGAATGGGGACTGCACCTCCGACATCTGGCTGTGATCCCGGGATTCCCAAAATTCTGGGAATTCCGGGGATTCTGGGAATGGGGACTGCACCTCCGACATCTGGCTGTGATCCCGGGATTCCCAAAATTCCGGGGATTCTGGGAATGGGGACTGCACCTCCGACATCTGGCTGTGATCCCGGGATTCCCAAAATTCTGGGAATTCTGGGAATGGGGACTGCACCTCCGACATCTGGCTGTGATCCCGGGATTCCCAAAATTCCGGTGATTCTGGGAATGGGGACTGCACCTCCGACATCTGGCTGTGATCCCGGGAATTCCCAAAATTCTGGGAATTCTGGGAATGGGGACTGCACCTCCGACATCTGGCTGTGATCCCGGGATTCCCAAAATTCTGGGAATTCTGGGAATGGGGACTGCACCTCCGACATCTGGCTGTGATCCCGGGATTCCCAAAATTCCGGTGATTCTGGGAATGGGGACTGCACCTCCGACATCTGGCTGTGATCCCGGGAATTCCCAAAATTCTGGGAATTCTGGGAATGGGGACTGCACCTCCGACATCTGGCTGTGATCCCGGGATTCCCAAAATTCTGGGAATTCTGGGAATGGGGACTGCACCTCCGACATCTGGCTGTGATCCGGGAATTCCGGGAATTCCGGGAATTCCGGGAATGGGGACTGCACCTCCGACATCTGGCTGTGATCCGGGAATTCCGGGAATTCCGGGAATGGGGACTGCACCTCCGACATCTGGCTGTGATCCCGGGATTCCCAAAATTCTGGGAATTCTGGGAATGGGGACTGCACCTCCGACATCTGGCTGTGATCCCGGGATTCCGGGAATTCTGGGAATGGGGACTGCACCTCCGACATCTGGCTGTGATCCGGGAATTCCGGGAATTCCAGGAATGGGGACTGCACCTCCGACATCTGGCTGTGATCCCAGGATTCCGGGAATTCCGGGAATTCTGGGAATGGGGACTGCACCTCCGACATCTGGCTGTGATCCCACTGGAATTCCAGGAATGTTTGGGAATGTGGGAATGGGGGATTGCACCTCCAACACCTGTCTGTGATCCAGGGAATTTGGGAATTTGGGAATTCAGGGACTGCACACCCAGCAGTGAATTTCTGATCCCAGGAAATTCAGGATTTATCCCATTTTTCCCCCATCCTTTCCTCTCTCCATCCATTTCCCAGGGAATTTGGGGTGCCTAGGATTTTATCCACTCCCAAAATTCCTATGCCAGATCAGCCCCTCCTAAAAATCACATCTGATGTTTCTAATCAAAAATCCCAATAAATTTCCCCTTCCAGCAGATGAATTTCATTTACTTATGGTTATTGGGAATTTTTGGCATTTTTTGGCTTAAACAACCATGTCATTATTAGACATTTTTACATTTTTCTCTTGTATAGAGATAAGATAGGGATAAAAAAAGGGACAGAATAGAAATAAAATATAAATTAAATAGGGATGAAATAGAGGTAAAGTGTGGGAAAATAGAGGAGGAAACAGAAAAGAATTACCATAAAATACGGAAAAAATAGGGATGAAATGGGGATAAAATAGTGATGAAATCCAGCCCTGGAAGCAAACCCCCGGGAAAAGAACCAGCGCCGGGAATTTCTCCCGGACACTTCCAGCGATCCCCGCCCGGCCCCGCCCGGCCTGGCCCGGGGAATTCCCGGCCCCGCTGCCGCCCGCAGCCCCCGCCGGGATTGGTTTGTCCCGGGATTTTTCCGGGAATGAGCCTCGGGAAGCTGCGGCTGATGCAGGGAAAAACTTTATTGATTGATTGCAGGGAAAGCAGAGCGGGACGGGAGCGGGACGGGAGAGGGACGGGACCGGGACGGGAGAGGGATGGCCGGGAATGGCAGGGGGTCCCGAACCCTGAAATCACCCAGGGCACCCCGAATCCCCCCGAGCCATCACCCAGGGCACCCCAAATCCCGAATCCCCCCGAGCCATCAGCCAGGGCACCCCAAATCCCCCCGAGCCATCAGCCAGGGCACCCCGAATCCCCCCGAGCCATCAGCCAGGGCACCCCAAATCCCGAATCCCCCCGAGCCATCACCCAGGGCACCCCGAATCCCCCCGAGCCATCAGCCAGGGCACCCCAAATCCCGAATCCCCCCGAGCCATCACCCAGGGCACCCCAAATCCCCCCGAGCCATCAGCCAGGGCACCCCAAATCCCGAATCCCCCCGAGCCATCAGCCAGGGCACCCCGAATCCCGAATCCCCCCGGAGCCCGAGCCCCGCAGCCGAGGCCGGCGCTGCCGGGGCCAGCGGCGCTGCCGGGGTCCCTCAGGGCAGGGTCACGGATTTGGAATCGCCGCCGGGGAAGCGAATGGCGTGCGCCAGGCACGGCCCGTTGGGCTCCTTGCCGAAATCCACCAGGAAGTTCTTGTTGACGCTCAGGCCGCCCTTGTCCGTGTCCACGTCGAGCTGCAGCATCACCGAGCCCTCCCTGCGCGGGGACAGCGGCGGCTCGTGGCGACAGCGACCGCGGGGCCGCCGGAGCCGCCCGGGGCTGCGGCGGGGCCGCCCGGGCCCGGGGCCAGCGGGACGGGCCGGGGGCGCCTGCGGCTGCCGGTTCCCGGAGCGGGGGCAAACCCGAGAGCAGACGGGCACAAACCCGAGAGCAGGACGGGCACAAACCCGAGAGCAGGACGGGCACAAACCCGAACCCAGGACGGGCACAAACCCGAGCCCAGCACGGGCACAAACCCGAGCCCAGCACGGGCACAAACCCGAGCCCAGGACGGGCACAAACCCGAACCCAGGACGGGCACAAACCCGAGCCCAGGACGGGCACAAACCCGAGAGCAGGACGGGCACAAACCCGAGCGCAGGACGGGCACAAACCCGAGAGCAGGACGGGCACAAACCCGAGCGCAGGACGGGCACAAACCCGAGAGCAGGACGGGCACAAACCCGAGCGCAGGACGGGCACAAACCCGAGACAGGACGGGCACAAACCCGAGAGCAGGAGGGGCACAAACCCGAGACAGGACGGGCACAAACCCGAGCCCAGCACGGGCACAAACCCGAGCCCAGCACGGGCACAAACCCGAGCCCAGCACGGGCACAAACCCGAGAGCAGGACGGGCACAAACCCGAGCCCAGCACGGGCACAAACCCGAGCCCAGCACGGGCTCCGCGCCTCTTTCCCCTCCCCAGCTCCCCCTGCAGCGGCTCCGGCCGCGCCCGGCCAGGCCGGACCCGCTTGGGCCGAGCTCAGCCCGGGCTCGGCTCAGTCCCGGCCCCGCCGGGGCTCGGCCGGGAGCGGCTCCGGGGCAGCCCCGAGGGGTCGCGGCCCCTTCCCCACGGCCGCCCGGGCCCGGGAGCCTTCGGCAGCCGGGAGTGGCTCACTTGATCAGGCTGGGGTAGAACTGCTGGTCCCAGGTGCTGTAGAAGGAGTTGGTCACGTAGAGCCGCTTCCCGTCCAGGCTCAGCTGCAGCGAGGCGGGGCCGCCGTACACGCGCTTGCACTGGGACATGGGACTGGGTTACTGGGAGCACTGGGACACGGGACTGGGGGTACTGGGGGCACTGGGACACGGGACTGGGAGCACTGGGACACGGGGCTGGGGGTACTGGGGGCACTGGGACACGGGACTGGGAGCACTGGGACACGGGGCTGGGGGTACTGGGGGCACTGGGACACGGGACTGGGAGCACTGGGACATGGGACTGGGGGTACTGGGGCACTGGGAAACGGGACTGGGGGCACTGGGACACGGGACTGGGGGTACTGGGAGCACTGGGACACGGGACTGGGGGCACTGGGACACGGGACTGGGGGTACTGGGGGCACTGGGACACGGGACTGGGAGCACTGGGACACGGGACTGGGAGCACTGGGACACGGGACTGGGTTACTGGGGCACTGGGACACGGGACTGGGAGCACTGGGACACGGGACTGGGGGTACTGGGACACGGGACTGGGAGCACTGGGACACGGGACTGGGGGTACTGGGACACGGGACTGGGGGTACTGGGACACGGGACTGGGGGTACTGGGAGCACTGGGACACGGGACTGGGGGTACTGGGGGCACTGGGACATGGGACTGGGCCACTGGGACACGGGACTGGGGGTACTGGGGCACTGGGACACGGGACTGGGGGTACTGGGGGCACTGGGACACACGGACTGGGTTACTGGGGGCACTGGGACACGGGACTGGGAGCACTGGGACACGGGACTGGGGGTACTGGGGGCACTGGGACACACGGACTGGGTTACTGGGAGCACTGGGACACGGGACTGGGAGCACTGGGACACGGGACTGGGGGTACTGGGGCACTGGGACACACGGACTGGGTTACTGGGGGCACTGGAACACGGGACTGGGAGCACTGGGGCACGGGACTGGGGGTACTGGGGTACTGGGACATGGGACTGCGTTACTGGGGGCACTGGGACACGGGACTGGGGGCGCTGGGAGCACTGGGGCTGCGTGCCATCAGGGGCAGTGAGAGCCAGCAGAGGGTCACCTGCACACTCAGGTGAGCACACACCCACACTCAGGTGAGCACACACCCACACTCAGGTGAGCACACGCTCCCCCACACCCACCCACACTCACCCACACCCACCCACGCCCCCCACGCCCCCCACGCCCCCCCACGCCCCCCCACACCCACCCACGCCCCCCCACGCCCCCCACACCCCCCCACGCCCCCCCACGCCCCCCACGCCCCCCACAGCCCCAGCCCCGCTCCCCCGGCCCGCCCGGCGCTGCCGGCCCTGCGGCCGCTCACCTTGAGCACCAGCGGCTCGGGCTGGCCCTTGAGCTCCTCGTCCCTGCACACGGTCACGGGGCCCCCTCGCAGGATGCTGCCGCCCACGAACACCTGCAAGGGCCGCGCTGGCACACGAGCGTTCCGCGGCCGCGGCCCCGCTCCCCCCGGGCCGGGCGCTGCCCCTCACCTGCCCCACCAGCCGGGGCTTGCAGTTCCTGGCCAGCTCGTACTGCCGGATGTCCCCGTGCCACCAATTGCTCACGTACAGGAACCGGTCGTCCGGGCTGATGACGAGGTCGGCGATGAAGGCTGCGGGCAGAGCCGGGGCTCAGGGCACGGGCAGAGCCGGGGCAGGGCACGGGCACCTGGCCCGAGCTGGCCTTGGGGCAGCGATGGGGAAATCGGGCTCGGCCAGGATGGGGGTTCGGCCGGGATTCGGGGTCACCCAGCCGGGTCTGGGGTCACCCAGCCGGGTCTGGGACCACCGAGCCGGGTCTGGGACCACCGAACCGGGCTCTGGGGTCACCGAGCCGGGCTCTGGGACCACCCTGCAGGGCTGTGGGACCACCCTGCAGGGCTGTGGGACCACCCAGCCGGGTCTGGGGTCACCCAGCAGGGTCTGGGGTCACCTGCCCGGGCTGTGCCCGGCTGCAGAACGCGCCGAGCCCACAGCAATGCCAGCCCCGAGAGCACACGAACCTGGCATGGTGGGCATGATCCAGCCCCTCACGTCCTTGGCCGGGATCCGGATCACTTCCTCCACGGCCCAGTTGTCTCTCTGCACAGGGACACCGAGCCCGGCTCAGCCCGCGCTGCCCCCGGCCCGAGCCGAGCCGAG